>NC_138861.1:89296863-90496863 GCF_965194805.1 Balaenoptera borealis | reverse complement strand
GATTAATGTTGTGGGTTTACGATTTTATTTATGGTTTCTTCATTTCATTTTATTCTTAGAATCACCTACCCCTTCCCAATATTTTTAATTGTATATAATTCCTTCAAATTATTTATGCATGTACTCTAAGATTTATATTTTTATGACTTTATAGGTAGTACAAAATATGAGATAAAGATTTTTTCCAAGTATTTTCTTAACATATGTTTCCTATTCTATTGATTAAATTTTCCTTTTTTCTTGGGACATAATTCTTTCTCTGTAAAGGACAGTTTCTTTATTCTTCATGCCACTATATAAGGAATGGCAAAAACTGCACCCCTTTTTTTGACTAAGTTGCTTGTGCTATATTAATTATTCAGGGTGAACTTTAAAACTAGCTCATCTGGTTTTATAAAACTTCTTATAAAGTTATAAATTTGATTCAAATTACATGAAATTTTAGAAAAAAAAGTTATAGTGATGGAATGCAATGGATTTATACATCTGGCTGTGCTTGAATTCTTCCTCCATCCCTCCCTACATGTATGAAAGCAGCAACTTGAGCTCCTTCTGTGTCTCAATTTCCCTACCTTAACTTAGGGATCACATTAACATCTGCCTTACAGGACTGCTGAGAGTAATACATGCATTAATCGATGTAAGTCAAAGAGTTTAATTTCCACCACAGACCAAGCATTCAATAAAGGTTAGCTGTTATCATTATTACAAATTATTCTCATGCTAGGTTCTTTTCATTTAGTAACATAGGCTATCCATACAAACAAACTACTTTTGTGTCCCTCACTGGTTTGTAGTTTTCTGTCTAAAGATTTCTGAATATTGCTCATGACTTTTAGTCTAATTATTTTATTGTTTATTTAATTGAATTTATTTATTAAATCTTTTCTGTTATATTTTCTGATCTTTTTTTTTTAAATAGAAAAATTTTATTTTAAATTAATTGGAATACTATAGCTCCCTTACTTCCTAATTACAGCAACTGTATCTGCAAGAATATTTTTAAAAATCACATTGCCTGTAAACAATAAAAGATTTTCCTGCTAATTTTTATGTTTTTCTCTATCATGTTTTCATATTAAATTTTATAGGTGTTCTGCAACAATTTAAAGTGATAATGGATGATAGACACCATTGACTAAACTCTGATGTTAATGAAAATTAATTTATATTTTATTGTATGAATGACATGGCTTTTGAGATACTTTAAGAAAAGTTTTTAAGAAAGTATTCTCTATTTGTATATGTAATAAGTAATCAAAATTCAGAAAATGTGTTGTTAGGTACTATTCAGAAGCACTTTATTTTTGGCAATATTTATTTATTTTTCAAATTTCTACAATAATTATTTATCCAGTGAATGTTTCTTATTTTTTTGACTTATTTTGATAGTTTCCAAATTGTGATTTAAAATTAAGGGGGAAAAAGCTAAAATATATTGAGGTGATTATACAAGAGGCACTGCTCAAAGCATTTTACTCATTCTCTAACATCTAATCCTGAGGCCAGTACAATAATAATATTCTCCATTTCACTGATGAAAAAATTGAGTCCAAGTTAAAATAACCTGCTCATGATCACATAATAGGTGGCAAAGCCAACTTTAACCTTAATTTACTAGTTGAATTCTGTGGCCATTATGCTATGAAGTATGGAAGTATGAACATTAAATCTTCTCTTTCATTTAGCAAATGGTAATTATGTACATCATCTTAATCAGGAATTGTGCAAAGTCCAAGCAAGTTTACCAGAGATAAATATTTTCACCTTCTTTAATGGGGTCTCAGTACAGCATTGCATCAGCTTATATCGGTTCTTACCCTATAAAACTTTCAAGTCAGATTGTAGGAGAAAGAGAAATGAAAATTAAATTTTAAAGATGACAACAAGAGTAAAGGACCCAGTACAGACAGTCTATCTTGGTTGTTTTCTATATTGAAGGAATTTATTACACTTACTTCAAATGTTTGGTAATCATGGCTCTGTGTGTGTGTGTGTGTGTGTGTGTGTGTGTGTGTGCGCGCGCGCGCATGTGTGTGTATAGAGAAAGCCTTACGAAAGCCTTTCATCATCACAAGCCATTTTAAAATGAGACTGAAATACTTGTTATCAAAGAATATATATTGTCACTTTTCTGGTATGATAATGGAACCTGAATGCCTTTATTTCTTCTTTTTAAGTAAAATGGAACAATCATGTGAGTCCATGCTGGAAGCCAAAACATCATCCTACCAATAAGATTATAATAGTAAAATTTACTTGATAATTGATGCTATGCATATTTTAATGGCTTTGAATCACATGAGACTATTTAACATTTTAATTACAAGTTTGAATGCAATATAAGTTGTTATAGTGCTCTATAATATGTAGTATTGCTATATGTCTCTAGTGACTTATCTTTCTTTTTTAAAAAAGAAAAAAACAAATGGTTCATATTGACAGTTCAAAGAAAGAGTAAGAGAATTTTATGCAATTTGTTTTAATCGCAATGAATTTTTCTACTCAGTTTTCACAGCTTTCTTTTTCAGCCTTATTTTTTTTCCTTAAAATCACCATGCTAATACTTTTACTTTTTAAGAGGATTTTAGAAGATAGAAAAGCTAGGAATGAGATAAGCAAACAGAAGCTGAAAAACAGAAAAAAAAAACCTGCTAACCTCTGGGCATCCAATTATTTTCACTGTGAGATAACCTTTTGGCATTCATCTGTAGACCCTTCAAAACAGTGTTTTGTACTGCATAGTTCTAAAATGAGTGCTTTTAGTTTTTTAAGTTTATGAAGGAGTGAGAATAAAGAGAACATATGGCCTTAAATAAACTTTATCTTTTCACAATCTGCATAATCTGCCACTGGGAAATGTTTTCTGCTCTGTAATAACTGATTTTTTTCTTACCTACTCTTCAAGTATAAATGAAATTTTATTGTAATGCTCCTTGATACTAAATAATTTATCATTTAGCATTATGTTTAATAAAGTACAGAAACCTATATTAATGTTGATGCCTCACTTGGCTCATATCAAATGTAAGTTATTTCAATAGGAGAATTTTTTTTCTATAAACCATAAATGAACAATGATCCTAGAAATTATGTATATCACAATATTCCTCCAGCTACAACTGGGTTGTAATATATGAAATGCCCAAAAAGTAAGTCAAAAGATATTCACTAGTAAAATCTATGCAGGTTTAAAAAGACAAACTACAATATTAGGGCAATTTATAGTTATTGATAAAAGAGAATACAGACACATATTGTCAGCCTGAAAAATTTTATTTAGATATTATTACTTGCATATAATTTCAAATATTTTTATAGAAATAGTCTGGACATTTTTAAACCATTGCTGTTTAGAGCTCTTAGCATTACTTGCACAATGAGTACTGACTTCTAAAAATAATCTTGTTTTGGCTTCTAGGAGACTATACTTTTGGTTTTCTTCTTTGCTCTCAGACACGTTCTGGATTTGACTTGCATTTCTTTATCTTGTACCCAATCTCTAATGATTTTTGTTCCTTGAGGTTCAGTTCTGAGCATTCTGTCTTACTCTTAATAGTCCCCAAATTTCAAGTGAATTAATACGTACTAAGTTTTAGTAACTCTAAATGTACATCTTCAAATTATATTTAAGATTTTTATCTCTGATTTATATACTCAGCTTTATGTTTACATATTTAGCTGTTTATTAAATATCTCCACTCATATGTAACTGAAGTATATGAAGTATGCCCAAACTGTACTGTTGACCTACATATGTTCATATACTCTTGGTCCTCATCTTAGTAAATTTCACACATATACTCATTTGTGTACACATTTGTATAAGCCAGAAACCTAATACTTGTCTTTCCCTTTCCTCTCCCTCTCCTTGACTACCATACATACAGCCTCCTAAATGTTCTGATTTTCATTTTCCTATCCTTCCAAATTAAAAAAAAAAAATGCTGTGAGTCTGTGGAAGAGGCTAGTTGCTCACCAATTTTCTTTTATATTACTAAGAAAATAGGAAAACTACATTTCTCAGCTTCCTTTACAGATGGGAAACTCTGTTTGACTGATATTTCAATGGTGTGTAGGATAAAATGATGCACCTCACGTCTATATCTGGCCATATAAAATCCTACTAGATATTAATCTCCCTTTCTTTATTTGTTGGCTGGGCAGAGGGAGGGAATCCATGGGGAATTTTAGGAGAGTCTATAGTAGGTCTGAATCAGAGAATTTTCTGTGGTGAAGGAAAGATTCTGTATCTGTAGTGTCCAAGACACTCACCACTAGCCACACATAGCTACCGGGCACTAGAAATGCAGCTAGTGGGACTGAGCACTGAAAAACTAATTTTTATATTTTAAATTTTTAATTAATTTAAATGTAATTTAAATAGCTGGACAAGGCTGGAAGCTACTGTAGTGCACAACACAACTTTAGAGGATGGTGGGCCACAGGATGTTAAAAGCATGAATCCCTTAGTCATCATTTAAAAGAGAACTCTCCATGAGAGCTACCCTAACCATATCAGAATTCAGCATTAATAAGATACAGATCTTGATTTTATTTATTTTGGAAACTACAAGGCTGTTTATTATTGCATCTAACGTTAACTTATTAATACAAGAAATTTTCTTTTAGAAATGGGTAGAATAGTGACCAAAATATAAATAAGTAACTCAGGCTTAGCAGTTGGATTGGGGTGAGGGAGGCAAGGAAATGAATATAACAGGTTGGAAAGCTAGATATCCAGATTATACAGTGGAAAAACAGTAAATCCTCACTTGCAGTTCTTAAGACAGAGAACATGGGTCTCTAGAGCAGCTAATTCTAGAGAAGGTTTTAGAAAATATCTGGTCACAGATATGAATGTTGGCTGTTACTGGCCCTTTTCAACAAGGTATTCTAAGAAGAAGATAAGAATCATCACTTTGCAAGCTGGGATGAAAGAAAATTCAGATAGAACAAATGTTGAAATGTGAAGCGCTTAAACACACATTGCTTCTTGATTCCAAAGAATAAAGTATGTTACATTAAAATACTTTGAAAGACTTCTACTGCAAGGTATGACAGAGAAGTTTGTTTACACTAAGTCTCTCCATAATATTAAACAAAACAAAGCAGGTGTTTGAAGGCATTGGAGAATATAGAGCAGTCAAGATTTGAATGGCTAGGACTCCAGAAAAAGGTGATATATTGAGATAACACTACATTCAATACCAGGAACTCCAGGAGCTATGCAAACAAAGAAGAGAAAGGGAAATTTCTCTGTGCAGCCTCAGGAGCAGTGGTTGAATCCCTGCAATTGGCTTGACAAATCCTGCCTCTGTGTAATGCCTGAATAGACAATGAATGTTCCCAAAATTGAGGCAGTGGACTTTGGGAGCAAAGTAGACTTGCAGTTTGCTTTCTGCATTTGATTTGGTTTTGGTTTTATGTTTATCTTAGTTTAGTTTTTAGTGATTGTTTTCATTGATGGGTTTGTTTATTGGTTTTGTTGCTCTCTTCCTTTTTTTTCCCTTTTGTGAGTGTGTATATATGCTTCTTTGTGTGATATTGTCCATTTAGTTTTGCTTTTACCATTTGTTTTGTGCTTCTACCTGTTCATTTTTCTTCTTCTTCTTTCTTTTCTTCCGTGCCGTGTGGCTGGCAGGGTCTTGGTGCTCTGACCAGGTGTCGAGCCTGAGCCTCTGAGGTGGGAGAGCTGAGTCCAGGACATTGGGTCACCAGAGACCTCCAGTCCCATGTAATCTTAATTGGTGAGAGCTCTCCCAGAGATCTCTGTCTCAACAGTAAGACCCAGCTCCACCCAACAGCCAGCAAGCTCCAGTGCTGGACGCCTGATGCCAAACAACTAGCAAGAAAGGAACAGGACCTATCCATTAGCAGAGAGGATGTCTAAAGACATACTAAGTTCACACACACACCCCAAAACACACCACCGGATGCGACCCTGAACAGCAGAGAGACAAGATCTAGCCCCACCTACCAGAACACAGGCACCAGTCCCCTCCACCAGGAAGCCTAAACAAGCCACCAAACCAACTTCACCCGCTGGGGGCAGACACCAAAAATAACAGGAACTACGAACCTGCAGACTGTGAAAAGGAGACCCCAAACACAGAAACTTAAACAAAATGAGAAGACAGAGAAATATTCAGCGATAAAGGAGCAAGGCAAAAACCCACCAGACCAAAAAAAGAGGGAATAGGCAGTCTATCTAAAAAATAATTCAGAATAATGATAGTAAAGATGACCCAAAATCTCAGAAACAGAATGCACAAAATATAAGAAACATTTAACAAGGACCTAGAAGGACTAAGGAGCATAAAAACAATGATGAAGAACAGAATAAATGAAATTAAAAATAGTCTAAAAGGAATCAATAGCAGAATAACTGAGGCAGAAGAATGGATAAGCGACCTGGAAGATATAATAGTGGAAATAACTGCCACAGAGCAGAACAAAAAAAAAAGAATGAAAAGAATTGAGGACAGTCTCAGAGTCTTCTGGGACAACATTAAATGCACCAACATTCGAGTTATAGGGGTCGCAGAAGAAGAAGAGAAAAAGAAAGGGTTTGAGAAAATATTTGAAGAGATTATAGTCAAAAACTTCCCTATCATGGGAAGGAAATAGTCAATCAAGTTCAGGAAGTGCAGAGAGTCCCATACAGGATAAATCCAAGGAGAAACACACCAAGACACATGTTATTCAAAGTATCAAAAATTAAATACAAAGAAAATATATTAAAAGCACCAAGGGAAAAGCAAAAAAAAAAAAAAAAAAAAACAAGGGAATCCCCATAAAGTTAACAGCTGATCTTTCAGCAGAAACTCTGCAAGCCAGGAGTGGCAGGATATATTTGAAGCGATGAAAGGGAAAAACCTACAATGAAGATTACTCTACCCAGCAAGGTTCTCATTTAGATTTGACAGAGAAATTAAGACCTTTACAGAGAAGCAAAAGTTAAGAGAATACAGCACCACCAAACTAGCTTTACAACAAATGCTAAAAGAACTTCTCTAGGTGAGAAACACAAGAGAAGAAAAAGACCTAGAAAAACAACCCAGAACAATTTAAAAAATAGTATAGGAACATACATATCCATAATTACCTTAAATGTTAATGGATTAAAAGCTCCATACAAAAGACACAGACTAGCTGAATGGACAAAAAACAAGACCTGTATATATGCTGTCTACGAAAGACCCACTTCAGACATAGGGACACATACAGACTGAAAGTGAGGGGATGGAAAAAGATATTCCATGCAAATGTAAAAAAAAGAAAGTTGGAGTAGCAATATTCATATCAGAAAAAATATACTTTAAAATAAAGACTATTACAAGAGACAAAGAAGGACACTACATAATGATCAAGAGATCGATTGAATAATAAGATATAACAACTGTAAATATTTATGCACCCAAAATAGGAGCACCTCAATCCATAAGACAAATGCTAACAGCCATAAAAGGGGAAATTGACAGTAACACAATAATAGTAAGGGATTTTAATACCAAACTTTCAACAATGGACAGATCATCCAAAATGAAAATAAATAAGGAAATGAAAGCTTTAAATGATACATTAGTCCAGACGGACTTAATTGATATTTACAGGACAGTCCACCCAAAAACACAGAAAACATTATCTTCTCAAGAGCCCATAGAACATTCTCCAGGACAGATCCTATTTTGGGTCACAATTCAAGCCTCGGTAAATTTAAGAAAACTGAAATCGTATCAAGTATCTTTTCCAACCACAATGCTATGAGACTAGATACCAATTACAGGAAAAAAAAAAAAGTAAAACATACAAACACATGGAGTCTAAACAATATGCTACTAAATATCCAAGAGATCACTGAAGAAATCAAAGAGGAAATCAAAAAATACCTAGAAACAAATGACAATGAAAACATGACGACCCAAAACCTGTGGGATGCAGCAAAAGCAGTACTAAGAGGGAAGTCTATAGCAATACAATTCTAGCTCAAGGAACAAGAAAAATCTCAAATAAACCACCTAACCTTACACCTAAAGCCATTAGAGAAAAAAGAACAACAACAACAAAAACTTCCAAAGTTAGCAGAAGGAAAGAAATCATAAAGATCAGATCAGAAATAAATGAAAAAGAAATGAAGGAAACAACAGCAAAGATCAATAAAACTAAAAGCTGGTTCTTTGAGAAGATAAACAAAATTGATAAACCATTAGCCAGACTCATCTGGAAAAAAAGGGAGAAGACTCAAATCAACAGAATTAGAAATGAAAAAGAAGTAACAACTGACACTGCAGAAATACAAAGGATCATAAAAGACTACTACAAGCAACTATATGCCAATAAAATGGGCAACCTGGAAGAAATGGACAAATTCTTAGAAAAGTACAACCTTCCAAGACTGAACTAGGAAGAAATAGAAAATATGAACAGACCAATCACAAGCACTGAAATTGAGACTATGATTAAAAATCTTCCCACAAACAAAAGCCCAGGACCAGATGGCTTCACAGGTGAATTCTATCAAACGTTTAGAAAAAAGCTAACACCTATCCTTCTCAAACTCTTCCAAAGTGTAGCACAGGGAGGAATATACCCAAACTCATTCTACGAGGCCACCATTACCCTGATACCAAAACCAGACAAAGACGTCACAGGAAAGGAAAACTACAGACCAATATTGCTGATGAACATACATGCAAAAATCTTCAACAAAATACTAGCAAACAGAATCCAATAGCACATTAAAAGGAGCATACACCATGACTAAGTGGGGTTTATCACAGGAATGCAAGCATTCTTCAGTATACACAAATCAGTGAGTGTGATACACCATATTAACAAAGTGAAGGAGAAAAACCATATGATCATCTCAATAGATGAAGAAAAAGCTTTTTAACAAAATTCAACACCCATTTATGATAAAAACTCTCCAGAAAGGGCGCATATAAGGAACGTACCTCAACATAATAAAGGT
Organism: Balaenoptera borealis; assembly: GCF_965194805.1. Taxonomy (NCBI): domain Eukaryota; kingdom Metazoa; phylum Chordata; class Mammalia; order Artiodactyla; family Balaenopteridae; genus Balaenoptera; species Balaenoptera borealis. The sequence goes on along the minus strand of NC_138861.1, from coordinate 90,487,889 downwards.
CATATATGACAAACCACATCCAACATCATTCTCAATGTTGAAAAACTGAAACCATTTCCTCTAAGACCAGGAACAAGACAAGGGTGCCCACTCTCACCACTACTGTTCAACATAGTTTTGGAAGTTTTAGCCACAGCAATCAGAGAAGAAAAAGAAATAAAATAATCCAAGTTGGAAAAGAAGAAATAAAACTGTCACTGTTTGTAGATGACATTATACTGTACATAGAGAATTCTAAAGATGTTACCAGAAAACTACTAGAGTTAATCAATGAATTTGGAAAAGTAGCAGGATACAAAATTAATGCACAGAAATCTCTTGCATTCCTATAAACTTACAATGAAAAATCAGAAAGAGAAATTAAGAAAACACTCCCATTTACCACTGCAACAAAAATAATAAAATACCTAGGAATAAATCTACCTAAGGAGACAAAAGACCTGCATGCAGAAAACTATAAGACACTGATGAAAGAAATCAAAGACGATTCAAACAGATGGAGAGATATACCATGTTCTTGGATTGGAAGAATCAACATTGTGAAAACGACTAGACTACCCAAAGCAATCTACAGATGCAGTGCAATCCCTGTCAAACTACCAATGGCATATTTCACAGAACTAGTACAAAAAATTTCACAATTTGTATGGAAACACAAAAGACCCCAAATAGCCAAAGCATTCTTGAGAAAGAAAAACGGAGCTTGAGGAATTAGGTTCCCTGACTTCAGAGTATACTGTAGAGCTAAAGTAATCAAGGAGGTATGGTAGTGGCACACAAACAGAAATACAGATCAATGGAACAGGATAGAAAGCCCAGAGATAAACCCATGCACACATGGTCACCTTATCTTTGACAAAGGAGGCAAGAATATACAATGGAGAAAAGACAGCGTATTCAATAAGTGGTGCTGAGAAAACTGCACAGCTACATGTAAAAGAATGGAATTAGAACACTTCTGAACACCATACAGAAAAATAAACTCAAAATGGATTAAAGGTCAGACACTATAAAACTCTTAGATGAAAACCTAGGCAGAACACTCTATGACATAAATCACAGCAAGATCCTTTTTGACTCACCTCCTAGAGTAATGGAAATTAAAAAAATAAATAGACACATGGGACCTAATGAAACTTAAAAACTTTTGCACAGCAAAGGAAACCATAAGTTAGACAAAAAGAGAACCCTCAGAATGGGAGAAAATATTTGCAAATGAAGAAACTGACAAAGGATTAATCTCTAAAATATACAAGCAGCTCATTTAGCTCAATATCAAAAAAACAAACAACCCAATCCAAAAATGGGCAGAAGACCTAAATAGACATTTCTCCAAAGAAGATACACAGATTGCCAACAAACACATGAAAGGATGCTCAACATCACTAATCATTAGAGAAATGCAAATCAAAACCACAATGAGGTATCACCTCACACCGGTCAGAATAGCATTCATGAAAAAATCTGCAAACAAATGCTGGAGAGGGTGTGGAGAAAAGGGAACCCTTCTGCACTCTTGGCAGGAATGTATATTGATACAGCCACTATGGAGAACAGTATGGAGGTTCCTCAAAAAACTAAAAATAGAATTACCATATGACCCAGCAATCCCACTACTGGGCATATACCCTGAGAAAAACATAATTGAAAAAGAGACATGTATCACAATGTTCATTGCAGCACTATTTACAATAGCCAGAACATGGAAGCAACCTACGTGTCCAACAGATGAATGGATAAAGAAGATTTGGTACATATATACAGTGGAATATTACTCAGCCATAAAACGAAATGAAATTGAGTTGTTTGTAGTGAGTTGGATAGATCTAGAGTCTATTATAGAGAGTGAAGTATTCAGAAAGAGAAAAACAAATACTGTATGGTAACACATATATATGGTATCTAAAAAAAAGTGGTTCTGATGAACTTAGGGGCAGGACAGGAATAAAGATGCAGACGTAGAGAATGGACTTGAGGACATGGGGGTCGGGGGAAGGGGAAGCTGGGATGAAGTGAGACAGTGGCATCGACATATATACACTACCAAATGTAAAACAGATAGCTAGTGGGAAGCAGCTGCATAGCACAGGGAGAACAGCTCGGTGCTTTGCGACCACATAGAGGGGTGGGATAGCGAGGGTTGGAGGGAGGCACAAGAGGGAGGTGATATGGGGATATGTGTATACATATAGCTGAGTCACTTTGTTGTACCGCAGAAACTAATACAACATTGTAAAGCAATTATACTCCAATAAAGATATTAAAAACAAAATCAAGAAAAGGCAATGGCTAGGAGGCTAAAAATCTAAATATATATTTCAGTAGTTGCAAGTATTAGGGAGATTAAAATTGGAGTAGGGACACCACCAAAAGAGAAATAAATTCCCCAGATTTCTCATTAATATCCTTAAAGATCTCTACCTTCATAACTGAAAACTAGTTTAATTACGTAGTACTTACAACACAGTCCATTTCCCTTGACTGGATAGAATTAAACTGCCATACAGTAAATTCCTAACTGACAAAAAATCTGTCTTTTGTGGAAAAAGATAACATTATTCAGACAATCTGGCTATTATTGTCACGTTGTTTGGCATTAAATAAGCAATCATCATGAACATTGGAAACAAGAACAAATAGCCAAAAGCAGAGAGGAAAAAAAATGAAATAGACCATCAGGCGATCCAAGTTTGAAGACAATCAAACATGGACATGAAAATAACTATAGCTATTAGGTACAAAACAATATACAAAAAGGAGTATTTTTCACAAAACATGGATTAAAAAAAATATAATGGAAAAAAGGGACTGAATATTTGCTCTATTTATTTTCCTTTTCAAACTAATGTTTACTTTCACACATTAGAAATGCTATTTCAAAAATCAGTTGAACATATACTTAATAAATTTTCCTTTCCATTTCTAGTAATAATACTTGAAGACTCCATCAGAGAACTTTCCTATAAAAACAACTCTCAACCCATCCAAATAAATTAGAGAGAGAACAGAAGTAGACGGACAATGGTGGTAAGTATATATCTGGAGGAGCTGAGTAAGGTCTGTTAAGTATAACTTTCCCCATTATGCAGATTTTAGCCTAGGGTTGAGTCGACTGGCCTGACACCTGCATAAGGACATGTGTACCAGTAAAAGAAAAGAACAGAAAAGTTATACTCTCCTTGCCATGGAAACTTAAATCAATCAATCAATCTGTGGCTGCAGGAAATTCTAGAATGAAAAGAACTAGATATGTCTGCCTATAAAAATGACCTTTCAACCACAACATGTATAAAACAGAATCAGATATTCTCAGCTAAAGACAAAATTATGAATTAAGGCTGGAGCTGTCAGTGAAGAACAAGAGTTTTCACTTCAAGCCCAGAAAGATTATTGCCTAATTTTACAAAAGCGACAGCACTTAACTCAGAGAATACTAACAGATCCACAATATCTACTAGTTAATACTCATAAAGTTCAGAATATAACCCCAAATTACCTGACATATAAAGAAATAAGAGAAAAGAGAATCAACCACGTCTGACCATTGAATAAAACACATACTGAAACTATGATACAAGTTTTAAAGTGGCTGTTATAACAATCATTAATGAAGCAAAGTAAAAAAACAAAAAAGTCATTCAAAAAAGTCTACAAAACTTCAAACAAAATAACTAAAAAGAATTAACTAATGAATTAGGAGTGACAGAAAAGGAATTCAATGGGAGCTCTAGAACTAGAAACTGCATTATGTGAAATTTAAAAATTCACTAAATGGACTTAATGTCTGAAAAGAGATGTCAGAAAAAATGAGTAAGTGTATTTGAAGACAGAATGATAAAAATTATCCAATGTGAAGAACACAGAGAAAAATAATGAAAAAATGAGCAAAGTCTTAAGGTGCACGTTAATGATATCAAACAGTCAAACACAGATGTGATGAGAATCCCACAGGGAGAGTTGAGAGAGAATAGAAATAATGGTTGATAGTTTCCCAAATGTGGTGAAAGCAGAAATTTAGCGATACAAGATGCTCAAAAAAATAAGCATCATGGAAAGAAGCCCACACAAAGGTGTATCATAGTAAAGGTGGTGTAAGCTAAAGAACAAGTCATGAAAAGAGCTATAGAAAAATGACATAGATCACACACACAGTGTGTTGTGTTTGTATATATCGATTAATGTTGAATTTATCAAAAAACATGGACTCCACAAGTGAGTAGTGCATCTTTAAAGAACAAATATATATATATATTTCCCAGAATTCTAGCAAAAACATCCTTCAAAATGAAGGAGAAGTAAAGACAATTGCAGATAAATGAAACCTAAAAGAATTTGTCACCAGCAAGCTTACCCTACAGATAACACTAAAGGAAATTCTTCAGGCTGAAGAGAAACCATACCAAATGGAAACTTTGACCCTCAGAAAAGAATGAAGTTCATCAGAAATAATAAATACCTAGGTAAATGCAAAAAACTATTTTCTCTCTGCTTTTATCTTCTTAAATTTTTAAAACTCAAATAATCTCTAAAACGAAAGTTGTAACATTATCTGGTGGTATTTACATGTATAGATGCAATCTGTGTAAGAATTATAAAGTTTGGTGGGAAGTAACTTTGCAAGTTATTTTAGGTAAAGTGGTACAATAATAACTATATATATGTAGACTGTGAAGTTAAGGAGGTATATGGTAATCACTAAAGCCCTCACTATTATTTCAAAGAAGTATAGCTAAAAATACAACAGAAAAATTAAAATAAAATTTTTAAAGTATTTCAATAATTAAAATGAAAGGGAGTAAGGAGGAAACTTAACAATAAGTTAAGTTAAAAAACAAGTAACAAAAAGGCAGACTAAAACTCAAGCATGGGAATAATTGCACTAAATATTATTGGATTAAGTACTGATTAAAAGATATTGTCAGAATCAATAAAAACAGTAAGTTCCAACTCTTTGCTGTATATAGGACACTTACTTTGAATATAAAGTCACAGACTGGAAAAAATGGATAGGAAAAATATACCATTTAAACTAAATGTAAGAAGGCTAGAGTAACTATATTAATATTATAAAATAGATCTCAAGGCAAAAAGTATTTTCCGAGTTAAAAGAGAAACACTATTGTAATAACAGGGTCAAATCATCAGAAAGACATAATGATTATAAATTTGTATACAAGTAATAGCAGAGCTTCAAATTATTATTATATAATTTTATGTAAATGTAATTTGCTGTTTTACTTATAAAATATTATAATTATATATATATCATATATTATATGATATAAATATATAATATGTCAATGTTATTAGTATATAACTTTGCATATATTACACAAGATATATAAACACAGATATCCCCTACTTTTGGAAAGTTTGCCTTACGCCATTCCATTGGACGAAAGACCTACATTAGTACCTGCTTTTGCTAACCAAAAGAAATCTAAAGAGGATTTTTACGGGAAAATGCAAAAGCAAAAATGGCATTCAGTGTTTGTTTTCCATTGAGCCGTTATAGAGGCATCGCACACCTGGAGCAGTGAGAGTGGCATCACCAATCTCCTTCCCAGGGAAGTACACTCAGCATCTCAGCATCAAGCCACCAGAGCTTTGAACTGTGTCTGTGGTCTGTGAGCATCTGTGCTTTACCTTGGTTTATTTTGCACATTTGTTGGTAAGACGTGTCCTAAGGTAATTGCTTCTTTACACCATTTATGCTTACAAAAGGTTTCATAGGAATGTTTTACTTTTGGATAGTGGGTGTGAATTTGTATATAAATTATAATTATAAATACATAAACAATAATATACAAATAATTGTATTTATATAATATTTACTAAAAAGATGCTATGGAAAATCTATAGCTAATATAATATTTTGGTGAAATAGTGAATGTTTTCTCCTTAAGAAAAAGAAAAGCCAGAATGCCTACTTTTACTGTATCTACCTAAAATTGTGTTTTATGTCCTAGCCAGTGTAATAAAGCACACAAAATAATAAATAAAAGACATATCAAATGAAGGGAAGACATAAAAAGTCTTTATTTGCTGATCACATGATTATTTATGTAGAAAACTCTAAGTAATCTACAAAAAGCTACTAGAACTAATAAGTATATTTAACAAGGTCACAGGAATTAAGTTCAGTATATAAAACTAAATTATATACTAATATCATTAGTAAACATTTAGACAATAGGATAAAATTAATTGACAGTAGAATCAAAATTAATACATTCAAAATAGTTTTTAAATAATTTCAAAACCTGCAGACTGAAAACTATAAAGCATATTAATAGGGAATCAAAGATCTAAAGATCCATAGAATATTCATGGATTAGAAGATAATATTACTAAGAGGGCAATTCACAAAATGATTTACAGATTCAAGTCATTATAAATATAAATCCTAGCCAGGATTTCTGAAAAATAATCAGCAAGCTTAAAATATATATTCAATATAAAGAATCTACAATAGTCAAAACTTTGAAAATGAACAAGATTGAAGAACTGACACTACCTAACTTCTAGACTTCCTATAGAGCAACACTATTAAAAACAGCATGGTATTGCTACAACAAACAAATGTAAATGGAACAAATTAACTAGTCTAGTACTAAATCCACATTTATAAGGCCATTGAATTTTCCATAGAAAAATTCTTCTAAATCAATCATACACTTAAATAGAGCTAAAATAATTAAGCTTCTAGAAGAAAACATAGAAGAAATCTTTGTGAAATTGGGTATGAAAACAATTTCTCAAACACTATAAAAAGCGAAATTAAAAAAAGATACAAATAATCTTATCAACATTAAAATTTCTTCTCCTCAAAATCTAAACAAAATAGAGACTACACAAGCCACAGTGAGAACATATTTGCAAAGTTATACTTGCAAAATCATCATGTCCAGAATATATAAAAAACATACACAGTGAAAAAACAAAACTCATATTTTAAAAAAACTGATATATTTGTATAGTAAGTTTATAAACACAGATACACAAATAACCAATAAGCACATGAAAAGATGGTCAATATCTCTAGTCATCAGGGAAATGAAAATTAAAAAAGTACTTTTACGTACTCAATAAAATAGCTAGATTTGAAAAGATCGGCAAACACAAGTGTGAATGAGATGTGGAGCTGTCATCCTGCCCTGGTGATAATCATCTTTAGCAACTTTAGAATACAGTTATCACAGCAATTTACAAGGTTAAATGTTCATCTACCTTCCATTTCTTTGAATTACCAAGGAGAAATAAAAATAATATATGTCACACAAAAAATCTTCTACACAAATGTTCTCAGTAGTATTATTATTAGACAAAAGCTAGAAACAACACAGTTATTCATCAACTGGTGACTAGCTAAATTGTGGGCTATCAGTTCTATGGAATACTATTAAGTAAATTGAAAAAATGAAATATTACCACATAAAACAACACTGAGGAACCTCAAAAGCATTGCTCTAAGCTGAGGTTGAGCAAAAGAACTATATAGTGTTTGGTTTAATTTATATGAAATTTTAGCAAAGACAAAAGGATAGTGATAGAAAACAGATCAATTGTTGTCTTGGGCCAGGGGTTAGGGAATTGACTGCAAAAGGGCTTGAGAAAATGTTCACAATGATGTAGCTCTTCTATATCTTACAGTTCAGGTTATATGACTAGATAAACTTACCAAATTTAGAAAACTATACACTTAAAATGAGTGAATATTATTGAATGTAAATTATAACATGTTAAATCTAAAAATGATCATCTACTTGTTAACTTAAGTGGACACAAACTTTTCCACAACCAAACATAAATCCTAACCAAATAGAGATCCTTGTCTCATGCAATTCACTCTTCCTCCCCCTTCTTCCTCCCCCCCTTCTCTCTCTGTCTCTCGCTCTCTCACACACATGCACACTAGAATTGTGTAGGCAATACATACATTTTATTTCATCTCATATTAGTAATTCAAAGATGGCAAAAATTGTTCATTCTTTCAACATGTATCTTACTGACAATTCCTTAAGACCGTATATCTACAGTAGTATAGAGTAGTATATTAGGGCTTCTAAGTTAATGTCTGTTTTCTGCATTAAATGTATTCTGTATCACTAAGTTTAGCTATTTGCCTTTATTTTCCAACTTTTTTCAGATGATAGTTTGCCACTTGTTAATGTTTATACTGTGTATTCTTAACATATTTCTCATGTGCTTTCTCATTCTATATGCTCAGCCAGGTAAGAGCCTGTGTTGAGTCCTGATCACATTAAGGATGATAAATTTGGTCTTTGTGATATCTGTTTATCACTTAAATCACACTTTCTGTTCTGTTCTGATCTGTTCTAGATTATTACTGATTAGCTGACTTTGACAGAATCTTGACATCTGGACAAATGAGTATTTTCTGAAATTCATTATTAGTATTATCATCAGTAGTAGTAATGTTGGTTTAAGGGGTACATCATATAAATGAATAGAAATAGCATGTCTGAAGAAAATATATTCATTTTATTAGTATGTAAAGTTTTATTTATTGGCATCATAAATTTCCAATGTTTAACAATCCTTATATTTTTTGAATAGAGAATACGCATGGTTTTATCTTAGTTTACTTTTGGAATATATTAAAAATAAAGTCATTTTCCCTTAATATTACCACCTTTGGAAACATATTTTTTTTGGCTTTAACAAGTATTTAATGTTTGTATTAACATTTCTGTAATAATTTCATTACCCTCAATTATTTCTAATTAAAAGGGATATTTTTGACTTTAATATCTCTATTCAAGCACCTTTAGAAAACTATGGATGAGGGTATTTGGTACACTTAGATATAAGTCAAAATGATAATTCATTCAATTTGTTTATACTTATTATGATTTTTAACAATATTCATCATATTATTTTGTGCCCAAAGGTTTGCTATACATATGAATGTGACCATGAATTTCACTTCAGGTTTCATAAGAAAATTTAAATTTAGAGGGCCACATTGACTATTTCCTCCAGTTACTATTTTATTCTGGGAAAGGTTATTATTTATTACTTCCAACAAATGTCTGCTAAAAAGTAAATCTGTGACCAACGCTGTAGTCTGCAAATCAAAAATTAACCCACTGGAGTTAATTTTTGAAGAGGTACTTGGGGAATTACACGCTCAATAGCTCTTACTTTTATTAATAGGATTCCCAATGCAAAGCTTTGCAAAACATCTCACAACGTGGAAATCTTCTGCAGTATCTGTCATGTCAGCTCATGCTTATCACACTCTGAGGCCAAAAAGGAATATAAAACATGCTCCATAACCTTTCCTAATTAAACACAACAAAGCTCAATAGAAGTAAATTTCTGTCCAACAGCTGCCATTTAAAGTAGTTACTCATAAAAAACTCAGCGAGTGCCTTGTGAAGTTAGGGTATTATCATTTACAAATCACAACATACTTATCATTAATAAGAAAACTTCACAGTAATGTATTGTAAAGGAGTTCTAAGTATAAACTATAACTTTTTGAAAACTACCTGATATGTTCTTTTACAAAAAACAAACAAAAACCACCCAAAACCACGGTTTTTAAGGTGGTTTGTGATTTCATATATATTTTAGAAGGAGCTTTTTACAAACAAAACAAAATCCTAGTTGAATTCTGACTAAAATTGCATTGAGTCTATAGATCAATTTTGGGGAGAATAGACATCTTGATGATACTGATTGTTCTGATCGAGGTTCACATCATATCTTTCCATTAGCAATGTTTTGTAGTTTTCTGTGCTGGAGTCATGCAAATCTCCCCATACTTTACTTACTACTACTTGATGTTTTAGGAATTTTTAGGATTTTGCTTCATTTTCACTTTCCTGTTATTTTTTCTCCTGTGATGATTAGTACCCATTTTTATATTCAGCAGGATATCAACTGAAGGATCAGGACTACATGCAAATACTTCTCTCTATATCGTCGCACAAACTCTCCCAAAAATATATACAATTTTAGGGACAGATGTCCTCAAATTTACATCTCCAGGGTACAATTCTTTTATATGAATTTTGCCCATATGATTTCCATATAGCTTCCATTACTCAGACTCTTCTCTTTTTTCAACAGTTACTGCAATCACCTTCATTTTTATGTCCTCCTGTACTAAATCTCCATTTTTCCAGTGATAATCAACTTCTCAGCAGCTCCAGCTATCACAGAATATATGCGAGATTTCGTCACCTACTTCTCATCTGATATAAACAGATACTGAACATTTTTATTTACTCAAAATTGCTGACAACAGTTTAAGCCATATAGGCTTCCTAATCTCCAAATAATAAAGATTAACTAACTTGAAAATGTTTATAATGGATCTTATATCCAAAGTATTTTAATCAAATCATCACTGTATGTTTGCATATATGTAAATATTTACATTAACTTTAAAAGGCAATACTGGATTAAGACATCATTTAAAGCTATTTTAAAAATCACAAAGGTACTAAATATTCATATAATGAAATGGAGAATAGTGTGTTATCAGAAGTCATATCAGAGAGAGTACACTACTACATGGTTGTAAGAAATATTTTTCAGGGCTTCCCTGGTGGCACAGTGGTTGAGAATCTGCCTGCCAATGCAGGGGACACGGGTTCGAGCCCTGTTCTGGGAAGATCTCACATGCCACGGAGCAACTGGGCCCGTGAGCCACAGCTACTGAGTCTGCGCGTCTGGAGCCTGTGCTCCGCAACGGGAGAGGCCGCGACAGTGAGAGGCCCGCGCACCGCGATGAAGAGTGGCCCCCGCTCGCCGCAACTAGAGAAAGCCCTCGCACAGAAACGAAGACCCAACACAGCCAAAAATAAATAAATAAATAAAATTAATTAAAAAAAAATATTTTCAGTAGTTATATGGAATAGAGAGCTGAATATTTCAAATGTATATAAACTACTTTCTAGTGTTGGTAGATCCAGAGGGACTTTTGATTTGCTGACTTTACAGCAACATCTTAGCCACTGATAGCTACGAACGATAGTCCTTCTCCTCTTTTGCTCCATCATGCACTCAGCGTCCTCTCAAAAAAAAAAAAAAAAAAGGAAAGTAGAAATACTTAAAGACTATCTCCTTGAAGACACAATAATGTATTAGCTTGCCTCTCATGGCCACCTTCCCAGAAATGAGAGCTGGATCTGAAGAAAAATAGGTAGGTGTGAGAGGAAGAACATGGAAAAATTATTTGAGGTTACATACATATTATTATATTACATACATATTATTTGATGAGGTTACATATCCAATTATATATTGATTTTTAAAAAATTATGTATGTCACTCACATTGTTTATTTTAAAGATGTTGCTTTTTTGTTGTTTTTAATTTATTTTATTTATGTATTTATTTTTGGCTGTGTTGGGTCTTCGTTGCTGCGCGCAGGCTTTCTCTAGTTGTGGCGAGCAGGGGTTACTCTTCGTTGCGTTGTGCAGGTTTCTCATTGCAGTGGCTTCTCTTCTTGCGGAGCACGGGCTCTAGGCATGCAGGTTCAGTAGTTGTGGCTCGTGGACTCTAGAGCGCAGGCTCAGTAGTTGTGGCACACGGGATTAGTTGCTCTGCAGCACGTGGGATATTCCCAGACCCGTGTCCCTTGCATTGGCAAGTGGATTCTTAGCCACTGCACCACCAGGGAAGTCCTATATTAATGTTTTGATGTCAACATTTTATTTACTTTCTCTTGAGTAATAACTCATACCATTGCAATGGAGAAAATAAAATATAATCTTTTTGTTTAGTAAATGTTCTTTATCCAAGATTTGTCTTCCAGGGATTCAATATGTTCTTGTCCTCAGGCATTTGGTGTTAAGATATTGCATTCTTGTATAGAGTCTCTGGTTACAATTTTCAGATAGTTAGTTCTCAGTCTTCATATCTCTAATTGTCCAAATTGAACTTTAAGAACATTCTTTCTGGAGTATTCTTTTTCCACTGCCTGGAAATGACCTTTGTATTCATATCTGAGCCTCTCTATTTCTCTAAATTTATATGGAGCCTGTCTATGTTTCTTTTAGTCCTCTTGGCTGTTATAACAAAATACCATAGACTGGGTGGCTTATACACAACAGAAATGTGTTTCTCATAGTTCTGGAGAATGTAAGTCTGAGATCAGTGTGCCAGCTTTGTTGGATTCTGGTGAAAGCCCTATTCTGGGTTGCAGACTTCTGACTTCTTATGCTCACATAGCAGAAAGAGTGAGAGAACATCTGAGGTCTCTTTTATAGAGCACTAATACCAGTCATGTGGGCTCCACTCTCATCCCAATCACTTCCAAAAGACCTCATCTCCAAATACCATCACACTGGGGCTTAGGATCTCAACATATAAATTTTAAACACTCAGTCCATTGAATGTTATTTTTCTCTTCTATATGTTAGGTACATACTGTTCAATACAGTAGCATTGGGAGGAATTTCTCATGAATATGTTCAAGTTTCTGCATGGTTTAGACTTTCTGAGGAAAGGGCACTCACAACCTGATTGAATGGAAATTATATATTGAAGCTAGTGACAGTGCATCACTCTAGAGAAATTTAGAGATTTACATCCCTGCAGTAATTTGCAATTCCATGGTAGTGAAGCTACAGATTTTCCCCTTCACACCCTGGATAAAACTTGTTTAAATTCCAAAGTAAAGGTCTCTGTTTATTTCTGTTTCTGTCTCTCTCTCCCTTCTTGGAGGAGAGGATTTACAGATATGACAACCATCTTATATAAACTTCAATTGTCCTAATTCTGGGATAACTTTATTGAGAATCAAACCCACTGCATATGGAGGTGATGTCTTTTATTCATTCACGTAGTCCTGTGGGCAACTGGGAACTGGCCCAAGCTATGAATAGTAACTTTTTGTTAGTCTGATCCACAAAGCTTGTGTCTCCTCCTACAGTATACATGTAGTTCTCTCTCTTTTCTCTCTCTCTTCACAGTCCTTCCCCTCCTTACCTCCCATACACCCTCCCTCTCCCTCCCCCACCAAGTATGTGAGATAGATATAGATATATCTCAAATATAAGTTTAAAACTGTAAATTTTAAATTGCCACTTAAATTTAAAATGACACTGTACTCTTCCCTGAGGATCTGCTATCTTGGATATTTTACTTGCAACTAAATATATATACACATATTAACATATATTAATAAGTTGTCTTTATGTGTGCATGTATGTATGTGTCTGTATATGTATACACACATATAGATATCTATATCTATCTATCCATCCAACTTCTAGTTTATTAGCTTGCAAGTAGGGCATCATTTCCTTTCACTTTGTTTTCTTTTAAGGTCACTAATAGAGAATTTAAATAGCATATGCTTACATTATATTTCCAATAGACAATGCTGCTCTAGACTCTGCGTCTTTATGAAAGACTTTTTAAACTCACGTTGGCTTCTGCAAGATTTTATTTTAACTCTGAGTCAAAGGTGAAAATATAGTGGGTAATTCCATGGCACTTCATGTTGAACACTTTTAATACATCTTGTTGGTAGCATTAGCACAGCAATGGCTTAAGGGCATTACTATTTAATTACTTCAAGCTCTCTATCTTATGGGCAACGCATGTTCTAATCATACTTATTTTTTCCTTGCTTTTGTTTGGATTTACACAAATTAAAATATCAAAAAAGACATAGAGACATTTGAGGGCAAAATTGAATTGAAAGGATAGGAGTTGTGGCAAAGTGCAATTAAAAATCATGTCATTTTGAGTATTTTATACTAAAAGTTATAAGCCTCAATTAATTTCCTAGTAGAAATTAAAAAAAAAACCCTGATTGTAGTCACTGTGAGAACCATAGGTAACAGCTTTTTCATCTTTAGGATCACAAGCTAATATTGGAAAGTAAAAGCAATAGGCTGGCATTTATTGTGATAAGGGTAGCTAAGCTGAAGCCACTAAACAGTCAACATTTATCATTTTCCTCCAGAATTGTTTTTACTTTAAAGGTACATTTTCCGATTGATAGAGTGACTCATAATGCATTTTTTAGAAACAAAGAGTATTTTTCAACACTTTAAAAAAGTATCAGACTGTCAAGAAACTGAAATAATAAACACTATTAAAACAGCAATAAAATAATGAATGTTTGATACTTTAGAAATTATAGTAAATATGGAGGTATACTAAATATGATATATATATATATATATATATATATATATATATATATCTCACTGGTATGCTTTAAATCAAGAAAAAAGCAATATCCACGCTACCTTAAAAAATTCACAAGTGATAAAAACCCTTAGTGAAAAAAGTAATACTGAAATAAAATTAAAAATTCAGAGCATATTGATCCATGTTTTGTTGTGTGAAGTGCTTTATAGAGCTCAATAGCAGAATTTTAATCCATATGCTTCACACTGTTTATGCCAAATCCAGCTTTCAAGTAATTGATGAGCATATGCTTTTACCAAGTTAGATTTATTGATGTAAATGAAAAATAATTTACTAATATTAAGACTTTGTAAAACTTTCTTTCCTTGTATTGTGATTTTAAACAGATCAGGTGATTATTTTAAACATAGTATCATGTCAAGATTTTTTTAAAGGACTATAATTTTCATTTTTGGTGTTTAATAATGATCACACAGCAGTGTTTATGTTGGAAAAGATTTCAACTTAACCTTATGGCTTCATCTGTTCACATATATAGCAAGTGTCTAGCCTAAAAAAAATTGTTTTTCACATCATTAAGATATCCTTAATATTTCACTCAAGAAGAATGTCATTTAAAATACTAGATTATTTTTTTAAATAATCGTTTCTCAATTCCTCTAAATAAAAAACATACCAAAAAATTTTTCTCAAATCCTCATAGGCATATGCAGAATTCAAGGGCTTATTTGCCTTTATCTTGCAGATCCTAAATTAATTTGATAGGTTCCATAGACACATGGTGACATCATGTATCATGTAGTGTAAACACGACAGACATGGTTGTCTCAATCAGTTGTCCTAATAAGTGAGAGTGCCCAATCAATTTAATTTTTAGATGTCATTCTATGGTAGAGTCAACATGGTTATTAAATGATTGTTTTACCTTTATTGTAATACTCATTCATTTATTCATTCATTCAACAAATATTTTGAGTATTTACTATGTGTGAGCATTTTACTAGGTGCTAAAGTTATGGCTTTGAACAAATATAAACTTCTCAACCACATGGATTTTATAATTTGGTAAATATGTAGAAGATTGAAAATAACAAACATTTCTAATTTTACTGTATTTTACCAAGTTGTTTAGTTGTTTAATTAACATATCTTTTGGGTTTAGGCATTTCAGGATAGAAATACACAAACATTCTTTGTATTCTCAAAAGAATGGCTATTTCAAAGTGCTGCTTTTAACCATATGATTCTCTACCTTTCACTTAACATATGTGTGATATTTAAATTTAAAATTGTACTACACTTTTCCTGAGGATCAGTTATCTTGGGTATTTTACTTGTAATGCAATGAATTTTGGGCTGAGCTCTATCTATGTTAGATAGCATTATCTCCACCTTTACTTCCTTAAACTATGTCAGGAACCTATTCTGTTTCTACCACTACTATTCCATTATTTTATTTGCCTCAACCACTTAGTCCTATAATCAGTAAATACTTTATGTGCCCTTAGGCACTGAATCCAAGATTGACTTTAAATCCATTAAACTTTGCTGTTAATCACTGTAATTATGGCATATATAACCAGTTATCATTTACCAGCATATCAGGAAGTTCATTTTTATTTTAAAACCACAGGAAACTGCTTATCGGCAGTTCACTTTAGAAGGATTTTAAAAATTAGCAAAATTATTTTGTCCTTATACTCAGGTTAATTGTTATCTACCTCTGGAGAGAAAGCACTGCAGGGCACTTACAATTTAAATAAGTGAGATATAGGTATAGATGATATAGATATAGCTATATCTCACCAATTATATATTTTCACTTTTTATATTAGTGAAATATATGAAAATGTAAATAAACTTATTTATATTTGTTTCCTTCTCTACTTCCCTTATTTCTTTCTTTAAATCCATCTGGTGAAACAAAATTGAGTAAGGTTTAAATGATTTTGAAAAATATCTAACAAATGTTTTGAAAGTAGAAAAAAATTATTTAAAAAACACTAAATAGAAAAACTGAGTGGGAAAGTGTCTGAATTTGAGTCAAATAAATGACTCAGCCAGGATGAGTTATGCCTGAAAGATTTTCTCTAAGGTGTGAGCTTTTCAACTATATTTTGGAAGGAGCAAAATGCATGGCCTACTACACACAATGAAGAAGATATTAAGTGGAAGGCTGAGATTACAATGTGGAGACAGGGACTGACTTTAGAAGAATGGTAGGTCACTGAGTTGGGGAAGGACAATCAAAGATTTCTGAGTGTCAGAGAGCATGGAGTGTGGAAGTAGGATTATATACAATGGTTAGGATGTACCTGAGATATGATTTTTTAAAGACAGGAACCATTTTGAGAAACTATTTTAGCAATAGTATACAAAAACGATGATAGGGACTTCCCTGGCTGCACAGTGGTTGGGAATCCGCCTGCCAATGCAGGGAACACGGGTTCGAGCCCTGGTCCAGGAAGATACCACATGCCACGGAGCAACTAAGCCCGTGCGCCACAACTACTGAGCCTGCGTGCTGCAACTATTGAAGCCCGTGCGCCTAGAGGCCGTGCTCTGTAACAAGAGAAGCCACTGCAGTGGGAAGCCCACGCACCAAAACAAAGAGTAGCCCCCGCCCCCGGCTCGCCGCAACTAGAGAAAGCCCGTGTGCAGCAAGGAAGACCCAATGCAGCCAAAATAAATTAATTAATTAAAAAACAAACAAAAAAAACAACAACGATGATAAGAGTAGGAAGATTTCAACTTTGCTTAGAGTTTTAAGACTTCTTGACCTTTTTATCACCTATGTTATCTTCTTGCCATGGTCTGTTTGGAGAAATGGAGTTAAATTTCTTGCATTTCCTAAGTAATCAGTGAATATAAAGAGAAGTTTAAAGCACTGTCAAAAGAAAGATCATCAAAAATAATGTCACCTGGCCAAAGAAAACTTATTTTATAAGATGGTCACTGAAAAACCATGAACAGAACAGTATGAAAAGCTTAAATACAGTGTATTAAATAAACATTAGCCCCTGTTTACAGACAAGAGAGATATTTAAATATTTACTAAATGTTTATTTACAAAAGCAACAGAAATTCTGCTGTAGATTTAGTCTAATAGATCTTAGCTGGACCCTAAATCATGAGCAAATTCCAAAACTATAAACAACAAAAAAAATTCATTAAAATTAGAGCATGCTTTAATAATTTATTGCTGAGATCAAAACAAGCAATTGAAATTATTTTTTTCATTATGAAATGAGACCCTACAATGTAAATTTTTTAAGAAGTCTATATTCCAGGACATGAAATTGAGGAAAAATATTTGAAAACTTTTCCTAATATTTATTTAACATTAAGGAATTCATGGAAACATTATACTTATTTTATGACAACTCGTTATAAAGCTGTAATTATAAAATCATTTTCTTTGTCTTTTAACCTATAAAAGAAATATTTCTCATAATTAACTGTGAGCAAAATTTAAGGACAGGGCACCGTTTCACATTTTAATCTACTTCTAAATATTTCCAATCTATCATATATAGAAATATTCAAGCATAAGTCATGACAAGAATCATTCCCCTAAACTCAAAAGTATACTTTAGGTCAAGATCTCATTATAAACAGAAGACAAATTAGGTTCTCCATTTAAAAACAAAACAAAAAAAAAGAACACCTTTACTATTTCTATTTGCTTGTTTGAAATTTACTTCTGTTCATTTACACTACCTTTTTTGATTTTCAAAACTAAAAATTCTAAATGACTTTTAACACTGAGTTTGGCTTGTGAAAATATTTATAGACTTAATTCCATGTGCAAAGGCACCCACTGATATAATTTTATCTTGTTTCATTCTATTTTCATTATTTACTACGGTAATGATTTCTGCTAAATGACACTGAATGCTTCCCCCATTTAATCTATGTCTTTAAATTCAGAGGATTAATCACTTTACAAATCAGAAAAGTAAAGTTGAAATAAAGGAGAGAACGATTACAAGCTGAATATTAAATCTCTAATGGCAATAATATCTTAGAGGAACTCTGAATAGCTGAGAACAATATTTTTAAAACCTGTTAAATACTTTATAAATATTTTTGTATAAAGCTATTTATTAATTTCTTAATGACATACATGTTACAAACTAAAAGTAAGGAAACTGGATTGATAGGAGTGGTAATTCAATGTTGCCTAATTTTGAATTGAATATTGTCTGCTTTTTACTGTTCACATATCATAATTTGGTCTTAAAACCATATTTTTAACTCTCTCAAGTATTCTAAATGCCAAAGTTTTGGTTCTTGAGTAAGCATGTTCATTTCAAAGGATATGCTATGTGCAATAAAGAGTACAAGAGTGTTAACTTCTGATATTAAAATTTTTTATGATAAATATGCTTTAATAGATTTAAATATAAAATATTCCAAGCAACGCCTAAAATTACAAATTACACAAATAATGATCTACATAAAATATGTATACACAAAAACATGTCTTTTAGCAGAATATGAAAACTGAAATTAAATTACAAATTTAGTTGCCTACTCTTCAGTTTTAATCAGGTGATTTTATTTTCAATTAGTCTACTTAAGCTTTTTTTCATTGGTATGAAATATTGAAATAACTCATTCAAAACTAATGTTTTGTCTACTTTTATATGGTTTGTATTATCACTTGTCATTTCCTCTATGCCAAGCATTAGTAGGCATAATACATCAATATTCTTAGCTGAGCCACACGATAAGCCAGAATTTTGTAAATATCTGAAGAAATCTTACATATAATATGTGCAGAAAAAAATCATGTTTATTAATTATGAAATTTTCACTGTGTATTTATTCTATTACTTATAAGACAATCAGGAAATACTTAACATTTGATATCATTATGTCCATGTCCCCAAATATCTCATTATTGATAAGTCTGAATTCTGACTGTACTGCTTATTATATATGAAATCATACTCTTTTGGGGGATAGAGAGTGCAAGGGTCATTGAACTGAAAGTCCATGGAACTTTTTCTGCTATTGATCAAGGTAGAACACTGATAGTTAGCTGGTAGATATACTTTTACACCCTGGGATACAAGAAGCACCGGGCAGTGATCCCTAAGAAGAGTGAAACAAACAAGTTGAGGTCTACAATTACCTCAAGTTACTATATGGAGAGATTCTCTAGGGCAAGGACAAAGAGGGAAAACCCAAACAGATCCTGTCAGTCGCCATGAATTGAAGAGAAAAAGCTGAAGGTTCAGATTGGCCAAGCTGCTAGAATTTTCAGGACAGATGGCAGGAGAGCAGAGCACTGCACTAAGAGGAGAGAGATGCAGACAGATCATGTTAAGAAGAGCTACAGAAGGTTCCATTGAGGTCTTCAGCTGAGAACTGATCAGCATCAACATGCAAGGAAACTATAGGTGCTAGAAAATGAACCACCAAAAAAGAACACATAGAAGATGCCCCAGTGCTCGCAAAAGGCTAGCAATAGTGTGTGTTCTAACCAGCAATTTGGGGAAAAAACCTCATAATACATGAAATATTGGACAGAGTATTCAAAAAGGTATTGTCTCCATTGTAGGGCAAAATTATCCCTAGACTAAAGGCTGCTCTGTTCTTGCCAGACTAGATAGATACATAGATACATAGAGAGATACATAGATACACAGATACATAGATACATAGAGCTAGACAGCCTGAAAAGTATCAAACTGTTCCAAGTAATTTAACTGCATCCAAGAACAAAGCACAGAAATATTTAAGGGAATACAAAAGTATCCAGAAACCAGTAAAGTAAATAACAATATCTGGAAACCAATAAAAACTACCAGGCATTCAAAGACACTGGAAAATATGACCCATAATGGGAAAAAACAATGTAAGAGAACCAGACACAGATGATGATATATTCAATTAAAATTGCCCTGAAAAAAAAATGAAACAGAAATAGTTTTTACTTTAATGAAAATCTGACTATTATAACTACATCCCTTGCTGTAGTTTAAAGAAGAAACAAATAATAAAATGACTTACTTTTCATATTGCAACCTAACATTTAGGTCCCCTTTGTCCCATGGAGAAATTTCATTCTGTACTTCTTCCAAGGGCTATGAAATTTGAAATCCACCCTCTTCTGAGATTTCTTCAAGTAACCAAAGGGTGATTTTCTCCTGCCTTTCTCTTCCTCCAAGTTTGACTATGCTGTGCAGTAAATGGACCAGATGTTCAAAATTCATTCCCTTGAATGGTTGACAAATGTCATCCTTAATCCAAGAATTTCAGAAATTTTGCAAAAATTTTGAAGATTTTAAGGTAAACAAAGGGGCATGTGGAAAACTTTTGTGGTCTTCTGACACCACCAAAGTCCCAGTTCTGCTTTTCTCCACCATCTAACCTCTTTACTCCATCCTTCTAGAATGACCTTGGTGGCTCCAAATTCTATGTCTGCTTTTCCCACATGTTCCCCTAGATGCAAACTCATACTCATGAAAAAACTCAGCAAAATAATAATAATAAAGGAACTTTACAGTATGGATATGATCATTTGTCTCTTCTCTGCCCTCAGAGCAGTTACACATGTGCCTTATAAAAACGTAGGGCAATACCTAAAAAATACCCCTTAAAATCACTAACTATCGCAGTCTAGTTTTAATAGTTTGCCTTTTCAGATGATTTTACATGAATATCCCACTAAACATATGTACATTTATTCTGATTTTGCATTTAATCTTTTAAGAATGATCCCTTATTATTAAATGCATTTGGGGAGACTAATTGTATGGGCTCCAGAATACTTCATCAAGCATTTTGGAATACAATCTTAAATCATATATATTTAGAATCATGTCTCAGGATCTGTGTGCTCAAATATTGAAGTATTTTTCATGGGAATGTTAGAGTTATCCTCCAAGGAAAATTATCTCATACAATCATCAACACAACTGCAATCTGCGACAAGCCAGGCACCATGCTGCTCTATTATTTCATTATCTAATTTAATATTTAAAATACTATTGTGGGTGGTCTGTATTATATCCATTTCATGCATCACAGACCTGAGGCTCATAGCTATTAAGCAAAATGCCCAAGACAGAATCAGTTTCAAACCTGTCCTCCTGACATAAAATCCCACAATAATGTTGTGTTTATATTTTTTCCCCAACATGGTATGATTGATGTGTATATGTGCATTTTAAGTGTTTGTTAGTTTTATCTTCATCTTAGGGATATTCAATTTGCCTAATCAGTTATACAAACTTCAAGGATGGTTAGTATTTATTCAAATGTCCACAACTTAGATAGAACTACTATCAGGCTAGTCTTTTTCTTGGATCATCACCAGCAGTCTTAACGAGGTCTTAACTAAACCTAATGGTATTACAGACATTGGATATCATTGGCAAAATGAGTGGCTTACTTAATTAGTAAAATGGATGTGAGAAATGATTTTCTTTGGCAAATGCAATAGGTGTTCAAAAGCTGTGAGCTGACTGGAAATACTGTACAGTTACATTGTTTACTGCACATAAAAATGGGTTTAGGTCAGTTGGTGAAAATTCTGTTAATCGTACAACATACTGCTTCAACGTGGAACTTAATGATAGGTTAAAAAATGTAATTCTTTTAGTTTATTTTCATGTGCCATTTTTCATACAAATTTCTGGAAAGAAGCTACAGATCAATTTTTAAAGTTTTCAGCAATTTACCACAAAGAAAACCTTTCCCCATTTCCATTAATTTGTGTGGCTGACTTCATGGTTTTTTTTCTTTGTAATTTAATTTTGGGTGCGATTTGGAGGCTCTCCAACAGACTGAACACATCTCAGTATGTACAATGATTCCTAAATCCTCTTCTTAAGGTTGTTCTAATGACTCAAGGACTACACATAGTTCCTTGAGTTGTACGTCATACATGTTCTGTAGTTACCAAGTATTTTTCTGTTGGATCACGTATTATCACATGGCGATATCAAAATATTCTTATACACATATAGTAATATCTTCTATTTAAAAAAAAATAAAATATTATAAATTATTTCAAATCTCTATTTCTTCTTAAAGCTGAATATCTTACACAATTTTCAATGACTCATTTTTATCTTCTTTTGCAATCTGCAAAGATAAAGCATATTTTCCCCATAGCACAATTTTATTTTCTACCTGAATAATTTAGGCATATTTCTTTATCCTTGGAATAAATAAAAGTCTTTTTGATTTGGTTTTGTGTACTTTTGACTCAAAAAATACTTTTAACTCAATTTGTCTTTTATAATGCTTTTCTTCCATTGAATTTCTATTATTCATGAGTAAGATACATTGTTCACATCAAAATCTATTCTCCCCTCATTTCAATCACTTTTGCATTTTTTTCCTTAATTAAGGGAAAACTCCAGAAGTTTATTCTCCACATAATTAAATGTTTTCTATTATGTCTATTTAACACTTAGCATAATAACTTTTATAGCATAACACCTTTAGCATACTATTTTTCCCTCTGTATTATTTGGTTTCTTTCTAAACACACACACATACACCGCCCCCCCCACACACACAAATTGGATACTGTTTATGTCCAACTCTCAGATATAAATAAAGACTAAATTCCATGTAGATAGCATGCACTAATTTTTGTGTCCCAAACAGAGTATTCTACTCACATCACATAGTCTTCTGTCAAGCTAAAATAATAGTGAACTCAAAAAATCTATACTTCCTGGAATGCCTTGCTACCAGAGTGTTTTAGATTTAGGATTTTTTGTTTGTGTGCTCATTATTTTTTGCTTTATTTAGTTAGTTATTTTTCCTTTTGATTGGCATTTGTTACTGCATATTATGGAAACACCATTGCCTTAAGATATAATGTGCCCCTACAAGACCAATTCTATGTATCAATCTACCACTTGTTTTTTTTTGAATTTGCTACCTTTGAGATAGAAATTAGAATTACTTTGTAAATTGGGAATGCATTTTGATTGAAATCAGACTAACAAACGTGTTACTTAGTTATTTGTTTCTTATAGACCCCAAACCTTTTAACCCAGGTTGGTGACCATGGGATGGAGGGGCATTAAATGTTATAATATCTTGCTTTCTCTCTGTGCAGCAGATCTCCTCTGTTTGCTGAAAAAGTTACTAATTATTTTTACTAATTATTTTATTCTTAACCTAGCTAATCTTCGGTTCAAGGGACGTTTCTCAACATTCTGACAAAAGGAGTTTTGTCTCTTTTCTTTTTTTCAGTAAGTGAGTCGTTTCTCAGAGTTATTTGGGAAGTGGGCTTCCAGGCTAGTCCTCCATTTGGCTCAAGCTGGGATGAAGTGAGAGAGTGGCATGGACTTATATATTCTACCAGATGTAAAGTAGATAACTAGTGGGAAGCAGCCGCATAGCACAGGGAGATCAGCTCGGTGCTTTGTGACCACCTCGAGGGGTGGGATAGAGAGGGTGGGAGGGAGACGCAAGAGGGAGGAGATATGGGGATGTATGTATACATATAGCTGATTCACTTTGTTATAAAGCAGAAACTAACACACCATTGTAAAGCAGCTATACTCCAATAAAGATGTTAAAAAAATAAAAAATTAAAATTAAAACTCACCTTTCCATGGCAAAAAAAAAAAAAAATTCTTTTCTATTCTTTTTATTGATTGTTTATTATTTTCATTGACAGTACTAAAGTTGAGCCACCATTATAAAAGACTATGTCACAAGAATGCAATGTGTTAGAATTATACTTTGTTTTTCGAAAAAAAATAGGAGAATCTACTAGACTAGAAATTGTTTCAAACAATACAAACTAGTAATTCAAAATTATATCTAGGACTGAGCAAAGAACAAACTTTTCTTTTTTTTAAAATAAAACTATCAATATCGTGGATATAAAGATTATTTGCTTTTGAACTTCCTTTTAAAGTTAGTTGAGGAAAATCAGAAAAGATAAAACTTACAATGATAAGTTGAAGTCTGAACTAAAATATTTAATTAAAAAAAAGCTGAAACTGGAATTTCAATAGTAATAAAATCACCATTAGATGAAAATGAGACCAAAACAATATGACCTACTTGAAAAATACTAAACACACCCTTAGCTAACCCTTTGAAAAAAATTTTAAAGATAGATTAAACAGAAATATTAGAAAATATTATAATACAAGTGACAGATAAGTGATGGTTATAAAAAGGGCATTTACAAATCACGAAGAAAAACTCAAATTTATCTCAGAGAAAACAGGTAAAATATACATGAAAAGACAAGTCCCAGGACAGAATTCAAAATGAACAATATAACATATAACGAAATGTCCAACATTTTCAGCAATCAGAGAAATGCAAATTAAAGTAAAAGTGGGATGTCATCTTATACTTATTAGATTGGCAAACATGAAATAGACAACATTTATTTTTGTCAGGGATCTGAATAAAATGTCTGTGTTTATGTACCATGTCAAAAGTATGAATCATTACATTATTTTGGAAAAGCAACTCGATAACATTACCTACCATGTCAGAAGTATGAATCGTTACATAATTTTGGGAAAGCAATTTGATAACTTCTACTACAATTCAATGTAATTGTATATACCATATATTATATATCATAAAATCAATCCCATAATGATATGATATCTACATTTACATATATGAGAATATTTGTATTTACTGCAACCTATTTATAATAGAAAAAAAATAAGTAAATTATTGTTGATAAAAAAACATGATTAAACAAACAATGGAACATATAAACTGGTGGATATTATGAAGCCACTAATAATAATTAATTAGAGGATTATACCTAATTGATCTGGTGAAATTTCCATGGAGTTAAAAACTAACAATTGGATGCTACAGAGTAGATAGAAGTATCTGTTCCCACCTGTGGTTAGAGAGTCAATAACTTACAGGAGCTAGGACTTCCCTGGTGGTCCAGTGGTAAATAATCCTCTTTCCAATGCAGGGGACACGGGTTCGATCCCTGGTCAGGGAAATAAGATCCCACACGCCGTGGGGCAACTAAGCCCACGTGCCACAACTGTTGAACTTGTGCGTCTCAACAAGAGAGCTCACGTGCCGCAAACTACGGAGCCCACGCACTCTGGAGCCTATGCACCACAACTAGAGAGAGAAAACCTGCACGCCACAACTAGAGAGAAGCCCGAGCACCACAATGAAGAGCCCATGCGCCGCAACAAAAGATCCCGCATGCCTCAACCAAGATCCCGCGTGCCGCAACTAAGACCCTACACAGCCCCCCAAAAAAATAAAATAAAAAAAATTTACAGTAGCTTAGACAACAGGTGAGGATGGCTGTTCCAAGATTTGACTTCTATGAATTCATGACTTGCTTTGCATAGTAGGGTAAGACAAAGCCCAGAAATATAACAGTTATAGATAGTTCTTACAGGGAGTGGGATAAAAACTAGACCAACACATCACATAAACATTCTCAGGAAGAGGGCAGGTCAAAATAGCAATATTTTTAGTTACCTACTTTTATGACACTACAACAAGCAGTAAGAGGAAGATCTCACACCCTTCATCTAAAATTATTCCAAGCATAGCGAGTTTCTTCTTTGCTATTGGTCTTACAGCTCTCAAGTTCTCTAACAGGTATAAACTTCAGTATGAGCAGAGAGGGTTTAAAAGTGTTTCCTAGGCCTTTCTCACCTTCTGAGATGGCCCACACTCTGTCTGTGGAGTGTGTTTCTCTCTAAATCAATCCACTTCTTACCTATCACTTTGTCTCTCACTGAGTTCTTTCTGCGATGAGACATCAAGAACCTGAGCTTCATTAAGTCCTGAAACCAGGTGTGTGATCTCAGTTGGAAGACTGTGGGTTTAGGCCGGGTTTGAGCCCGGACACGTGGGTTCAAGTCCCAATCTGAGGTGCACGGTTTCAGTTGGGGCTCAGGCCAGAGGCAGCTGGCGGTCGGGGTGGGCCAGCTGGTCTCCGGGGGCACGGGGCACCATGTGGCCAGGAAGGAGGCAGAGGCCACAACACGCCCACGGGAAAGGCATGACAGAATGTTCCATCCCTGGAGCGCTCTGGTCCTCTCCCTAAAGCAGCCTCCATTCCTGTTCCTGAAAATGCTCTTTCCACTCACCTTCGTCTCTTGAAAATTTATTTTCTTCCTGTCTTTGAGAGAAGCCAGGAGGCCCTTCTCTCATGGGGTCACTGGAGGGAGGGGGGGGTGTGGAGAGGGACAAGGCATTCCTGGCCTTCTAAGCTCTACCCGTGCTGGCCTTGTCTTCGTGGCAGCAGCCCGGGCTGGGGGCCAGGTCTCCAGGTATGTTACGAGCCATCAGGTTTTTGTGGGCTATCCCCAGGTCTAACGACCACACCATGCAAAAGGTTTATGAGTGAATGTGTAGGGCATAACTGTCTCATATTTGAGGAACTGTCTGGTCAAGGAATTTTTCATTAAACATCCAACAACTATTTATTGTGTACTTACCACGTCAGGCTTGGCTGTAGCTCTAGAGGGATTTCAGAGAGCAAGACACACAAATCTCTGCCTACCCTCATAGAGTGGAAGGAGATAGGCAATACACAAAAGAGAAAAAAAAGTGTTTTCTAGCTTCGGACAAATTAGCAAAGAAATGGTAGAGGACACATGTTTTACTAGAAGTTCTATTTCAGATATAAAATACCTATAAAAGCTAAATAAAGTTTTCTCTTTTTAAAACTTTGTATTAAAGATGTTAATTACTAAAACTAGAAGCAGAATTCTACTTTCCAGCCTTCGTAAAAATGACATAGAAATGTTAAAGATAAGTAACGGACAAATCCAAAAAAAAAAAAAAAAAAAACAGGATTTTTTTTTTCTCCAGTGAAACAGTAAATGAAATTTGGAATGAGGTCATTTTTAACTTATCTTTTTTGGTTAAACTTATCTTTTTTTTTTTTTTTAAACTTGTAAATCTAATTGTTGCCAAAGTTGAGGGCAAAAATTGGTATGGTCTTTCTGGAGGAAATATTGGCAATATATTTAAATGTTTAATATCATTAACCATCAGTTTTATTCCTAGGAATTTAGCCTAAGGCAGTAATAAAAATTATGGGCCAAGATTTCCTTACAAAGATGTTCATGACTTTATAATTGATTTACAGTTCCAGAAAACCCAAAATTAATGTTAATAAAAATAAGGAAATTCAATATTGTGGTTCATCTATAAAATATTAAAAATCAATTCAAAAATATAATGGCTTGGACAAAATTTATAAGGTAATGCTAAATTCAGAGAACTGATTTTATTTAAATTCATGTGTGCATGTATAGAATAAGTCTGGAAAAGATGTATAGAGTTATGGTTGTATTCAATTGAAGGTACTTTCTGTCTATTGTTTTTAATATTTTAAAAATCTTTTCCCAAGAGTACATATAACTTTTGAAATTATAAAAATGTTATTTGTGAAAAATGAAGATTCAGATTTGGCATCTCAATTCAAAATTCCCAACATCAAAAGGCTATTTTGTGTGATTTTATTTTCAGTGATGTCTCTTTACTGATGTTTAAAGTGGCTGTGACTAGCATTTCCCTACCTTTGATAAGCTTTTCCTTTAGACCAGTTGAGGTACAGTGAATAATTTTTTTTAGCTTATCTCACATTAAAGTGTGAGGTTTCCTTGTGGGATTTAAAAGCCACAAAACTTTATAAACATAAGAATTACTTCCACATTAAAGGACTAAACACAGCAGGATACTACTGTAGGCCCAGGGAAAGACTTAGTCACTGAATTGAAATGGAATACTCCCCCCAGGTGATCTAGAAAATGTCATAATCTTTTCAATATGATGAACTGAACAGGCTTAGGGAGATCAAGGTAAAAGCCAGTTTGGAGGCTAAAAGGTGCAATCATCACAATTTGAACTTTTAATCTGAAAGACCTTCAATTTCCTCTCCCATCGGCATCCACGGGATAGCTTAACTATAGGATTCACCTAATTCCAGCTCAACGATTTGAAGGTACTTTAAAAGCATCTATAAAGCACTGGGATCATTCAGGAAGCTAAGAGATTTGGGCATTCAAAGTCTCCGAATGCTAGCATCACAGATTGTAACTTTTAAGTACCTTCATGCTTCAAATATAAGGATAGGCCCCCTTAAGATTATTGCCAATAAAGACATAAATGTCAAAATCTGTTAGACACTTATAGGACTGTTGTAATTGATGTTATGTGGATAAGACGGAGTAGACTGATGTCTGAAATTTGTGATCTTTCGGATGACAGTGTTCAACTGCTATAACTGTGACCCAGAATCCTTTAATTGGAACCATAAATTTAGCAAGTCAAATGAAATAGTGAAAAATAGCAGCCTTTCAGGGGACACAGATTAAGGATCAATGTGCAAGTCTTAGAAAAATACAATAGGCTGCAGTGACTGACAGGGATGTCCCATTTCAAAAAATGGGTAAAAGAGCTCCCTCTGAAGCACAGAACCTGCATACAAAGACATAAAGGGATTTCACCAAATTGTCAGGAAAATGGAGTGTCAGGCACATTTTTAAACTCAGGAAAACTAGCAAAGAACATCTGTGTGGTTAAGATAAAGTTCTGCTTCAAAATTAGGAGACTGTGCCAATGACAGACAGAATATGGGAAAATGCCATTTGGACAAAAGGAAAAATGGATTCTAGGATTATAGGAAATACATGTACTAAAGAAAAATGCCAAACTATCATTCTATAGGTTCCCATGCAAATTAATTTGAATTTTTAGATATTTTTAGGGAACACAGAGAAGTAGGACATAGACTCTATTCATGCAATTCTATTTAAGAATACATACATTATTATTTCTAGCAATGAATCCATACAAATAAGACCTAATGTTAAAATTTTATTACTTTTCAAATACATTTTAGGTACTACTTTAAAAGTATTCATTTGTTTAATCCTCACCACAAACCTGTAAGTATCATTGATTTCTCCATTTTACAAATCAGCAAAAAGGCAAAGAGATATTAAGTAATTGGTGTGATGTCATGCAGATAGTAAGTGAGAGAGTCGGGAGTTAAACCCAGGAAGTGTGATTTCACTGCCCACAGGCTAATCAACACACTAGCATCCCCACTCTGAGGAGACATAATAAAGCCCGTCTTCACTCTGCCAGAATCAGTATCCAGCATCAAAATATATTGGCTGTGAGAAAAAGAAACTGAATTACTGAGAACCTGTTTGACTCTAGATTTCATACTGTCTGGTATGTGTAGATGTCATTATCTTTGATACTATCCAACTACTATATTACTTACATGG
The DNA here is from genome assembly GCF_965194805.1 of Balaenoptera borealis. Classification (NCBI taxonomy): domain Eukaryota; kingdom Metazoa; phylum Chordata; class Mammalia; order Artiodactyla; family Balaenopteridae; genus Balaenoptera; species Balaenoptera borealis. The sequence continues at coordinate 90,458,496 of NC_138861.1, read as the reverse complement.
TATTTCTATGCACAATGTAGGACCTGCAGACACACACACACAGTCCTTACTTATTCTTTCCCCATGTTGTGCTAGCTCAGTAGTTCTCAGACTTAGAGTGTGTGAGAAATACAAGGGAGCCTTTTTTTTTTTTTTTAAGGGAGCCTTTTATATAAACACATTTTGATCTGTCTTATTCTAAGAAAATTAGATTCAGAAGGCATGAGGTAGATCCAAGAATTTGCATTTTTAACAGATTCCCAGATAATGGCAAGACTGCTGATAAAGGGATATCACTGACCAGTGTTCTAGCAGAAAACTCTCCAACATTTATCTTTCTCCAAGGACATTCATGACATTTTTTAGTTCTGATTCTTCATGGTTGTTAACTCGCAATATCTAAAACTGCCCTCTTTACATTTCTGAAAAATCAGGCCCAAGGTTCATTCATCAGGCTATTTATTTTCCCACGTTAGGGAAGTTTTCAACTATAATCTCTTCCAATATTTTCCCAGACCTTTTCTTTTTCTCTTCTTCTTCTGGGACCCCTATAATTCGAATGTTGGTGCACTTAATGTTGTCCCAGAGGTCTCTGAGACTGTCCTCAATCTTTTTCATTATTTTTTCTTTATTCTGCTCTGCAGTAGTTATTTCCACTATTTTATCTTCCAGGTCTTTTATCCGTTCTTCTGCCTCAGTTATTCTGCTATTGATTCCTTCTAGAGAATTTCTGATTTCATTTATTGTGTTGTTCATTATTTGTTTGCTCTTTAGTTCTTCTAGGTCCTTGTTAAACATTTCCTGCATTTTCTCCATTCTATTTCCAAGATTTTGGATCATCTTTACTATCATTACTCTGAATTCTTTTTCAGGTAGACTGCCTATTTCCTCTTCATTTGTTTGGTTTGGTGGGTTTTTACCTTGCTCTTTCATCTGCTGCATATTTCTCTGTCTTCTCATTTTGTTTAAGTTACTGTGTTTGGGGTTTCTTTTTCCAGGCTGCAGGTTCGTAGTTCCCATTGTTTTTGGTGTCTGCCCCCAATGCGTGAGCTTGGTTCAGTGGCCTGTGTAGGCTTCCTAGTGGAGGGGACTAGTGCCTGTGTTCTGTTGGGTGGGGCTGGATCTTGTCCTTCTGGTGGACAGGGTCATGTCCGGTGGTGTGTTTTGGGGTATCTGTGAACTTACTAAGATTTTAGGCAGCCTCTCTGCTCAAGGGTGGGGTTGTGTTCCTGTCTTGTTAGTTGTTTGGCATGGAGCATTCAGTACAGGAGCATGCTGGCCATTGGGTGGAGCTGGGTCTTAGTGTTGAGATGGAGATCTCTCAGGGACCTCTTGCCGATTGATATTATGTGGGTCTGAGAGGCCGCTCGTGGTCCAATGTCCTGAACTCGGCTCTCCCACCTCAAAGGCTCAGGCCTGACACCAGGCCAGAGCACCAAGACCCTGTCAGCCACATAGCTCAGTAGAAAAGGGAGAAAAAAAGAAAGAAAAAAATAATAAATTTAAAAATTATTTAAAAAAAAAAAAGAAAAAAAAGAAGAGAGCAACCAAACCAATAAACAAATCCCCCAATGGTAACTCGCGCTAAAAGCTAAAGTAAGATAAACATAAAAATCAGAAACAAATAAGTCACAGACAGCACATCCCAGGTCTACAGTTGCCCCCAAAGTCCACCGCCTCAATTTTGGGATGATTCGTTGTCTATTCAGGTATTCCACAGAGGCAGAGTACATCAAGTTGATTGTGAGGATTTAATCCGCTGCTCCTGAGGCTGCTGGTAGAAATTTCCCTTTCTCTGTTCGCACAGCTCCCAGGGTTCAGCTTTGGTTTTGGCCCCACCTCTGCATGTAGGTCGCCTGAGGGCATCTGTTCCCTGCCCAGACAGGACGGGGTTAAAGTAGCAGCTCATTAGGGGTCTCTTGCTCTTTGAGGCTGGGGGGTGGGAGAGGTACAGTAGTTATAATTGGAATGCGAGGCGAGCCCGCAGCAGCAGAGGCCAGCGTGATGTTGCCAACAGCCTGAGGTGCACCATGTGTTCTCCTGGGGAAGTTGTCCCTGGATCACAGGACCCTGGCAGTGGCGGGCTGCACAGGCTTCCGGGGGCGGGTGGGTGAATAGTGACCTGCACTTGCACACCAGAGTCTTGGTGGCAGCAGCAGCAGCGTTAGTGTTTCATGCCTGTCTCTGGGGTCCAAGCTGATAGCCATGGCTCGTGCCCATTTCTAGAGCTCCTTTAGGCAGTGTTCTGCCTTCTGTGTGCAGATCGGGAAGGAATCCCCTCTCCTCATGCACCCCGAAACAATGGTCTCTTGACTCATAGACAAGTCTAGACTTTTTCCCGGACTCCCTCCTGGCTAGCTGTGGTGCACTAGCCCCCTAAGGCTGTGTTCATGCAGCCAACCCCAGTCCTCTCCCTGGGATCTGAACTCCAAAGCCCGAGACTCAGCTCCCAGCCCCCACCCGCACCGGTGGGTGAAGAGATAAGCCTCTCAGGCTGCTGAGTGCTTGTCGGTACCGATCCTCTGTGCAGGAATCTCTCTGCTTTGCCCTCTGGACCCCTCTTGCTGCACTCTCCTCTGTGGCTCTGAAGCTTCCCCCCCGCCCACCACCCATCTCCGCCAGTGAAGGGGCTTCCTAGTGTGTCAAAACTTTTCCTCCCTCACAGCTCCCTCCCAGAGGTGCAGGTCCGGTCCCTGTTCTTTTGTCTCTGTTTTTTTTTTTTCTTTTGCCCTACCCAGGTACATGGGGATTTTCTTGCCTTTTGGGAAGTCTGAGGTCTTCTGCCATCATTCAGTAGGTGTTCTGTAGGAGTTGTTCCATATGTAGATGTAGTTTTGATGTATTTGTGGGGAGGAAGGTGATCTCCACGTTTTACTCCTCTGCCATCTTGAAGGTCCCCCCTCATGTAACTTTTAAGTGAGTTAATATCATGAGGTTATTATCAAAGTTCTTGTTATGTTTCTATTAATGCTTCACTGATTAACTCTTACCTTCTAGATGTCTACTCTATTCCTTTCATATGTATTATACTCTTGGAATATTTTCCAGTGTGTTTTCCCTGTTCATTTATTTATTTCTGCTATTTTTTCTTTACTTTTGTTTACTCATCATACAATACTCGGGAAAAATAAACTATAAAGCAGCAGCCAACATTAAAAATAGGCAAAGAGGAAGATGAAAGATAATATGATCCACGGCCTATCACAATACTAAACATAAAAAATACACAACAGTCATAATCCTATATACAAAGAGACATTATGTACCTGTTGAATTGTCAATTCAATTAAATTTTATTGGCAGAACAACAGAAAAAAAAGGAAAGCTTGAAAACAGGCTTATGGAGTTATTAGAATGAGCAAAGGAACTCAACTTGTTTCTACAAGGCTTCTGAACCCAGATTCTGAAGCAGTATACATCTGCAACCCAGAATTCATTATAATGGGGTTATCAGACACTACATACTTGAAAATTCAACAGTAAGACAGAAAGAAAGGAACAGAAGGAGTTAGATTTTAACAGAAAAAGTGCATTAGATTTTAACAGAAAAAGTGCATTTTACAAACTAGATTTATGATAAAGAAAAACAGCTGAGTCAGATGAAGGAGGATATCCTGTACTTGATAAACGCTAAACTATTTCTCAGCCCCACGCTGCCAAGACCACAGCATAATTATGACCTAGCGGCACAAATAAATTCAACTGAAAAAGCAAATAACTAAACTGGAAACCAAAGGAAATTATTAACAAGAGATACAAAAATAAAATCATTTAATTATAAAGTATACTTAAACATCATGAAAAAAATATATATCAATAGAAAAATAAAAGGTTTGGGTCCAAACCTCTCTAAGGAACTCTCTAAGGTAACTCTCTAAGGAAGAAATAGAAATGTTCCAAACACCTAGTAATTATGTGTATGGTATTTTACACATCTCAAATAGTGAAAGAGTAAAATATTAAAGGATAATAGCAACATTTGGCATTCTCATCTTCCCAGGATTTGCAAATAGTTCTAGATTAATATTTTGAACATGCCATCATCCATTAGGTCATTGAAAGGGGTATCTTCTTAGGAAATATTTTTCTGAAGTACCCAATTCAATGGTCTCTTGTTAAAAAAAAAAAAAAAAGAAAATACATGTTTTTTCTAAATCACTTGAGGTATACTGTCAATTCTCTTTACTCACAGATTTGGTCTTTAAGAAATTGAATACTCACAAAAACTTATTTGTAACCCCAAAATCAATGTTCACAACATTTTCACAGTCACCTGTGGACATGACACAGAGCTGCACAAAATGTGAGTCCCCCACAGTGCACTTTCCCAGTTGAGGTGGAGTAGGATGATGCTCTGCCTTCGTGTTGCAATTCTCATACTGTAAACAAGTCTCCTTTGTGCAGTCTATTTAGTACCACTTTACACTCTGTTTTTGTGCTTTATGAGGATTTTATTTCTGAAAAATGCCCCAATAGCATAGTATTGAGGGCTACCGTGCTCCTAAGCACAAAAAGGCTCTGATGTGCTTTATGGGAAAAATGCATGCTAGATAAGTGTTCAGGCAAGAGTTATAGTGCTGTAGTGTCTGAGTTCAATGTTAATGAATTAACAATATACACTAAATAAGGTGTTTTTAAGCAGAAACAGACATAAAAGTATGTATTGATCAGTTGTCTAAGTGTTGTGAACAGAGGCTCTGCAGGAACCTAACCCTGAATTTCCATGTTTGTTAATTCAGTGTCCACACAACTTGATAGAACAGAACTACCATGAATAACAAGAATTGACTATATCTCTAATTTTGTCATTTTCCTCTTTTCTTTCATTATTTGTTTCATGTTTACAAAGTTCCTTATTTCAGTTTGGAAACTGGATTTTATTTTCTACTAATGAAATTCACATCAAGAGCAAACAAAAATTATCAGGAGCAAAAACAGTGGAATTCTAAGTACAACTGCTGACCAACTGTGTATCAGTAATTTCTGGTGGAGGCTTAATCACAAGATTTACAATATAGGCTTAGGGACAGAATGACCACTGTACTCAGGAGGTCACTAGGACCTAGACTAGTAATCTAACTAAATGTCCTGTACAATACCACATAAAACAGAGGACAGACTTCAGCCTGAATCTTGAGAATTAGCATTGTAAAATCACTACAAGGATCTCATCATTTTTTTTTTTTTGCTTTCTTTTTTTTTTTGTTCGGGGAATTAAACCTAAAGAAATGCAGATTCAGCACCATCATTCCTTTTGAAATCATATTTGACATGGCAAGAATCATTGTGTTGCCCGACAGGGATTATCATTTTAATGGTAAAATTATTGTCCACATCACAGTTTTGCAAAGTGAAGCCATCGGCTGTTTCGATGGTCCCTATGGAAGTCAGAGTCAGAACTATTTTTTCCATTCAAAAACCTCATGATAAACTTGGGACTTTGTGTATTTGAGTTACTGATATGAACATCAGCTCCTTTAGGGTCTTCTGGGAATTCTATAATTTGATGGTAGGAGCCCAAAACTCCCAGGACAGTTTAGTTCTGAATTTATAAAGATGTATTTCCAGATGCTTTCCATTTCTTGATTTACATCCCAGTCTTCCCTAGGGCTTTAGAAAAGACATTAAGTAAGGGTTTTTAAATGGCTCCTGAGCATATCTCCTTTCTTCAAACAAATAAATGAACGCATCTTGAAAGACTACTGGAAGAACCGTTTAAAACACTTCACTGTTTAACAGAAAAACCTAACAAGATACTTTGCATCTCTGGGTATGTTTTAAAAATAAGATGGTTTCTGTGAAGAATTCCACACTTAAGGGGAGTATTAGTATTCAAGGAGCATATGTTTTATCATTAATCATTAATGAGACCAAAAACACTTGCAGCAGGAAAGAATAAAGTGCTGATTTGAAGTTGAAAATCGAAATGACCATTTAAATGACATGAAGGCCAGAGCAAGTGAAGAAATTCAGAGGAATGTTCATAGGGCCACTTCTTTCAGGCATTTATCATTTGCTAATGTAAGGCTTTGACCTAAATTAAACCTTTGAAATCCCATTTCCATTATTTGCACGCCCTTCCTATCCAGTACAATTTTAATAGAAAGACGACTTGGCCACATTATCTCCCATACTCCCTTCCCTTGAAATGATTCTCTCCCTTTCCTCCTCCTAACACCATAGTCCTCTTCAACACTTCTATAAGTCCCAATAAGCCAAATAAGTGCCCTTTAACTTTAGCAGTTTCTTTTTAACCAAATCCCTTCCTGTGAACCTCTGGCTCATCCAGTTATATAGTTTGTAGAACTAAGCATAAATCTTCATTCACTGACATTCTGTATTCATCTACTCTTGTAGAGAATTTAGAGCTCAATCACCAAGGCTAAGAGGAGAAACTAAGAATTTAATCTAAAAAAGCAATTATAAATACATTAAAAAATCAGCTAAGTAGCTAAGACTATGTAATTGGCTAAAAGTTTGAAGTTTGAGATTAAATAAATGATGGTAACTCTAAACATTGATGCTATGCAACGACTTACATTGGAATAAAGAGGGAGAGTAGGGGAGAAAAAGAGAGATTAGGACCCAAAGAATTGATGGGGAAAAACGCATAAAAGTAAGAACAGTTCTAGCATGTGGCTCTTCAGAGGGACTAGCTGAGCTCCACGAGGGGGAAATGTCCCGGCTGCACCAGGATGTCAGGCTGTGTAGATCAACACACATAATACAATGTCAAACTGCTAACTGTTAAAACTGTTCCCAGAGAAAAGTTAGGAGTTTTGCTTCAGTTATGGAGGTGGAAGACTGAGAAGGCAAGGGTAGCTGATGAGGAAATTCAGAGAAAACCCCAAAAAAGGGATTTTGAAAGCATGATGGGGTTCAGGTGTTCAGTGAGCAGTGCGGGAAGGAAAGAGTCAGGGTCGGGTCTTGAGAAAGTATTGCAGGTTAGGAGACAAAGTGATGAGTCATAACAAATTAAAAGAAAACAGTGGGGGTGGGGGTGGAAGGCACTATTAAAGTATAAATCAGATTTTAATTTTTACGTATAAAAATGAAAAAATAAAAACATATTTATAGAATGGATTTAAAAGTGCTACTATTAATAGCATTGGGGGTACTTTTCTGTAATAGAAGAAATGAAACTCAGAATAGTAATTGAGGTCCTAGTTTATGCCAAATGCTGTGCCAAACTATGAGCTACAATGGTGACTCAAAACAAAAATACATTCTCATCACATACTCTAGCTTATAGTCTCAGAAGGAGACATACTCAGACACACACATCACACATACACCACATATAATCAAACAGGAAATTTACAACTGTGACAACTGCTGAGAAATACACATGAGGAAGATAATATGAGAGCTTATAATGCCTTGAAGAGTCAATAGTCTTGGAAGAGTCACTACAGCAAAAATGGTATGGCTTTATTAGGCAAAGTGGAAAAGCACCTACATTTGAAGTTGAGGGGAACAGTGGATAAGGAAAATACACAGCAGATAAGGAAAATATAAGAATCAAATCTAGGTATCCTGAGGAATGTGTAGTTTTTATTTTATTCATAATTCAATCTGGTTGTGTCATTTATAGAAAACTGAAAAATGCTGACTTTAAGCTTTAAAGTCACTTCCATTAAGCTACTGATATACTGCTCTTCAGCCCATTTTCCCTGACCAAATTTTAGTTCCCTGAAGAGCATGTGGCACAATTCATGGAATTTTTGTATTGCCACAATTGAAATATGTTTTTCCTAGTGTTTATTTAAAGTAAGGACTATTCTGAAAGTTGATGCATACATTTTTATATGACGTTAGCAGAAATAATTTGCTTTTACTAGGTGAAGAAAATATTGTTCCACTCAAAAGTCAAGTATGCTACTTCTCAAAGCATGGTCAGTGACCATCTCCCCCACCCCAAGATGGTCAATGATCAATTGCAGATTAATTCAATTTTTCTCAGCAAGTACTCAAAGGTGCACTCAAAAGTGTACTTTGTCAAAGCATACTCAAAACACAATTACTGCCCACAGGTCGCTTATAGTTCAACACATGATTGACATTCTTGACAAAGAAGGGTAGGATAAAGGAACTATATGCAGTCATGCTCAATTATGTCTTATTTAAATCAGCACAAAACTGCTGTGGCATGAATCATTTAATTGTCAGTTTACAGATTTGGAATCTTAATCTGGGCAAATTCAAATATTTTAACAAATACTCCATAGCTAGTAAATAGTGACTGTATCATAAGCTCAAATGTCACAGACGATTATTTATAGAATAAGTAGAAAATGCATATGATAATAACTTAATAAAAAAAATCTAAGTATAACCTCTGAGTAGTATTATGTGTTTGATGCTGTTACTTCAGGAAATTACATATAATTGAAAAAACCTTTTGAAACAGAAGGAGAAAATATTTTGGCAAATATGAAAATATTTAAAGAAGACTTTCCTCTGTTTTACTTCATTCAATATCTCTTCTGCTTTTTTTTTGCATATTTCTATATTGTATCAAGTAATCTATGGACTAAAAAAGGAAAAATAAAATATTCCTATAGAATCATTCTAATCAGTAGTGTAAATTCCCCAGCTTATTTTAAAAGAATCTATACTTAAAGACTAGTTGTTTATTTGATAGTTCGATTCATTCATTTTGTGACAAGTAAAGCAGCTATATCTATGGGTTAGGGCAGACCCCTAACCTCAATAAGCTTACTCAGAAACCAAATAGGTTATACACATATTTAACAATTGAAATAATGGGAATAGTACTATGAACTACTATCTAGTTTTTAACAGTACAATTCTGGTAGCTAACAATGAATCAATATTTTTAGACACGTAGAGAAGCCTCTTGAAATCTATTTTCTCATAGCAGTCAAAATAATTTTAGCCCAAGACACCAGGGTGTGTGAACTAGTGATCAATCTATCTCCACATTATTTCTCTCTCCAGTGTACTCTCTTCTCCTCTAACTGTATTCTCTTTAGGCTGATTAATAATAATAATAGCTGTCTGCTCATAGTTGATCTCAATCCAGAATTCCTCTTGGGGTGTATCTGCAAGTGTATTTGCCCTTATTATGTTCTGGCAGAATGTGCTAGTACTTGATCTTCTTCCATGACTGTGACTCCTGGGTAAAGAATAAGCTTCAAGAACAGGGAAAACCTTTTTGCAACAAAACATAGATCATGAGTATGACTCCTGGGTAAATAAGAATCTTAAGGAGCAGGGAAAAACAAAACAAAACAAAACAAACTTCTATGCAACAATGCATAGCTCTGTGGTGACTAAGGGCCTTTATTTCAGCCTGTGAGTTGACACACCACACTAAATATTACAACTGATGACGTGATCATTACTTGGTGAAAATCAGCAAATAAATATGGAATTCTAAGGACTATTCAGGTTTTCAGAATAATAAGACACATGATTACAGTTGGATTCAAAGAAAATAACCAGTTAAGTCTGTTTCTTCTACAGGGAAATGTCCATTTCTTTATATATATTTTTACTAGATTATTTAACAAAAGTATACCCTCATCCACTAAGTAAATTAGATTTTTCAGAGAATGTAAATCATGTTGAAATGTTACATTCTTGACAATGAACATGTTTAACTGAATAATAATACAAATATTTAAAACTCTTCATAGTGGAGTTTTTGTTTTTGTTTTTGGCCATGCTGTGCAGCATGGGGGATCTTACTGCCCCAACCAGGGATTGAACCTGTGCTCTCTGCAGTGGAACTGCAGAGTCTTAACCAGTGGATGGCCATGGAAGCCCCGAGTTTCTGTTTTCAACCATTCGCTTTTCATATTTTCATTTTCTTTATACTTTATCACATGTCCTGAATTTTAATAGAAGTAAAGTGCACCAATCAGCAAGCAACACCCATGTGTATGGCACTTTGCACATTACATTTATTTTCTCAATAATATATTGATTACAAATATTTGATAGCAATAAGAAAATTTTAAAAGTACCCTTTAAATTGACTAACCTGGTTAATTTAAAGGGTAAAACATATATGATATACAACATATTTAGCTAACTGCATTTACTGAAATCCATTTTATTTCCACAGATGGGACATTTTGAGGGATTATACAGTCAAATACCTCTGTTTTACTCTCTGGCTCACACATCAAGGGCTCTCTGTTTGCTATTTAACTGAGGAGTCAGATCTCGGCTGAAATGTATAAAAGTATTATGTTAACTAGATTGTTTTCATAGAAGTTTATTCTAAAATTAACTTTTATATTCCTCTCAATCTAGTTCAGGAGAAGTGGTCTAGTCCCTTCTTGGAGAGTCCCTAAATCTCATTTTTTTCCCCCTTGAATTGAGCTGTTTCAGATTATACGTGGATTCAAAGAAAACCAGTTAAGTTCTATTTATTCTACAGGTAAATACATTTCTTTATGTGTGTGTATTTAAACACACATATACACATATAGGTATCTTTTTTTGTTTACTAGATTCTTTATTTCAAGCATCTTTTCTGACCACAATGGCATGGAACTAGAAATCAAAACAAAACAAAACAAAAAAGAAATGAGAAAAAACAATTATGTGGAGACTAAACAACATGCTACTAAAACAAAAAAAAAAAGGGTCAACCATGGAATTAAAGAGGAAATTTAAAAATACCTTGAGACAAATGACAGTGAAAACATAACTGTACAAATCTATGGAATGCAGCAAAAGCAGTTCTTAGAGGGATGTTCATAGTGATACAGGCTTTCCTCAAAAAATAAGAAAAATCTCAAATAAACAACCTAACCTGCCACCTAAAAGAATTAGAAAAAGAAGAACATACAAAACCTAAAGGCAGCAGAAGGAAAGAAAAAAAAAAAAGATCAGAGAGGAAATAAATAAAATAGAGATTAAAAAAAGAAATTTAAAAAAATCAATAGAAAAATCAATGAAACCAAGAGTTGGTTTTTTGAAAGGGTAAACAAAATGGACAAACCTCTGGCCAGGCTCACCAAGAAGAAAAGAGAGAAAACCCAAATAAACAAAATAAGAAATGAAAATGAAAGAGGGAAATTACACCTGATACCACAGAAATACAAAGAGAATACTATAAACAATTATATGTCAACAAATTGGACAACCTAGAAGAAATAAAATTTCCACAAACATACAGCCCACTAAAACTGAATCAAGAAGAAATAGACAATTTGAACAGACCAATAACTAGAAGTGAAATAGAATCTATTAGACAAGAAAAAGAAGTAAAATGTATCCACATTGGAAGGGAACAGGTAAAACTGTCATTATATACAGATGATATGATGTTATATATAGAAAAACCCTAAAGACTCCACAAAAAAATACTAGAACTGATAACCGAATTCAGCAAGATAGCAGGATACAAGATTTACAGAAATTGGTTGCATTTCTTTATACTAACAATGAAATATAAGAAAGGGAAAGTGAAAAGGAATCCCTTTTAAAATTGCATGAAAAAATACTTAGGAATAAAGCCAACTAAGGAGGTGAAAGGCTAATACACTGAGAACTGTAAAACACTGATAAAGGAAATTGAAGATGATTTAAATAAACAGAAAGATATCCCATGCTCTTGGACTGGAATAATTAATAGTGTTAAAATGGCCATACAACCCAAAGCAATCTACAGATTTAATGAAATCCCTATCAAATTACCCATGACATTTTTCACATAGCTAGGACAAATAATCCTAAAATTTATATGGAACCATAAAATACCCAGAATTGCCAAAGCCATCCTGAGGAAAAAGAATAAACCAGGAGGCATAACTCTCCCAGACATCAGACAATACTACAAAGTTACAGTAATCAAAACAGCATGGTATTGGCACAAAAACAGACATACAGATCAATGGAACAGAATAGAGATCCCAGAAATAAACCCACACACCTATGGTCAATTAATCTTTGATAAAGGAAGCTAGAATATACAATGGGGAAAAGAGAGTCTCTTCAGCAAATGGTGTTGGTAAAGTTGGACAGCTGCATGTAAATCAATGAGGTTAGAACACACCTTCACACCATACACAAAAATAAACTCAAAATGGATTAAAGACTTAAATATAAGACATAACACCATAAAACTCCTAGAAAAGAACACAGGCAAAATATTATCTGACATAAATCATACCAATGTTTTCTTAGGTCAGTCTACCAAGGCAATAGAAATAAAAGCAAAAATAAACAAATGGGACCTAGTCAAACTTGTAAGCTTTTGCACAGCAAAGAAAAACATAAACAAAATAAAAAGAAACCTACAGATGGGGAGAAAATATTTGCAAATGATGCGACCAACAAGGGCTTAATTTCCAAAATATACAAACAGCTCATACAACTCAATAATAAAGAAAAAAAAAAAATCAAAAAATGGGCAGAAGACCTAAATAGACTCTTCTCCAAAGAGGACATACAAATGGTCAATAGGCTCATGAAATGATGCTCAACATTTCTAACTACTAGAGAAATGCAAATCAAAACTACAGTGAGGTATGACTTCACACTGGTCAGAATGGCCATCATTAAAAATTCTACAAATAACAAATGCTGGACAGGGTGTGGAGAAAGGGGAACCCTCCTATACTACACTGTTGGCGGGAATGTAAGTTGGTGCAGCCACTATGGAGAGCATTATGGAAGTTCCTCAAAAAACTAAAATAGAGTTGCCATATGATCCAGCAATCCCACTCCTGGGCATATATCTGGACAAAACTATAATTCGAAAAGATACATGTATCCCTACGTTCATGGTAGCACTACTTACAACAGCCAAGACACAGAAACAACCTAAATGTCCATCAACAGATGAATGGAGAAAGAAGACATGGTACATATATACAATGAAATATTACTCAGCCATAAAAAAGAATGAAATAATGTCTTTTGCAGCTACATGGATGGACCTAAAGATTATCATACTGAGTGAAGTAAGTCAGAAAGAGAAAGACAAATACCATGTGGTATCACTTATATGTGGAATCTAAAATATGACACAAATGAACTTAACTACAAAACAGAAACAGACTCACAGACATAGAGAACAGACTTGTGGTGGCCAAAGGGAGGGCGGGGGGGAGGGCTGGATTGGGAGTTTGGGACTAGCAGATACAGACTATTATATATAGAATGGATAAACAATAATGTCCTACTGTATAGCACAGGGATCTATATTCACTATCCTGTAATAAACCATAATGGAAAAGAATATGAAAAGTATATATATGTATTTACTCTATAAAAGTATATATATATATATATAACTGAATCACTTTAGTGTGCACCTGAAACTAACATAACATTGTAAAACAACTACAATAAAAAAAAATAAAGAAAAATAAAATTTAACAAATTTTCATAGGTTGATTCAGATTGTACACAGTGAAGATACAGTTATTATCTAATGGGTCATATTCATTTCATCAATGATCCAATGCTCTATAAAACTCTCCTTAAAAACTCCAACAAGATTATTCATTCCCTCAATTCTACCTTTTGTAATTTAAACAAGCTATTTCATTTCATATTCTATACCATATTTTAATCCGTTTTTCCTTTCAGTTTTGTTCCCCCACCCCCAACCAAGAAAACTGTGAAGTCTCTGAGCACAGAGAATATATCTCATTCTCCTTTACTTCCCTAATATACAATATAATGCAATGGAAGGTACAATGACTTTGTATTGCATGGTTGAATAAATGAATGAGTGAATGAAGTTCATCTTTATGATTATTAAACATCTTTCACATAGGTTGTTTCAGATTAATTTATTGAGGTATTTTACTCTCTCTCTTCTGAGTGGTGAATTCCTCACTGAGGGACTTGGAATGACTCATACAGAGTCAAATCCTGCACAAGGCCAGAGAAGTCCAGGGTCAAATGTACATTCTCTTATTTGATGCTAAAAAAAGTTGATTTTCAGCATGAGAATGTTTCATCAAAGTTTGATTCTGTTGCTTTGTTTCTTGCTTTATTTCCTTGTTTACTGTGCAGATAAGCAGAAGTAACCTAAACACCACTGAAATATATAGAAAAACAAATCTTTGCTGCTGAAAATGAATCTAAGTTTATTGTTGGCAAAGACTAGAGAAAGGCTTTAGATAATCTATGGTATTTTTGACTCTCTCCCATGGGAAACCAAATACTATAATTTTTACAAACAGGTTTTCTCTAAACCATGAATATATTGTTTTCAGAACTGTTTGTATCATGGTCATTTAAAACTAAAGATGATATTTTTTAATGGAAACAATGGTATGCCAGTGAATGTCATAAAGGATCCTAGAGAAGTTGCTCATAATACATTACAGAATACACTAAAATTATAGACTCTTTGTCTCTTCCTTTTTCACTCTTCCTGGATACTTTCTCCCAGATGTCTATGTCCTCCTACAAATAACTTTAAATCAGATATTAGTAAACCATTTTTGACATAGCCTCTACCAATGATTATCTTAAACTTCCTTTTCACTCAGTAACACTTTGTCTTTCAGCAAAGTTTCATTAGGTGGTAGGTGAAAATTAATTATATTGTACCAATTCACACCAATGCTATAATCAATGTTTGCTATTGTTGGAGCTATGAGACAGACATTTCTGATTTTTTTGGAAATAGAATATTTATTAAAAACAATAATCTGTAAATCATAAAAAAATTTAACACAGTTTAACAAAGTTAAATAGAGTTAATCAGTAAATACTGGAATGAATTTTTTTTTTTTTTTTTTTTGGAAGAGGTGGTGGAGGCTATGAATTTTGAGAGAGCCATTATTGAGAGTCTATCAAGGGATGGCTATTCTAAAGGTTTTCTTGTTGTTGTCGTTGTTTTGAGAGTGGGTCTTTGCTCTTTCCTTCCTTCCTTTCAGATTGCACAGATTCTGAGAAGTTCTAAGCCTTTTCAGCTCTCTCTAAGGAGGCATAGCAATGGACTACAGGTAGAGTGATATAGATAAAACAGAGCTTAGGGTGATCTTACATAGTTTATATGTAAGATAGATGTTTGAATTTCAAGAATTCCTTATAAATTGTTCTTTAAGTCTTACTTTATTAAAACAATTATATTTGTAAGTCATTAACTATAAGCAATGACACAATATGGAAGTATAATCATAATAAATTTTTGAATACAAACTTCCACTTAAATTGAGAATGTCAAAGTAGCAATGCTATATTATATATTATAAACATGTATTTTGTGTTGTTTTATTGCAGTGTTAAACTGTTATGCTAAAAAAGTCTTATACTTCTATTTTTATTGTTTTTCAATTTTCCCCATTGTGATATTTTATATAGGTTAAATTTGTATGACATATATGTTTTATATATTTTGGTATAATTACATTACATATTACATAATAGAGTGTGCATTACATATCAAATAGCATTTTATATGTTTGCTATATGTATCACATATATTGTAAATCTTTGCTATAATTTGTACTCCCCACAGTATGTGCTCATGCTGTCACAAATATTTCACGTTTTTAATTTAATATTCACAACAATCTTAAAGAATAGAGAGCTACCAGTATTTTCCCACATTTCATAGGTAGTATACTGAGGGACAGAGAGGTTGCATGCATTGGTCAAGATCTCCTAGAATACTAGAGGGAAGCTGGGCATCAAACTCGGCTACCTGTCTTCTAAAAATATGCCCTAACCACTATTCCATACCATATCATATATGCCGATATAATAAAATAGACATAATTAGCTTGACTGAAAGCAATATTTTTAAATGCATGTATAAGAGATCATTTATTATATATTTAATCTCTTGCTGAAAAAAGAGTTGATGTAAAATTTGATGCAATCTCTTCAACAGGTAAGGAAGCTTAGAACATTGAAAAGGTGGCATTTATAAACACAAACACTATATTTCTAGCATAGGCTTATACATGATGTCCAGACTTGCTCCCTTCCCTGCCATTTAAAGCAGGCCATTCTTTATGATTAGTTAATATATCCAAATGTAGTTATATGAATTTTCTTTTTCTATTAAAAATCTTAAGACATTGATTTCTCTTTCTGACCTCTACATTATTTTTCAAGAAGTAAACTCCTAATAAGTATGAGAATGACTTTGAAAATTGAGATCTTTCAATGTAACTAATTTAAAATCACTGGTACACCCACATGTTGATTATTTTAGTCTATGCACAGAGTCAATAGCAATCTTGAGGCTAAACATCAAACTGCCTCATTCAGTATTAAAATAGTCCTGTTGATTTGCTAAAGGACAAATTGAACATGCTTTGGTTAAGGCACCTTCATAGACAATAGTTTGATATTGTTTTGCTTGCTTGATTTCAATAAATATTTTATCTTTTTATTGCAAAGTTAAACTTAGCGTGCGCTTTCAAAATCATTTATATATACTAAAATTCCAATAATGCTGCAAGGTTAAGGCCTAGTACAAACCATAAATAGCAGAGTTCACATACTATAATGTCATTAGAACTCTTCCTTCTCTGAAACTTGTCATATGATCATAATTTTTTCAGAGTCATAGTTTCTCAAAATAACATTTAATGCGTAATAAAACCTTAGACATTTTTACTATTCAGTTAGTATACGCTAATTTTTAATGGAAGTTGATCTTATATATCCTGATTATCTGGGGGACAGTGATTAGTGGCCAGATTGAAGATATCACATTACAGATCTATAGATGGCAAAGGTTTTCTCAGAAATAAATTTCAAAACTGATCAATAGTCTCCATAATAAGGAAATGGGAATAGTTTCTGTTCTCAAATAATAATGCCTCATGATGTTTTCTTTCCATAACAGTTGCACAATGATTAAAAAAAGAAGTATTAATTTTAGAAGTCACTTTAGCATTATCCCCAAGCATTAGGAAAAACTGGCACAGAATTTAATATAAGTACTGGCATGTAGCCATCCAATATGTATTTTCATTGCTATTTCTCATCTTGATGTTATTGTTGCTGTTTCTAGCATTCCTATTTACAAAAGGCAAAGAAATAATTATTAGAAACATGAAGAATAAGTATGTATTGCTAGTTACTTGAAAGCATATAGACCTTTAATTTTAATTTGCATTATGTAGGTGAGAAGACATTAAATTACTCCACTTTGCTGAAGATTAAAAGTTTCAAATATAGAGCATACACTTACTTTATTGTGTAATTTGAAACTACCTAGTGTCAGAAAATATACAGAGTATACAGTGTTAAGGCTCAATTCAATTTCCAAAGGAAAATCTCTAAGTATTCTACTAATATAAGATCTTTTATGGTAAAACTTATCTTCAAATCACGTAAATGATACAATTCAGATATTCTACTTGTTTTCAAGATCATTTCTTCAGATATTTTATGGTTCTCAAATGCAGCTACAATTTGTGTATATATATGTGAGGTATATGTGTGGCTTCTTATATCACATAGCATAAAGGATATTTTATTTAACTCCATTAAATACTCTTTCTTTTATTTTTTTTCAAGTGATTCAATTTTTATCCAAATTCTAGGAGTTATACGTATAGCTATATAAAATTTTTAAAATATTTTCATATTTTGCCTACTGTTCCTAAATTTAATTTACTACTGTGTAAAAAAGCTTATGAATTATTAATGAAAATTTTTAAAGACATATTGTTATAAAGTAACACATTATTTGGATTCTAGAATACAGCCTGACCACATCAAAATGCTATAGTGTAAGCATCAATTCATGTCTCAATCTAACAAGATGTATTAAAAAATGCCTCATCACAGCTCATAAACATTCTGCCCATCTGGTTTGCCCTCTGCTATCAAAAGTCACCAAAAAACAAACAAAAATATCTCTCCTTTGGGAAGCAATCGACACAGATGCTGGGTTATCATTCATTCATTCACTTAGATATTTACTGGATGCCAGAATCTCTGTTCTGGGCACCTGAAAGGCATCACTGAACAAAACAGATTGAAGGAAAAAAAAAAAAAATCTTGCCCGGCAGAGTTTACAGAAGCAGCATAATAAACAGTAAACTGTATAGCAAACTAGAAGGTCAAAGTAGTATTGAAGGGAAAAAAAGGAGCAGGGATAAGTTGAATCACATACACCAATCTGTGAGGGGATAAGGACAGGTCACAATTTTAAACAGAATGATTCAAGTGGGGCCTCTGTGAGAAGATGACATGTATGCAATGACTTGAAAGAGAAGAAGGTGCTAGCTATGTGGATACCTGGAGAAAGTTCTCTTCACGTGGAGGGAACATCCAGTTCAAGGGTTTATGGCTGGGACTTACCTGAATGTTTGAGGCACATCAAGGAGATGATGTAGGTGAATCAGTGATTAAGGAGGAAATAGTAGGAGATTAATTCAGAGAGCAAACTGAGGACCTGATTGTGGTCAAATGCTGTATAGCACTGTGAGGGTCTTGGCTTTGACTCAATGAAACTGGGAAACTTTGGAGGATTTTAAGCAGAGGAAAGACTTGCTCTGTCTTTGAAGGATCACACTGGCTGACATATTGAACATGGTTTGCAGGAGAATGAGAATAGAAGCAGGCTGACTAGTTTAAAAGGCTTAGCCAGGATGGTAGCATTAGAATAGCAGCAGAGGTTTTGAAGTAGTGGTAAGACTTTGGACACAATTTGATGGCTTGGAAATAGGATGTGAGAGAAAAAGAAATAAAGGAAGCCTGACTTTTTTGGTCTGATTAAATAGAAAGATGAAATGTTCATTAATTGAGATGGGGAAGAGTAAACCATCAAGATTTCCGTACTATGCCAGATTACCAACTTTTATTTACATCAAATAATATGATTATGAAATTTAATTTGATAAATAGTATTGACTCTTCTTTGAAGTCTACCAATACTTATTTTGTGGATGCTGGACATTACGTTTTGTTAGCACTTTGAAGATGTGCTATTTCCATGACCCAAATGAGCAATTAACTAGTGGGTTGGTAAGATTTCTACATGATTTTTGTCTAGGTTATAGATCCACAGGGATATCATTGATCACAGGCTCAAGTAGTCTCATTGGTACTGTCTGTTTAAAATGCTTATATTACACCTTCAAGCTAGCTGGGAAAAATAAAACTTTCATTAGAATACTAATCAGTGTGCTGGAGACCTCTGTAGGGAGACACTAAATGTGTGCTTTAAATTTAACAAGTATTCTCTTTGAAGCACATCATCACTTTTGTCATGATAAATGTGTCTCTTTTACTAATATGTAATGAAAAAGCGCTTGAAACAAAATATTTCTGGAGATTTTGTTTTGCTACTTGAAATAATCTTTTGGTAAATTTTATTAATTTCAATATTGTGAATGACAGCTGGCAACACCTCACAATCTAATATCCACTAGTTAAACACGGAACAAAAGGAATGGCAGAAAGTAGAATAAACTATAAAAATACTATTCCCACATAATCAGAACTTTTGTCTATTGCAAATTATGGAGATAAAGTATATCTTTAAAAACCTAGAAAAACTTAAATGAGAGGGGTATTCAATAAAATATAATTAATAGACAGCTGTTAATATCCATGTGAAGATGATGCCTAGAAGCCCACTGATTTCCTGCATGAAAGATAAAGGCCCATTTAAAATGTCAAAAAAAAAAAATCTTAGAATATTCTCTTATATTATTTCATTTACTATTTACATGAAGCTATAAATTTTGTGAGAGAACTTTCACTAGGGGGAGATTTCTGTAAAATTTCTGTAAAGGGAAAAAAGTATTATATATATGTGTGTATACATATATATATATATATACACTCCTCGATGAAGCTTACCCAGATTTTATACTTTCTCCATCTGTTTGTCTGGCTCAATAATTCCGGGCACAAGTATGTTGAAAGTAAGTGATACTGTTTGCCCAACAGAAATCTACAGTCATCAACCTCATTTCTATTTCTGCCTTCCACAGTTGGGCCAGAGAGTTTTGCTTAAGATTTAAAAAAAAAAAAAAAAAAAGAAAGAAAGAAAAAAGAAAACACTGTAATGTGACTATGTTTTTATCTGTATAGGTTTTCCCAAAAGAACCTGTAATATTATCCAAAAGTATTGGCAATATTAAGGGAAGGAAGAATAAAAGATTTCTTTCTTTAGGAGGGTGCTCAATCAATTAGAGAAAAGCTAATAACTAGGAATAAAAGCTTCTCTTTCAAACCACTAAAATAACTACCCACCTGAAAATAGCTATCTTTGTAATATGTTCCTCTGTGGCTTCTATCAAGAAATACTTCTTCACCTACTGATAGTTTCATATGTATATTTGATGTTAAAAAACTATTCTAGTTCTATATATATCCTAACATTTTATAACATTTTAATTTAGATTGGCTTAATCAGTTCTTAAAATTATGATTCTCTAACTGCATGTGTAACACAAGTTATCATCAAGTATGAATCAGTTTGTTTCTCCATATGACTTCTAAATGCAGTCTTCATAATCTATGTATTTAATATCATTTACTAAAGTTGTACCCACCCTATTCCTACCCACTTGGTACATGGGCACTAATTTATTTAGTCATTCGATATATTTTTAAGCATTTAATATATAGTAATTTCCATGGTAGTTGCTAGAGATACAGCAATATAAATGACAGACATAATGCTTGTCCTAACAGAGCTTAAAATATGCAGGACAAAAGGATCTTATTTATACATATAATTAAGAATAATCTCTTACTTATTTTTGAAGTTAAATACTGGGAAGATAGATGTATAACATGCCATGGAAATGTGTATAGGAAAGATAACTTATTCTGGGAAATTTCAATAAAGTTTCCCTAAGGAAATGGCATTTTAACTGAGAACTGAAATATAAAGTTATGTAGGTTGAGGCAATAGTATGTGTGAAAAAAACGTAGACAGACCTATCCAAAGAGGTAAGATAATTTTGTTTCTTTTTAATTAATTGGAGTCAACAAGCTAGACAGAGGCTACATATTGCATGATTCCAACTATGTAACATTTTGGAAAAGGCAAAACTATGGAGACTAAAAAGTCAGTGGTTGCCAGTGGTTGGAGGGAGGGAGAGATGAATAGGAGGAACACAGAGGATTTTCAGGGCAGTGGAACTACTTTGCATGATGCTATAATGGTGGATACACGTTATTATAAACTTGTTTAAACCCTTATAATGTACAGCAGCAATAAGGGAACCCTAATGTAAACTATGGATGCTGGGTGATAAAGATGTATCAATGTAGGTTCATCAATTTCAACAAATATACCACTCTGATGAGGATGTTAATAAGGAAGGAGGCTATGCACGTGTAGTAGCAGGGGGTATATGGGAAATCTCTGTATCTTCCACTCAATTTTGCTGTGAATCTAAAACGGCTCTGAAAAATAAAGTTTATTAAAGACAAAAACAAAACAAGTCTAGGCTAAGGGGTCATAAGAAGAAGAGAGAGAATTGTTCTACTAATAGAGACTTGTAAATTTTAATAAATATTTTAGACCTTAAGAGAAATGGGAAACCATAACATAGTTTAATTAGCATAGTGACATGTACAGGTTCTTATTCTACTCTGGGAGCAGAGTAGTGAATGGATTGGAGGTGTTGAGGAAGAGAAAATAAAGCAAGATCAGTTTCAAGAGGCTGCTATACTAGACAGAGAGAGAAATGAAAGCTGAAGACACTGGGAATTAGATTAATAGATATGTGAGATAACCAGGAGGAAGAACACAGAATTTAGAGAGGAAGGGGTGAGGCACAAGGGATTGAGTGGAGTCAAAGATGATAGCCGAGATTCAGGCTTCTCAGCAGTGTTTATGCTGGTGGCATTGGCCAAGCTAAGGGAACACTGTAGAAGAAGCTAGCTCTGAGGAGGGAAGGGGAGAGCCCATTATGTTTTAGTATTGATTATTAGGAATCCATGCACAGTGTACTAGCAAATAAAAACCATGGAGAGGATCTGAAGTTGAAAATTAAAAGGAAGGACTTCAATAAGAGCTTTGTTCTAGAGGAAGAAGCTCTGAACCAGGTATCTAGATGTATCAATGGCATCTAATGACCTTAGGCAAGACATTTAATTACACCAAACATTACTTTCTTTATCCTGAAAACATAGAAGGTTGAAAATGCAATTTAATCTTCTTTTTGCTACTATCGAGCTAAGATTGAATCATTTCATCCATTTCAGTTTCTTAATTTCCATAACGAAAAACTGGAATTGTAATCAAACACTATTGTATATTTGAAAGTTACTGAGAGAGTATATCTTAAAAGTTCTTATCATAAGAAAAAAATCGTAACTTTGTATGGTGATGAATATTAACTAGACTTATTTTGGTAATCATTTTGCTGTATATACATATATCAAATCATTACGTTGTACACCTGAAACTAATATAATGTTATATGTCAATTATATCTCAATTAAAATTTGTAACAAATTAAGAATATCATTTAGGACTCATCTCCATGTCAAACCCATTTTAACATACTTGATGCTTACCCTGTTGCTTGGAAAAGGATTCTGAAATCATGTCCAAGCACAACAGAGGTCTCTTGATTCTCTCGGAGTGTGGGAGGAAAAAGTGGGGAAACATAAGTTCAGTGGGAACAATCTCTGGACAAGATTTTGTGTTTCCATCTCTATATTTTTATGATATGTTTATGAGTCTTTATATAAATTTTAGACAATTCCAAGTTCATGGAACCAAATAAAGAACTGCATACTGTATAAGAGGAAATATTTTTAAAACTGAAAAGCACCAAGTACATCATTATCTGTCACCAAGTTTACAAGAGGTTACAAACACAGTTGCCCCTAGCAACAAGACTACTTGTATCTAAGGAAAACCTTCTATTGCAGTGCAGTTTTATTCCTCCAGAACTCACCATGAGTTAGGATGAGACAAATTGCCCCATTTATGAATAATGGAAGAAGAAAGATAGTCTTTTCAGCCTGTCCCAGTTTGTTGTCAATTATCTAATTCTTTTTTTTTTTTGTATGTCAGAATCATCTGTAAAAAGACATGGAATAGAACTACAGAATCATCATTTATTGATTATATGGCAGTACCTTCTTAATTTTTTTTGAAATAAGCAAAACAACATATAAAACTATAACATACATAACAGAAATAAGACTCACCTGAATAGCATCCTAAGAATTAACAGGCATTACTATCTGAACACCTGGATCTTAAATAAAATTGCCAGAGAGGGGAGAGGGAGAGAGAGAGAGAGAGGGAGAGAGAGAGAGAGGGAGAGGGAGTGTGTGTGTGTGTGTGCGTGCTTGTGTGACAGATTTTATCACTATGCAATGATTTTTTTGCTCACTCAATCCACAATATGAAAAGCAAACCATACGTGTAATTCTGTGTAACAATATACAGCTTATTTCTATATGCAAACTATAAATATAATACAGAGCAGCTTTGATTTCACTCTGCAGGAAGGAATAAAGTCCTTAGTCAGGTTTGTGTAGGATACATATGTATTTTTTCCTGTTTGACTCCTGTCTTTTTTTTTGGCTTTTTTTCTCCTTTAAGCGTACTTAGTGTTATTTTGTGGCTCAGGTTATTTGCATCCCATGCCAGCGTGTGCTGGGTTATGCTTTTCTAGGTAGGAGTGTCCTGGTATCTAATTTATACTAATAATGTTTATTTTTTTCTTATCCCTCAAATAACTTTTCATAATTTCACTTTCTAGCATTTTCATCTTTGCCTTTGCTCATTTTACTAATTTAACCATCTCTCTCATCTTTTCCCTCTACTTTTCAGCTATTAGAAAACATCTATTTATTCTCTGAATACCTTTCACCCAGGTCTCTCTCATGGGCACATTTTCTTTTTCAGCTGATTAGTAGGCCTAATAACTTGGATGGACCAAAGACACATTAAAGTTAACATGTACAGAAAACAATTCATTATCATTTTCCTCAAGTTGCTTTTCCTTTCATATTCTCATTTTTTTTGTGTCATAATCCTAGGTGTCATTTTTGATGGTTTGCTCTAAATCTCTGTTCACAGTATATGCAAAGCTGGGCCAAATCTACTTCTGTAAAGATCTCTGGAATCCTTTTTCACCTGCACTGCCCCTATCCCGTTCCCCCCACTATCTTCTTTGGCGGGGGTTACTGTGACAGGATTCTAATAGAATTTATACTTTTTAGTCTAATCTCCAATAAATCATTTTCCATATAGCAGAATCCTCTTTACACAAAGAACATAAGTCAGTCCTCATCTTAAGGTCCTATTTAAAGTTTAAATTCCTCCTTAAGTTTTCAACTAGTGTCCCTAATCTTTTAAATACTTCAGTTTCTAATTCTCCGGCTCATGTTTACCTCTCCAACATTATCTCTTGCCATCAGCACAACCCCCCATCTTTGCATCTCTAGTGTACCATGCATATGTACCATAACACTTTGCATCTCAGCCTGTATCCCACATTACTATCTATAACAATGTACCGAAACATCTGGTTCCTCAAGTGACTCACTCTAATCTCTGGACCTTACTCCAAGCTGTCCCCTCTGCTTAGAACACTTTCCTAACCCATTTCCCTTCTTGTTTGACCAAATCTTCTTTCTCCTTCCCTACCCTGCTTATATGACTCTTCCTTTAGAAAACTTCTCATCAACTTCCCCCCACCCAGTCTATATGTATTAGTTGCTCCTCATTTCCATGACAACAGTGTTGACAACTACTGCAGTATTTCCAATCTTCATTGTAACTATGCTTTTACTTGTCTTTATCTTGTACTCTCATAAGAGTTCTATCATCATTGCACACTGAATGATTTTTGAGATTCTTTTTTTTAACCATTCAGGTCATCATATATCATACCCTGTTGGGACTATTATGTTAATTGATTTCTAGATTTATACCACAAATCATGATGGATTCAGATCAACAATATGTTCCACAGGTCATACAGTTGAGTATATATTTTGTGGGACCTTTCATACTGGTTAATTTTCTATTTTATGAAATATAACCATGATAAATGATTATAACATTTGTTATTTATGGAGACAGAGACCATAAGTATATTTAAATGATTTTGATATATAATCTTCAAACTGCTTTCTAAAAGCAATATGCTGATTTGAATGATCAATTACAGCATAAGCAAATGCTATCTTTCACTGTTTCCTCAACGGGAGGGATGTTATTTTTAAAATATTGGCTAATTGGGTAAAAATATAGAATGTTTAATTTTCTTAATTTACTAAAGTAAGAACATATTAACCTGTTTTCCTTAATTTGTATTTTATTCTTTGTTGTCTATTGCCTCATTTACGTATCTATCTGCTGAACTGTAGTGTGATACTTGTTAATTTTTATAACTAATTTAAGTATTGAGGGACATAACTTTCATCTGGGTTATGTACACTTAAAATTGCCCTGAATATCTTCTTTAGATTTGATTCTTTGGTTTGCATTTATGTGTAGACATTTAATTTGTGTGTGCTAGTGTGAGTATATGCGTGCATATTCAACAGTTTTAAAATTTTTTTATCCAGCTTTATTGAGATATAATTGACATACAGCATTGTATAAGTTTAAGGTATATAGCATAATGATTTGATTTACATACATCATTAAGTGATTATCACAATAATTTTAGTGACCATCGATCAACCCACATAGATACAAAATTAAAGAAATAGGGGAAATTTTTTTTTCTTGTGATGAGAACTCTTAGAATTTACTCTCAACTTTCATATATAACACAGAGCAGTGTTGATTATATTTACTGTGTTGTACATTACATTGCTAGTACTTATTTACCTTATAACTGGAAGTTTGTACCTTTTGACTGCCTTCATCCAATTCCCCTTCCCCACGTTCCCCACCTAGGGTAACCACAAATCTTATCTTTTACAATGAGTTTGTTTTTGAAGTATAACTGACCTACAACACTGTTAGTTTCCTGTCACACAACATACTGTAACTAGAATTATTGTGGTGATGAGTTTGAAATGTATAGAAATATATTCAATCTCTTGATTGTATATATTTACTAACTTAAAAAAATCACCCATTATCTTCTAGTTAATTTTCCAATACAAGGTGCCAAGTCAACTGAATATTCAGAAGGGATCAAAAGAAATTCTTATCCTTACCTCACACTTTAACAAATATTAATTCCATATGGATAACAGAGCTAAATCTAAAGGATTAAAAACTAAAGTTTTAAAAAATAAATGGATTATAGTCTTATGATTTGATTATGCCAATTTATTTTTAAACAGAATGGAAAATCTCTTTCTAAAAATGAGAAAATAATAAATCAGATTCTATTAAAAGTTAAAAATTTTTATCAAAATAATAACACAATAACATGGTTTATTCTCATGAACATAATTGGAAACAAATCTGATACAAAAGATATTATGTGATTCTACTTACATAATATTCAAAAATAGGCAAAACTAATCCATGATTTTAGAAGGAAATATTATGACTACCTTTTGTAAGTGTTGCTTAGAAGGAATAGTATGGAGGCATTCTGGGATTGTGGTATGTTTTGTTTCTTGATCTGGTTGCTAGTCGCATGGGCAGCCTCAGATTTTGAAAATGAATCAAATATACACTTATGATTTATGAATTTTTCCTGTTAAATGTTATACTTCAATATCATTTTAATAAAACTAAATACTGTTCATATATACGAGAGTACAGGAAATAAAGTATATGTGCCACTACTACTTTTAAAATAATCTACATTTAAATGTATAAATATATAAAGAATAGATGCAAATAAGATATTACAACAAGATGCTTGTTTCAACTTAGACATTCAACGTATTCTGCTTTGACTATAAAACTACTGAGAGATTTGTTTTTGACAACAGTGATTATGTTTCGGGTAGTAACAAAGAGAGATTCCAGCATTTTTATTTTATATGACACATACTTAACATGTTTAATGAATTCCTCAAATGCCGATAATGTGTTTATAGTAATTTTTTCCTGCTTTTAAAAGAGCTAATATCAAATAATTGTAGAGAATTTTACATTTTGACTGACTGATGAACTAGTATTATGACTGGTATTGCTTATTAGAATATCTACGAATCAAATGCCAGATGCATACAGATAAATAATTTTAATTATAAAATTTGTTTTAATATTTCACACCCGCAATGAAACATTTAGACACATACATGTGTGTACACACACAAGACAATATACAGCATAACCATGCTTACATATCATAAGAAACCTTTTATTCCTCTTTTTAAACAAAATCAACATGGAACTGGACAAATCAGATTATTCAATTCTAGAGAATGAAGTCAAAGAAGTAAAATAAAATACAGTTGACCCTTGAAAAATGAGGGGGTTCAACCCCTGGCAGTTGAAAATCCTTGCATAACTTCACAATTGGACCTCTGCATCCAATGTTCCTTATCAGCAGATTCAACCAACCATGGATCATATAGTACTGTAATATTTATTGAAAAAAATACTCATAAAGTGGATCCCCAAAGTTCAAACACCTATTGTTCAACGGTCAACTGTATTCCTACTGAAGCTTGGGTCCCAAGTCCCAAAATGGCTTCAGCTAACTATCCTGAATTATGTCTCAGGCTCCATTTGCTTGAAGAGGTTTGACTTAAACAGTCAGCTTCTACCCCAACTCTAACACAAATCTTAACTTTGAAACCATGCCATCCCAGGGTTGGAAAGAGTAACAAGCCAAAGAACGGAAACAGAAGTAAGAGGACATTTGCCATAGTGCCTACGAAAGGAGGGGTCTAGAGTACATGTCCAGTGACATCTTGATAAAGTGAAGTACAGCAGCCTCCAAACCTATTTTAATTTTTCTGTCTATTAGAAAGAAAGAGTAAACCTTAAAGGGAAAATAATGATGGCTCAGTATTTCATGAAAAACAGCTTGGGACTTTAACAGTTGAAAGTGAGAGATTCAGAACAAAGCAGAGGGAATAAAGACAGATTCTATCTTCCATATGAGAAAATACACGGGCCTGTACCATACCTACAGCTCTAAAAGAGTAAGAGATCACAAAAAGAGAGATAAAATAAATTTTTACATGTTGTGACTTTTACCCTTTAGCCTATTTGAAAGCTTTAACCCGTAAGACTGTTTTCTAGTTTGAATTTTGGGAATTTGATCAATAAAGTTTGGCTTTCCTCCACCCAGTAGCATGGAGTAAAGAAGTAGGAGAGGTTTTGGCATTCTCATTTCCCAAACATCTCATTTCTCATTTCCAATTACTTTAAAACTACTTTGGTGGTGACTGGGGTGGGGGGAGAGCTATAGTAACTATGAAATTAATTTTATAGATATAAATAATTTGATAAAGTAACATGAATATAAATTATTCATTCATTTATGACAAATGTGCTAAATACATATGCATCAAGAATAAAAACATACTTATATGTCTGATATATTTATGAAATGTAAATGATAGAAAAATACTGCATGGATATAAAATACAGTATATATTGATAAGCTACAAAAGACAAGTTTAGCTTAAGATATTTAATATATCATGTAAAACATAGGATGCTCAGAAATAATTGAAGGAATAAAGACCTAAAAGGAAAAATGTATTACCTTCCCCCAAACACCTATCTTTCATGAAGATGAAAGTCTTTGTTTTAGAGCAAAACTATCAAACAAAAAATTGCCTTCATCAAATTATATTCTTCTAAATATTCTTATCTCTTCTCAGGACAGGGTAAAAAACTAAGAATAAGATTTTGAAGTCCTTTTTATGGTGACAAATCTGGGTGGGCTTCCTTTGGGACTTTTGTGAAAGGTAGGTGACCAGATGAATCTATGTAACCTTTGAGGAACAGAGCATGCAGCCACCAATGGAAAAGGCAGGTAAAAGAAAAGGAAGGTGAATCAATAGATTTTTGTTGATAATAAGCATCT
Source organism: Balaenoptera borealis (assembly GCF_965194805.1). Taxonomy (NCBI): domain Eukaryota; kingdom Metazoa; phylum Chordata; class Mammalia; order Artiodactyla; family Balaenopteridae; genus Balaenoptera; species Balaenoptera borealis. The sequence continues at coordinate 90,429,652 of NC_138861.1, read as the reverse complement.
GTTCTAAATCCTAGTTATTTTTTTTTTTTGCAACATGGTATGTCCTTAGAAGTTGAACTGAGAGTCTAGAGGATGTCTGGTAATATTTCCCTTTAAATTAAGGCAACCTGAACTTAATAAATTTACCTCTTCTGGAAAAAAAAAGGAAACTATTAGGCTGTTATCTATGATTCTCAAGTCAGTCCCACTGCAATCTGTATGCACCATTCTCCATATCACATTAGACAAATGGAGCATGTAATGTTTACAAAGTTCCTAGAAAAATATGTCTAAAATATTTCCCTAGTGTTTGTGAGAGATAATGTGTCTATAAAAGTAAATCGAGGTCCCAGAACATTGAAACTTCCTTAAATAACATAACATCTACTTTAAAATAAGTTGAAATAGATTAAACTACATTAAAAGAGGTTTATAAGGGGTCAAAATAGAAAAAACATTAAACAAAATGAAAATATTTACAAACTCCAATATAAAGTCATGAAATATTAAAATATTGCTGTAGTTACATGATACAACATGAGAATAAACCTGTAAAAATATTAAAAAATAAAATTATTTTTATGTATAAGTTCAAATATTGTCTAATTTTACTGGAGACTATTATGAAAAATATTGAACTACAAATTTATAAGCATATTTGTGTATACATATATGTGTGTGTGTGTGTATATATATATACAGTTGCATTATACATGCATATATGCACACACATGTATCCAGAATGGCTTCCACATAAAGGTGTACATCATTATCTCCACTTTATTCTATTTATAGGAAGCAAGATATTATATAAAGCCAGCCCACACTCAAGAGGAAGGAATTACATTTCTACATTTTTAAACGAAAAATATTAAAGAATTTGTGGTTACATTTTAAGGAAAGAAGGAAGGGAGGGAGGGAAAGAGAGGGGAGAAAAGAGAGAGAGAAACAGAGAGAAAGAGACAACAAGCAGCAAGCTTCAGTACAGGTGACAATGTAGGTAAATATATAAACACACGGTGTGATACAAAAAACTACACTAGTTTTTGAAAGAAATCTGATAAATCCCTGAGAGAACTGACCATGTTTTTTTTTATAATTCTACTCCATTTCTTAAACATCAATATGTAAAGAAATATGTATGTAAGATGACTGACACAGCCTTTTATGCAGAGAAGATATTGGTAACAACCATAACTCATTTATTCAACAATTGTATGATAAAGGTTAAAAGAAATGAACCTAGGTAAGGTGTAACAAGTTCTAATGATTGTATTTTAGAATTATCAGGGAAGACCTCTCTAGGTGATATTTCAGCTAAGACATAAATGAAATGACAGATCAAGCCATGCAGATATCTACACAAGAATTACATCAGCTAAACGACAAGTCTAAATACCCAAAGGCTAGAACATGTTTGGTGTCTCCAAAGAAGCGTTAAGTAGAGAGGTAGAACGGGAATAGAGGAAATGACAATAAAAATGTTATGAAGTGAAATCTGAGGAGTAATGGTGTGTGTGTTGGGGTGGCGGGGGGCAGGAGTCACGTGTATGTAGGGACGGGATCTCAATGAGTGAAGGAAAATGAGATTCAGGTAAAATGTGAGGCCCCTTAAGAATGTGGAACACGGGTATTATGATGTGACCTGATTAATATCTTCAAATATCACTGCTGCTGTTGTATAAAGATTTTAGGAAACCAAGAGAGAAGCAGGGAGAATGACTAGAGTACTATTGCCATATTCCAGGTGGAAAATGGTGCTGTCTTTGACTAGGAAGTGGTAAAAACTGGTTGTATTACAGATAGGTTTCTAAGTTAAGAGCAGAATTTGTCAATAAATTGTTGCAGGATGCAAAAGAAAGTGGGAAGTCGAGGAAGATTTAAGGGATTTTGGTCTGACAACTCAAAGAACAGAGCTGCCATTTACTGAACTGAGGAAGATAATGGGAAATTTAGTGCAAAGTCAAAATTTCTATCTTGGGCACATTAAGTATAAGATGGCTATTAGATGCAAAGTTGAAGATATCAGTAGACAACTAAACTACTTTGTAGTTTAGAGGAGAGTTTCAGCCTGGATTAAAAATTTGGGGAGCTGTCATAATATAACGGGTCTTAAAAACCGTGGGGCTAGATGAACCAAGAGAAAGAATGTATATAAAAGAGAAAAGGCTTTGGGGCTTAGTTCCAAACTTACAGCTAGAGAAGATGAGGAACTACCTACAAATGTTGCTGCAACAGTTAAGTAGGAAATTGAGAGATGGCGGCAGCTCAGAGGCCAAAGAGGGGGGAAAAAAAAGTATTGCAATAAGGAAGGAATGAAGACTTGGTCAAATATTACACATAGTTTGAGAATGATGTTGACAATTTAACATTGGCTTTTCTGGTATGATGGAAGCCAGAGTATTACTGGAGTATGTGCAAGAGAGAAAGGAAGTGAAGAGATAATATGGAGATAATATGGTTAAATAGCTAAATAGCTTAGGGAACAGACATATTATTAGAATACAATTTAGCTCTATATTAAAGAATGAACTAGTCCTTAAGGTGTGATCTTTTGAGAAAAGTTTAAGTAAAAAAAAAAAAAGTAGACTACGGTGGATATTTTCATCCCATTTGGCTGAGTAACAGCGTGGTAGAAATTTTTTAAAAAACACATGCATATTTATATTTGTGTCTATTTGCACGCTAAGGGAGATATAATGATTGAAAGTTCATGTACCACACTTCCAGCTTTTATCAATGGGGTAGTGGTGGGAGGATTGGAAAAAAGAAGAGGTAATTGACTTTGTTCAATTTACTTTCATATTTTCTGGCTGATTTTGTGGAATCTGAATGACTCTTGCAGTTTCAAAGAAAGTCTAATAGAGGGTAAATGTACAGGCAAAATAGACTAGGAGATTACTGTTTATGCAATCCTTCATTCAACCCACAGATGCTTAGTAAGTCAGGCAATATGCAAGGGCTATATTTGTGAACAAGACATATGCAGTTCCTGTCTTCAAAGATTCTACATTCTACAGCAGTTGTTTTCAACCCTGGCTGCATGTTAGAATTGAACAATCTGGATGCATAGCCCATACCACAGAGTAACTGAAATGAACCCTTGAGGTTGAAGTCTGGGCAGCTATATTTTTTTAAAGGTCACTAAGCCATTCTATTGCACTGAGAGTTTCATACTGCAACTCAAAGAAATGGCTAAGGTTTAGTAAATATATCTAACCTGTAAAAACAATATTTTGGAGAAAACTAGGATGCCCTCCCCACAAACACACACCACTTCACCCAGATAAGTGAACAACAAAATTTCAATGTTTTTCCGTAACACATCCTTGCTGGAATTAATCAATATATATTTTGGTGTATACTTTTTATTGTGGTAAAATATATTTACATAACATAAAATTTACTCTTCTATTTTTAGGGGTAGAATTGGTAATCAGCATGTTTTTAAAGGAAGAAGTAGTTTGTGGACTACCAACAACTACAACCATATACTACTTTCTGTGTGTGGCAATGACATCTAACAAAAAGTTAGCTTCCAAAAAAATTCCATTGGCCAAGTTTTTTGTTTTGTTTTGTTTTTGTTGACTATTATTTGGAGAGGGCATTATTTGTATTTTGCTCTTTGTTCACCAATAAACAAATTGCATAAAATTATACCTTTACTACAAATTATATCAGTATAAACCATGGAAGTGTAGTCCCTTTAGATTCTGATGAAGTACCTTGGTAAGGAAATAAGCACTACTTTACAAAAATCATACACCAAGCACTCATCATCCCTCAGGTCTTATAGTTGGAAGGGTCCATAGGCTCACCTTCTTTTAACCATCCTGTTTGTTGATTTATTTTTTTAAAATAAGCATATTTAAACCCAGAAAGACAAGGTGAACCAGAGAGGCCTTAGCTACATAACAGAACCAAGACTGATACCTAGGTTTGTGAGTCCTGCGGTCTCTCCTCTATTAATAAATTCCCTCTTTACACTTCTGCACATCAATGTATTAGAGAGTTTCAGCAATGCTATTTGTTCATTTATAACCCATTCTGTTCTGTTCGTCTTTTCTCTACTTGCTGTCTCTTTTATTTCTCACTTTTCTCTTCTCCTTCTCTTCTTTCCTGGCTAAGCTGTGATGCTGTACTTGCTTTTCTTTATTTTCAAGGCAAGACTGCCTTTGGCTGCTGGCCAACCTTCACTTTCTTTGAAAAAGACAAGTGCTGTTTGTTATGTGCAACGTTGCTGTTTTCTGTTCTTGGAAAAGTCAAACAGAGAGTATATTCAGCCAGCATTTTTTCCAGCTCATTTGAACAAAGATGTTTCTTCCTCAGATTTCCATCAGAAAGTGACTTCAAGCAAGCTCAGCCTCTGGCATTCAACCGGACTTTCAACATTGTGATGGGATCTGGCTTTTCAGTTCAATCATGTGCTAATTTAATCTGCTGACTTTTTGCCTTCCTCCCTCATTTTCTAAGAACATTTAACCATGGGCAGTCATTTTATCTTCAAGAGTTTTCAGTCCCCTGTGGCATGTTCTCCTCATAGAATACATTCAAACAAAATCAAATGCATACAATCAAATCATGCTTATAGAATCTAGGGAGAGATTTACTAACAAAATAATTTTTTGGAAAATACAAGTTATAATTAAGGGCAATGGCCTGATAGCCATTGACTTCACACAGTAATTTAATGTAACAACAGGAGTGTTTTTGTTTTTTAAGCTCATTGTTTTGAGTAACTAACAATGAAAAAGTGGTACTCATAACCTCCTGAGGAATCAGGATAAAATGTTATAATCAAACAATAATAATAATAATAATAATAATAATAATAATAATAATAATAATAATATAAAGCCAAAAGATTTCTCTCTAAATGGCTTGCCTTAATACATAAGCATTCATATAGATATACATACATATAGTTTTTCATTTAAGAGGGTATTAATCCATGCTTTTCCCATAGTTCCCCCACCCCCACAAATAGCTTCAAGTAGATTAGTGTTTTCTCTAAACTCTATTCACCTAAGTTTTATAACTTTACATCGTCAGGTGTGTTCAGCAAATCTGAGCTACATTTTGATCATCTCCTAAGATTCTGTGTTTCTGCCTCCTAGCCACATGTTTAGCTCCATTGTTCTTTGAGATAGCTAAGAGTACTTCCTGATATGTTATTTTTAAAATAAATTTAAATTTCTCTTCTCAGTTTTTCTGATAACACTTTTTGTTTTATTCTATATCCTTTTGCGTATAAAATTAATCATATTTTTTTCTGGGTTTTCACATAATGATGTGTTGTCCAGATAGATACTTACATTTCTTCCGATCTTACTTTAAAAATTATGGTTGTATGAACTTTAATTTTTATTTATTAAAAGAGGTCAACTCTAAGTGTAAATTAGTTGGATTAAAATGCTGGATGTTTCCATAGAGAGGATTTGCTTTCTCAAAACCTAAGGCAGAAATTAATTCAGAATGTTAGTTACCTTTGAGCATAAGTGAGCTACAGTTGAATATATAATCCCTAATTCAATTCTCACCTGGGTGTTTTGGACTCAAATCTATTTTCTAGCTGTACTCAATCAGTACATTGGAGAGGATCTGGAAACAGAATCAAAGTCAAGTGTAAATTCTTTCTGAAAAATGAACATCATATCTCCATAATTAACTTGATTGTTTACAAAAATTTATAGTTTCCAGTGCCTTTGAAATTTTGAGCCTGTATAAGAAGGTAGGTAAATGACTAGAAAAGTGGGGTATTAATAGCATTTTTATTATGTTTTATGAAAATCACCTAAAACCTGACCCTGTTTTTTTTCTATATGACTTTATTTTAGTTAAACTTTTTCACTCTAATGTACGGATTAGGTATTACGAAGTTTTAGGTGTGTATGTGTTTTAATGTGGTTGCCAAGATACCAAAACAATTTCTTAAGGGATTTGTGTCTAGATTTGAACAAATGGATAAATTCACGTCAGGCGTCTGCCTGTGTGGGTTTGTTCAATATATTTAAGCATAAAACATGTCATATTTTGTTACATTTATAAACCAAATTTGTGCTTGCTCAACTACTACCTGCTAGAATTAATAGAATATATAACCTCATCATTGGTGGCAAGAGAGACCCTTCTCTCCTTTTGGAGAGTTAAAAAAAAAAAAAGGAATATAAAAAGGAAGAAAAAAAAGAAAAAAAAAGGAATAAGCAAACCAAGAGAACTGGGTAAGGAACTCTTATCTTCATTCTACTATGAAGCCAATTTTAAAACATTGCCCAAGAGTGGCTTTCCTGAAATATAATTTGGACTTTAGTCTCCCCCAAATCCCTATCACCACCCAAAAACCAATATAAAACAAACATCTTTTTGTTTGATTGTTTACTGTGTAAAATCAGTTTCAAGAAAATTCTCCTAACTCTTCTTTTCAATTTGCTCACCAGTGGTAAATACCTCCCAAAGATATTAAAATGTTCTACTCTTGCCTAAATTTTTATGGTCTGCTTAAAATTGGTGGGGTTTATGCCCATGCCCTTTTTGACCTCCGTGATAAGTTACTGAACAGTTACTATAGTTTCCAAGACCACAGTGTTTAAAGAACATTTGCTCCCATTAGGACCCTCTGACCTTGAGGATTTTCTGTGGGAGGGAGCAAAGGATTTTGACATTCTGGCAATCTGATATCCCTCCATTCAACCAATTTTGAGACAAACTCTCTTATATTAGGACAGTCAACCCACCTTGACTTTGCCCAGATTCTGTAATCAAGAACTGAGACTCTACAATATTAAATAAACAAACCAGCAAATGAAACACCAAGTTACTTTGTGAGAGGAAAATAAGATGGTTGTAGGAACACAGGTCATTTGCCCAAGGATAGAGTGTTTATTAATCTCCACATAGTGCAAGCAAGCTACAAAGACAGCCCTCTTTTCCTATCATTTCTTGTGATGTTTCTATAGACCTAAGGAGAAGCCTTACTCTAGGAAAGAAATAGGTCCTATAAAAATCTAAAACACTGGGTTGCAATTCTCTTTCTTCCAGTGGTGGCAATAGGTTTTTTTATACATTCAGTGTACTGAATAGAAGGTAAACTAACCCAAGATCACTACCTTGACCATTACCATTACCTTCTCCTTGAAAAGGAGATGGTACTGCAGTGACAGATAAAACCTATAATTCTTAATAAATGGTCACTTACTTTTTAATGGCCATAATTAAAAAGAAATAGAGATATGGACATCTGTATATTTTTCAAAGCTGTTAAAGTTTCATATAAAAGTAAATTATAGTATTTCATCATATACTTTTAAAATGTATAAAATATAATTAGTTTCTCAGTAAATCCACCTATAGCTCTTATGATAAACAATCTGGACTAGAGTCATTTTGGGGAAATAAATATAGAAGGCAATAAATTTTGATAAGCCTATGTCAACTTTTGACAAATTTCAAATATCATAATCACTCACTTATTCATTGAACTTGGCCTAATTAAATTCATTTTCTATTAAAAAAACAACAAAAACAAAAATTCAAACATACCTTCAAAAATCAGTACTTCTAAACATGATAATATTCTAAAAAATAACTCGCATTAATTCAAAAGAATATCTAAGAAAATTCCACAATGTGCTAGATACTTTGTAGGTAATTTGGGAAGATTTTTTTTCCAATTAAGGAAAATATACGTTGTGTTCCAAAATCAGTGGACCAAATATTTAGTCTCCCAGAGAGAATGCGCTGAGGAGTAGGGATTTAATTTGGACGTTTCCTTCTTTGTAAACAGGGAATCAATGATATAGACTTCCATTTATTCCACATTTAAATAGCCATAATATCCAAACTCTAAAATGAATATTTAATTGAATAAGAGAGAGTAACTTTTCTATTGGGTAGATTTGTTGCATTTAAAATGAGAAAATTTTGCTAAAATCTGATCCAATGACAAATAAGAAACATTACTTCACATATATTATTTTGCATCATCTTAGTAAGCAAAGATTTTAGGTAAATAATCTTTTACAAAAACATACACTGTTCTCTCAAGTCTCTTCTGAGAATTTCCTTTATTTCCCAAGATGATTTTGCTAGTTAGACTTGAAATATATTTTCTTTGATAGAAGGGGCTTTATCACAATTTTCAGTACTATACCATTGAATTAAGAATTCTCATAAGAATGCCTCTCAGTAAAATTTTCACTTTTACTTTTACAGATATGTGAATGTAATGTAAAACTTAGAAGAAAATTTTGCTTGTATTTGTGAATTTATTAAATTACTTTTTATTAGACAACTTTTATAGGGAAAAAGTTGTATTTATTTGCTTAGGTTACAACATTAATCTATTGATAAAGCATATCATAAGTATATTAATGTAAGGCAGGATGTTCTTTTCCCCCAAAAAAATCATCTCTGAGAAATGAAGTCATCTTTCATTTAATTCCTTACAAAGTCTCTCATAGTAACAGGCACTCTCTCAACTACTTACTTTTATATTATTTTTATTGAGTTAGTTGATTTACAATATATTAGTTTCAGGTATATAACATAGCAATTCAATATTTTTGTAGATTATATTCCATTTAAAGTTATTACAAAATAATGGTGCTATTTCCCTGTATTGTTATCCTATTTTTATAGTTTATTTACTTTACACATAGTAGCTTGCATCTCAGTCCCCTACCCCTATATTTCCCCTCTTCCCTTCCTTCTCCCCACTGGTAATGATTAGTTTTTTTCTCTATATTTGTTACTTGTTTATTTTGTTATAGCCATTAAAAAAATTTTTTTTAGATTCCACATAAGTGATAACATACAGTATTTGTCTTTCTTGTTTGACTTATTTCATTAAGCATAACACCCTCTAGGTCCATCCAAGTTGTTGCAAATGGAAGAATTTCATTATTTTTATGACTAATACTCCATTGTGTGAGATATATATATGTATGTACATATGTGTGTGTATATATATGTATGTATACATACACACACACACACACACACACACACACCCAGCACATCTTCTTTATCCATTCATCAATTCAGCCATAATCTGGTTTTTTTTTTTAGATACATAATTTATTTTATTATTCAGAATCAGTATACTTACTAATTTTTATTTATACTCTGACTCTTTCCACAAAGGATTTAGATGGTTATATAAAATTTTTTTTTTTTGGATTTTTTTTATTTTTTATTTTTTTCAAGGTAACAGTAGTGTTTTTTTTTTTTTTTAATTGCACACATGTCTATAGACCTAATAAATAGGTTTTTCTATTTTTTTTTAATACAGCAGGTTCCTATTAGTCATCAATTTTATACACATCAGTGTATACATGTCAATCCCAATCGCCCAATTCATCACACCACCACCCCCACCCCCCTGCGGCTTTCCCTGCTTGTTGTCCATATGTTTGTTCTCTACATCTGTGTCTCAATTTCTGCCCTGCAAACTGGTTCACCTGTATCATTTTTCTAGGTTCCACATATATGCGTTAATTATATTTGTTTTTCTCTTTCTGACTTACTTCACTCTGTATGACAGTCTCTATATCCATCTACATCTCAACAAATGACCCAATTTCGTTCCTTTTTATGGCTGAGTAATATTCCATTGTATATATGTACCACCTCTTCTTTATCCATTCATCTGTCGATGGGCATTTAGGTTGCTTCCATGACCTGGCTATTGTAAATAGTGCTGCAATGAACACTGGGCTGCATGTGTCTTTTTGAATTGTGTTTTTCTCTGGGTATATGCCCAGTAGTGGGATTGCAGGATCATATGGTAATTCTATTTTTATTTCTTTAAGGAACCTCCATACTGTTCTCCATAGTGGCTGTATCAAGTTACATTCCCACCAACAGTGCAAGAGGGTTCCCTTCTCTCCACACCCTCTCCAGCATTTGTTGTTTGTAGATTTTCTGATGAAGCCCATTCTAACTGGTGTGAGGTGATACCTCATTGTAGTTTTGATTTGCATTTCTCTAATAATTAGTGATGTTGACCAGCTTTTCATGTGCTTCTTGGCCACCTGTATGTCTTCTTTGGAGAAATGTCTACTTAGGTCTTCTGCCCATTTTTGGATTGGGTTGTTTGTTTCTTTAATATTGAGCTGCATGAGCTGTTTATATATTTTGGAGATTAATCCTTTGTCTGTTGATTAGTTTCCAAATATTTTCTCCCATTCTGAGGGTTGTCTTTTCATCTTGTTTATGGTTTCCTTTGCTGTGCAAAAGCTTTTAAGTTTCATTAGGTCCCATTTGTTTATTTTTGTTATTTCCATTACTCTAGGAGGTGGATCAAGAAAGATCTTGCTGTGCTTTATGTCAAAGAGTGTTCTTCCTATAAACCCATGCACCTATGGTCAACTAATCTATGACAAAGGAGGCAAGGATATACAGTGGAGAAAAGACAGTCTCTTCAATAAGTGGTGCTGGGAAAACTGGACAGCTACATGTAAAAGAATGAAATTAGAACACTCTCATCAAGTTTTGACTTCTTTCTCTGTCTTCTCCTTCTGGGACTCCTATAATGTGAATGGTGGTATTGCTGATGTCATAGAGATTCCTTAAACTGTTCTCACATTTTTTTTTCTTTCTGCTGTTCTGATTTGGTGGTTGGGTGATTTCCACTATTCTATCTTCCAAATCACTTATGTGTTCTTCTATCACTAATCTGCTGTTAATTCCTTCTAGTGTAATTTTCATATCAGTTATTATATTCTTCAGTGCTGACTGGTTCTTTTTAATAGTTTCTAATTTGTTAAAATCCTCACTGTGTTCATCTATTCTTTTCCCTAATTCAGTAAGCATTCTTATTACTAAAGCTTTGAACTCTATCCAGTAAATTATTTGTTTCATTAGTTGTTTTTTCTGGGGTTTTCTTTTTCTCTAATTTGAAATCAATTCTTCTGTGTTCTCATTCTCAACCTTCTCTATCTCTATGAGATTAGGTGAAACAGCTACCTATTCTGGTCTTGATGGGGTTTCCTTGTGTGGGAGCATCCCTATACAGTCCACATGTACCCAGTGGCCTTGGTAGGTGACCTGGATCTGACATGAGCATAAGTTCTGTCTTCCCCCAGAGTGTGCTGGCAGCTATTGCTTTGGTAGGACGTGGAGGGGCTAGAGCCAAAGTCAGGTATGAGCTGGGGCTTCTCCTCTGCTCAGTGGCCAACACCACCCTATTAGGGGCAGGGTAGGATTCCAAGATGCTGGAGCAGAAGCCCTAAGGTTCTGAGCTGGCTCCATTTCTACTGTGTGCTTTCTCCGCCCACCCCCACCCAGTACCGTCACCCTCACCCCAGAGGGGAGCAGTGCTGGAACAAGAGGGGCTGGAGCGGGTACTCAGCATGGATTGGGGTGTGGGCTGTGTCAGTCAAGGCCCCAGTCAGAGCTTCAGACTGCTTCCAATGGGCTGCCACCTCAAGTGCCAGCAATGGCCGCCCTCACCGGATTCAGATGCTGTACCAGGTTTGAACAAGCTCTACTGCCCACAACTGTGTGTACCCCTCAGCTGAGGTAGCCTTCACACAAATGTGGAGCTGTTCCTCTGCAAAAGAGGGGTCAGAGCGGGCACTTGACTCAGGCTAGAGTGCAGGAAACCTGCCAGAGTCCCAGGCAGTTTCAATCTGTTTCCTCTGCCTCATTTCAGGAGTAAACAAGTATTTGTGCACTCTTCACAAGAGAATTTTAGGTTTCTTATAGCCATCCTGTTCATCCCACTGGTTATCAAACCTGGGACTTGTCTTCCAGGTTTTGGAGGGCTGGGGTGCCTGATATGTGGTTCAAACTGCTCACTCCAAAGGGAGGATCTCTAATCCCAAGTAAATCCCCTCCTTTTCTATGTCCCCTCCCAGGAGCACAGGCCCTGACCTGATTGCTTCTCTTCCGTTCCTACCTGATTCCATGTGGATCTCTCTTAGGGCCTTGGCTGTATCAGTCCTTCTGCCAGTCTCCAGTTTGTTTTCAGTGAGAACTGCATCACATGTAGATGTATGTAGATGTATTTGTGATGTGTTCATAGGGGGAGGTGAGCTCTGTGTCCTCCTACTCCACCACGTCATCTTGATTTCCCCCTATCAGGCACTTTATTTTAAATAAATTTTGTAAAAGGTGTATTAATTTGAAATTATCTTAGTCAAAGCTAATATTGGGTGCTATAGCAGTCTTCTGATGAAATTCCATTAAGGGAAAAGATGAACAGGACTATCCTGCAATCATTATTGCTCAGCATGTTATCACAATTTTAAGTATACGTTGCCTCTGTAAATAATCTACATTAAAAAATCAATTTAAAGGGTGATAAGAGTTTAGTTCTTCTGGAGTAGACTGCAACAGGCTTATCATAAACTATCTTCAAACTGACTTTTTAAAAAGTCTGAATATCTCAGTTTCATAAAAAAATATAAAAAAAGAAAACAACACAGGTGGTTGGCTCCTTCCCTCAATCAGTATCTGAAAATTCCACCAAACAGAGAGATGGATATATCTGAAATGTTTAATATATTAAAGTTCCAAAAATAATTGTTGAGAGACATAAGTTGTTATATCATGTTTGTTGCAGGTGAAAGACCACTCAGATAAAGATGCCTGGACGATCTGGGTGTAGAAAAAAATATATATATGTTGCACCATCCCTGGCACTCACATGATTTTGGATTTCTTGCATGAGATAATTTGTTTCTGATAGCATACTCAAAACTGAGCATAAGCTATTCTGTTACTTGCAATGGAAACATTTACAGTAGCCGTTTTGGAAATAAATGCAAAAATAAACAAACGGTTTTGCACAGCAAAGGAAATCATAAACAAAATGAAGACAACCTATAGACTGGTAGAAAATATTTGCAAATGATGCAACCGACAAGAGGTTAACTTCCAAAATGTACAGACAGCACATACAACTCAGTATCAAAAAAACAACCAACCCAATCAAAAAAATGGGCAGAAGACCTAAACAGAAATTTCTCTAAAGAAGACAAACAGAAGGCCAATAGGCACATGAAAAATGCTCAACATCACAAATTATTAGAGAAATGCAAATCAAAACCACAATGAGGTATCACCTCACACCGGTCAGAATGGCTATCATCACATACACAGTAAATACTAGTGTGTGCCTTGATTCCAGATTCTTTTAGTTTCAACAGCTATAGTCTCTCCTCTAATTCATCATAGCCCTTGGTGAAATGTGTGTCCAACTGAGAGAACAATTTATTCAATACTACTTATAGAGGTCCACTCTGGGTCCGGTGCTGTGTTGCATTTTAGGAATATAATAAAAGAAAAAGATAGGCATATTCTTGCCCTCATTGGTGTGAATATTAGTCAACTCTAATGCTTATCCTGGTTTAAAATTTCACCCCTGGTCCTGTAACTTAGATGTTGATTTTTCCTATGGTCAAAACCCACTGTGTTCTTCAGTTCCTCTAGACTCTGGACCCAGCAGAATTTTCATTGTAATCTTTCTGCTGAAGTAGTTCCTTCACTCCATAGCTGATGTGCTGCTGGCTTTCGTACACCCTGACTTTCATGTCTGCTTGACATCCCATATAACGTTGGATTTCACAGTTTATCCTTGTATTGAAAGGATGGCTTGTATTTTCTCCAAACTTTAAAAATGGCTTTATAAATATGAATTGCAGTCTACTGATTTATAAATTATATATATCAATAACTATTTATGTAATATAGAATTAATATTTTGTATTTGTTATATTTAATATAAATTAATATATTTATAAATCAACAATTTACTTTTTATAAATTATATATTTATGTTATAAAATAAATTCAATTTCTTCTGGAGAATACATCTTAACATTTCAGTCAATTCTCTAATTTTTTTTTTTCTGTTGTGTAACAAGCTCGATATGCCTGCCTCAAATTTCTCTTACTACCTATAACTGGGCCAGGTCTCCTGGCACCTGGTTCTTTTCAGGAACAAGAAAAGCTTCTGAGTCCTTTCCTGTCTATGTTTGTCATTGTCTTTTTTATTATACCTGGTGTACAACTCTCTGCTGAGTCAGGTTATGATAGATTTAAGGGAAGAAGGGTATCTTTGAGTCACTACCAGGGTGGTAGGCATTGCTTCATTATGAAACGTAGTATAAAATTTACCTTTCCTAATAAAATAGAAACAATTGAAATTGAGGAGTTGAGAGCATGACCTCTGGAGAGAATTCTGGTTCAATTTCAAACTATCATTAATTATCTAGGTACGACACAGAATTCTACCTAACTCTTAATAACTTATTTTTTTTCATTTTAAATAGGAACAATTATACCTACCACACATTATTTTCAAGGGTGAAATTAGACAGTATGCTTAATGTTTAACATATTGAGTGACTGGAACTCAATAAAATTCAACCATTTCTCATGCTACTATATACAGACTTTGTATCAAGTTCATGTTCAAAATGTATTAATTTCAAAAGGTCAAATTTTGCAATTTGTTGTGAAATAAAGATATAAAAGTTTTAAAACATCAATTATTGGTGTATATCTTAGAAATTAAAAGTTATCTTCTACAACTCAGTGAAATTAAGAAACATTATGGAATCTGATAATAAGATGCTTGTCATGGTTTATTACAAACACACACTTTAAAAGTCCCATTTTATTTCATTTTTTTTATACAGCAGGTTCTTATTAGTTATCCATTTTATACGTATTAGTTAAACTCTAGATGATAAAGTGGACATTATACAACTACGAAAGCACTGATTCTGAAATAAATATCAAGTACTTTCTCTTATTTTTATAGCATTAAAAAGTGAACTGTTTAAAAAGACAAATGGTTCTGCCTTACGCTGCCCTACCTCTTCTTTCAGTTCCTTGTGGTCTCCTCTTCTGGGTGATAGTGTGAGAGTCTTAACAAATACTGGTCAGGGTGTTTTATTCAAATTCTTGGGAGATATTTTTGGACAAATACTTTCATCTGAAAAATCCAACCTATACCTATTTTTAAAGAGTATCTACTAACTTAATTTCTCATGGGCACCAGTGAGAAAATCTACCAGGCAATGAGGCCTTTCCAAATGGAATAAGTAGTTGTTACCCGACTGTAGATTTAAAGGTTTTCATCTATTTTGGGAACCAGTGAAACAAAATCAGACAATATTGTAATTTTGTGGTTTATATGGTGAAGATCTAGCCATTTTATTTTAATGTTGGTTAAAAAAGTTAAAAATATGGCAAAATACCATAAGTAAATGACAAACTGGAAAAATAACTTTGATTTATTTCACAAAGAGTTAATACCTATATTTATTTATATTTATAAACATTTCCAAAATAGGGAACAGACCAATAGGATGACAGAAGTTAGCAGAGATATATGAACAGGCATTTAGTAGGACAAAAGAAATATCAATAAACCATGTGAAAAATGCTCATCCTCTCTCATAATAAGACCATTGGAAGTTACAACTATACTGAGGGTTATGGACTTCATGAGTGTGTCTCCCCAAAATTCATATGTTGGAATCATAAACCCTAAAGAGATGGTATTAGAAGGTGGGTCTCTGAGAGATAATTAGGGTAAGTTTAGGTCATAAAGGTGGAGCCTTCCTCATGGGATTAATGTCTTTATAAAAATCAAGCATGAGACACATTTCTCTCCACTAGGTGAGGATATAGTAAGAAGGCATCCTCCTGCAAATGAGGAAGAGGGTCTCTTACCAGGAATCAAGTAGCCCAGTGCCTTGATCTTAGATACCCTGCCTCCAAAACTGTGAGAAAAAAAAGATGTTTAAGGCACCCAGTCTATTGTATTCTGTTACAGCAATCAAAATGATTAAGACACTAAATTACCATTTTTGTTACATCAGATTGGAACAAAACAAACATGTGAAAACCTACTCCACAGACAGGTCAATGGGATCAGGCCATGCTATGCATTTCTGATGAGAGCAAAAAGTGATACAAATCTAGGAGGGAGATTTTGCAATATCTGCCAAAAAGTACATGCATTACCATGTGATCCACAAATCCAGTTACCTCGAGGTCTGTCCCCCAAAAATACTGGTAAATCTACAAAGGAAGGTACATTCATTGAAACCTTGTTTTGTAGACTTGACTTTAGAATCATGTAAACTTTTTATAATTATATGAGAAGTTTAAATACCAAAGTAATCCCTAAAAATTGAAATCTCATAAACAAAAACAAAACAAACACATCTGTGTATTAGTTGGTGGCATAACCACATGGAGAGAAATTACCGTAATTGACTTTAAAATACAATAACCTAGTTGTATATCTCTTCTTTTATACCATAAAAAGAACTACAAATATCTTAAGTTATTTTCAGTAATAATATTAGTATTAGTAATATGGATATTGACATTCTGAATCTTTTTTATTCTTGTATTTTGGGATATGACAAACGAGTACTTATGTTGGTATACCTATTTTACAAGTTTGAGTAAAATGACCAAAGTCTTTTATTTTTACCTCCTGCATAAATCAACCTATCCAGTAACAGCAGGTGTTTAAACTGTAGAGAATTTTTTTTTAAATTTTTATTGAAGTATAGTTAATTTACAATATTGTGTTAGTTTCAGGTGTACAGCAAAGTGAATCAGTTATACATATACATACATCCACTCATTTTTTAGATTCTTTTCCCATACAGGACATTACAGAGTACTGAGTAGAGTTCCTTGTGCTATATAGTAGGTTCTTATTAATCTATTTTATATATAGTAGGTTGTATATGTCAATCTCAATCTCCCAATTTATCCCTCCCCCACGTTACACCCTGGTAACCATGTTTGTTTTCTACATCTGTGACTTTACTTCTGTTTTGTAAATAAGTTCATTTGTAGCCATTTTTAGATTCCACATAAAAGCAATATCATATAATTGTCTTTCTGTGTCTGACTTAACCTCACTCAGTATGACAATCTCTATGTCCATCTATGTTGCTGCAAATGGCATTGTTTTTTTCTTTTTTATGACTAATATTCCATTGTATATATATATCACACATCTTCTTTATCCATTCCTCTTTTAATGGACATTTAGGGTTGCTTCCATGTTCTCACTATTGTAAATAGTGCTGCAATGAACATTGGGATGCATGTATCTTTTCAAATTATGGTTTTCTCCTGGTATATGACTAGGAGTGAGATTGCTGGGTCATATGGTAGTTCTATTTTCAGTTTTTTAAGGAACCTCCACACTGTTCTCCATAGTGTCTGTACCAGTTTACATTCCCACCAACAGTGTAGGAGGGTTCCGTTTTCTCCACACCCTCTCCAGCATTTATGGTTTGTAGATTTTTTGATGATGGCCACACCGACTGGTGTAAGATGATACCTCACTGTAGATTTGATTTGCATTTCTCTAATAATTAATGATGTTGAGCATCTTTTCATATGCTTTTTGGCCATCTGTATGTCTTCTTTGAAGAAATGTCTATTTAAATCTTCCACCCATTTTTTAATTGGGTTTTTTGTTTTTTTGATATTGAGCTGCATGAGCTGTCTGTATATTTTGGAGATTAATCCCTTGTTGGATGCTTTGCTTGCAAATATTTTCTCCCATTCTGAGGGTTGTCTTTTTGTTTTGTTTATGGCTTCCTTTGTTGTGCAAAAGTTTTTCAACTTAATTAGGTCCCATTTTTTAATTTTTGTTTTTATTTCCATTACTCTAGGAGGTGGGTCATAAAAGATCTTGCTGTGATTTATGTCAAAGAGTGTTCTGCCTCTGTTTTCCTCTAAGAGTTTTATAGTGTCCAGCCTTATATTTAGGTCTTTAATCCATTCTGAGTTTATTTTTGTGTATGGTGTTAGGAAGTGTTCTAATTTCATTCTTTTACATGTAGCTGTCCAGTTTTCCCAGCACCATTTATTGAACAGACTGTCTTTTCTCCATTGTATATTCTTCTTTCCTTTGTCATAGATTAGGTAGCCATAGGTGTGTGGGTTTATCTCTGGGCATTCTATCCTGTTCCATTGATCTATATTTATGTTTGTGTGCCAGTACCATACTTCCTTGATTACTGTAGCTCTGTAGTATAGTCTGAAGTCAAGGAGCCTGATTCCTTAAGCTCCGTTTTTCATTCTGAAGATTGCTTTGCCTACTTGGGGTCTTTTGTGTTTCCATACAATCTGTAAAATTTTCTGTTCTAATTCTGTGAAAAATGCCACTGGTAATTGGATAGGGATTGAAGTGAACCTGTAGATCGTTTTGGGTAGTATAGTCATTTTCACAATATTGATTCTTCCAGTCCAAGAAAATGGTATAGCTCTCCATCTGTTTCTGTCATCTTTGATTTCTTTCATCAGTATCTGAAAGTTTTCTGCATACAGGTCTTTTGCCTCCTTAGGTTTAGTCCTAAGTATTTATTCTTTTTGTTGCAATGATAAATGGGACTGTTTCTTTAATTTCTCTTTCTGATCTTCCACTATTAGTGTATATCAATGCAAGAGATTTCTGTGTATTAATTTTGTATTCTGCAATTGTACCAAATTCATTAATGAGCTCTAGCTGTTTTCTGGTAGCATCTTTAGGATTTTCTATGTGTAGTATCATGTCATCTGCAAACAGTGATCATTTTACTTCTTCTTTTCCAAGTTTGATTCCTTTTATTTCTTTTTCTTCTCTGACTGCCGTCACTAGGACTTCCAAAACTATTTTGAATAATAGTGACGAGAGTTAACATCTCTGTCTTGTTCCTGATCTCAGAGGAAATGCTTTCAGTTTTTCACCATTGAGAATGATGTTTGCTGTGGGTTTGTCATATATGGCCTTTATTAGGTTGAAGTAGGTGCCCTCTATGTCCACTTTCTGGAGAGTTTTTGTCATAAATCAGTGTTGAATTTTGTCAAAAGATTTTTCTGCATCCACTGAGATGATCATATGATTTATATTCTTCAATTTGTTAATATGGTGAATCACATTGAATGATTTGTATATATTGAAGGATCCTTGCATCCAGGGGATAAATCCCACTTGATCATGGAGTAATGTGTTGTTGGATTCAGTTTGCTAGTATTGTGCTGAGGATTTTTGTGTATACGTTCATCATTGATATTGGCCAGCAATTTTCATTTTTTTGTGATGTCTTTATCTGGTTTTGGTATCAGGGTGATTGTGACCTCAGAGAATGAGCTTGGGAGTGTTCCTTCCTTTGCAATTTTTTGGAAGAGTTTGGGAAGGATAGGTGTTAATTCTTCTCTAAATGTTTGGTAGAACTCTCCTGTGAAGCTATCTGGTCCTAGACTTTTGTGGGTGTGAAGATTTTTTTTTTGAACTTTTGAATTTTATTTTATTTATTTTTTTTATACAGCAGGTTCTTATTAGTTATCCATTTAATACATATTAGTGTTTGAAGATTTTTAATCTCAGTTTCAATTTCAGTACATGTGATTGTCTGTTCTTATTTTCTATTTCTTCCTGGTTCAGTCTTGGAAGGTTGTACCTTTCTAAGAATTTGTCCATTTCTTTGAGGCTGTCCATTTTATTGGTGTATAATTGCTTGTAGTAGTCTTTTATGATTCTTTGTATTTCTGTGGTGTCTGTTGTAACTTCTTTTTCATTTCTAATTTTATTGATTTGGATCCTCCTCTTTTCTCGGTGAGTGTAGCTATTTATTTTTTTAATCTTCTCAAAGAACCAGCTTTTACTTTCACTGATCTTTGTTATTGTTTTTTTTTTTCATCTCTATTTCATTTATTTCTGCTCTGATCTTTATGATTACTTTCCTTCTACTAACTTTGGGTTTTGTTTGTTCTTCTTTCTCTAGTTGTTTTAGGTGTAAGGATAGGTTGTTTATTTGAGATATTTCTTGTTTCTTGAGGTAAGATTGTATTGCTATAAACTTCCTTCCTAGAACTGCTTTTGCTGCATCTCATAGGTTTTGGGTCATCCTGTTTTCATTGTCATTTGTCTCTAGGTACTTTTTGATTTCCTCTTTGATTTCTTCAGTGATCCATTGCTTATTTAGTAACATATTATTTAGTCTCCATGTGTTTCATTTTTCTTTTTCTTACAGGTTTTTTTTTTTTTTTTTTTCCTGTAATTGATTTCTAATCTCATAGCCTTGTGGTCAGAAATGATGCTTGATATGATTTCAATTTTCTTAAATTTACTGAGGCTTGTAAAGCATTTCTTATTTTTCAAATTTCAGGGAACACCAACACTGTAAAGCTTGGAAATTAAGAACGCTTGTCCGGTTTTCTCAGTTTTAATAAGGAAGAAGAGCTGTCATGGATTTTGTATTACAATATATATAGGCAGCTGTCAAAACCATCTAAATTTAAATTGTCTAAATGAACAACTCTTAAAACCACAATTTATTATACTGAAATTTGAATGCCAAACCCTCTAAAGTATCAGAACTGTTAAATTAATTACACAATGAGGTCATTAGATTGAGATGGCTCTAATGTGGTGGTGGCCTAGTTAAGGAAACTAAAATTTAAGCCTGTAAATGCCTCAAGGTTATGAAACTGAAATACTAAGGACAACTAATCACAAATAACCAATGAGGCTTTAAGGCATAGCCAACCAAAATTTTCCTTTCTTTGCTTCCATATTTTCTCTGTGTTTTTCCCCTAACTACTGTGGGAGCAGTGTTCCTAACCACTTCTGATTTGTGCTGCCTCATTCCAAACAGATTTTCACTCAAACTCTTAAAAATTTTAATGTGCAGCAGTTAATCTTTTAACAGACTACATTTTTAATAAAGAAACTAATACAATAGAGCCAATTCTATACCTGAAATAAGGCTTTCATTTTCTGAGCAAAAATATAATAGTTCTATTAGAATTGGAAATAAAATACTATATAGTATATAATACAAAATAGTCTAAATTTTAAGCAATTGACACTTCAAAACAGCTATTAAGATCTAGAAAATATTGGAAGATAAAATTTATCTTTTATTGATATTTCTCAAATAAATGTCAGTTCATTTATCTAATTTGCTTGAGGTCTTATTCAAACACATATTTATAAATTTAAAGCACATGAACCTTTGTGTATGAGGTCATCAGGTCTGTTTTAGTACAGAAAGTATAGCATTTATAAGAAAGGGCTGATTTTACTTAGTACTGCTTACAGTAGATGGTACAAATGAGAAGCTCTGGATACTCTTGGAACATTTCCAGCCTTTGCTGCATGTACTTATCTAATGCATTTGGATTCATGATTCAACTATAGATAATGGAAGCTAGATTAAGGCTATTTCTAAACAGTACAAAATGTCAGACGAAAAACTGTTTCAATGACTTAAATTTCACAAGTTCTAGAAAATTGCTTTTATAACAATCAGCCATTTGAAGCAATAAAAATCCTCTAAAATCACTGGAAAATTGTTGTTTCCTACTGGCATTCTTGTATTCCAGATTTATTGTGAACATTTGGGGAGTTATATTACATTTTACCAGTTACCATTTTTTTATAAATTTAATTCAATTTTCAAAATATTACATAAATACTAATTAGATATTTTCCTTTGATTACATTAAATACTTTTTTGTTTCTTTTTTTGCCTCAACCACTATTTTACTACACAGTATTCTGAATATTAATACTCCTAATATTAATGAATTGTGAATCATCTTTATTTCATCATATGCATATGTGAAAGAATGTGTCCTTGCTGCTTTGCTAATCTATATTTCTCAGTCCCTAGAACCTAACAGCAATTCTATAAATAACAGGAACTCAAGTATATGTTGTATATCTGAGGGGCATATCATTATTTTTTTTTTGAGTAAACTGAGAGATTAATGAAAAATAAATACAACATGATCTCCTGGGTTGGATTCTTTTTCTCTAAAGGATTTATTAGGGCAATCAACAGAACAACTGACGAAGGATTAATCTCCAAAATATACAAACAGCTCATGGAGTTCAATATCAAAAAAACAAACCCAATTAAAAAATGGGTGGAAGACCTAAATAGACATTTCACCAAAGAAGACATACAGATGGCCAAGATGCTCAACATCACTAATTATTAGAGAAATGCAAACCAAAACTACAACGAGGTATCACCTCACACCAGTCAGAATGGCCATTATCAAAAAATCTAGAAACAATAAATGTTGGAGAGGGTGTGGTGAAAAGGGAACCCTCCTGCACTGTTGGTGGGAATGTAAACTGATAAAACCATTATGAAGAACAGTATGGAGGTTCCTTAAAAAACTAAAAACAGAATTACCGTATGACCCAGAAATCCCACTACTGGGCATATACCCTGAGAAAACCATAATTCAAAAAGAGACATGTACCACAATGTTCATTGCAGTACTATTTACAACAGCCAGGACACGGAATCAACCTAAATGTCCACAGACAGATGAATGGATAAAGAAGATGTGGCACCTATATACAATGGAATATTACTCAGCCATAAAAAGAAACGAAATTGAGTTATTTGTAGTGAGGTGGATGGACCTAAAATCTGTCATACAGAGTGAAGTAAGTCAGAAAGAGGAAAACAAATACCGTATGCTAACGCGTACATATGGAATCTAAAAAAAAATGGTACTGATGAACCTAGTGGCAGGGCAGGAATAAAGACATAGACACAGAGAATGGAGTTGAGGACACGGAGTGGGGAGGGGGAAGCTGGGGCGAAGTGAGAGTAGCATCGATATATATACACTACCAAATGTAAAACAGATAGCTAGTGGGAAGCAGCAGCATAGCACAGGGAGACAGGTCGGTGCTTTGTGATGAACTGGAGGGGTGGGATAGCGAGGCTCAAGAGGGAGGGGATATGGGGGTATATGTATGCATATGGCTGATTCACTTTGTTGTACAACAGAAACTAACAAAGCATTGTGAAGCAATTATACTTCAATAAAGATGTATTAAAAAAACTTGATGAGGTTTGAGCATTTGATAATAATTAATCTATCAATGTTATTTCTTATTATTTTGGCTGGCCATTTTATGTCAGCAACCTATCTGCAAATGTTCAGAAAAATAAAAAGTTACTTTTAAAATTCTCCTAACTATTCTGTATACTTGAAGTTATTTCAAAGCACAAAGAAAACTGACCAGGGAATATTGAGTGAAGTTTAAAAACTAACAGCATATCATCTGTATGTCAATCTATCTATCTAATAAACAAAATTTTATCCTTAAACCTAATTACTGACATGGTTCAATCAATGTTATAATGTTAAAGATACATTTTTTAAAATGCTACAGAAGATTTGATTCCTGTTAGGGAAATCATTTCTAATTATCTTTTAAAAAATTAACCTTTAGTATTTAATCCTATCAGAAATGAGTAAAATCTATTTGAATGGCTGTCTGACAGCAGATGATAAATATAATCCTAGAAAACATCTCTCTTACTATGTGGCACTCACTATTCTAAATACCATATATAATTAAATTATTTCATTATCATTAATGCCCTAAGTTATTGATCCCAATTTTACAGATGAGGAAACTTTTAAGGCCCAAAGCAGTAGATAGGGGATTTCCAACTTCTGTAACAGGCCAATGTCTTTTAAGTTGGACCAATTATGGTCATAGAAAAAGAAGATGGTAGGGAGCATATCTTGCTTTTTGCCAATTTCTTCATCCTTTTAGTTCATATTTGAATCAGTTGAGAAAGTTCAAAGAGACTATTTGTGTTCCATCAACATCTGCTCAGCATTCTTGAATTAAGTACCAAATTATAGCTAATAGAGAAGTTATGACACTTTAATAAGCATATCATCTCATTCTTAGAATGACATAAGAAAAATGGTTGTATTTATTTTAAATAACCTCATTTATTACATTGTTTTTACAAGCATTATAGTTAGAGTAATAAGTTAATACAGAATTCTGCCTTAAATTACCATGAAGAACAAACATTACATTTGGGTTAAGGAATTTCCTATCAGTATTTTTTAATGCAAGTTTAAGTCCTTAGAACCAACAGAAACATATGCTCTTCCTTAAAGGTAAATTAGGCACTTTGGGTGGATACATATCACATATTGCATTTCCAGTATTTATACATATAGATTGTTTTCTAAAAAGTATCATTAGGCTAGATAACATTATTATAAGCATATTTTGTGAGATCTAATTTATATTCTGTTGAATATTAGTGAACTTTACATATATATTAAATGAAATAAGTGAATATAATATTCCTAACTTCTGTAACAATACATGAATAATCACACATGACTATGCCCTCTAAGGCGTAATAACAGAACCATACAAGAACTTCTGTAAACGATCTGACCTTTAAACGTGAGGAAATGTCATCTTTGTCTCTCTACAGTCAACATCTAGCATTATATTTGTGCATAATATTTGAGGGATATATGAGAAAACACATTAAATCAGCATGGTTTTCAATAATGAGGTAAAACTAAAATGGCTATGTAAATTGGTATATAGAAAAAACAAAAACAAAACAAAACAAAACCCCTACCCAACATGTTTTATTAATTGTTTTGTTTGGAATGGTTCAATAGTGGCTTAGCTCCTATTTATCTATGCATTTATTTACTCAACACATGGTTTATGAATATCCTGAACTGAAAATAAAACAAAAATCAAATATTCTAAACCAAAGCATGTCAAGGTTCTCTTGACCTCAAAAGAGCAAAACCTCTCCTCTGATCTTTTCCTAATTTTTTCTGAATTGTATGATTTTAAAACTGATTTAACCTCTATTTTGGGGACAGTGGAGATGGGAAGTGTAGATGAATAAATACATATTTATTCATACATACACATTCATATGAGATAGATGGGAGTTTTATAGGCTAGCCTAATAAATCAATCACCCCTCAGTAGTATTTCTATAAAATGTATCCCACTGTTTTTTAAACTAACTTACCAGCTGATTTTGTAGAAAAAAATAACTGTTCTAAATTGGAGATAGGCTTGGAATAATTATTTTTGTTTGTTTCAGGACAGTATCTTATTCATAGTTCATTCTAACAACAACAAAAAAAAATCCGGCATTCAAGATACCCTGATTATGAAAAGATTAGGCAGAACACCAGAGCACAGATGAGTTTTAGGGCAATGGAAATACTCTGTATTTTCTCTGTATTTTACTCTATTATGATGGATACATGTCATTATACGTTTGTCTAAACCTATAGTATGTACAACACCAAGAGTGAACCCTAAAGTCAATTATGGAACTTTGGATGATAATACATCAATGTAGGTTCATCAACTGTAATGAAAGTACCACTCTGGCAGGGGGTGGGGTGTGTTGATAACAGGGAAGGCTGTATGTATATGGGAAAAGGAGGTATATGGGACATCTCTGTACATTCCTCTCAATTCTGTCAACCTAAAACTTCTCTAAAAAATAAGTGTCTTAAAAATGAATTAAAAAAAATGAATATAAAAAATCTTGAATAACCAGACTTGAATCTCTATGTCTGTAATACTTCTCTAAGAACACAGTTTTTTATTTTTCATACTACATAGTTTGAGCTATAGTATTTATTATGTGATATGGGTAAGAGTAGAAGTAAAATCTTGACAATATCATGTGTTCTAAATTTGGTAAAGTTTTGAAAATCTATATCATACACAAAAAATTATAATAATCAGATCACCTCACTTTAGTCAGTACCACAGTTTAAACTGTTTTTAGTGAGATGGTAGATTTTATTTTTCAAATTTCTATTAATCATAGGAGAGAAATTCATCTATTCTCTTCTGAATCTTAATTTTATGTCATCCAAGTCTGAGACTTTAGTAGTTGTCACTTTTTAAAAAAGTTTCCTCATACGTGCCCTGTTATTACCTTCCATTACTACTGGGATTCTTAATCACTATTTGGAGTTCTCCCTAGGACATTTCCTTTCTAAACAGTACAGAATTTGCTAGGCAATGTGCTCTTTAATTTGCAACCTCTGAGATATTCACAAAAACTGCTAATTCAAAGCAGTTGAAAATAGTCTGACTCACAGGTGCAGCTGGATTGAGCTGTGTAGGAGGGTAGCATACATAATCGTTTGCTAATGTCTTAATTTACTTTTAATGGAGAAAGTGAAATCTTTCTTTATGTTTGTTTTTTTCTCTTTAATTACTTGTTGTACTAAATTTTCATGTTTTAAAACTAAACTTTGCACAGTTATATAAAAAATTACATGTTGTTTAATGTTATTAAATTCTTAGATTCTACAATAGTTAATCACCTTAATGAACACAGTTTGGGGATCTTCAAAGACTCAAATCATTGTCTGTTGTACAAGCAGTGATGATGGTAAACTCTATAAAAATGTGAAAAAAAGTAGTTCCCGAGTAGAGTTATTCATTTATCACATAATTATCTCTCATTAATAGAAAATGACAATATTATAAATGAAAGAAAAAAGTCATAATCCTCTAAGCATTCTTTTCCAGCTTAATATTAAAATGTATGAAATTTTAACTCCAGCAACGATAATACAATTTTAACTAGGAGTTAAATTTGTACTGTGTATACAATATATATAACACAATTATAAGAAGATTATTCATCATATTGGCTAGATACGTGTTTTATAAATATGAACAAGGTTATATTTTATATTTTTCTTCTTGAATATTACATGAATTCATATGACACTTTACTATTTATAAGTCACGGAATTTATCTCCTCTTATATTTATTTCTATATTATTTTAGCTCTCTAACTTGTTGGAGTGGCTATTTTTAATATCTGTGGCTTGAGGTATCTTATAAGGAGAGCATAATAAATTGGACTGAAAAAATTTTTATCAGTGTGTCCAGTTTTACCTTGGTTAGCCTATACTGAGAATGTTTCCAACGAAAAAGTTATTGGGAAGGCTGAGTGTTTACCAAATTATTAAATCCTAAGGTCATATTAACCTTGGTGAATTCAGCATTGCCATGAATTTGGTTCTACGTCCAGATGAGTTAGGATCTTAATTTCTTCTGTATCAGAGTGGACTGAAACATATTCATAAAATATTCTCAGAATATTTAACACCATAATATGTAATCCACAATGTCAACATGTTAAAGTACACTTATTCCAAAGTAAATAAAGAACTGAACTGTCTATGTGCCTGTCAAACACATTTCCTCCTTTTGAGTAAGTGACATGCTGAATACAATTACCAAAATGCTTTGAGCATGGTATTAACAAAAGGAGATATAGATATTGTTAAAGGTATGGGCCTCTGGGATACTTACAAGTCATGATTTAAATAGTTCAATGTTTGATTAATGTCCTATTTGAGAAGCATATTTCTACAACGACAACAAAATTTTAACAAAAATCTTCTTAAAAAGTTGAAAGTTTTGCTTGCTATTCTAGTCACTATACTGGGAGAAATATAGATTATAGCAACAATATTTCTTAAAGCCTTCTCCTGTCCGTCTCCCAAGTGAGATCCCTAGTCAAAGACTCTCCTCATGCCCTCAGACATTTCAGGCTCCAAAAAACTTGGAAGATCAAGAGATTATGTACTCCTGGGGCAGTGAGTTACTTGAGAAATAGTTTTTGTTCTGTTTTCACTACTTTTTTACCATTAATTTGAGGATTCTGATGTTGCTGCTGCTGCTGTTGATAATGATGACAATAATGCTGAAACCCACCACTGTGGCTCTTGTTATTCCTCTACCTGTTTCTCTTCCACTGCACACATCCTACATACTATGACTAAAGACTTTTTTCCCTCAGTTTCATTTCAAGAAACTTCAGGCCAGGTGGCTTTAAAAATTGACAAATTTCCATGATTAATTAGAAGCAATTCCAGAATTCAAATTCTGACTATTCCACTGATTTTTATATTCTATTGGTTTTATCTACTCAGCTTCTTGACTCTGTAGTCAATTGACCTGTATAGATTAGGTTATATAACCCTAGCTATGGTGGCACCCTTTGCTGAATTCTAAGCAGTTCTGAGTTACAAGAACTCTGAGTATAAGTAGGCATGCATCTCATTGGCTTAGAATCAGGACTACATTATTGATATTCCTATTCTGAATTTATATTTGACCTATATTTTGTTCTCTTTTCTGTACACCAGTCTTTTCAGATCCAAGGACACAAACTATATTTAGAGTAGCTATATCTTTGCTACTTATATCTGGATCTTCTTCAAAACCCTTATTTATGTGCTTGTATCAGTCATGGTACAATGAGGAGAGAGAAATCATAGAGTAATCTGAACAGGGAAAGTTTAATATATAAATTAATTAATGTTAACAGAGAGGAATAATAAGGAATGAGAGACAACTGTACAGAATAAGATACAAGGAGTTCAAGAAAGAGCCCCCTCTTGACCCTCAAAGGATGACTTTCAGAGCTTTTTGTAAATGGAACCAGTGTCACTCATTGGGAGAAAATGTGATATGGCACCACATCAGGGGAACTTGATGACTTGTTGAAAATCTGCCACTTGGAAATTTCTATAAATCTACCACTTAAGAGTGTTGGGAAAATCAAAAGACTTGCATTTCATATATATATTTTTTTACTTCTTTATTGCCATCCATATAACTTGGTGTAAATTAACCTTGAGTTTCATTCTTACCTATAATGAGCAACCCCATCATATTCAGTCAATGAAAACAGCTAAGAGCCTTATTAATTATGAAAATAACAAACAAATAAAAAAATGACTGATTGAAAGCATCAGAAAGCAACTAAGGTACCAGGACTTGATAGTAAAGACCCTATCTATAGAGGTTCATCAAGATTGAATTCAGAGTAGCCTTCTCCCTGAAAATCTATTATTTGCTCTCCTTATTTTTAGTTGTAGAGCCTGATCAGAGAGTATGATCAGGAACTTATGTTGTTTCCACTGAGCTGGTGCAACAGATAGTGAAGTTCATGGATGCCATAGCAACCAGGAATTAAGAGGACAGAATGGCAGAGAAATGGAAGGATGAAAGTCAATCCAGGCCTTCTGTATACAATCCCTCAAAAGGCATTTACCAATTCCTGAATTGGACATGCCTAGAGTAAAAGGTCAAAAACAACAAAGAAAAACGGCTACTGAGAAAAACAAAAAAACAAAAAAACTACACCAAGGTCCTGGCAGTCTCAGAGTTCTAAGGCAAACACTGATATAGTTGAAGTCCTAAAAAGGAAATCAGACCCTGCAATCACTTCAGGTTTATAGTTCATAGTTCTAAAGGGTTATGCCCTAAAAGAAAGGACAAGTAAGAAATAGATGAACCTTCACAACTTTAAAGCTTCAAGCATTCACAGTCA
This sequence comes from Balaenoptera borealis, assembly GCF_965194805.1. Lineage (NCBI taxonomy): Eukaryota > Metazoa > Chordata > Mammalia > Artiodactyla > Balaenopteridae > Balaenoptera > Balaenoptera borealis. Next base: position 90,400,495 of record NC_138861.1, on the reverse strand, counting down.
TTGCTGTAGTAAGGTGATTTGTTTGTGTGCTGTCAGTAGAGAAAAAGATAAAGTCTTTTTTGGAGGATGATAATACTATCCAGAGACTTCACAACGTTTCACTTAAAGTATCCAAGATCATACCAAGCATGTCAGCAAACAAAACTCGATGAAAAAACAATAGAAAGACCAAACATAAGCCAGGTATAGAAGACTGATTAAATTATAAGAAAAACAGAAAAGATGAGTGTGGTTGAGTTACACTCTCTGATCAGCCTCTTAATCTGAATCACATGGACTTAAAAAAATAGAATTGCTAGAACTTAAAAATGCCAAATCACTTGAATTACATTAACAAATAATTTCAATACAAGAGAAAATGATGGCCTTCTTAATAAACTGTATCAGAATAATTGTCCCATATAGAAAAAAATTATGACTTCTAATTCACACCACATACAAAATCAATTCTAAATGGATCATAAATAATCTGAAAGGTGAAACAATAAATTTTCTGCAACAGTGCATAGAAGAGTAACATTTAAATAGCATACTATTTCCTCAACATTACACAATATTTACTATGAAAGAAAAGACTGATAAATTGAACTTTATTAAAATTAAGAAATTCTTAATTCTTAATTCATTAAAAAACAATTTTGAAAGACTGTGTAAATGGCACTCCACAGATTAGAGTGAGATATTTGCAATACACATAACCAATTAAAGATTCATAGAAATACATAAAAAATAAGTACAAATCAATAATGAAGAGATAAACAACTACATCTAAAATAAAAATGAGCAAATCAATTGAACAGGCACTTTAACAAGTTGTTATCCAAAAGTAAGCTTAAAAAAATATGCTTAACATACTTAGTTATTAGCAAAACACAGATAAAACTATAATAAAATATTATAAAAGAATTAGAATGGTTACAACTAAATAAAAAACAGCAATGCCGAGTGTTAGCAGGGATATAGAGTAACAGGAACTCACACACTTCTAGTGAAAGTATAAATTGTTACAAACACTTTGAACTGTTTAGCAGTATCTACCAAATCTGAACATATGTATACTTATGAATCAATTAAATTCTTAGATATAGTTTAGAAATTTATGTATACACTTCACAGAAATCTGTATATGTTACCAAAGTGCAAGAATATTTAAGGAAGCACTATTCGTAGCATCCCCAAACTAGAAATTACCAAAATTATCACAACAGTAAAATAGGTAAAGTAGGATGAAAAACTTCAGAATTACTACTAAAATGGAATATTATACATTAATAAGAACAAACTATAACTATGTACAACAACACAGATGAACCTCACAGTGTATAGTAAAAATGAAATCCATAGAAAGGACAGTGAACACCGATTATGTTTGAGAACATGCAGGGCCTTTTTACGGTAGTAGATATTAGTAGAGTGATTACATTTTTGGAAGGGCTAGTAACTAAGTAAAGTCATAAGGGAATATGTTGGAGGCTGGTAATATACTAGATCTTGATATATTTGATATTTCTACAGGAATGCTTACTTTTAAAAATCCAGTGATCTATATGCTTAAAATTTATTCATTTTAATTTGTGGGGTTATACTGCAATTAAAAAGCAAAGGATAAAAACAGTTTACTATGTCTAGGTCTTACCTCATTTACTAAGAAGTGGCTGAACTTAAATATCAAAATGAGTGTACAAATTTCTATGATTTTGCAATAAATTTGAGATAGTTAAACTCCTTTTGTATTTTGGGCTACATTTGTAATAGATTGCAAATCACTCTATTCCCAGATGACTTACTTTACTCAGAGCATTTATGTACCATGTTATCTTATTTCACCCATCTAATGTTTTGTGCCTGAAACAAAATCCTGTTTATGGACAAAATTTTGTAAGTACCAATATGAGTGTTTAATTCCCCTATGAAAATCCATTTGCTGAGGGTTAAACTGAAAAAAACACAGCAAGGGATAATGTAGGGGAAATTGTGCTTAGTTTTTTCATATTCAGTATATTATGTTGCTAGGAAAAATGTGTGTATGTGTGTGTGTGTGTGTTTTAATAATTGGGTTCTCCATTAATCTTATTTAAAAGAGAAAGATTTATATGTTCCAAGGAAGTTTTAATGGACTATGAAAATCACTGATTTCAGAGGACACAGTATAGCTAAAGTCTGAGAGAGATTGGAAGATAAAATGTCACATTAAAAACAAAAGCAAAAATTATTAACTTTTCTATTTTCTCTACTTGGCCCTATCTTGAAATGAAAATGAAGATCTGATAGCCTATATTGATAGCTGTGTACAGATCCACATGCTTTATCAACTGGGTTGGAGCTTTATTTATTTATTCTTTTTATTTTTATTTACCAAATATTATTTTACAGTATAACATGTGCCCATCCCTTAGGGTGACAGAAAGGTTTGACCTGCTCCCCTTCCTAATTATAAAGCCCTACTACCTACTTACAGGCGTTTGACAAGTACAATTGCCAGACACAGGCTTTCCCCTAAATACTGTTTGGAGTCTAATCCAACACAAAGTAGCACAGTCAATTGAGGCTTCAAATTTCTGTGCTATAATATATGAACATATTTTTAACTGGTATTATTACTTAACCAAAATTTATAAAAGTCTAATTCATCATCAAAATTTATTACTTTATATTATTTTACAAAAGTCTTTAAAAAAAAAAAGCAGGCACAAGAATTAAGCAGTTAAAAAGAATTGAATGAAATTTGGATTGTTCTGGTGATACTGATCAGTGGTTTACTATCTATAAATATACCTTTAAACAACATGTTTTTTTCTTATTCAGAATAAAGACACTTTCAACCTTTTAGCCTCCAAGTTAGGATCACACTTCTCAGGGACTGCTAATATTTTCAAATAACACTGGTTCATTCTTACTGCGTTTTTACTATGTACTGGATATTTTGCATAGATTAACTCCTATGTGGAATTATCTACGGTCCAGTCATTCTGTGTATTATAGAAAGTTGAGGCATCAGGTGTACCATTACCCCATCAAATGACTGAAATTGTTACTAAGAAGCCTATCAGCTTGTCAAAGTTAAAAGTACCACTTATTAGCACTGATACCAGACATGTGTGTTACATTTAACTTCCATAATTAAATTCTAAGAGTGCTAATAGTATTTGTTTCACACATGACTTATCTCAATGCTTTGTTGTGATATATATCAATGTGGTGAGGAAAGAGAAACACATGTCAAAGGAGTGATTTTTTTAGATAAGAGACCATATATTCTTCAAACACTGGAAAGATTCCTAACCAGGAAATTGTAAACTTAAAGGATTCCAAATTTATAATTTTGTTTTTTCTTAAGCTCTGTCCAATTAACAGGCACATTATGCAATCACATTCATTTAAATTCAAATAGAAGTCCTTTAGAACATTTTATAAGTTATCCACTGTATTTATTGGTTGTGCTACAATCAACATATTAAAGTTCAATCATTCTAAAAGTAAATAAAAAAAAAATATTGAGGATTTCTGGTTTTCAGTTACAGATGTAAGGAGCCTGGAAGCTAGCACTCCAAACTAACAACAAGTAAAAAACCGGAGACACTGGAAAAAAAAAAAACAAAACTCTTCTTGGATCAATAAGAGAGGAGAGGATGCAGAGCAAAACATTGACCCCAATATTAGAGACAGAGTGGTGAACATGGGGAGTCATGACTTACCAGAGCAGAGACTCGAGAGTGAAACTGCCACAGGAACCAGTGCCAGGATAGGAAAACTGTAGTCAACAAACTGCTGAAGGCTCAGTGTGGACAACTCTGAGAGTTAAAAACTTCATGAAGAACCAGTCGGCAGTGGAGGGGGTACCCCACAATAATGGGAGATTTGCTTCTAGGAGCTTGGCCAGGTTCCCACAGTAAATATTGGAGAAAAATCCCCTCCTGCTTCCTGCAAGAAGGGAAAAGGAACCATTTTGAAATACGCCAAGGCACTCTGTTCTTCTTAATTAGGCCTGCCCTCAGGTGAAACTAGTAACCAGAACCTAACCTGCTGTATTGTTAGAGCTTAACTGACATAGGGAAGGGAAATAACACAACTCCAGCCCATGGGAGAAAAAACTCCCATTTAAAGATTGAGAAAAAATCCAGAAATTCTTGTGAAGCTCACAGTCCAGAGGCATAGGCTGATACCTAATCATTGGACCATAGAACACTTCCACTCTCCCTGCACCTTACCTGCACATTACTAAAGAACTATTTATAGCAGTCCCTTTTGCCCAGTTCATCATATTTGGTTATCAAGAAAAAATTGCAAGCCATTCCAAAAGATTAAAAAAAAAAAAGATGAAAAAAAATACAATTTAAGAGGCAGAGCAAGCATCAGAACAAGAAATCATAGGAATGTTGAATTATCAGACTGGGAATTTAAAATAACTATGATTAATATGGTAAGGGTGTTAATGGATAAAACAGCATGCAAAAGCAGATGGGCAATGTAGGCAGAGAGATGTAAATGCTAAGAAAGAATCAAAAAGAAATACTAGAAATCAAAAACACTGCAACAGAAATGAATAATTACTTTGATGAGCTTATTAGTACATTGGACACAGCTGAGGAAAGACTCTCTAAGCTTGAGGATTATTTCAACAGAAACATCCAAACCTGAAAAGTAAAGAGAAAAAAGACTGAAAAAAAAGAACAGAATATCCAAGAACTATGAGACAACTACAAAATGTGTAACATTAATATAATGGGAATATCAAAAGGAGAAAAAAAACCAGAAGAAATATTAGAAATATTAATAACTGTTAAGTTCCTCAAATTAATGTTAGGCACCAAACCACAGATCCAGGAAGCTCTGAGAGTACAAAGTAGAATAAATACCAAAAATCCTACACAGAGGCACATAATTTTCAAACTACAGAAAATTAAAGATAAAGAAAAAAATCTGAAATAAGCCAAAGGGGGAAAAATGCATTGCCTATAGAGGAACAAATTTAATAATTACATACTTCTACTCGAGAAACTATGCCAGGAAAAGAGAGTGGACTGAAATGTTGAAAGTATTGAAAGGAAAACAAACAAAAAAACCCCCACCAAACCAGAATTCTGTACCCTGAGAAACTATCCTTCAAAAGTGAGGGAGAAATACTTTCCCAGAGAAAGAAAAATTGAAGGAATTTGTTGGTAGTAGACCTGCTTTGCAAGAAATGTTAAAAGAAATACTTTAAATAGAAAGAAAATGATGTTGTTTTAAAACTTTTAATTGGTCTAACAGATAACAGTTTGTTTAAAATAATAATAGTAACAATATATTTGATTATGTATGCTTATGCATATAGTGTGTGTATATATATATATATATATATATATATACACACACACACACACACACACACATATATATGCTTATATAATGAAGTGAATTACAGCAATAAGACAAGGGATGGGGAGAAAAATTAGGATTATGTTGTTATTATAAGGCACTCCCACCACCTGTGAGGTATGGTGGTGTGATCTGAAAGTGAATTTGGATTAGCTATAAGTGTACGTTGCAAACTCTAGGGCAACCACAAAATGAAGTAAAAAAAGAAGTATAGCTGATTTTCTAAGAAAGGAAAGAAAATGGAATCGTATGCAGTGTTCAATTATAATCTAAAAAAGCAGAAAAAAGAATGGAAGATAAAAATTAGGAACAAAAAATAAGCACAACAAGTAGAACACAGTAACATTACACGGCTATTTAAATGACCAAAATCCATAGCACTGATAATACTAAATGCTGATAAGGGTGTGGAGCAAGAGGAACTCTTTTTTATTCATTGCTGATGAGAATGTAAAATGATACAGATAGTTTGGAAGACAGTTTGACAGTTTGCAAAATTAAATATACTTTTATCATATGAGCCAGCAATCACACTTCTTGGTATTTGCCCAAAGGAGATTAAAACTTACACCCACACAAAAACCTGCACACAAACATCTATAGCATATTTATTCATAATTGCCAAAACTTGGAAGCAACCACAATGTCCTTTGGGAGGTGAATGAAAACATAAACTGTGGTACATCTATACTATGGGATATTATTCAGCGATAAGAAGAAATGAGCTATCAAGCCATGAAAAGACATGTAGGACCCTTAAATGCATATTACTAAGTGAAAGAAGCCAATCTGAAAAGTGTACATACTGTATGATACAACTATATAACATTCTAAGAAAGGCAAAAGTATTGAGACAGCAAAAAGATCTCAGTGGTCGCCAGGAGTTGGAGAGGCAGCGGGATAAACAGGCTGAGCACAGAGTCTATCTGGGGCAGTGAAACTGCTCTGTATGCACTGTATGATACTATAATGATGGAGACCCGTCATTACATATTTGTCAAAGTCACAGAACGAATGGACAACACCAAGAATGAACCCTAATGTAAACTATGGACTTTGGATGATAATGATCTGTCAGTACAGTTTCACTGATTCTAACAAATGTACCACTCTGGTGGAGAATGCTGACAAGGTGTGAGGGCTGGGAGTATATAGGAAGTACTCTTAATTTTGCTGTGAACCTAAATTTGCTCTAAAAAAAATAAAAGCTACAAATAAACAAAAAAATTGTTTCTACAATTTTTTTCTTTTTCTAATTAGAAGCAAATTCTATGGTAGTAAACATGACATAGATTTCTAACACTAGTTTCCCAATGCTTTACCGGTGTAACTCAAGGTATTAATTTGAACACATATAGATCACATAGATTCCTTAGTAACTAAAAGAGATCAGCACAAATGTCATAATGAATTATCTGCCAGTTCTAGATGGAGGGAATTTGAAAATGTCAACTATTAGATCATTTATTAATTTATTTGCTCACATTTTTTCTTTCCCTTGAGGTTCTGCTCAATATAATACTTCTGTGTAGAAATTCAAATCCATGAAAAAGTATCACCATATGAAAATGACTATTCTCCCCAAATTAATCTAATAAATCAATGGCATTAAAAAAACTTTCAATGGGATGTTTGATGGGTTTGACAAGCTAACTACATACTTAAAAATATCAACTAATATCTTTACACATGAAAATATGCAAGAATATCAAATGAATATGAAGAAGGACTTGTTACATGAGGTAACAGCAAACTGTAAAGCTGTAAAAATTCAGAGAGTAAGTTACTGATGCAGGTAAGAGAACATTATTGTGGGTAGAGTGAGGAGAGTACTTTCACTCTTTATACTTATATGTGTCAGTATTCCTTTTCTTATTACAAGAGAATGCATTTGTATATTATTTGTACAATTTAAAAACTTAAGAGGAATAGCACTACTTGCTAACATTTTGGAGAGCTATGTGCTATGAGTTGTTCCAGGTGTTTTCACAGGTCTTGTCTTGCTGAATTCTCACAGCAGCCTTATTGTCCCTATGTTTCAGAAGAGAAAAGTGACACTAGAAAAACTAACTTGCCTAAAGTTGCACAACATGGAAGTGTCAGAGCTGGGATTTGAATCAGGCAGGCTGGCTCCACATGCTACACTGTTAACCACCATACAATGCATAGAGTTCCCTGAGCTAAGAAGGCAATATATCCAGTTTATATATTAGGAAGATAATTAAGACAAGTTAAAGAAAAATGTGTATGTTAAATTTTCAAAAAACTAGAAATATATATACACACGTATGTGTAAACATATTTACACTGCATAATGTATATTATATATTTAACATATTCAATTTCCATATATATAGAGGATTCAAGACAATCTATTTATAATAAAATATAAATAGTGTGTATCAGTTTGCTGCTGCCTAACAAATTACCACAGACAGTAGCTTAAAGTAACACCTATTTATCAGCTTATAATTCCCTAGGTCAGAGTCCAGCAAGGCATGACTGGGTTCTTTGCTCAGGTTATCACAAGATAGGGTTTTTATGTGGCAGCACTGAAGCGTCAGACAGGTTGTTCTCATCTGGAGGCTTGGAGGAATATTCTGCTTGAGAGCTCATTCAGATTGTTGGCAGAATTCATTGCCTTATGGTTGTAGAACTGAGGTCTCCATTTTCTTGCTGTCAGCTGGAGCATTTGGTTCCTAGGGGCCAGGCCACCTGCCCTCTTGCCATGGGCCTCATTCTTCTTCAAAGCCAGCAATGGAAAATTTCTCATGGCTCAGTTGCCATTCATGATTTAAACATATCTTACTTCCTTTTTTGACCACTTAACCCAGATTTAACGGCCTCATGTAATTATGTCAGGCTTACCCCAGTATTCACCCTATCTTAGGATCAGCTGATTTAGGATCTTAACTGCATCTTCAAAATCCATTACAGTAGTGCCTAGATTAGTGTGTTGATTAATTTTCTTAATTTTAAGCTTTGGTGCCCAGTTGCTCAGTCAAACGCTAGTCTAGATGTTGCTGTGAAGGTATTTTTAAGATGTGATTAACATTTACAATCTGTAACTTTAAGTAAAGCAAATTATGCCCCATAATGTGAACGGGCCTCATTTAATCATTTCGAGCAAGGCCTTAAGAGCAAAAGACTGAAGTTTCCTGAAGAAGGAGAAATTCTGCATCAAGGTTGCAACACTGAAACCCTGCCTGAGCTTTTAGCCCTTTGGCCTGTCCGAACAAGACCACAACATTATCTCCTACATGAATTTCCAGCCGGCTGGCTTGCCCTGTAGATTTTGCACTGTTAGCTTCCTTAATTGTGTGAGCCAATTCCTTAAAGGCTCTCAGTCTCATTCTTAACTCCTGACACTTTCCACACATTCTTGTTTAATCTTTTTAGTCACTGATTTTTAACAGCAGGACTTAGTTAAAAAATTCATAGATATAAAGAGGATTTTTCTCTGAGATAGGGTTGTTATATTTAGGAAATAAAAATAGACAACACACAGTTAAATTTGAAAATCAGATACAGGATGGATAATGTTTTAGTATAAATATCTCCATAATACTTATACTAAATACTTAATACTTACACTAAAAAAAAAATCCATTATTTATCTTAAATTCGAATTTAGCTGGTGCCCTGTATTTTATCTGGCAACCCTACACTCAGAACATTTTTTAATCTTGAGATTTCAATGAATCTCCCTGTTTTCCTTTTTGTTTGCTTATTTAAAATTTGGAAAGAAATTGTTTAAATATTTAGGATGATACTTGTGTATGTAATGGTTTCAGCAGTCAGCATATAATTAAACCAGTTGTGTTTTAGACTGCAAATATTTCCAGAGGCAATAATACAGAAGCTCATGCTGTTTTGAAGCCTTTTTTAAAAAAACTGATACATATTTATGTATATGGAGCTTGCAGAAAGTTGAAAGATTCTATGAGGTATTCTGAGACTTTCAAAACAAATGGCACATATTGCTAAGTACACATTAGTTAGCAAGCACTACAATTCACTTGTGTAATAAGCTGTTCAAACAACAGTATTATGTACTCCTCTCCTTTCCCAAGTTCACTGAAGACACTAGCTCTGCTCTTGAACTTCCTATTAATGAAGATGGAAGCAGTGTGAGAAGGCAGGTTCACTTGTCCTGGGCTTAGGAAATAGAGATCACAATCATGATTGGGGTGTACCACCATTTGTCCAAGAATCCTTCAGAATGAAAGTTGATCCATTTTTCAAATACAGAAAACAGCACCAACTTCAGATAAAACAGAATCAACTTCAAATGGATTACTGTCAGGATTCAGTGATAATATATTTGTGAAAATATTTTATAAAAACTGTTCATTATTGTCAATGTTATTGTGATGCAGTAATGATTCATTTGTTCTTCAGTTGAACTATAACCTCAACTCACTGATTTAAAAAATGTTTCTTATGAAAATTAGCACATATTTAATTTTAACTTTTGTCAAGTAATATTCTCAAAAAAGATTACTGACATTGCAGACATTCTATAGAAATCTAGTTATTACCCTGTTACCAACCAATAGGTTTATTTAAATAGAAACATTGTAGTTGAGGTTAAATGAATAAACACAGTTCTTTTTGTATCATGATCATTTGTATAGGCACTGTGTATTTTATTTTTTTAAATTAATAGACTTTCTTTTTAGAGTGGCTAAAGATTTACAGAAAAACTGAGCAGAAAGTACAGAGAGTTCTAATATATTCCCTTCTCCTTGCCCCGTCAAAATCCTCTAATATTAGTCTTTTGCACTGATGTGTACTTTTGTTACAATTGATGAACCAATATTGAAACATTGTTAAAAACCTATAGTTTATTTTAGAATCCACTATGGGTTTTGTCAAATGCATACTGTCATATATCCACAACTACAGGATGATACAGAATAATTTTACTGCCTTCAAATTTCCCTCTGCTCAACCTATTCTTTCCTCCCTTCTTCCTCCCAACCCCTGGCAACCACTGATCTTTTTATTAACTTTCTAGTAATGCCTTTTCTAGAATGTCCTGTAGTTGAAATCATACAGTATGCAGCCTTTTCAGACTGACTTCTCTCATTTAGCAATCTGCATTTAAAGTTCCTCTGTGTCTTTTCACAGCTTGAGAGAGCATTTCTTTTAGCGCTGAATAATATTTCATTGTACGGATGTACCACGGTTTGTTTTTCCATTCACCTATTGAAGGATATCTTGGTTGTTTCCATGTTTTGGAGATTATGAATAAACTACAGTATAAACATTTGTGTGCAGGTTCTCACGTGTACGTAAGTTTTCAACTCATTTCACCAAGTGCCTAGGACTGCAACTGCTGGATTATAGGCAAGGCTATGTTTAGCTTTGTAAGAAACTGCCAAACTGTCTTCCAGAGTGGATATGTAATTCTATCTTTCCACCAGCAATGAATGAGTTCTTATTGCTCCACCCTCACCAGCATTTGGTGTTCTTAGTGTTTTGGGTTTTAGCTTAATAGGGGCACAGTCGTATCCTATTGTTGTTTTAATTTGCAATTCCTAATGAAATACAATATTGAGCATCTTTCCATATGCTTTTTTGCTATCTGTATATCTTCTTTGGTGAGGTGTCTGTTTTGATCTTTTCCCCACTTCTTAATTACATTATATGTTTTCTTTCAGTTGAGTTTTAAGAGTTCTTTGTGTATTCCTGATACAAGTTCTTTATTAGATATGTGTTTTGTAAATATTTTGTCCCAGTCTGTGGCTTATCATTTCATTCTGTGAACACTGTCTTTCTCAGAGCAGAAGATTTAATTTTAATTTATTATGTTGACAAATCTGGGTCTTTTACATTTCCATATAAATTTTAGAATTAGTTTTTCGATGTTTACAGAGTAACTTAGGTTTTGCTTGGGATTGCATTGAATCTCTAGATCAAACTGCAGAGATCTGGAGAGCTAACATATTAATAATATTGGGTCCTATCCATGAACATTCACTATCTTTCTATTATATAGGTCTACTCTAATTTCTTTCATCAGTTTTGTAGTTTTTCACTACAAAATACTGTGTGTATATTTTGTTAGATTTATACCTAAGTATTTCTCTTTTTTTAGTGCTAATGTAAATGGTGTTTTGTTTCACTATAAAATCTGAATTATTCTTTGCTGGCATATAAAAAAGCAATTGACGTTTGTATATTAGAATCATCCCGAAACCTTGCTATAATTGCTTATTAGTTCTAGGGCTTTTGCTGTTGTTAGTTCTTCAAGATTTTATACACAGACAATCATGTCATCTTTGAACAAAGATAGTTTTATTTCATCCTTCCTAATTTGTATGCAAGAACTGAAAAGTTTACATAATCTGTGGATTGCATGATCAGGGGCAACTGTTTCATACTGGTCCAGTTGAATTTATTAATTTCCTCATTTAGCAGTATCTAAAATGTGAAGCACTATAGTGATTGCTAGTGTTAGACTAGTAGATAAGAAATGGTAGTGAAAATTTTCAAGGAGTTTCCAACCAAGTTTGAGAGAGAGAAAAGTAAACCAAAATTCCTATAATGCTATCTTGAGAGCCAAACAAGGTTCCTAGAGTTTAAATTTAAGCTGAGACTTGAGGCTGTTTATGAGTTAAATTACATGAGATGAAAAAGAAATAATATGCAAAGGCTTAGATGTTATACAACATATTCCCTTTTAGTAACATATACCTTACAGTATGACTGGAGTAGAAGAAACAAACAAACATGGAATTGAAAGGAGGTGAGGGATGATACTGAAGGTGGAGGTAAGGAGCTGAACCTGAGGAGACTTATTTCTGTAGTTTACAAGTTAGAAATTCATTTTGAAAACTAGGGAAAGCCACTGAGGATTAAATAGTGAGGCATCATATATGCAATTATAAAATATTAAAGAAAATTTAAAAGATGAATTTGGATTATTCATACCAGATGAAGAGAGACAAGTACAAGATGTTCTTATGACTTCAACAGAATCAATGGTAGAACTGATTGGGTCTCTACTTTGGTAAAAGGCATTGGAAAGGATTCAAAAATATTGATATAAATTATCACTATCTTCAAAGATTTTATAATCCTGATAAAGTTAATAAATTAATATTAACAATGACTTTATAAATACAAAAACTAGATATATAGGAAACAAGATAATCTAAGGTTGGCCAGAAATACTGCAGTGCAATGGAATATAACAGGACAAAAATAAAATGGACAAACCTGAGATAAGAAGAGCCTGGGAAATAAGACTGCCCAAAACGAAACAATAAATGCTTAAGATAATGGTCCAAAGAGTCCTATGTTCATTTATTTACTTATCCATTCACTCAATAGATTATTCATTGGACATTTTTTCCAAAACTACCATGAATTAGGATGCTGAATATAGAGATTCATAAGAACATATTTTCAAATAAAGGTTCAGAGACAAAGCTACAAATCAATAACCAGAAAAATATTAATACATAATGATACTCATATAATCAGGACAAATAAGGCAAAGATAAGGAAAACAAAAAAGAACTTGGAAGATTTGATAAACTTTCTTAAAGATAACTGTCACCTAAAGGGACATCAAGGATAACTATTTCTTAGTAAAGTGCATAGCAAACAGAATAATGATAAGAAGAGACAGAAAATCAAGTAGAATAGACAACTTTTTTTTTTTTTTAAAGGATTTTCACCAGTCATCTTGCTAACATCTAGGTTAGGGCGAAACTTTACCAGACCTTGTTGAAAAACTTTGGAAACAAGTAAGTCATCTCTGGAAATATCCATATCTCATTTTTTTTTTTAATACCAAATAACTTGATCAGATACAAACTAAGGATCTCATAACCCAGATTTCCAATTACTGTTAAACCAGATAACAGCCCCCGCCGATACACACACACATGCACAAAGTACTTCCAAAGAAACTTTAAAAAAAAAAGAAAAAAAAATGCAAAGTGACTGGCAACAGTGAGGTAGGGAGAGTTCTTTTGCTTATTAACCTAACCAATTGTAGTTGGTCTATAAGGTAAGTGTAAGCATCAAAAGCAAAGGCAGGTCTGCATGGAAGGATGGGCCTGATATGGGGAAAGTCCAAGTATTCTTGCTCACCTACCACTCTAAGGGTGGGACAGACTGGACAAAAAAGGATCATTCTGGTATTAAACAGTGTGAACTAAAGAGAATCTTCATTATCTCTGAGATTCCTGATAAGCTGCCATGACATTTTTTTCCAAATAAAAATGTATCTTGGAAATAAGAGTATGATAGAAAACTAACATATTTTCAAAAACAAGGTTTCTTTCATGACTTTATTTTCACAACTGTTCTAAATGACTAACCTGCACTTCTTCCATGCTACACATTTTACTAAGTATTAATATCAGATAAAGGCACTAAAATATCTCTTCTTGGATTAAGGAAGATACACAACCTTGCATAAATAAAAATACATATGTTTATAAAATTACAACTTTTATTTATGTGTGTGAATATTAAGTTTTGCTACATGGCGTAACTGTAAAGTATAACATTTTCTTTTTAAAAGTTTTTTGACATTATTATTGTGGGGAAATGCTTCAAATATTTCAAAATAAATTTTAGGAATACACAATTAACATACCTGATAGTAAAACTTTCAGTCACGTTACACTATTTTTTTATATAAATTTTTAGATTGACATAAAATCTAAGTTTGCTACCATCAGTTCATCAATTCTTTATCATTGCTACAGGGCTCCCCAAAAATAGACTTCAAAGCCATTTTGTTCTATTCTGGAATATCAAAAGAAATCTCTATTTTACTTTATTGTATCAAAACTGATAAAATGCCATTTTAACATCAGAGAAATAATATTGACTATTAGTGAACTTGACACACATCGATACAACTTTCATGAATTTTTTTAAGTTTTGAAGCTTTATTAAAGGTTTGAAAGGTATTTTTTGTCTAATGGATAATTTTTATTAATAATAAAAGCATATAATTGTGATTGCCATTTTATATGAATATAATAAGTGATAATTCTACTGATTTAAATAACTTATTCACATATGAGAATAATGAATTTGCTTTGGATTTGTTTCTGGATTTATTTATGGAAATCTCAAATCTCTGAAAAAAAGTTTTAATATAGAAATATTTAACAGCTCTTGTTACTCAAAGTCACTTTGAAAGCATTTGGGAAGAGCAACTAAATCTTTTTCTTCCCTATAAAAGTTACCAAATGCATTTGTGAATAAAAACATGAAATTTTATTATGAAGTGATATTTGATCCTAAACCTCATTAGGATGAAATAGAATTTATACTTGTGAAGCTACCTTGGTATTTAGGGCAAAACTGTTAAACTGGAATAATGTTAAATTTTCTACATGAATAGTTCTATTCTAACGCGGTTTAAAAAAACCTGCATATTAATTTAAAGTTTACTGTTGTCCAAGAAGTTATATAACAGGATATTTGTTTGTATTTATACAGCTTTACAGATTGTGAAGCCTTTATATCTTACCCTTTTATTTCAGTGTTTATAGATCAACTAAACTACTTCGCTATTTTGTAAGAATTTTTAATTTTTTTCACTATTTAACTCTCTGGGGTATACTCTTGTGTTTAACCATATGAAAATTTTCTCTTAGTCTTAATAAAAACTGCAAGGAGTTCTACCAAGGGAGTTATATCCCCATGTTTCTACCAAAGGAATTATTAAAGCCTTTGATTGTAATAACTATTCACTTCAGCTACTGCCTTATATACACATTGACAACCACGTTCATCTAATGAATAGTTATAACATATTTTGGTCAGATATTTATGTAGAGAAGAACACGTTTTAAATATAGAGCAACGTCTCACTTTCAGCTATAACCAGATGAAATCCAGTTTATAAATAACATGTAGTCTTCCTTCTTCTGGATAGTACTCCTCATAATTGCAATTGTATAAATAATTTAGTTTAAAATAAAATATAAAGGAATGGTGAAAGATACTGTTATTTTTAATAGTGAGATTTTACAGTTGTGTAGTATTATTTGTCAAATATAACAGGAGACTTACATATCCTTGATATATCAAATTAATGAGTTTAACCCATGAAAAAGAAATATTAGCATGCAATTAATAAAGTTAGCAAAGCTACAAAGTTAAAACTTTTTAAAAACTTTACAGGCTCTAGTGAGATACTATGGACTGTTCCATTCCAAAAACTATTATCCACAGTTCATGTATTGACATCCCAGCTAATAACACTGAGACTTAGCTGTTGCTAGACCGTTGCTGAAAGTTAGGGGCCATTTTTCTTTTCCTCAAAATGAAGAGTAAATAAATTAGAATTTCTAAAGAATTTATAATAGTGTCTGCCACGTAGCATGTATTACATACATTTTTATTTTCAGTTACATAGAAATTAGTTCATTGTACTGATCTTTCACTTATATTATCTTCATATCTCCCTACTGGCTTTGAGAACATAAATATAAAAACAAAGATGTGTTCAAAAATGTCTACAGAACTTATTTAATTTTCAAGTATCAGAAGACATGGAATATAGTAATAAACAGTAAATTGTCATTTACTGATCTCATGCATCTACATTCTAAGTGTTGTGAGGAGGGTGAGACTGAGACAGGTTAATGAACAAACAAGTTATCAAAAATGATAATGAATAAGTGTGATTTGAGTGTCTTGTCTATGGTGACCAGGAAAAATTTCTGATTAGTTGATGTTTTAATGGATAAACTAAAAAAAATGAGGGTAACCCATATAAATATCTGAGGAAAGATCTGTCCAGATTTCGAAAATGAGACAATAACATAAATGCACTATGTTGGGAGAAATGTTGTGTCTGAACACAACACATCATCTAGTGTGGCTGCAAGAGAATAGGGAGAGGCAAGAGAAAAGTCATAGGCAAAGATGGCAAGTGGGTATCAGCAAAGGTGGAGTAGTTTATTAAATTGAATATATAATTTAATGTCTCACTCTTGGCAATATCCTATCTCTAAACTATTAATTTGTCAAGGAAAAATCAGATTAATTTCCCTATGCTAAAATTAATTTTCAGAGATATCATACTCCCTACCACACTGTAAAATTGCAGGATGGAATATTAAAGTCCAGAATTTTTTTTTATGTCACATTTTAGAAAAATGAATTAACCAGTGTCCAGATCAGCTTTCTCAACTTACATTGTTGAGGAAGGAAAAAAGGTTTACAAATGGGAATTATTTACCTGGACTGTTTTTTGGGACTTGAAACTAAAATGATGTTTTTGACATATCAGAATTCAATGACCACCTCTGAAGTAGCTACCTTACAAAATTAAAAAAATAATAATTCAAAGGTTCTATCAGTGTTTAGGAGTAACTACAATTTTCATTAGCTGATTTCTGTTTTCTAATTGAATAATTTTAAATATCACTCCCAGAGTTCAAAAGTAATTTCTGTACTGGGTACTGCAATATAAAACAAACAACAGTAATTGACATTTTGATGAAAGGCAAAAGCTCTCAGAGGCCAGTTTCCAAATAAAAGTGTAATAAGAAATAAAATAATTTTTATTTTAATGTTTTCAGAACATGGATTAAAGCATAACTTTAATTATAATTTTAACTTACAAGTATCAGAAAAATAATTTTTGATATCTCTGAATCTGATGATTAAACCAGCCTATTTCACTTATTAATATAGGTCCATAAGGTTATATGTGCATCTCCTGCATCCACTAAAAAAAACCCACTAAAACCATTGGAGGTTGTTGTCCATGGTTATTTGGCAGCTACACCTGACTTAAATCCATGTGAGCCTATCAATTTATCTCAGTATTCCCACCAGTCAATTACATATAACTCTGCTGTTCAGTAATACTGCATTGTGTGTGCATGTCAGTGACAATACTGTGTGAACATATAAAAATGAGCAAAAAAGCAGAGCAAAGAGAAAACGAAGCATCTTTTTAATAGTACAGCAGAAAAATAAATTATTACAGAAGTTTGAATGTGTTATTGAATTGAGACAATTTACTGAAAATATGGGGTCAGAAACTACTACCATATTTAATTTAAAAAGCATAATCATAAGTTGTTGGTGTTTTATTAGAGACAGTAATGATCTAGAAACAATTAAAAACAAAAGACCAGTCCACAGCTTGAAAACTGAAAACCATGACAATGTCATAACTGAAAGGATTTGACAAATGAAGAAATAATTTGACAAACTTGGACAATTTTTGACAAGGAAGTGAACATGTATCTAAGACCACCAGTTATTCTGGATATGAAACAAGCTCATATGCAGCATGAAGTGAGTGTGACTACGCAAAAGGTTGGCTGCAGAAATGTGTTATGATGCAAAGTAAATGAAAATACAAGGTAAAAATTCTTTTTCATCATGAAGTAGCCAAAACTTACAATGAAAACTTTGCTTCAGTAATGAAATTATGAAAGCTGTAACTGAATAATTTCAATGCTAATGGAACAGCCTTCTACTCATTCTCTGTTACTATAAAAATGAATGAATGAATCCAAAAAGCATTAGCATGGCTTTGGAGAAAGTATCACTGGATTGAAGGTGTGCTAAGACCAGGTTGACTGTTCCTGGTCACAGGCCACAAGATAAAGACAGCAATAATTGAAAAACTCAGCACTGGAAACATTCAGACAACTTTTGTGTGTATTATCACACATGGCAGACAGCATGAGAAACCAGAGCAAAAAGTTTTAGCTAGATCAATAATCATTCTGTACCAACAGTACGAGCTCACCATAGGCTAGCCAGACTGAACTTTATGTAAAAAACAATGTTTTCAAAATTTACTTTTCCCCAAACATGGTCTTTGTGAAACAGCAATATGGCCAAGGAAATTTATGTGCCGAGGGGAGTCACTATAAACAAGTTCCTGGAGCTGCTGCTTGCTGCATTTAGCAGAGAGTTGGAATTTGATCTTGGGGATGCCACTTACGCAGCTGGGAATGAGTTTCTGATTTACAAAGATGTTTGAGTGAATTTTCCTAAATTCTGATCTTGTAATATTTTTATTATGTAGTATGTTTTAGAAATTCTTCTCCAAGAGATTTAGGCAGTTATGGGGTTTCATATCACATGCTCTCTGTTATCCAAACACAGTGATGTCTGGGTGGGAAGAGGCTGTGGCTGGGTACCATGCACAGTATGAAATGACTTGTGCATTTTCAATAGGGATACTCCAAATCTAAAAACCATATTTCTCAAACTTACTTGCTGCCAGGATTCTAGATGTGTAGAAGATGGAACACACACATGAGATTGGAAAGCAGAAAATTTAAAATGTTCACAATAAATTGATTTATCTTTCTAGCATGGTTGGAGTAGTTTTATCTGGAACAAATCAGGCAGACATTACAGTGTTCAATCCCTATTTACTTATTCATCTCCTATTTCACAAGCTTTTAGCTAATGCTTGATGAGTATCAGATGTTTTTAATATTCATTCATTTAATCTTCATGACAACGTTAGAGGATAGGCACTATTACTTTTTTGTAGGTGGAGGGAACCGAAGCACAGCTGATTTCCTAACAAGGCCAAGGTCACACGGTTAATGAATGGTGAAAGCAAGATTTGAATTTAGCTAGTCCTGCTCCAGAGTCCATGCTTTAAACCACTACACTAGGCTACCTTTTCTGTTATCTTTCCTAGACTCCCTAGAATCTCAGATATTGAGTAATGTGGTGGTGCATCAATGGAATTTCCAGAAGAATTTTTAGAAGAGTATTATAGTGTATCTTGTTATTTATAACTAGAAAAACAAATATATATATATACACATTCCGAGCTATGCAGTACTTAAACGTTGCCTATTTGGGAGATTCTGAAAATTATTTAATATGACCCTTTCTTCATAAAGTAGCATGCGTATTATTGCCAGAAACTAAAGAATTATGAGCAATACAGTAATTGATTACAAAGGTGCTTGCAAAAAAAGACACTCTCAAGGATATCTAGGATTAGTGATTTCACAAGGTTGAGATTAAGTCAGTGAGGAGTCAATTAACACAAAAAGGCAAGACACTAATAATCCATGGCACGCAGTGGCAAAATACTTAGTTTAAATATTACCTAAGGTTGCCTGAAATGAATTGCCTATTGAGAGCTAAGCGTTAAGAGATGCAGTGGTATTAGGACAGATGATCATGACAATGTTCACACAGGTCAGTAGGGTTGAGGGAGGGAGGGAGGGCTGGCAGTTTCTACTACGCTACAAAGATGGTGACCAGCTCTAGATTTAAATTCTCACCTCAAAGCCTGGTGAGAACACCAGGATTTTCTTTTTCAATAAAGTAACCATTTATCTTGTTAACGGCAAGGTTCACATAGGTATAAATTCAAAAATAAAATCTAACCCTTCAGTTTGGTGAATTATGGCACTGCGTTAGTTTCCTAGGGTTGCCCTAACAAAGTCCTAAAAAATGGTAGCTTAAGACAACTGAAGTTTACTGTATCCCAGTTCTGGAGGCTAGAAGTACAAAATTAAGGTGTCAGGAGAGTCATGTTCTCTCTGACAGCTCTGGAGCAGAATCCTTCCTTGCCTCTTCTGGTTTCTATTATCTGATAGCAATCCTTGGTGTTCCTTGGCTTGTAGATGCATCATTCCAGTCACATGACTGAATTCTCCCTGTGTGTCTTCACAATGCCTTCCCTCTGTTGCATGCCTGTCTCTGTGTCCAAATTTCCCCCTTTTTATAAGGACCCCTGTCACATTAAATTAGGGCCCACCCTAATAAGCTCATTTTAACTTTATTCTTTCTGTAAAGTATACCTATTTCCAAATAAGGGAATATTCTGAGGTACTGAGAGTTAGGGCTTCAACATATATTTTTTGAGTTACACAATTCAATCCATAATAAGTGTAGGTTGAACATATAGCCTTTTCAAATATGTTAAAAATTAGGACACCTATTAAGTGAAAGCAGGATAGTGAAATTTGGAAACAGATCATTTAATAGGATTCAAGTGACAGGAACATGATTCTAAAACCTCTCCAAAAACCTCTGGCAAAATATGATAAGGCTTTCTAGCCTTTTTTCAAACGAATATAATGAATCCACATGAGGAAATAGCATTGATGAGAATGCAAATTCCCCTCATACTCCTTTCTTATCTTCTTTTATTGCCACCAGATCTACAATATACATAACACTCAAGATGTTCCAAGAGAGAAACTGCAAAGCCAAAACTTGTATAAAATGGTTTATACACCAACATAATTGCAAGATTTGGCTCATACATTCAGGCCAGGAACCTAGGAGTTATGTGTGGAGATTTTTAGATTGTTAGATGGAGAAGAAAATAATAGTATATTAGGCCAAATTTATTAATGTGGAACACTTGCCAGAAATTTCTGAATCAACCTACTAGTTTGAAAAGCTAGGAGTGGTTGTAACTGCTGATTCATTTCTTGGCTTAATCTGGAAGTTATTAGTGGTTTATTTTACTTGAAGTTGATACCATGATAAAATACAGAGGAAGATATCCAAACACTTAGAGAATTGAAATGTTGGAGTTAATGAATTATATGTGATACAACATTCACCTCCTACCTATGTCCCTGAGAGAATTCAGAGAACACTGTATTTTCCAAAGCACTGAGACATACATTGATGAGTAGAATATCAGCCTTGCAGTTCCTTAAAACGGTTCTATTTGTTATAGAAGAAATGCTACCACTGAAGTAGATTCTCTATTTGGAATCGATTGATGGATTCCTGGAGTGGCAGAAACAAAGCAGTAACACAAAATGCTAAAGCAATGCTGTCTTGGTTTCTCTAACAGCCAACTACCTGCATTTGTAATCAGAACATCAACTTCATGAATCTTTGGCCAACCAGTGGTATGAGGCCTAGGACTAAAGTCTCACCAAGATCTTCTTTGATTAACTTAACTGGAGTTGGGGAAAGGCGGGAGGAGGGAGCCCTCTAATTCTGGAGACTAATATGAATTTCCTTCAATGGCCCTGATGTAATTCCCAGCCCTGAGTCAATTCATAGATACAGAATTTCTTCAAAGAAGCTGAGGCTGGGTTTTATTTTGAAAGAATCCTGAGAGAACTCCATAAGTACATCTTCCTTCCAGTCTTCCCCGATGGACTTGCAGTCATTTATCAGAGAAAATGTTCACTGGGGAAAGCACATTTTGGAAGAATTTTGGAAATGTTCTCTGAGCTGACACTTACGTCCCTGGGAACAGAGAATTCTACCATTGTCCACAAGCCAGAAGGGGCTTATCTTGATAAATGATTCATAAAGAGCTCAGTAGGCCTGGGGAACTGTTCTATAGTGATTTCCTCAGTTCCAGATTTATAACTTTTTAGACTTACTTTATTATAAAATAATTGAAGATTACAGAAAGATGCAAAGACAGTACAGAGAGGGCCAATGTACTCTTTACCCAGTTCTCCCAATGGTGACATATTACATAATTATAACCAGGAATTTGATGCTGGCACAATATGTGTGTATAGTTCTATGACATTCATTACATACAATTAAGGGCATCCAAAATACAAAACTATTCCATTAAAAAAAAAAAGTTCTCCCTTATGCTACCTCTGTAGTCACATCCACCTCCGTACCCCTAATGTGGAAGCACTAATGTGCTTTCTACCTCTATCATCTGTAATTTTGACATTTTGAGAATGTTATATAATTGAATTTAAACTATCGGCCCATAAACAGATCTAGTATATTTTGTTGAAATAACCAGGTGTGAAACAACTTAGAAGATTCCCTTAAAAGTTCTTGAAGGGCAGTTCCCTCTCCAAGGGAACTTGGGGGAACTCTTCCTTCCTCCAGCGAACAGGAAGGAGCTTTTTCTCCCCTTTCCTTCCTTCTCTTTCTTTTTTTTTTAACAATATATGCTTCCCTAAAATTGGTATTTTATTGAAACAAAGTACTTATTATTTTGTAACTTTTTAACAGACAGTTTAAATGTACCCAGGTTGGGGTTTGATCATTCAGATCACAGTGTTCCCCCACTACTCTGCCACCCTACTGTCCCTGAATGTGAGCTGCTCCTTTTTACTTCCTGTTCCCCAGTCAGAGACACCACCTACGTTCTCCACCTGCCCCAACCCTCCCATCCTTCAGATCTCAGAACACATACCTCATTTCCTCTCACGGTTTTCTGGTTTTCTCTGCTTTCTCAACTTATACAGGCCCTTTTCTGTGCCAAGGGCTGACAACAGGTTACACTGCGGCGCCACCTTGAACCTGCGTGGTGCGTGTGTACGCGGCGCGGCCGGTGCGTGGTGCGCGGTCGTGAGCGTGGTGGGCGTGGTGCGCATGCGTGGGAAAGAACCGCGGGGTTTGTAAAGTTCCGCGAGCAGTCATCTCAGTCCAGCCAAGTGTTCACCCCACGGGCTGGTACCCCAAGGTGACTCAGCTGTCATGTCGTTAGATCCGTGGGGCTGGAAGAGCTGACCGCCCTCTGACTCATGGAGTAACTTGTAAACAGGTAGGGAAGAGAGAGGTGGGGGCCCAGCCTTCGGCCTGTATGTCTGGGGTGAGGGGCAGAGTTTCCTCACCTAAGAACCCTGCCGCTTAAAATATGGGAGGGGGACAGCAGCAGCAGCATCTCCTGGACATGTGTTTGGGATGCAGAATCTAAGTCAGAATCTGCAAGTGAATTTGCATGTTGCAGTGTGAGAAGCACAGACTAGTCGTCTTTCTGGTTCATGTGCTCATTAAAATTTGAGAAGCTCTGGCATGGGAGTTTCCCAGGATTCCAAGTAGAAGTCAAAACACCAACAACTAGCATGAATGATCGTAATAGGGTTGAGGTCAAATCCTTACTGAGTGTTCTGGAGCCACAGGTGATTCACAAAACAAAAGAGATCTCTCTGATAGTGTAACATTTGAGCTGAGCACCAGAATGAGCGAAGCCGTGGCCATAACGGTATCCAGACAATAAGCGGCAAGTATAAAGGCCCTGGAGTGGAATGTGCTCGGTGTGTGTGAAAAAACAAGGAGGCTGTGTGTCTGGGGCAGAGTGAGGGAGACTGTGATAGGAGATAGTGGGGATGGATTTTGTTGACCTTGTAGATCATGGTAAGGGCTTGGGGTAGTATCATGAGCGTAATGGGACGCCGTTGGAGGGTTTTGAGTGAAGTCACATGATCTGACTTTTAACAGGTATCTCTCTAAGTGATGTGCTGAGAATAGACTGAGGGGGAAAGACAAGGAAGGCAGGTCAGAGGCAACTGCATCCTGGAGAGAGATGAACAAGGTGGCTTGGAACAGGGTGGAAGCAATGGAGGTAAGGAGACATGCTTAGAACCTGCTCATATTTTGAAAGTAGAACTGGCAGGACTTGCTGATGATTGGTTGATAGTGTGTGGGAACAAGAGAAGAATCTCCCCAGGGCCATTGTGTACACCTGGTTAGATCAGCCTTCCCCGAAGACTTCATATATCCCCTTTTGAGGCTGCCACAGGCTGGGGAAGTTGTCTCTCTAACAGGAAAAGAAAAAAAAAAAAAAGTTCAGGAAAGTTATCTCATAAAATGATAGAAATTATGAGGGTAATTTTTAAAGTTTTATTATTTGGAAAAATGGAAAGTTGGCAACCCCTAAGTTTTTGTTATTGTTGTAATGGTAAGGGTCAATAAAATTCAAAATCTGGGAACCTCTGAAATAGAGGCTGGTTTGTGAGGTCTATAGCGTTTTGTTTTTGTTTTTTTTTTTTTTTTTTTTTGCCATGCTGCTCCTCCTGCCTCTCGTTGTATATTGCCTTGTACTGAGGTTACATGTCTACAAGTCAATTCTCTACTGTTTTGGACAGTGACTTTTTTTCTTTTGGTACCTTGTTCAGTAACTACTTGCTGAATAAATTAATGAGTGGATGACTTTCAGGAGCTAAGAATGTGGGCTAGATGAAAAATCATTTTTGCATGGTGTTTAAGAATCGTATTTTCATTAATCATAGTATAGTATATAATTAAGCCTAGGCACAGATCCTATCCAAATCTGCATTTTAATAAGGACTTATGCATTGTGAGTGTCTAACAGGAGTTTCATAATGATGATCATTCTGTGAACAACATGATTATCTTCCTTAACTTGGCTTTATAAGACTTGTCCTGTGAGAAGTATGCAGAAGGACCTCATCCCACAATCAGCCTTGTGTGGGAGGTGGTCTTGCACAGTCCTGAAGAGATGTTTCAGAAATTTCCTCATCCAGGAGAGGGGTTTGGGCATCAGAGGGCTACTCCAGATAAAGCTGGAGGAGAAGATAATGCTTCCTTATGCAACTATTTAAATAAACCATCATTTTTCACTAAGAGGGAGAGCAGGGTGATTGCTGTGTGCTGAAGGGGGGCGGAGGTTGATGCCACTACCAGCTAGTTCTGATTCCATTATGAGAATGTGTTAACCAGGGCTAGGAGGGCTTTACAGCAACATCACTTCCCAACAGTTTCTTGTTTCAATGTCCAAACCTTCCATCTTTTAATTTTATTGTTTTAATGACCAAATCTTGCATCTCCAGCTTAGACATTTCTTGTGAGCTTTCAGACTCATAAATCCAAATGGCTATTCAACAGCTCTATTCAAATTATTCAAAGTCATCTTAAAATACTAAATATTTTCAGGTCTTACGGCCTCAAAATTCACAGAGCCTCTTCTTGATGTCTCCAATTCCCATGGTTGGCAGGAACAATTACCTCATTCTTTGCTCAAGCTGGGAATCCTTCTTAACTCTCTTGTTCATTTTTCACATCCAGGGTAGTAAGAAGAACTGTAGGCTTTGTCTCCTAAAAGTCTCTAGAATCTCTCAGATTGTCAGCAGCATCATTGCCGAACCTTTAATCCCCCTCTAACCCAGTATCATCTCTCAGTGGTTCTCCCATGATTGCTGGTCTTCCCAAACCACCATGGTCTCCTGCAATCTCGTCTCCATGCTCTTAGACTTTAGGTTTGAGCAGCAGGGACTTCCTTGACCCGAGTATCCAAAAGAGCCACACAGCCGACCCTATATAACCCTATATTCTGCTATATAAATTTCATATAGCTGTTGTAACAAATTATCACAAACTTGGTGGCCTGAAACAACAGAAATGTATTTTCTCATCATTCTGGAGATCAGAAGTCCAAAATCAGTATCACAGGACCAAAATCAAAATGTTCACAGGGTCACACTCCCTCTGCATGCTCTAGGGGAGAATCCATTCTTTGCTTCCTACATCGTCTGGTGGCTGTCAGCATTCCTTGGCTTATGTTCACATCACTCCAGTCTCCAAGGTCAGAATCTTCAAATCTCTCTCTGCTCCATTTTCATATTACCTATTCCTGTGTGTATGTCAAATCTCTCTCTATCTTCCTCTTTTAAGGTTACAATTAATTGCCTTTATTACCAGCTTGCTTAGATAATCCAGGATAATCTCCCCATTTCAAGATCCGTAATCACATCATTAAAGACTTCTCCTCTCCTTTTTTGACCATAAAAGTTAACATTCAAGCATACAAAAATGGAATCAGGCAGCCACTGAGGATCCGGGATCAGACATATTCCTGCACCACTGAGGACATGAACTTTCTTTGAACTGTACCAAACCCAAGGACACCACAAGCCATATTCAGGATGACATCTGTAAGCTGCAGCCTTATGGTCTCAAAGTTCCTCCTTGTAACTATGCAGTCATTTCAGACTCCAACCAACTGTTGCTTAACAAGAACCCTCACTTCTTACCAGCTCCAATTATAATTATTGACAAGCAACTTATGAAACAAACTGTGGCCTTGCAGCTTTTGCCTTTATAGCTTCCCCCATTTTTAGTCTGGGGGAACACAATCTAAGTGCTTCTTGAATCTGTGTCTCTGGGGCAGCAGTCCTAACAAGTCCCCCAATAAACACCTCTTTATTTTAATCAGGTCTCCATTTCTGAAATTTTGGTGAACATAGCTGGCGTAGTTGGCAGGATCTGGAGTGACCCCCTACTCAGCAGTCCAGCACCTTTTCTGACTCTATGTATGGTACCTACACGAACCTATTGTGTCCAGCCTTCTCTTCAGTTGCATCAGAGCTGCAAGGTGAGTGCTCCTGGATCCGAACCTCCCATTTGGTTGAGGTTCAGGTCCTTATTTGAGGATTTCTTTTAGGTTTTTCTATCTCAAGATTCGGGTTCAAGGTTTTTCCACCTTGTGATTCAGGTTCCAGGTTTTCTGTCTTCACCGCTTGGTAAGAGATTTGGGTTTCAGGATTTCTTTCTACTTTTAGTGAGTTCTCAGAATAATGAGAAGTTGTTACAGGAAGAATTTAAAGGAAGATGCACCCACCCCCGCCCCACCGAGGAACCTCTGCCGGCTTTATATTTAACACCTGTGGACCCCTGTCCTGTAACTATTTATCTAAATGGGTCCATTTAACCCGGGACTATTTAAATTTACATTGTCCAAGGTGGGGAGTTCTCAAAATTCCCAAATTAGTCTATCTTCATACACCACTAGAAAAAATATCAGAGTTAGACAAAATGAGTGGGAAGCATATTTTAATTGGTATCTAGAGGACTCTAAGCTTAACACTGAGAAAATTACTTTCCTCCCAACTGTAGAGGAAAAGTTGACTCAGACTGTTTCTAAACTTAAGAAATCAAGTGAACTTCCTCACCCTCTCCAGTCCTCTCCCAAATTCTGTACCTTCTCCATCCCTTTGCTTACCTCTTTCCAATGAAGGGTACCTTGATTGTGAACAAGCAGTCTGTAGGGTTTTGAAGGCAGGAGACCATATGATTAGATATAGTTTAATGCCAGTGAAGTCTTGTTTTGGGAGGTGGATTAGAGGGTACTTATTATATTGTTAAAAATACATACATATATACATGGAATATATATGCTATGCAGGGATCAGTGATGAGCTTGTGAGACTGTACCATGAACTAAGGAGTATATTTATGCAGTTCTGAGCAATTGAGATTAAAAACAAGGGTACTCTAAACTGCATTTGTATATACATTCACTCACATACATATGTACACACCCCCTCCACATACAATACACACATACATTCACTGTTATGTAGCATTTGAATATAAAAATTTAAAAATACCCTTTACAATAGCATCCCAAAACATGAAATACTGAGGGATAAATTTAACAAAATGTAAGACTTCCATAGTGAAAACTATGAAACATTGCTGGGAGAAATAAAAGAAAAACCTAAAAAAATAGAAATATATACGGTATAGATAGAAATTCAATACTGTGAAAATGTCAGTTCTCTTCACATTTATCTATCAATGCAATGCAACCCCAATCTAAATCTCTAGGTTTTTGAAAACATAAATTTACAAGCTGATTCTGAAATTTTTATAGAAATTCAAAGGATCTATAGTTAGAAGTAAAATTGATTAGATATTGGGTATATGGATTTTTACCTCATTAGGTAATAAATAAATGATAGTTATTTTCCAAAGTTATAGCAATTTACACTTTCACCAACAGTAAGGAGAGTCCCCACTGCTTGGAACTTTCTTGCTAATACACGATGTCAGACCTGATAGATATATAATAGTATCTCTTTGTAATTTAAATTTGAATTTCCCTGATTTCTAATATTACACATCCTTTTTAGCTTATTGGCCATTAGACTTTCTTTTTCGGTGGTTCTTTCACTTTTTTCTTTGTAATAGATACAAAGAAACTTCTAAAATCTTTGATTACTTAGTGTTCTGTCAGTTATATGTGTCATCAGTTATTATTGTAATAATAATGTTGCATAACAAACAAAAATCCGTCTTTAGTGGCATACAAAATAAACATATATTTACCCCATCAGTTTGAGAGTTGGATACCTAGGCTAGGCACACTGGCACTTTCCGTGTCTTTGCTAGGTTCATCTACACATCTAGCAGTCTGACAGAATTTGGCTGATCTATTAATATAAAATAATCCATGTATTAATATATTATTTAATTAATCACTCTTTTATTTAATACTTAGTTTAGTTTCTAATTGTTTGCTATTATTAGCAGAGCTATAATGAATATTCTTAGAAATTTTGCACATTCTGAATTATAAGTTCTTTTTTTTTTAACCAGGGTAATTGATTTTATTTAAGTCATCTATGCATCCAGCAGAAATTATGTATTTTGAACCTATTATATATCAGTAGGGAAAATGAGGAACATAAAAAATTATGCATGTCAAAATCCTTGCCCTAGAAGAAGAGATATATAGGATATATATTAAGTATATGCTCCAGAGAAACTCTTGTACATATATAATAGAATGTGTTCATAACAACATTGTTAATAATAACAAACACTGGAATCCAACAAAAGGCCTGTTGATACTATATTAGACTGATATATTGTAGTATAGCTATTCATCAGAATACTATACAACAGTGAAAATGACCAAACTACAGAAAGATGAGTCATGATGGTTAAATTGCACAAATAAATTGTTTAGTATAATAACAGTTGTAAAAGAATGAAAAAGAGTGTTTTGATTTAAATAAAATTTTAAAATATGAAAATTTAATGTACTTGATGAATTCATACCTAGGTTTTAAAAAAACTATAAAGAAAAAGCATAAGAATAGTCATCTCAAAATTCACAACAGTGGCAGTAGATAGGGAAATGCTGTGGAATGGGCCATGTTGAGTGGCTCTAAGTTACTGCAATGCATATTTCTTAACTTGAGTCATGTATAATTTATAGATAACCAAAAACAAAAGAAAGTAGGTAGTTATTGACATTCCTTTACTATATAGAATTATAGAGGAAAATTGCATTTCAGGAAGGGAAAAAAAAAAGAAATTCAAAGAATATAGATTAAATTATTTAAAAAGAAAAGCAAATTTTGTGTACTTAACTACTTCAAAACTTTATATAAAGCAAGAGAGATGAAGACATACTGTATTTATGTAAGAATAGACAAAATAAATCAGTGGAACAAAGTGGAAGTTCCATAAATAAACTGACACATATATGATGAAATGATTTTTCAGCAAAATGCCAAAGCAATTCAATGGGAAAATAATTTTTGTTTTTCTAAAAATGATGTGGAAACAAGTGGATATCCATATGACAGGGAAAGACAGAATCTCGGCTAACACCTCACATCACACAAAATAGTTATTTCAAGATCAATCATAGACCTCATCATAAAAACTAAAAATATAAATCTTATAGAAGAAAAACTAGGAAAATATTTTCATGGCTTTGTGGTTACACATAAATTTGTTAGAGAAACCATAGTAGGCACTAACCATGAAAAGGTTGTTGATAAATTGGACCTTATCAAAAGTTAAAACTTTGACTCATTAAAAGACATTATTGTGAAACTTAGTATGTCAGCCATAGATTAGGAGAAAATATTCAACTATATCATCAAGGAAATGGTTTCAAGAAACAAACATACAGAAAACCCTGCTAAAATTCAATAATAAAAAGACAGCCTAATTTAAAAGTAAAAGCCTTGAACAAATACTTTACAAAATAAGATCTATGGCCAATAAGCTCATGAAAAGATGCTCAGCATCATTAACCATTAGGGAAATTCAGATTAAAACCATTATGAGATATGACTGCACAATTACTAGAGTGGCTAAAATGAAAAAAAAATGGTGACCATATCAAGTATTGCAGAGGTTGTAGAGCAACTGGAACCCTCATACATTACTGGTGGGGGTCTAAAATGATATAACCACCTTGGAAACCATTTGGTAGTTTCTTAAAAATTTAAACTTATATTTAGCCTGTGCCTCACAACTCAGTTCCTAGAGAGAGATGAGATATATGTCCACAGTAGCCTTACACAGAACTGTTTATTGCAGCTTTAATCATACTAATCCAAAGCTAGAAACAACTAAAATGTCCATAAGCATGTGAAAGGGTAACCAAATTGTAGTATTTCCATTCAGTGGAATACTATCAATACTTAGTTAGGACAAGGTACCCAGATATTTGATAAACACTAGCATAGGTGTTGCCGCAAAGGTATTTTATAGATGAGATTAACATTTAAATCAGTAGACTTTGAGTAAAGCATATTTTCCACCACAATGTGGGTGGGTCTCATCCAATCAGTTGAAGGCCTTAAGAGAAAAAACTGACAACTCCCAGGAAAAGGTAATTTTTCCTGCAGTCTGTCTTGGGATTTGAGCTGCAACATCAACTTTTCCCTGGATCTCCAGCCTGCTAGCCCACAACTGCATGAGCCGATTTGTTAAAATAAAGCTTTGTCTTAGATCTAAGTATCTATCTATTAGGCACACGATTTTATATATAATTATTATCATTATTATATACACTCATCATGTTGGTTCTCCAGTTTCTGTTGAGTCTAATATAGATTTTGGTACCAGAAGTGGTTCCAGAGGAACAGAATCTTAAGGATGAGTTTTCTGAATTGGTTCTGGAGATTCTGGAATTGTTTCTCTGATCTGTTAGATTTAAAGACACTAAGACTATTTTCAGTAGTAAAAAGAGCACTGATAGTCCATAGTGTGATGTGGCAATAGACATATGCAAAATATCACCATTGGATACTCCAAATACTTTATAAGAGGTAAGCATCTAGGTGACCATATATAGGATACCTTTGGACATTTTTGTCAAACATGTAGAATGAGAATGGCTTGTTGCTCCTAACTTCACTAGGCAAAGTGGGGAAAGAAAAGGATGAGTTTAGGAATTCAAATTCCCAGCTCAAGTGCTACATATGTGACCTGAAAGCTTCTATGTTTTCCCTGAAAGAGTCCCTTATCTCTTATAGCCAGATAGGTGAGATTGCTGAAAGCCCAAACCCAGAATCTTTTCCTGCAAGCAGCTGAATTACAATCAAATCGAATTCCCAGCCTTTCAGGGTGCCTAATGTTAAAGTGAATGCATTGATTAGGAAGGAATGGGATCCTTAAAACTGAAATGGGGACACATGAAAAGATCCTGATGAGGTTGAGGACGTCGAAGCCTTAAATTCCGATGTGTCTTCTTCGCCTATAGGATTAGACAAACCGCTGCTGTCTGAGGGTATTAACTGTGCTTTGCCTGAGAAAACTTGAATGGCCTCCCCTGAGGTATTTGCCTTGCAAGACCCAGCCGGTTCTCCTCAGGACCCACCCCCACTACTCTTCTTTTCTTCTAGGCCAAAAACTAGACTCAAATCCCAGCAGGCCCCTAAGGGTATGATAAAAAGTGTGACCCATGAGGAAGGGTGCTACACTCCAAAATAACTGCATGATTTTTCCAATGTGTATAGACAGAAAGCCAGGGAATAGCTATAGGAATGAATATTAAGGGTATGTGATAATGGTGGAAGGAACTTAAAGTTGGATCAGGTTGAATATAAGCCCATTAAACAGAGATTCTGGGTTTAATGTTGCAGCTTAGGGTGTTAGAAAGATCTGTAATGTTTTGTTAGGCTGAATTGACTGAAACAAACACCAAAAGATGACCCATACTAAATAAATTAAAATGCCAGACCTCCCTTGGTAATTGTAGAGGAAGGGATTCAACAGCTTAGCAAGATTGTAATGTTAGAACGGATTCATCATTTAAGATCCACCCTAGGAGAGTCTAGAGGACATACCTTTTACCTTGACAGTGAAAATAAATTTGTGAAGGGCACCTAAGTGTCACGGAGCTTCAGCTCTGATTGCTCTTCTTGTATGTCACAAATTACAGCAGGAACTGCTGCCACTGAATTGAGAAGCATGAATGAAATGGAGTAATTGGATCCCAGGGTGGGAGGAGCCAGGTGGCAGCACTCAATTGCCAGAATTAAAAGAAGTGTGATTACCATAATGGACAATAGAATCAACACAGCAACCTGAATAATCTGAGGTGCAGAGAGCTATGGTGCTGGCAAGTTGATCACAGTGTTTCTAGGAGTGAAATAGATAGGAAGCCTAAGTTCTTACTTGCACTATATAAGGGGAAGGGTTCTAGATCAAATGAACAAAGTTCTAACTTGAATCATAAAAAGAAAGTCATGGTCTGTCAATGAATTCCCAGATTAGAGCAAGTTTGTAGATCCAAAATTTCTTGAATAAAGGAGGGAAGCCAAGTGCCCCTGAATAACTCTGCTACACTGCCAAAAATTTATACCATTATTCTTTCTCCCATCCTTCACCAAAAGGACCTATGACCTTTTACCAATGTAACTGTGCATTGGAGAAAAGGAAATGATCAGAAATTTCAGAGATTACTGGACATTGGTTCTGACTGGCACTAATTCCAGGAGACCCAAAACATCTCTGTGGTCCACCAGTCAAAGTATGCCCTTATGGAGGTCAGGTAATCAATGGAGTTTTAGCTCAAGACCATTCCACAGTGGTGCTGGTAGGTTCCTGATCCTATCTTGCAGTTATCTCCCCAGTTCTGGAATGCATCATTGGCATAGACATAAGTAGCAACTGGCAGAATCCCCACATTGGTTCCCTGAGCTGTGGATTGAGGACAATTATGGTGGGAAAGCCCAAATGGAAACCATTAGAACTGCTTCAACTTATAAAAAATAGTAAGCCAAAAGCAATACCAAATTCCTGGAAGGATTGCAGAAATCAGTGCCACCATCAAGCACTCAAAGAATGCAGGGATGGTTACTGCATCCCCATTCAACTCGCCTATTTGGCCATGAAGGAGACAGATGGATCTGAGAGCATGGCAGTGGATTATTGTAAACTTAACCAGGTGGTGATTCTAAATGCACCTGCTGTAACAGATGTGATTTAATTGCTTGAGCAAATTAACACATCCCCTGGTACTTGGTATGTAGCTGTTGATCTACCACATGCCTTTTTTTCCATTTGTCTGTAAGGCTCATCAGAAGCATTTTGTTTTCAGATAGTAAGGCTAGCAATACACCTTCACTGTCCTACCTCAAGAGTGTATCAATTCTCCTGCCCTGTGTAATAATTTATATCACAGGGATCTTGACTGCCTTTCCCTTCCACAAGATAGCACACTTGTCCATTATATTGACAACATTTATGCTGATTGGACCTACTGAGCAAGAAGTAGCAAGTACTCTAGACTTATCATTAAAATATTTGTATGTCAGAGGAAGGGAAATAAATCTGAAAAAAAATTCAGGGGCCTTATACCTCAATGCAAATCTAGGAATTCCCTGGCAGTCCAGTGGTTAGGACTCGGCACTTTCACTGCCTTGGCCCTGGGTTCGATCCCTGGTCGGGGAACTAAGATCCTGCAAGCCAAAAAAAAAAAGAAAATTTGAGGAGCCCAGTGATGTGGGGCATGTTTAGATATCCCTTCTAAGGTGAAGCGTGAGTTATTGCATCTGGCCTCTACTACAGCCAAGAGGGAAGCACAACACTTAGTGGGCCTCTTTGGATTTTGGAGGCTACATTTTCCTTATCTGGGTGTTCTACTCTGATCCAAAAATCTGCCAGTTTTGAGTGGGGCCAAGAACTAAGGCTGTGCAACAGGTTCAGATGGTTGTGCAAGCATCACAAGATCTACCAAATCCAGTGGTGTTTGAAGTGACAGTGGCAGATAGGGAAGCTGTTAGGAGCCTTTGGTGGGCCCCTATGAGTAAATAGTAGCACAGACCCTTAGGATTTTGGAGCAAAGCTCTGCCATCCTCTGTAGATAACTACTATCTTTTTGAGAAACAGCTCTTGACCTTTTACTGGGCCTTAGTAAAGACTGAAGCCTTATCCATGGGCACCAAATTACTTTCCAACCTGAGCTCCTATCAAGAATTGGGTGTTATCTGACACACCAAGTCATAAAGTTGGGCATACACAGCAGCACCCCATCATCGAATGGAAGGGGTATGTATGAGATCAAGCTCAAGCAGGTGCTAAAGGCACAAGTAATTTACATTAAGAAGTGGCTCAAATGCCAATGATCCTCACTCCTGCTACACTATGTTCTCTCTCCTAATCTGCACCTATGGCTTCATGGGGTGTTCCCTACAATCAGTTGATGGAAAAGTATAGAAAAGTCATGCCTGGTTTACAGATTTTTCTATGTGAAATGTAGGCACCACCCAGAAATGGACAGCTGTAGCACTATAGCCCCTTTCTGGAATGTTCCTAAAAGACAATTGAAAGGAAATCCTCTCAATGGGCAGAACTTTAAGGACTACTCCTGGTTGTTCATTTTGCGTGAAAGTAGAAATGGCCAGGCAGACATTTATATACTGATTTATGGGCTATGGACAATGATTTGACTTGGAAGAAACATATTTGGAAAATTGATAACAAGGAGGTCTGGGGAAGAGGTATATGGATAGAGCTCTCTGAATGGGCAAAGGATGTGAAATATTTGTGTCCCATGTGAATGCTCACTAAATAATGACTCCAGAAAAAAATGATTTTGATAATTGAGTGGATAGGATGATCTGTTTTTTGGATGTCAGTCTCTTTCTGTAGGTACTCTTGTCATTGCCCAATAGCTCATGAACAAAGTGGTTATGTTGGAAGGGATGGGAGTTATACATGGGCTCAGCAACATGGGACTTCCACTTGCCAAGGCCAGCCTGGCTACAGCCACTGTTGAGTACCGATCTGCTAGTAGAGACTGACTGACACTGAGTCTCTGGTATGGCACCATTAACAAGGGTTATCAGCCAGCTGCCAGGTGGCAGGTTGCTTACATTGAATGACTTCCATCATAGAAGGGACAGCACTTTGTTCTTGCTAAAACAGACACTTGCTCTGGACATGTATTTTCTTCTTCTGCCTGCAAAACTGCTGTCTGTTGACTTATAGAATGCTTTATCCTCTGTCATGGTATTCTATGCAACATTGTTTCTGATCAAGGAACTCACTTCACAATGAATAGTATCACAGTGGGTCCAAAATCATGGAATTCACTGGTCTTACCATGTTCCCTACCATTCTGAAGACACTGGATTAAATGTAATGGTGTAATAGCTTTCGAAGAATCAGTTACACCACCAAGCAGGTGGCAATATCAGGGCAGGGCAATGTCTTCCTGAAGGCCGTATACACTCTAAATCAGTATAGCCACAATGCATGGGTCCAGAAACCAAGGGGTGGAAATTGGAGTGGCAGTACTCACTCTTACCCCTAGTAACTCACCCGTAAAATAAGTCACTTCCTGTTCCTGTAGTCTTATGATTTACTGAACTAGAGGTCTTAGTTCCAAAGTGAAGGAGGCTTCTATCAGGAGGCACGACAATGATTCCATTAAACTGGAAGTTAAAATTGCCACCTAGCCACTTTGGGCTCCTCATGCCTCTGAATCAACAGACAGAAAAGAGTATTACTGTAGTGGTTGAAGTAATTAATTCTCACTCCCAAGAGGTAATTGGATTGCTACTACACAATGAAAATAAGGAAGAGGATGTCAAGAATACAGAGATCCCTTAGGGTACCTCTTAGCATTACCTTGCCCTGTGATTAAAGTCAATGGATAACTATTACAACAACCCAGTTCAGGCAGGACTACTAATGACCCAGACCCTTTAAGAATGTAGGTTTGGGTAAAGAACCATGATCAGTTGAGGACGAAGAGTATACAGAATGGGTAGTGGAAAAAGTTATAAATACCAGCTACAATCATGTAACAAGTTACAGAAATGATGACTATAATAGTTATGAGTATTTTTCCTTATTTTATTATGAAAATTTCTTATGTGTATACACACATACATATACATATATAGATATATCTTTGCTTTCTTTCCTCTTATTCTGCTATCATGTAAAATAGAATATAACTTTATATCACAGTATTTAAGTATCATTAATTTTATAACACAGTATTTAAGTTATTACAGGATATCAAGAATAAAAGTAATGAACAAAGGACTTTGCATCCTCTTCTGGGGAAAAGGTAGCGCATTTTCACAGTTTGCAGGATAGTTGTATCATGCTCGGTGGAAGCATAAACTTGCTTTTGTCTTTGTTTGGAGATTAGGTGTCGTTAATGTAATGTGCACAGGTTCCAAGCTAATAAAGAGTGGACTTGTGTTGGTTACTTTTATGTGTCAACTTCGCTAGACCATGGCATTCAGATATTTGACCAAACATGTTTAGATATTGCTGTGAAAGTATTTTTTGGATGAGACTGACGTTGAAATGAGTAAACTGAGTAAAGCAGATTAACTTCCATAAGGTGGGTGGGCCTTATCCAGTCAGTTGAAGGGCTTAAGAAAAAGATCAACCTCTCCTGAGGAGGAGGGAGTTCTGCCAGCAAACTCCTTGAGGACTCAAACTGTAGTATCAAGAATGTCTGAGTCAGTCCATCAAGTACAGCATCCTGACTATTGGAGTTGCTGGATGAAGACAAGGATAAATGGAGGGATAAGGTAAGGAGAAAATTATAAATATTAATTATTGCCTTGGGGCTAATTTCAGAAAGGAGAAATGTAGGTACTAGTTAAATGTGTTATTTCATTTGTTATGTGCATATTTATATTTGTTAATCAATTTTCCCTTTCCCTCTTCTCTCTTTCTTCTGTAACTGTATTCAGGGGATGAATTGTTATTAAATATATAATTTAGTCCTTATTTACAGTGTCACAGGATTGTAACTGAATTTAGGGAGGAGTGAACATTAGCCAGAGAAAGGTACAGTGACTAATGAAACATTATCTCTTACCTTTAGGTGAAAGGGCAAATGGATTTCATTTTTATGAAGTAAAATAGTGTTTCTTTAGACAAGGATATATTGGGTTGGCCAAAAAGTTCGGTTGGGTTTTACCATAACATCTTACGGGAAAACCCGAATGAACTTTTTGGCCAACCCAGCGGTTTTGTTGTCATTGTTGTCTTCCATATGGTGACTATGTACATGTATGTTGAGTGCTCAAAATAGTGAAAGTAAAGTGTATTCTATGGATTAGCTTACTCCGTATCTATTCTTCTTCAACATTGTCTTTCAGTAAAACAATATTTCTCAGGCTTCCTTTTCACTAAGGTAGGGTTCTAGATATGGTCTAGGTTAGGCCAAGCAGTAGCCCCGACATACAACCTGGAAAGAAGACGTGAGCAACGTGGAACACTGGATCAATGGGAGATGCGTATTTCTTCTAGGCATACTGCTAGAACTATTTGGTTCTTTTAGTTCACTTCCAGTGGAGGGTCACTATTTGGTCTATAGTATCATAAATGGCAAGTGAAACAGCATGACAGTAGTGGTTTTCTGATAGAATAGTCTTGTAGTATGGAAGAATATTGTTGGCTGCAATGGATTTTTCAAAGACTACTTAAACTAATACATCTGTTTCTGCTAAAACCATCTAGAAAGGTGAGGATATCTGTAACTCAGAAACTTAAGCAACATAGAGTGAATCAATTTTCTATATTATATGTTTTCTATATTATAATAACTGAGAATCTTTATTTAAGAAGCATACTAATTGGAAATGCAAACCAAAACCACAATGAGATATCACCTCACCCCTGTGAGGATGGCTATTATCAAAAAGATAAAATATAACAACTGTTGGTGAGGATGTAGAGAAAAGCATATCCTTGTGCACAGTTGGTAGAAGTGTAAGTTGATGCAGCCACAATGGAAAACAGTATGGATGGTCCTCAGAAAATTAAAAAGAGTACTACCGTATGATCCACAAATCCCACTTCTATGTATTTATCTGAAGGAAACAAAATCAGTATCTAGAAGAGATCTCTGCACACCAAATGTTCATTACAGCATTATTCACAATAGCCAAGTTATGGAAACATCCTAAGTGTCCAGTGGATGGATGGATCAAGAAGATGCAGTTTGTATGTATGTGTATATGTATACATATATACATACAATTAAATATTATTCAGCCTTGATAAAGAATGAAATCCTGACATTTGTGACATCATAGATGAACCTGGAGGGCGTTATGCTTAGTGAAGTAAACCAGATAAAGACAATACTATGTGGTCTCCAAAAACAAAAACAAAAACTGATTTCATAGATACAGAGAATAGAATGGTAATTTCTATGGGGCTTACGGGGAGAGGAAATGGGGAGATGTAAGTCAATCAGTATAAACTTACAGTTATAAGATGAATAAGTTCTAAGGATCTAATGTATAGCATGGTGACTATAGTTAATAATATGGCATTGTATTCTTAACATTCACTGAGAGTGGATCTTAAACATTCTCACCAAAAAAAAAAAAAAAAAAGAAAAAAGTTAGCTATGTGAAGCAATAGATGTGTTAATTATTTTGATCTTAGTAATCATTTCACAATGTATATGTATATCAAATCATAATGTACACTTAAATATATACAATTATATTGGTCAATTATTCCTTAGTAAAGCTGGAGGGGGGAAGAAACATCAAAGGGCAAAGCATGTTTTAAGACTATTGTAGTCCATGTACAAGTTCCTTTTATTTTGTTGACTTTTAAATTTAGTCATCTTCATAAACCTTTTAAGCTAACTTTC
This sequence comes from Balaenoptera borealis, assembly GCF_965194805.1. NCBI lineage: Eukaryota > Metazoa > Chordata > Mammalia > Artiodactyla > Balaenopteridae > Balaenoptera > Balaenoptera borealis. The sequence continues at coordinate 90,361,782 of NC_138861.1, read as the reverse complement.
TCATGACTTAAATTCACCTGGCAGCCAATTTCCAAAAAGCAATCACATAGCAGCATTTCATTTTTACCAATGGATGAATACCACAGAGAAATCACAGGAGCAATTTCTTTCATTTTTCCAAACAAGTATAGCTGTTCTTACTAGAACCACTCCAGTTAAAGGTCACTTGCTATTTCGGTTAGAATGCCTCTTTTCAGAGTTATACTTCTCAGCCATTTAAATTTACTTTAAATGTGCAATTGATATCTCTGGGTACAATTATTTTACTGGAAAAGTACATAAGTATATTTATTTTCATGGTACATACAAATAATAGAATCTGTTTTAAAGGGTAACACTCAGCATCTATCATTCCACGAGAATTTGTGGGTTTTTTATTTGCAAATTATATATTTTAATAAAAATGGGTCAATAATATCTACTGATTTTAATGAAATTCTTAGAATATAGGTATCATTTCAGATTAAACTCTTCTAATGCAAAAGGATATATAGGTTGGTATAAATGTGGGTTAGGAGTAGAAGAATCTCTCCTCTTAATGGATATGAGTGTGGTGATTCTTCACATCTCAGAACATGTATCAACCACAACTCACTGACTCAGGAGCAGGACAGAATCTGATGTTTCATATTGTGGTTAAATGTTTCTAGTTGTTTGGTCACTTGAGACTAACTCCATTTTTCTATGCACTACATGTATGTAAGATTATTTGTCTCAGCTATTGTGTGGCCAGGTAATAATGCAGGGATTTTTCATCAGAATATGAGTTAGTTTTGAGTATCAGGGAAAACGTGTTGTGGTTTTAAAACATGATGATTTTTGATGCTATGGTGGATGGTATTTTTTTTTCATTTTATTCCTAATGTCTTTGTTGATAGTATATAGAAATACATAACTAAATGCATATATACACACATGAAGCATACTTATATATTTATAAATATACATACATTAAATTGATTTTATATTTCCATATATCCAGGATTCTCACTGTTTAGAATTGTTAATTCTAATAGTTTTTTTCTGTATAGATTTTGTTGGATTTACCATGCTGTCATTAAGTCTTCAAATAATGATTTTTTTCATGTGCTTTTCTGGGACCTCAAATGAAATGTCAAATGTGATTCCAGACTTCAGGGGAAAGCTTAAAATATTTTACTCTTTTTGCTCTAGTAAGTTTTCTGTTAGCATTTCTATCTGATTGAGAAACATCTCTTATCTTCCAAATTCAATAAGAATTTTAATCATGATGGTGTTTAATTTTGTCAAGTACTTTTTTTAACTTTTAGAGAGGGTCACGTGATTATCTTTTTTACAATATGGTGACATCTTGTATAGATTGATTATATATTGTCACATATTAGCACTTGTAATGCTGGAATAAACTCCACTTTTTCATATTGATGAATATTATTTGCTAATATTTTATTCCGTTTCATGACTGCGTTGCGTCTTTAATTTTCTTTCCTGTAATGTTCTTATCATTTTTAGGTTACAGGGTTTTACTCCTTTATAACATGTGTTTTGAAACATTCTCTTTTTTGTTTTTCTTTGAAAGAGAATGTGGTATATTGATGTTATTTCCATGTATTTGGGGAGAAAATTAACCAGCTCATATGGGCCTGGGGTTTTATTTTTGAAATGAGTTTTAATAACAGATTAAACTATTTAAATAGATATTAGATATTTCAGATTATCTATTACTCTCATTTTAAAGTTGATTATTTTATAAAAACATTTAATCAAAATTTTCAAATTTATTGCTGTAAAATTGTTTCTATTTTTAAAATAATATTTAATGTCTTCTTGATCTATAGTAATTCCCCTTATTTAATTGTCAGTATTAAGTCTGTTCTTTTTCTCTTTCATCAGTCTAGTAGCTAGGACTTTGCAAATTGGCTTAATAGTTTCAAAAAATCAACTTTTGTCTTTGTTGATTTTTTCAGTTCTACATTTGCTTTCTATTATATGCTTGTTTTTATCTGTGTTAGTTTCTTCTGTTTTTTACTTTGCTTTTTGTTTTCTTGCTTTTTAAGATAATAGCTTAGATCACTGATTTTTAGCCTTCATTCTTTTCTAATATGTGCATTTAAGGCTATCAAATTTCTTCTAAGCAGTATTTCAATTGTAATGCATTTTTGGGTCACATCTTCATAATTATTCAGTTCAAAATATTTTCTTGTATGAGTTTTTTGGACCCATAGATTGTTAAGAATCAAATTCTTAATTTTTAGCCATTCTTGGATTTTTTTTCCCATTATAGTTTAGTTACTATTTTACAGTTTAATTTTACTGACCAGAAAATGTACTTTAAATGGTTTTAATCCTTTGAAATTTACTGAAGCTATTTTCATGTCTCAGACTAAGGTATATTTTTAATTTCAATAAGAAATTTTGTTACTGTTAGGTACCATGTTCTATATATGTCAAGTAAGTCACTTATCACTTTGATTTCCAGATACAGATCTTCTGTATCAAAATTGAGATTTTCTTCTTTTGTTTAATCATCCATTGAGAAGATTAACTCTCCTACTGTCTCTTCCTTTAATGCTGTTCATTTTAGTACATTTTGGAGTAATATTATTGGTTACATTCAAAAGTATGCAAGATGACACCCTCCTAGGAGACTGATTGCATTGTCATTATGAGACATTCCTTTTTATTCTTAGTAGTGTTCCTTTCTTTAAAGTTATACTGGCAAATATTATAATAATTCTTCTAGATTTATACTGGTTATTGATTGCATGATAAAATCTTTTCAAATTTTCTGTGTTTTTATATTTTGCTTATATTTCCTGTGAACCTCATATAGATGGCTTTAACTTTTAAATTTCATCTTATATTTGTGTTTTCATCAGAGTATCTATTCTTATTTATATTTAATGTAAATTCCTGGTGTATTTTTATTTAAACCTACTGTCTTACCCTTTGTTTTCTATTTGGTTCACTTGTTGAAATTGTATGCTTTCTTTCTACTTGATACTTGACTTATTCTGTGTGTGTGTGTGTGTGTGTGTATGATTTTATATTTTTAAAGTTAAACTCAAGGGATGTCACTGTTTTATTTCTTTATACAGTTATTTTTTCAGCCCCTCTTCCAATTTGTCTCTCCTTCTGAAAGAAGTAACATATCAGGTCTTAACTGAATTCTCTTTTAAGAACCCTTTTCTTTCACTTGTTTCTCTGTATTCTTTTTTTAAAGAAGTAAAATGTTGTAAAGTTTTATTAAAGGCCTTTAAGATTTATTTTTCTCCTAGACATAATCTCTGGAAGCAAATAATAAAATTTATATAATATGGAATTTAGGTTTCGTGTTCAATTTCTTTTGTTCTTATGAACATTTTAAATTGCCTTAGAGAAGAAATTTTTAAAATGTGTACAAAGTGTGCCTAACAAAATGCTGGAGTAGATAATTTCTTGATGTGACAATACTGTAACTTCCACAGAGGAATAAGTACAGAAGAGATAATATATTGGAATAAAATTGGTGGTAGGATCTCTTCAATAAGCTCCACTTAATTGACACACAGCAGCATGCTTACATCAGCAAACATTGACTCTTTTCACCATGCTCTGAGCTACTAACACCAACTGAACTGAAAGCTTATTGAATGTTGTTTGTACTTGTTCCCAAATATGGTTCACAAGTGGGATTTTACATTTTAATTACATATTTTAATAAAATATTTGATGGGCAGTTGGAATGAGAGTCTGTAAGTGAAGAGAATGTTTCATTAAATACTAAATGAATCTAAATAACTAAATATTGGGGGAAATCCAAGACAGTTAAGTTGCTAATAAGAATGGTATCAAATTAAATGTGGGCCAACACTATGAAATAAAATCCAGAAATAAAGTAATACAATTTAGATTAATTATTGTCAGTGTGTTGTTAAATGTCTTTAAGATCTAATTCTCGAAAGAAAACTAAAACTAGAAATGATAAAAGATTCATCATGGTTATGATACCACAGGACAATCAGTAAGACAGATTCAATGGAAAGACAACAATAAATAAAAGAACCCTTAGACTTACTGAAGTGTTTGACAAATAGAGAACACTGAAAATCTACTTAAGATAATATTAGCTTATTTGTGGCTTTAATCAACATGTCATGGGCTGTTGACTCTATGAACAGGAACAAGTGTATCTGTTTTGGAGTAGGCTACTTTCCCAATTACAGATATTTCTATGGAAAGTATATCAGTAGGACATCCAGTGTCAGACCAACGAGAGTGAAAACATGTTTCAGTGGTTACATGTTACCAGTGTTGAAAAGCAGAATTTGTGCATCCAGCTGTTGCAACATCTCTCTTTAAAAATTTCTTTAACAAACAATAAATGCTGGAGAGGGTGTGGAGAAAAGGGAACCCTCTTACACTGTTGGTGGGAATGTAAACTGATACAGCCACTATGGAGAACAGTATGGAGGTTCCTTAAAAAACTAAAAATAGAACTACCATATGAGCGAGCAATCCCACCCCTGGACATATACCCGGAGAAAACCATAATTCAAAAAGATACATGCACCCCAATGTTCATTGCAACACTATTTACAGTAGCCAGGACATGGAAGCAACCTAAATGTCCATCAACAGAAGAATGGATAAAGAAGATATGGTACATATCTGGACAATGGAATATCACTCAGCTATAAAAAGGAACAAAATAGTGCAATTTGCCAAGACGTGGATGGACCTAGGGACTGTCATACAGAGTGAAATAAGTCAGAAAGAGAAAAACAAATATCGTATAATATTGCTTATATGTGGAATCTAGAAGAACGATACAGATGAATTTATTTGCAAAGCAGAAATAGAGACTTAGACATAGGGAATGAATGTATGGATTCCATGGGGGGAACGGGGGGTTGGGATGAATTGGGAGATTGGGATTGACATATACGCACTATTGATACTATGTATAAAATAGATAACTAATGAGAACCTACTGTACAGCACAGGGAACTCAGTGCTCTGTGGTGACCTAAATGGGAAGGAAATCTGAAAGAGAGGGGTTATGTGTATACATATAGCTGATTCACTTTGCTGTACAGCAGAAACTAACACAATGTTGTAAAGCAACTATACTCCAATGGAAATTAATTAAAAGTTTTCTTAATCATCTTAACATACAAATAGGATATCATGAGCACATAATACACCCTATGAGCTAATTTTTGTTATGTTATATCCTTGGTAGAAGTCCTACCAGCTTTTTTTTTTTAGGTACAGAGATTTCCCATATACTTACTACAAGCAATGGCCCTGCACTGATAACATCATTATCCCCCAAAGTCCACAGTTTACCTTAGGCTTCCCGCTTGGTGTGGTACCTTCTGTTGTTTTTGTCAGTTGGATAAAGACATGTATTCACCTTTGTAGCAGCATACAAATTGGTTTCACTACCTTGAAAATCCATGCTTTGTCTATTCATCCCTCCACCTCTAAGCCTGGCAACCACTCATCTTTTGTCTCCATAGTTTTACCTTTTCCAGAATGTCAAATAGATGGAGTCATACAGGATTTAGATTTTCAGATTGACTTCTTTCACTTTTTGATATGTATTTATGATTCCTTCATGTCTATTCATGTTGTGATAGCTCATCAATTTTTAGCACTGAATAATATTCCATTGTCTGGATGTAACACAGTTTGTTTATGTATTCACCTACTGAAGGACATCTTGGTTGCTTCCAAGTTTTGGCAATTATGAACAGAGCTGCTATAAACATTGTGTGTACATTTTCAGTTCCTTTAGGTAAATACCGAAGAGCACAATTGCTGGATCATATGGAAGATTATGCTTAATTTTGTAAGAAGCTGCAGAAGTCTTTTTCAAAGTGACTGTACAATTTTACATTCCCACCAGCAATAAATGAATGTCCTTGTTGAACCATATCCTCAACAGCATTTGGTGTTGTCAGATTGGGATTGACATATATACAGTAATATGTATAAAATGGATAACTAATAAGAACCTGCTGTATAAAAAAATAAACAAAATAAAATTGAAAAATTCAAAAAAAAAGTGTTTTGGACTTTGGCCATTCTAATAGGTATAGTATATCATTGTTGTTTTAATTTGCAGTTTCCTAATAACATATGATGTTGAGCATCTTATTATATGCTCATTTGCCATATCTTTTTGCTGAAGTGTCAGTTTTGAACGTTTTGCCCATTTTAAATTAGGTGCTTATTTTCTTACTGAGTTCTAGAAGTTTTGTGTATATTTTGGGTAATTATTTATCAGATATGTCTTTGCAAATATTTTCTCCAAGTCTGTGGCTTGATATATAGTCTTGCACTGTGCATTTTGGTCTATAATCCATTTTGAGTTAATTTTTGTGAATGGTGTGAGGTCTGTGTCTAGTTTCTTTATTTTTTCTTTAGTTTTTATTTATTTATTTATTTATTTATTTATTTATTTATTTATTTATTTATTTATTTATATGTGGATATTCAGTTGTTCTAGCACCATTTGTTGAAAATATTATCTTTGCTCCATTGTATTACCTTTGCTCCTTTGGCAAAGATCAGTTGACTATATTTCTGTCGGTCTACTTCTGGGTTCTCTCTTCTGTTCCATTGGTTTATTTGTGTATTCTTTTGCCAATACCACACTTTCTTGATTACTGTAGTTTTAGTAAGTTTTGACATTGAGTAGTGTCAGTCCTCCAACTTTGTTCTTCCTCAATATTGTGTTGGCTATTCTGGGTCTTTTGCCTCTGCATATAAACTTTAGAATCAGTTTATAAATTTCTACAAAATAATCTTCTGGGATTTTGATTTGGATTATGTTTAATCTGTAGATCAATTTGAGAAGAACTGATTTGACAGTATTGAATCTTCCTATTTATGAACATGTACTACCTCTCCATTTATTGAGTTGTTCAATTTCTTTCATCAGAATTTTGTATTTTCTTCATATACATCTTGTGCATATTTTGTTAGTTTATACCTAGGTATTTGATTTTTTGGTATGCTAATTAAAATGGTATTATGTATGTAATTTCAAATTCTACCTATTCATTCTTGGCATGTAGGAAGGCAATTGATTTTTGTTTATTAACTTTGTATCCTGCAACCTTGCTACAATTACTTATTACTTCCAGAAGATTTTGTTTGTTTGTTTGTTTTGTTTCTTCCAGATTTTCTACATAGACAGTCATGTCATCTGTGAACAAAGACAGTAAGTTTATTTCTTCTTTGCCACTCTCTACATTTTTATTTCCTTTTCTTGACCTGTTGTATTAGCTGGAACTTTTGGCACAGTGTTGAAAAGGAGTGGTGAGAGGAAACTTCCTTGCCTTTTCCCTAATCTTAGTGTGGGAAACTTTGAGTTTCTCACTATGAAGTATGTTAGGTTTAGACTTTTGTAGATTTTTTTTATCAAGTTGATGATATCCCCTCTAATCCTAGTTTCCTGGCAGTTCCTATTATGAATGAGTATTGGAGCCTCCTCCCCCACCAAATTTAACTTTATAAATAATAACTCACTTAACAGGTTACTTCACTACATGCTAATGCAATTTTTGTTTTGTCAAAAGAATACAGAAGAAGTAACATTATTTTAAGCTAACTCTATCATGGGTTTGTTGGTGAGATTTTACGAAATGTTGGCTAATATCTACCCTGACGTTATATTAGGGTAAACTACTGTGGGAAACAGAATAATGCCTCTACTCCCAAAAATGCCCATGTCCTTATCCCTGGAACTGTGAATATGTTACCTTACATGGCAAGAAGATTTTTCTCATGTGATAAAGTTTAAAGATCTTGAGATGGAGAGATTATCTTGAATTACCTGGATGGGCCTAATATAATCACTAGGGTACTTATAAGAAGAATGCAGATAGTCAGAATTAGAGTAGAAAATGTGATAACACAAACAGAGGATACAGATATTAAACTGCTGCCTTCAAGGATGGAGGAAGGGGCTATGTACCAATGCATCCAAGTGACCTATAGAAGTTAGAACAGGCAAGGAAACAGTTTCCCCCCTACAGTCTCCAAAAGGAATACAGAACTGCTTACCACTTTGGCCTTTGGACCAACAGAACTATATCACAAAATAAATTAGTGTTGCTTTAAGTCATTAGATTTGTGATGTTTGTCATGGCAGGAATAGGAAATTTAAACTACCATTTTTCATTATACTATTGTGAGATGAGTTTGGGAAAACTGGTCATTTGTTTGACTTGGAGAAAATTTACATAATTTAAAGCAAATCCTGGCTGTTCTATCAGTTCATCACAGAGAATTGCTTTTTATTTAAAGAAATGCCCTCTTTTTTGTCATCTGTGCTTACTATAGGGCTTATCTGTTTATACAAAACTCAGTCTTGGTGTTACATGGCTGTATTCAACAAGCAGAATCGACTGTTACATCCAACCCAGTATTTATCAAAAGTTCAGCTGAGAAAATAAGTAAAACTATTGGGAAAAACACTTAATCTCTTTTCATTTGTGCTAAAAAGATACCAAGATTCAGTCCTATTAGCTGGTATTTGGGTTCCTATAACAGTATTGCTTTTTTCCACCCATATTCCAGTCTTCCTTTCCATTGTCTCATGAATAATTGTCCGTGTTTAATAAAGGCTCTGTTGAGTCATTCCTGAATGATGTTAGATCCTGGTGGATAAATTGTTTCTTTTATATTTTGTGGATGTTTTAGACATAAGATTTCCTTTTTGAGTAATCTTTTAAAAGCTTTAGAGACAAGCTTGCATTTAATTCATGGGAAGAAAACTATATCCAACTTTGAAATAGTCATTTTATCTTCATTATTAACTCTAGTTATTCTCATCCCTGTTTTTATATCTTGTAAATTATATTTAATTTATTAATTTTATCATATTTTATGAACTCTTCTTATAGGCCAGTTTAAAAGGTTTAGGTGCATAACTAATTAATCAGATAAAATTGGTGAAAATACATAATATCAAACCTATATTTTTAAAAGTTGGGTATAATGATGACAAAGTAACAGGATTCATTTGTATTGGTAAAATTTTCCAGCAACACAGTTGAGTTAATTACTCCCATTTTCTTAAGGAAGCATTATTTATTATAATTTCCTGTGAGTTTCTTTGAATAATTTTAGAATTTTCCTTGATTCCCTGGTATTCAGAGAGTTGAATGATCAATTTTTTTTTGGAAACTTACTGAGTCCATTAATTATTATTTTATATATATATATATATATTTTTTTAATTTATTTATTTATGGCTGTGTTGGGTCCTCGCTTCTGTGCGAGGGCTTTCTCCAATTGCGGCAAGCGGGGGCCACTCCTCATCGCGGTGCGTGGGCCTCTCACCGTCGCGGCCTCTCCTGTTGCGGAGCACAGGCTCAGCAATTGTGGCTCACGGGCCCAGTCGCTCCGCGGCACGTGGGATCCTCCCAGACCAGGGCTCGAACCCCTGTCCCCTGCACTAGCAGGCAGACTCTCAACCACTGCGCCACCAGGGAAGCCCTATTTTGTATTTTGATTTCACTTGTTCTGTTTTACTGAAACATTTTTGTTTTAAAATAAAATTTGAGCTTATGAAGGCAAAAGCTATTTCTATTTATTTCATTTTTTTTTAGTCTTTCATTATGACTTTCTTGCTTACATTTTTGTTGCTTTCTCTGGGGGTTAGCACAATTAATAAGCCAAGTTAGGAGAAAAGAATTTGCTCTAAACATTCTTAGTATAAAAGGCTTAATATAGGAATTAAAAGTTAGATGACTATCAGAAAAGCTGAGGACAGAGTAAAAGTCAAGAGAGCTTCTGAAAAGTTCAGAAAGTTGCCAACCAAGATCAAGGAAGCACATATGGAAGTTCTCCCTTGAGATAACAAATTAAGGATGTCAGAATCACACAGTAAACTGCTCAGAGTCTCCCTATTACTCAACCACTCCCTAACTTGAATATAACAAATACATGCAGCTGTGAATCCAATTTGCATCCTGATTTATCCACATGGAGAATCAAACTTTAGGGTTTCTGTTCAGCAGTCTCAACCATCAAGTTGTGTGTGTGTGTGTGTGTGTGTGTGTGTGTGTGTGTGTGTGTGTGTGTGTGTAGAGGGAGAGAGGGATGGGGGAAGGAGAGAGAGAGAGAAATAAGCTATTTTTAAAAATTGGCTCATGCAATTGTGAAAGCTTGGAAAGTCCAAAATGTGCAAGATGGGTCAGCAGACTGGAGATGAGGGAAGAGTGGAACTTCAAGTCCAAAGGCAGTGTACTGGCAGAATTTCTTCTTCCTTAAAAGAGGCTAGTCTTTGTGCTATTAAGGTCTTGAATTCGTCGGATGAACCCCACCCACATTATGGAGGTCACTCTGATTTTCTGTAAGTTCACCAATATAAATGTTAATCTCATCCGAAAAATTCACCTTCACAGAAACATCCAGAACAAAGTTTGACCAAATATCTGGGCATCATGACTCAGCCAAGTTGACACATAAAACTAACCATCACAGCCATACTACAAGCTTTCAGTTTCTTTGTTTATTTCTTGTTCTCAGAACTTAAAACCATGAGTTTAATGCTTTATTTATCCAAGTTTTCCAGGGTGTTAAGGAGTCATCTCATATTATAACCTCTTTGTTTTATTTTCATCCATAAGATTCTGTTATTACTAAAATGTGCTACAATCTCAAATCTCACTCTTCTTTAGGCCCTTGAATACATGCAAATAGAATTTATGTAACTATTTTGGCCCTTGTGTACCAGGACCTCATTTTATATTGGTAATGAAATCATTACTACCTTTTATTTCTAATCAGATCGAAGAACTTATTCCAGATCCCCATGTTTAAGGTTCTATTCTTTTGAGACCACTTTCAGTATCTTAAATTGAATTTATACAGTAAAATGTATGCCAGTTAATATATTCTGAGTATAAAATATTTAATATAGGAATTATGGACTTACATAATAATGGCAGAGCTGAATAGTGAAGGGCAGGGATGCAGGTGCTAGAAGTCAGAGAAGCCAAGTCTGAAGATCTGATCCTACAACACTAAGGAGTGTATTTCTCTCAGTCTCCCAACAAAGCTGTTGCAGTCTTCAGGAATTAATGCCCAACTATACAGGAAATGTGTTTTGAAGAAATATAAATGCAAGATTCTCTTCTGCAGTTCAGAAGAGACCTTTGAGAGGGATGACAGTGATGCCAAGTTTATAACAGTCACTCGCACAAATGTCTAACATGTGGGAGGAAATCAGAAAATATGTATTTAGTTAAATTGATTTGTTCCATTACTGCAGGTGCTATGATGCAACATTTAAAACTGTCTGGTTTGCTCAATAAAATGGAATAGTCAACTAATTATTTCTGCTATCATACACATAACCATGTCATTCACTGATCATGGTATGTGGTATTTGTCAACAAAACATTTTTTTAATAGCACTACTCTAAGAATAAAAGTTTACCTCCTATGTTTGATTCTTGGTGTAATGTATTTCTCTGAGAACTCAGTTATCTTTGAAGGGGAATCCTCCTAACAAAATGTTTAGTACCAAAGACCAAAAATCTCACTGTGTTATCATTAAAAGCCAAATAGCCATACCAAAGTATCTACCTTACAAATGGCCCATTTCTTTTGAACAAATTGACCAATTCAAAAGAAATTCCTTCCTCCCTCCCTCCGTCCCTCCCTCCCTCCTTCCTTCCTTCCCTCCCTCCCTCCCTCCCTCCTTCCTTCCTTTCCTCCCTCCCTCCCTCCCTTCCTTCCTTCCTTCCTTCCCTCCTTCCTTCCACCTAATTTAATCATTTCCCCTTTAGCCCTTCCTTCCTTCCTTCCCTCCTTCCTTCCACCTAATTTAATCATTTCCCCTTTAGCCCATTAGCCCAGCATGTGAATGTAATGAATAAGTTCTGGGCTTATCAGCTAGTGCTCAAAACAAAGCACATTAGTTCTTAAGAATCAAGTCATTCCTCTGATCAAAAAGTTTAGCGTATTACCATGTTAGAATGCTTTCCAGATTCCTAGAGAATCTTAACACATTCATCATGATCCTACATAATCTTGCCATTGCCTGTGTCCGGAACCTAATTTTCTTCCACTGGTTTTATTAATATACTTCAGCCATACCAGCTTGCTTTCTCTTCCTCAAAATTGCCAAGCTCATTGCTGTCTCAGACCTTGGCATACGCTGCTTTCTCTGTGTGGAATTAATGCCCTTGGAACTGACCATGTCTGACTTTGCGTAATCATTCGGATCTCAGCTCAAATAGACAATTTTCAGAGAGGCTCTTCCTGACACATATATCTTGCCTCTTCCCAGTAATTCCCTCTAGATCAGTCCCTTGTTTTATATCTCTACTACCATTTATATCTGAAATTATCTCAATTATTTAACGTTTATGGTCGCTTCTTCTCTATTAAATATCAGGGATGCAGTTTGTTTAGTGTTGCTTTCTTGATGCCTGGATCAGTTTCTAGAGCTATCTGTGTGTATTTGTGTGTGTGGTTATCTACATATACACAGAATAAAAATAGATGTAATTAATCAATTAAATCTCTGTATCTTAACTCTTTTCACATAAAACTGAAGACCCACTGGAGACTTTTTTAATTTGGCAAAATCTCTGTCAGATTCTGGAAGCCACCCAAAGAAGACATACTATCTAGCCAAAAGCAGTGTGCTTGCTTTTAAATGTAACAAGGGAAACCCCAGTACCTAGATGTTTCTTCCAGCTGTATTACAGATGCTGGCCTTTTTGATGTAGAATTTTTGGAACTGCTATAGTCTACAGATGCTCAAATTGCTTAGTGAATCTCCATCTTTGTACTTCTGGTAAATGGCTCCAGTTTCCCAAATCTGGCCTATAGCCTTTTGTTGACTAAGCCAGCTGTCTGACTCATGACCACTGCTATTTCTCTCCCAGAGGCCACTTCTCACTTCTCTGAAGCACACCTTCTGATTTCTGTGGGATTGTTTCTCCTCAGTTGCTTGTTTTCCTAATGTCTTTGACCCAAATGTGAACATACAAATGCCTATTAATTGCCCACAAGGACAGTGGCTGCACCTTCAGTGGTACTTTAATTAAAGTCAGGGATGGCCCAAGGGAAACAGATGAATATAGAGACACATTTACAAATGCTATTAGGTGGAGCTTCTCTAATAGCCCATAGACCCACAGACCCAGAGACCACTGCTGATCTCTGTCAGCCTAGGAAGATGCCTCCCTGCCCGTTCCCAAGACCATGCTATGTGACAGCATCCGGCTTTCCTTCTCCTCACAGAAGTATCTTTGAATATGCCTAGGAAATTACTGGAGCAAACTTTTTTTTTAAAGGTGTTTTTGAGGTCTAATTGACATGCAACAAACAACACATTTAAAGAACAATTTGATGAATTTTGACATCTAGACTCCCCTGAAACCATCAGCATAATCAAGATTTCTTTGACTCATGAGTTATTTAGAAGTTTATTTAAACTTTAGATATTTGGGGATTTCTCAGTTTTTCTATTATGGATATCTGATTTATTTCTGTTGTGATCAGAGAATATGTATTACTTGAATCATTTTAAATTTATTGAGACTTTTTTTATGGCCGGTATATAGTCTATTTTGGTTAATTATCCATGTGATCTTGAAAAGAATTTATATTCTAATGTTGCTGGAAGAATTACATCAATTTAGTTGATAATATCTTTTAAGTCTTCTGTATACCTAGAAATTTTCTGTAGGAGATGAACGTTTTACTACAGTCGTAAAAATGTCAATTATGGACAGATCTTAAAGATCTACCAGATTTTATTTCATATTGTCTGAAAATCTGCATTTAGGAACCTAAGTATGATTGGTTAATTGATTATCATTATAAAACAGCTCTCTGAACCCCAGTATGATTTTTTTAAACATTTTTATTGGATTATAATTGCTTTACAATGGTGTGTTAGTTTCCACTTTATAACAAAGTAAATCAGCTATACATATACATATATCCCCATATCTCCTCCCTCTTGCGTCTCCCTCCCGCCCTCCCTATCCCACCCTGCTAGGTGGTCACAAAGCACCGAGCTGATCTCCCTGTGCTATGCGGCTGCTTTCCACTAGCTATCTATTTTACATTTGGTAGTGTATATATGTCCATGCCACTCTCTCACTTTGTCCCAGTTTACCCTTCCCCCTCCCCGTGTCTTCAAGTCCATTCTCTATGTCTGCGTCTTTATTCCTGTCCTGCCCCTAGGTTCTTCATAACCTTTTTTTTTTTTTTTTTTTTTAGATTCCATATATATATGTTAGCATACGGTATTTGTTTTTCTCTTTCTGACTTACTTCACTCTGTATGACAGACTCTAGGACCATCCACCTCACTACAGATAACTCAATTTCGTTTCTTTTTATGGCTGAATAATATTCCATTGTATATATGTGCCACATCTTCTTTCGCCATTCATCTGTTGATGGACACTTAGGTTGTTGCCATGTCCTGGCTACTGTAAATAGTGCTGCAATGAACACTGTGGTACATGACTCTTTTTGAATTATGGTTTTCTCATGGTATAGCCCAGTAGTGGGATTGCTGGGTCATATGGTAGTTCTGTTTTGAGTTTTTTAAGGAACCTCCATACTGTTCTCCATAGTGGCTGTATCAGTGTACATTCCCACCAACAGTGAAAGAGGGTTCCCTTTTCTCCACACCCTCTCCAGCATTTATTGTTTGTAGACTTTTTGATGATGGCCATTCTGAGAGGTGTGAGGTGATACCTAATTGTAGTTTTGATTTGCATTTCTCTAATGATTTGTGATGTTGAGCATTCTTTCATGTGTTTGTTGGCAATGTGTATATCTTCTTTGGAGAAATGTCTGTTTAGGTCTTCTGCCCATTTTTGGATTGGGTTTTTTGTTTTTTTGATATTGAGCTGCATGAGCTGCTTGTAAATTTTGGAGATAAATCCATTGTCAGTAGCTTCATTTGCAAATATTTTCTCCCATTCTGAGAGTTGTCCTTTCATCTTATTTATGGTTTCCTTTGCTATGCAAAAGCTTTTACGTTTCATTTGGTCCCATTTGTTTTTCTTTTTTTTAACATTTCTCTAGGAGGTGGGTCAAAAACGATCTTGCTGTGATTTATGTCATAGAGTGTTCTGCCTATGTTTTCCTCTAAGAGTTTGATAGTGTCTGGCCTTACATTTAGGTCTTTAATCTATTTTGAGTTTATTTTTGTGTATGGTGTTAGGGAGTGTTCTAATTTCATTCTCTTACATGTAGCTGTTCAGTTTTCCCAGCACCACTTATTGAAGAGGCTGTCTTTTCTCCATTGTATATTCTTGCCTCCTTTATCAAAAATAAGGTGACCATATGTGTATGGGTTTATCTCTGGGGTTTCTATCCTGTACCATTGATCTATATTTCTGTTTTTGTGCCAGTACCATACTGTCTTGATTACTGTAGCTTTGTAGTATATTCTGAAGTCAGGGAGCCTGATTCCTCCAGCTCCATTTTTTCTTTCTCAAGATTGCTTTGGCTATTTGGGATCTTTTGTGTTTCCATACAAATTGTGAAATTTTTTGTTCTAGTTCTATAAAAAATGCCATTGTTAGTTTGATAGGGATTGCACTGAATCTGTAGATTGCTTTGGGTAGTATAGTCATTTTCACAATGTTGATTCTTCCAATCCAAGAACATGATATCTCTCTCCATCTGTTCGTATCATCTTTAGTTTCTTTCGTCAGTGTCTTACAGTTTTCTGCATACAGGTCTTTTGTCTCCTTAGGTAGGTTTATTCCTAGGTATTTTTTTTATTCTTTTTGTTACAATTGTAAATGGGAGTGCTTCCTTAATTTCTCTTTCAGATTTTTCATCATTAGTGTATAAGAATGCAAGAGATTTTTGTGCATTAATTTTGTATCCTGCAACTTTACCAGATTCATGGATTAGCTCTAGTAGTCTTCTGGTGGAGTCTTTAGGATTCTTTATGTATAGTATCATGTCATCTGCAAAAAGTGACAGCTTTACTTCTTCCTTTCCGATTTGGATTCTTTTCTTTCTTTTTTTCTCTGATTGTTGTGGCTAAAACTTCCAAAACTATGTTGAATAATAATGGTAAGAGTGAGCAACCTTGTCTTCTTCCTGATCTTAGTGGAAATGGTTTCAGTTTTTCACCATTGAGAATGATGTTTGCTGTGGGTTTGTCATATATGGCCTTTATTATGTTGAGGTAGGTTCCGTCTATGCCTTCTTTCTGGAGGGTTTTTATCATAAATGGATGTTGAATTTAGTCAAAAGCTTTTTCTGCATCTATTGAGATGATCATATGGTTTTTCTCCTTCACTTTGTTAATACGGTGTGTCACATTGTTTGATTTGCATATTGGAGAATCCTTGCATTCCTGGGATAAACCCCACTTGAACATGGTGTATGATCCTTTTAATATTATGTTGGATTCTGTTTGCTAGTATTTTGTTGAGGATTTTTGCATCTATGTTCATCAGTGATATTGGCCTGTAGTTTCTTTCTTTGTGACATCTTTGTCTGGTTTTTGTATCCGGGTGATGGTGGCCTCATAGAATGAGTTTGGGTGTGTTCCGCCCTCTGCTATATTTTGGAAGCGTTTGAGAAGGATAGGTGTTAGCTCTTCCCTAAATGTTTGGTAGAATTCACCTGTGATGCCATTTGATCCTGGGCTTTTGTTTGTTGGAAGATTTTTAATCACAGTTTCAATTTCAGTGCTTGTGATTAGTTTGTTTATATTTTCTATTTCTTCCTGGTTCAGTCTCGGAAGGTTGTGCTTTTCTAAGAATTTGTCCATTACTTACAGCTTGTCCATTTTATTGGCATATAGTTGCTTGTAGTAATCTCTCATGATCCTTTGTATTTCTCCCGTGTCAGTTGTTACTTCTCCTTTTTCCTTTCTAATTATGTTGATTTGAGTCTTCTCCCTTTTTTTCTTGATGAGTCTGGCTAATGGTTTATCAGTTTTGTTTATCTTCTCAAGAATCAGCTTTTTGTTTTATTGATCTTTGCTATTTGCTATTGTTTCCTTCATTTCTTTTTCATTTATTTCTGATCTGATCTTTATGATTTCTTTCCTTCTGACTTTTGAGGGTTTTTTGTTCTTTGTTCTCTAATTGCTTTAGGTTAGGTTGTTTATTTGAGATGTTTCTTGTTTCTTGAGGTAGTACTGTATTGCTATAAACGTCCCTCTTAGAACTGCTTTTGCCGCATCCCATAGGTTTTGGGTCGTCGTGTTTTCATTGTCATTTGTTTCTAGGTATTTTTTTGTTTCCTCTCTGATTTCTTCAGTGATCTCTTGGTTATTAAGTAGTGTATTGTTTAGCCTCCATGTGTTTGTATTTTTCATAGATTTTTTTCCTGTAATTCATATCCAGTCTCATAGTGTTGTGGTCAGAAAAGATACTTGATATGAGTTCAATTTTCAGAAATTTACCAAGGCTTGATTTGTGATCCAAGATATGATCTATCCTGAAGAATGTTCCATGAGCACTTGAGAAGAAAGTGTATTCTGTTGTTTTTGGATGGAATGTCCTATAAATATCAATTAAGTTTATCATGTTTAATGTATCATTTAAAGCTTGTGTTTCCTTATTTATTTTCATTTTGGATGATCTGTCCATTGGTGAAAGTGGGGTGTTAAAGTCCCCTACTGTAATTGTGTTACTGTCAATTTCCCCTTTTATGGCTCTTAGCATTTGCCTTATGTATTGAGGTGCTCCTTTGTTGAGTACATAAATATTTACAATTGTTATATGTTCTTCTTGGATTGATCCCTTGATCATTATGTAGTGTGCTTTGTTGCCTCTTGTAATAGTCTTTATTTTAAAGTCTGTTTTGTCTGATATGAGAATTGCTACTCCAGCTTTTTTAAAATTTCCATTTGCATGGAATATCTTTTTGCCTCCCCTCACTTTCAGTCTGTATGTGTCCCTAACTCTGAATTGGGTCTCTGGTAGGCAGCATATATACAGGTCTTTTTTTGTGTGTCCATTCAGCCAGTCTGTGTCTTTTGCTTGGAGCATTTAATCCATTTATATATAAGGTAATTATCAATATGTGTGTTCCTATTACCATTTTCTTAATTGTTTTGGATTTGTTATTGTAGGTCTTTTCCTTCTCTTGTGTTTCCTGACTAGAGAAGTTCCTTTAGCATTTGTTGTAAAGCTTGTTTGGTAGTGCTGAATTCTCTTAGCTTTTGCTTGTCTGTAAAGGTTTTAATTTCTCCGTTAAAATCTGAATGAGATCCTTGCTGCGTAGAGTTATCTTGTTGTAGGTTTTTGCCTTTCATCACTTTAAATATGTCCTGCCACTGCCTTCTGGCTTGCAGAATTTCTGCTGAAAGTTCAGCTGTTAACCTTATGCGGATTCCCTTTTATGTTATTTGTTATTTTTCCCTTTCTGCTTTTAATATTTTTCTTTGTATTTAATTTTTGATAGTTTGATTAATATGTGTCTTGGCGTATTTCTCCTTGGATTTATCCTGTATGAGACTCTCTGTGCTTCCTGGACTTGATTAACTATTTCCTTTCCCATATTAGGGAAGTTTTCTACTATAATCTCTTCAAATATTTTCTCAGCCCGTTTCTTTTTCTCTTCTTCTTCTGGGACCCCTATAATTCGAATGTTGGTTTGTTTTTGTTGTCCCAGACGTCTCTGAGACTGTCCTCAAGTCTTTTCATTCTTTTTTCTTCATTCTGCTGTGTGGTAGTTATTTCCACTGTTTTATCTTCCAGATCA
Source organism: Balaenoptera borealis (assembly GCF_965194805.1). NCBI lineage: Eukaryota > Metazoa > Chordata > Mammalia > Artiodactyla > Balaenopteridae > Balaenoptera > Balaenoptera borealis. The sequence continues at coordinate 90,343,084 of NC_138861.1, read as the reverse complement.
CTTATCCATTCTTCTGCCTCAGTTATTCTGCTATTGATTCCTTCTAGAGAATTTCTAATTTCATTTATTGTGTTGTTCATCATTGTTCGTTTGGTCTTTAATTCTTCTAGGTTCTTGTTAAACGTTTCTTGTATTTTCTCCATTGTAGTTCCAAGATTTTGGATCATCTTTACTATCATTACTCTGAATTCTTTTTCAGGTAGACTGCCTATTTCCTCTTCATTTGTTTGGTCTGGTGGGTTTTTACCTTGCTCCTTCATCTGCTGCGTATTTCTCTGTCTTCTCATTTTGCTTAACTTACTGTGTTTGGGGTCTCCATTTTGCAGGCTCCAGGTTTGTAGTTCCCGTTGTTTTTGATGTCTGCTCCCAGTGGGTAAGGTTGGTTCAGTGGGTTGTGTAGGCTTCCTGGTGGAGGGGACTGGTGCCTGTGTTCTGATGGATGAGGCTGGATATTGTCTTTCTGGGGGGCAGGACCACATCCGGTGGTGTGTTTTGGGGTGTCTGTGACCTTATTATGATTTTAGGCAGCTACTCTGCTACTGGGTGTGGTTGTGTTCCTGTCTTGATGTTTGTTTGGCATAGTGTGTCCACCACTGTAGCTTTCCAGTCGTTGAGAGGAGCTGGGTCTTAGCATTGAAATCGAGATGTCTGGGAGTACTTTCGCCGTTTGATATTACATGGAGCCGGGAGGTCTCTGGTTGACCAATGTCCTGAACTCAGCTCTCCCACCTCAGAGGAACAGGCCTGACACCCAGCTGGAGCACCAAGACCCTGTCAGCCACACCACTCAGAAGAAAAGGGAGGAAAAAAAGAAGGAAAGAAAGAAAAAAATAATAAAATTATTAAAATAAAAATAAGAAATAATTATTAAGAATTAAAAAAAATTAAAAAGTAATTTAAAAAAATGAAAGAAAGAAAGAAGAGAGCAACCAAACCAAAAAACAAATCCACTAATGATAACAAGTGCTAAAAACTATACTAAAAAACCCCCAAAATACAAAAAAAACAGTCAGACAGATCTCTAGGACAAATGGTAAAAGCAAAGCTATGCAGACAAAATGACACAGAAAAGCATACACATATACACTCACAAAAAGAGAAAAAGGAAAAATATATATATATCGTTGCTCCCAAAGTCCACTGCCTCAATTTTGGGATGATTCGTTGTCTATTCACGTATTCCACAGATGTAGGGTACATCAAGTTGATTGTGGAGATTTAATCTGCTGCTCCTGAGGCTGCTGGGAGAGATTTCCCTTTCTCTTCTTTGTTTGCACAGCTCCTGGGGTTCAGCTTTGGATTTGGCCCTGCCTCTGCGTGTAGGTCACCTGAGGGCATCTGTTCTTTGCTCAGACAGGAGGGGGTTAAAGGAGCAGCTGATTAGGTGGCTCTGGCTCACTCAGGCCCGGGGGAGGGGGGGGTAAGGAATGCGGGGCGAGCCTGTGGTGGCAGAGGCCAGCGTGATGTTGCAACAGTCTCAGGTGTGCTGTGTGTTCTCCCGGGGAAGTTGTCCCTGGATCATGGGACCCTGGCAGTGGCAGGCTGCACAGGCTCCTAGGAGTGGAGGTATGGATAGTTACCTGTTCTTGCTCAGAGGCTTCTTGGTGGCTGCAGCAGCTTTCTTAGCATTTCATGCCCATCTGTGGTGTCTGCGCTGATAGCTGCAGCTCGCGCCCATCTCTGGAGCTTGTTGAGGCGGTGCTCTGAATCCCCTCTCCTCGCGCACCCTGAAACAATGGTCTCTTGCCTCTTAGGCAGTTCCAGACTTTTTCCTGGACTCCTTCCCGGCTAGCTGTGGCGCACTAGCCCCCTTCAGGTTGTGTTCACGCAGCCAACCCCCGTCCTCTCCCTGGGATCTGACCTCCGAAGCCCGAGCCTCAGGTCCCAGCCCCCACCCATCCCGGCGGGTGAGCAGACAAGTCTCTTGGGCTGATGAGTGCTGGTTGGCACCGATCCTCTGTGCGGGAATGGGAATCTCTGTGCTTTGCCCTCTGCACCCCTGTTGCTGTGCTCTCCTCTGTGGCTCCGAAGCTTCCCCCTCACCACCCCCAGTCTCCGCCAGTGGAGGGGTTTCCTAGTGTTTGGAAACTTTTCCTCCTTCACAGCTCCCTCTGAGTGGTTCAGGTCCTGTCCCTATTCTTTTGTCTCTCTTTTTTCTTTTGCCCTATCCAGGTGCATTGGGAGTTTCTTGCCTTTTGGTAGTCTGAGGTCTTCTGCCAGTGTTCAGTAAGTGTTCTGTAGGAATTGTTCCACATGTAGATGTATTTCTGATATATTTGCAGGGAGGAAAGTGATCTCCATGTCTTACTCTTCCGCCATCTTGAAGGTCTCCCTCCCCAGTATTATTTTTGCTCTTAAATCTTTTCTGATATCAATAATGCCATTCCATTTTTCTTTGGATTAATGGAAGGATGTCATATTATTTCCATTTTTAAATTTTAATCTATTTTGTCTTTATATTTAGAGTAGGTTTAGGACTTCCCTGGCAGTCCAGTGGTTGAGACTCTGTACTTCCACTGCAAGGGGCACGGGTTCAATCCCTGGTCGGGGAACTGGGATCCTGCATGCCACGTGGTGTGACCAAAAAAACAAAATTAATTTAAAAATTTAAAGTGGGTTTTATGTAGGCAACATATAGACAATCCTTTGTTGTTTTGTTTTGTTTTTATCCAACCTGGTAATCTATTTTATTTAATTTAGGTGTTTAGATCATAAACATTTAAAGTGAATATTGTAATTGATAAGTTTATATCTTGTTATTTGCTTTCTATTTATCCTGTTCTTTGAGTTTTCCTTTTTTTCTACCTTCTTCTGAATAAATTGGGTAATTTTTATTTTCTATTTCATACCCTTTGTTGCTTTATTTACTATAAATCTTATCTTATTTTAGTGGTCTCATTAGGCTTTATAGTTTATATTTTTAACTCATTATATTCTATTTTCAACTCATATTATACAACTCAACATGTAGTTTAAGAACCCCGTAAGTGTGCACTTTCACTTCTTATTTAATATTTTATAAAAAGGAGAATAGGCTCATATTCATAAAATTCACTGGCTTTAGCAAATAACTCATGACTTACAAGCAAAAGTCCTGATATTATGATGGAATAGTTCTTTTAGGACACCAAGTTTGTGACAAAAAACTTGTACTGTTATACAAAATGCTGTATGTTTTCTTAACTACTAAAGTATTCTTCTAAAGACAAAGTACATATAAATAAGAACTGTATTAATTTTCTAGGGATGCTGTAACAAATTACCACTAACTGGGTGGCTTATACAACAGAAGTTTATTCTCTCACAGTTCTTGATGGTAAAAGTTAAAATTCAAGGTGTCAGCAGGATGCACTCCCTCTGGAAAATTCTGGGAAGAATCTTTCTTTGTCTCCTCCAGCTTCTGGTGCTTTCTGACATTTCTAGACTTTCTTTGCTGCATCACTCCTGTCTCTCCCTTCATGTTCATATTGCCTCTTTGTCTTCATGTTCCTTTCATCTGGATCTTCTGTAAGGACATTTGTCATTGGATTTAGGGCCTATCTGCATAATTTAGGATGACCTCATTTCTAGATCGTTAAATTAATGATATCTGCAAAGACTTTTTTCCAAATAAAGTAACATTCATAGGTTCTGAAGGTTAAGGACTTGGGCATGTATCCTTGGTGGGAGTGGGACACTATTCAACTCACTACCCAACCAAAAAGTAAAAGTGGATGTAGCTCAGCTCACTTACCCATTATAGTCCATTTGCAAAATTTTTGTTTCCTATCACCCAAATTTATATTGCTGGTTCAGAGGGCGTAATTTTCCTAAGTGCCCCAAAAGTAATATCATCTTAACAAAAACTAAGAGTATTGTTGAGTCATTTTTGCTCTTCATGTCTTTGAAACAACAAAGAAGGACATTATTGCATTTTCTGGAGTAGTTGTCCTAATGGTCCAGGGGAAACATTGTTTCTTGTATCCAATGGACCTAAACTAGAGAACAACTGACACTCAGAACAATTTATAGCATGTCTTAATTTTTACATGTTCAGGGATGATTTTAAAGACCACAATACCTACAGGACCACAAATGGCTCACAGTCTTCAGAATAAATGTTTCAGTTACTCAGTCAGGTTGGGGGAAAAAAAAGGCATCAGAATTAATGTCTGAAGTCAAATACAACATGAAATGGTTAGTAAAAGAAGGAAGTCATAAATACCAAATACAGCCACATAACCATACAGTTTCAGAAATGAGGAACTTAATTTATAAACTATGTGTTCTTCTTTATATATTTATATATATTGGATATATATATATATATATATATATATATATCCCATCTAGAAGAAAGATGGGCATAATTCAGAGCTGGATATAGTGATAAATAAGAACTTTTGTTTACTTTTTTGGGAGATAGCAGGTAACACTTCATTTACAGAAGGAATAATTACCTTAGTTAGACAAAATCATGCTTCAGTTTCAATTATTTTTACTTGAAACTTAAATATACATAGAAGGTTATCTTTTGAGGAAAATTAATCGGTGTAGTGCCAATTTCACCCATGTCCTCCTTTGTATCATCTTCTCATTGTTTCATGCCTGAAAGAATGGAATTTCCTCTCTGAGAATTTCTGACAGTAGATTACTGTTTTAATTTCTAACTTGGGAGACGCACATGTGAGATTTAAAATGTTGGAAAATGGACTTCCCTGGTGGTGCAGTGGTTAAGAATCCACCTGCCAATGCAGGGGACACAGGTTCGAGCCCTGGTCCAGGAAGATCCCACATGCTGTGGAGCAACTAAGCCCGTGCACCACAAATACTGAGCCTGTGCTCTAGTGCCCATGAGCCACAACTACTGAGCCTGCATGCTGCAACTACTGAAGCCCGTGCTCCTAGAGCTTGTGTTCCACAACAAGAGAAGCCACCACAATGAGAAGCCTGCACACTGCAACGAAGAGTAGACCCCGCTCACCACAGCTGGAGAAAGCCTGCGCACAGCAACGAAGACCCAATGCAGCCAAAAAAATAATAAATAAATAAATAAATAAAATAAAATGTTGGAAGAGAAGTAGAAGTTGAGTTTAGTAGACAGATTTTCAAGTAGTCTCTGACCTTTCCATTTGATTTTGTGTTATCACATAATGTCCTTATTTATCAGTGTATTCCTGGAACATATCAGATTGCCTGCCACATATAAGGACTCAAAATATATTTTTTTTGAATTAAGTATAAAGAAAATACTTTATAATAGCTTCATTGAGATATATAATAGCTTTATTGAGATATAATTCACATACCATCCAATTTATGCACAAAGTGTACAATTTAGTGGACTTTTGTGCAGCAGTTACTGCAGTCAATAGTAGAACATTTTTATCACCCCAAAAAGAAACCCTCTATCTGTTAGCCATAAATTCTGATAACCTCCCAACTCCTAGATAACTATCAGTATACCTTCTAGCTCTATAGATTTGCCTATTTAAAAAATTATGTATAAGTGAAATCATACAATATGTATTCCTTTGTGACTGGCTTCTTTCACTTAGCATGTTTTCAAGCTTCATCCATGCTAAGCATGTATCAGTACTTCATTAAAAAATCTTTGTTTAATTCTTCAAGAATAATTACAGACATGATGATGTGATAGAAAAATTAAGTCACAAAGATACAGTAATCCACTAATATTGGTTCAAAATGTATTAGTTAATTACATTAATTTGATATAATGCAGCTTGAATTCATCTAAATTTTTATTCATAGCAGTTATAGTCACAGAGCTAAATTAAAAGAAGCAGGACAGTAAGCATTATTTTTGTCAAGGGTTCTTGAAGAATGTACTACTATTAAAACTTCATTGACATCCACCAGCATAAGTTTCTTTGGATTATGTCAATTTTTTCAGAAATAGTATGAGTCAGAAAATCATTGTCACCTTTCATGGAATAACTTGAAAGTGATGTGATCTTCTTTCAGAGCCTAACTTGATGACATGTTCTAAAAATGTGTTTTCTAGAAATCTCGTTATATTCTGTTTTTCAGTGTATATCCTATGTGCTTTTATGTATTTTTAATTGTGTTTAATTCTGGACACTGACATTTATTTTGATTGATGTCCTGTTATTTGTCATGAAATATAATAAACCTTTGGAAATGATTTACACTTTTCAATAGCTGTGTCCCTCTGGTAATTCCAGGCATTCTTCATCATAAAACCTGACTTTAAGACTTACTATAAAGCTACAGTATTCAAGAGAGTGTGGTATTGGCATGAAAACAGACCAATCAGTGGAAACAAATAGAGAACCCAGAAATAGCCCTGAACATATATGTAATTCAATTTTTGACAAAGTTGTCAAGACAATTGAAAGGAGAAAACATAAACTTTAACAAAAATGGGGCTATGACAACTTGATATCCATATGCAAAGGATCCATACCTTGCACCATATGCAAAAATTAATTCAAAATGAATCATAGACCTAAATATAAAACCTAAAATTGTAAGGCTTCTAGAAGAAAATATCGGGAAAGTTCTTTGTGACCTTGTGTTAGGCAAAGACGCCTTAGGTGCAACACCAAAAGCATGACCCGTAAAGAAAACGTTGATACTTTTGACTTGATCAAAATTCAGAAAGTGCTCTGAAGACACTGCTAAATTAATAAGAGGTAAAACATACTCTTAAATATTACCCAGCCTTTTCAATCCTGTGTATTTTCCCAAGAGAAATGAAAGCATGTCCTTAGAAATTTTGTACCCAAATATTTTATAGCTGTTTGTGTTAATCAAAAACTGGAAATAACATAAATGTCCTTTAATACATAAAAGAATATACACATTTCATATCTATACAATAGAATACTAATAAACTATAAAAAGAATAAACTATTTACTCACCTAACAAGGATGAATTCCTTTATCCCTTAAAATATTTGCTCTGACCTATTTTCTCTGTTCTCTTCTTTTGGACTCTTGAGTCCACATATTTTAGACTGTTGGATTTTTGTCATTCATATCCTGGATATTCATGTCAATTGTCAGTGTTGTATTTCCTATAGAGAGAAGACTATGGGACATGCATATATTTGGTGGGTATTCACATCATGTTAATCACAATATGGGGTGGGTGTGTGTGATACATATGTTCACTCCCACTGAAGAGACAATATACATAGAAACACATGTTCACACTCATACACAGATTCTTACACACACAGACACACCCTTTCGGTAGTATATTACTGTGCCTTAGAGAAAGTGTGTACTTAAATGATAAAAATATAATGAAATACATTTAAAATAATCTTTTTCTTCTTTTCTACTTACATTCCTCCTTTGCCTTATCTTCCCTCTGTAAAATGATGAAATACCTAAAGACTATAGTAATTAGGTGAAATACAAATATATTGAACACACAGAATGAAAGGAGTTTCATTTGTGTGCTATACTAGCTTAAATATAAGCTGTCTTATAAGTGTTTGATATTCTGTTTCTATTCTGACACAGAAAACCCATTATCATTTTCAACTTATGGTAACCACAACAAAAAAACCCAATCTGAAGAGTGACAATAGTAACATTGCTGTTTGTAATGGTGTATCTAGAAAGTTGCATGCTTATGGCATTTATTTCTTTAAAAAGCACTATGTTTAATAGTAATTTATACTTTACTATGTTTTGGTGAATTTATACACTGTTACAATTTTTTGAAACGTTATTTTGCTCATTCTTGTTTATTTGGTTAAACACTTGACAGTATGTTCGCTGATTCACCGTAATTTAATTAATAAGTCCTTTGGCATAATGTAAAAATTATGCAAAATGTAGATATAAATCTTTTGTAGTAGAGTGAGCTTAATGACAGAAGAATTAGGTGTGACGATCCAGTTCCTTTTTTCAAGAAGGGATCAGCTAGAAAGCTAGTTGACCATCATTTAAATCTATTTTCTCTGTATAAGCAGTATGTGATGTTCTGCTTATCTCTAATGTCTCATAGCCTCAGTTTCTCCAATATAAAATGAATATAATGATGCTTAATTCAAAAATTTGTAGGGATTAAACTAGAGATTACTTATAACTTTCTTGTCATACTGCGAACATCAGTATATGAAAGCTGTTCTATTGCTCAGATCTTGTTGATTTTTATACAGCAAGATGTCACAAAGTAGTTCATCTCTTAGGAAAAAGAGATGAAGTAGTTCCTTCTATTCTTCTGAACTTTTCACATTCTGTGATTACAGCATTTCGGATGAAATATGCATTGGGTGAAACTGAACACAAACACACACACCCGCATGCAGGCGCAGTAAGGTGACATAAAACGTCCAAGTTTACAAGGTCTTATTGAAAAGAGGAGATCAGAAGAGCAGAAGAGACTGCATATGACAGAATATACAGTAGCTTAGCTACTGCATTGGCAGAGTTTAATTATTGACTTAATACTGCATTTTTGTCAAAATTTACATTATCTTTCCAGAAGTATGTGGACTTCCTTTTAAGTGAATGTTGACAAATGCTGAGTTCTGAGAAACACCCAGTCATGTTCTCTGCTGAAGGGAGGAAGGACAATTAGTGGTGTCATGATTTTGACAATATTTCAGCCTCCATATTTCTATCTTTCTGGAAAAACTTACCTGCATAATAAATTATACATCAAATTCTGTTTTATAATGTTTTAATTATTCCCTTGTGTCATCACTTAGATTTGAAGTAACTGTATGGAAGAATTCTTATTTTTTTTCCATTGTGTGGATTCAGTAAATGTACCATTTTTGATGCTTTTATTTTCAAGTGAATTTTCAATGCAGATTATATCTACCAAAAGAGAATGCCAAGTGTAAATAAATATATTTTGATTAACATCATTAAATATATTATACCTATAAACATTAAAACTGGATTGTTTAAATGTGAAATGATCACAGGCGTAAATGTTTAGAATTCATTGTTCCATATTATTTCAAATATAAGACATTTCATTTAAAATTTTTCATTTATTTTTTTATATAGTTCCCTTAATATACAAATTAAATTTGTAAATATCAAATATGGTTCAGTTTCTATAAGAGTACTTTATTGTTCTTATTGGATATCTTTTTTATTTTAATATTTTTGATAACTTCATCAGTTTACCTACCATATGGATTATATAATTTTAATAGAATTCTACTTTGACAAACCAAAATTAGAGAGTTTTTGAAAACCCATAACCTGTAAATTTCAGTGGGTAACTATAGAGAATAGTCGATTTATCTACCAAAACCCAAACCTTTAATACTAAGAAAATATGTCATTGGCCAGATTGTTAAATATCCAGAAAGTTTACTCAAATGGCAGTTGAGCTCTTTTACAAAAACAATATTTTATTATGCCACCAATTTTGCATATATAAATCTCTGGATTATGTTTGTTCTTGAGTTCTATTGCTATCACAAATGAGCATTTGGTATTCATAGTTAGTACAGGAAAACATACGAAGAATGGCTGGAAGTTAATTTATTTTCATATTCTTAAAAGCACGTGCAAACAAGAAAAATAACTGCTTCAGAATTGTCTATTATGCAGATTATAATTTCATAGTTGTTTCTCTCATCACTTACATCATGACTGCTGATAAAAAATAATAATAATTCTAGCATAACTCTAACAGTGACTGAACTGCCAAAAATATCACTGCCAATGAATTAAATCATGTTGTTTACAATAATTTGCTGACTTTTAATCTGAAGACAGTACATTGTGGAACTAATGCTGATGCTAATTCTGCATTTTTATGCTCTGAAATGACAATGATATTATGAAAAATGAATCTCGTTTTAGTGTGCATTTTGGATACAAAGCACAAAGACATTACAAAAGACATCTTGATTGAAGTCTGTTAAAAAGTAAAGTTTTTAGAAAACCTAAATGTTTCTTCTTATTTATATACGACTTATTGAAGTCTGTTAAAAAGTAATGTTTTTAGAAAACCTAAATTATTCTTCTTATTTATATCCTACACTGTCAATTTTGTGTGTGGGGGGGAAGGGTGGAACATGTAATAAGTGTTACAGAAAGAAAGAAATATTTATTTTTTATGGCTATATACTGAAATATATGTCAGAATGTATAGAACACTAACAATAAAAAATGTATGATAGAACATTAAAAATAAAATGTGAAGCTTAATTTTACAAGGTTAATATAATACTACAATTTGTAGCATTTTAGCAATAACACCATTTGCCCTTGATTATTTAGTAACTAGTTGTTAATTTACTTGATTTCATAGCTCTTTGACCCTTGCTATCAGTCCTTTTGGATACTTTTTAGCATATGAAAGGCATGGAAAGAAAGAACACCAAACTTAAATTATCTAAGATTATTATTATCATTATTATTATTTTCGTTTGTTAACAATTCTATCATTATGCTTAGTGACAAAGCTGAGTAAAATAAGATCCGGAGAAAATCTCCCAAATGAAAATTAGCATGTTCACAAATGTCAAAGGAAATCAAGATTAGAATGATCTTTACTCTAAACAGTTTTCTAAAAAGAAGTGGAACTCTACTCAATATTCTGTAATAACCTATGTGGGAAAAGAATCTGAAGAAGAATGGATATATGTATATGTATAACTGAATCACTTTGCTATACATCTGAAACTAACACAACATTGTAAGTCAACTATACTCCAATAAAAAATAAAAATTAAATTATTAAAAAAAATAAAGAAATTACAAAAGAAAAGGTGAGAGTCAGAGTTAAAAAAAGAATTCAAAATAGGAAGATATTGCAACTAAAATTGCTTCCTTATATTTCTAGTCATCTCTCCAGCAGAAAAGTTAGATATTTTCTAGTAAGGTTTCGTGGGTTTCTCAGTTGGAGATTTACAATCACTTTTCAAAATGGATAAATCATTTGGTTCAACTGTAAACTTCATCCAAAACTTGAAAATGTCTTAACACAGTTAAATTCAAATTCCATAACTTGTAAAGATCCTCAAAAGGTATATGCTTTCTTAAACTCTATATTATTTTACTTGATTTGTTCAATACTCTTAAATGCAAAAATGAATGGTATAACTTGATTTCTCAAATAGATGTTCTTTGGATATCTCTTTGTTTTTGAAATGATCTAACGCCAACATGTAAAAGTTACGTAAGTTAATAAAATCATAAATATTTTCAATTTAGAACATGTATGGTATCCAATAGTGAACTTTTTTGTTAATTATGTATTCCCCATTTAAGTCTGCATTACTTAGTATACATGTTTAGTTTATTCAAAATGAAACTAAGAAATTCCTATTGCCCACAGGATAACTCAGATATCAATAGAAATTAAATAATAAAACCTGATTAGTACCTAGGATTCTGTATACATATAATCATGTTGTATATAAGTAAATAAACACTGTTCTGTTTTATTCCCTTCTAGACGTATGGTTTTATCTATTTTTTGGCCATTTGTAATGTTTAGGACCTGCACATTCTTGTTGTGTCATGAGTCTTTGGGGGGATATGGTTGTTCTTTCACCATTTAATATGATTTTATTAGTTTTCTACTCCTGTGTTACAAATTACCAAGAACTTGGCAGGTTAAATCAGTATACTTTTATTATGTTATACTTTCTGTTGGTCAAGAGTGGGGCATGAGTCTTTTGATCAGGGTTAGGGTGAACTCAGGTTGTCAGCCGGATGTTTTCTGATCTGGAGGCATCAGTGGGGAAGAATTTGCTTTCAACTTAATTCAGTTTGTTGGAGAATTCATTTCTTTTTAATATCATAGTAATCTTTCATATAATTGTAGTGTTGTTTTCATAAAACAATTTGAAAAGTATTACCTCTTAATTTTCCAAAGAGCTGGTGGGACATGAATATTGTTTATTTCTTAAATATCTGATAGAATTTATGGGTAAGTGTCCATCCTTATTCCTGGTAATGTTTCTTTTTCCTCAATCTACTTGTCTAATATGCACATAGTCACTCAAGATTTCTTTTGATGAAACATTTTATGGTATATAATTTTTCACCTGTTTTTTTATCTTTTTTTTCCTTTTGTTTAAAGTGGGTTTCTGTAGACAGTATATGATTTGTATTTTTTTCTATTGTGACAATCTCTGTTTTCAATGGGAGTTATTAGATTACTTACTTTTAATATAAATGTGTTGCTGTGTTTGGATTTAAAGCTTCTATCTTGCTCTTGTTTTTCTGCTGTCTAAATGTCATATAGGAGGAGTTCCAAGGAAGCGGGCTCAACCAAGCAGGTGGGGGGCTGAGAGAGAATAATGACCTAAGGGAAAGTGCCTTTATTCGGGGTCAAGGTGGAATGCACAGTAAAAGGCATGAGGGGACTTCATTGGTACATTTAAATATCACTATGTCACAGTCAGGGGAGGGTAAGAAGGGGAGCTGGTGGCAGGGACCAGACATATCACACTGGTGCACCTGATCACCTAGGCAGGGTGCTCACAGCCTCTTTGTGGGGATGTCGAGGCATCAGGAAAACATCAAATTTAAAAAATTTACAATGTAAATTTACAAATTGTAAATTTGTAAAATTTGATGTGATGTGTCAACATCGTAAACAATACTAATTGGGATGGATAACACTTGTCACCTTGGTGGTGGAGATGTTAAAGGTGAGTGGGACAACTTGAAAAAGTGGGCCAACTCTGACAAAAGTAACAGCTAGGAAGAGTCCTGTTGGGCATATGAGGAAGGTTTGAAACCTAATTCACAACCAGGCATACCACTTTGCGCGATCATCAAGAGAATTTGTCAAGTATCTCTGATTTTAAGGAAATCTGATAGAAAACTTTGGTTATGTTATAAAGGTTCTTTACCTTTTGGCCTATTTCTCATAATTTTGCCTGTACCTATTCAGAGCTAATAATGAACATACAGCAGGATGTATGGGACAAATCATTTTTTCCTGGCTAGTAAGTAGTCAAGAGCTAGTATGTCATCTTTTACTATTTGAGCTAGAGACTTATAGGCTTGTTGCATACGGAACAATATTTCATGCACTTTTTGAATGTGATGTAAAGGGCCACTGAAAAGTGTTAGTTGACAGTTATGATTTGATTTTGTTGACAAAGCCTGCTTTACTGGTGTCAATACTAGTGGCTACTGTGACTCTGGCAAGTTCTATTAAGATAGGAATAAATAGCATCCTTTAGGATTCTTACCTGGCATCCTTTGATTGATGGAAACAGGGAGGTGTCTGGTGGATAAAGAACTATGGAACTCCCCAGCGTAGCAACTGCACAATGGGGTATGGCTTCATTAGGGTAACCGTGCTGGGGAGTTGGCAAGGAAAAATATAAAAGGTGCTGTGCCTGTGAATTTGGGCCACAATAGAACCTGAAGTTATAATTATTCATAGCATAATGTACCTGAGAGAATGTGGTGTTGTGTTTAACCAAAGGGAAAAACTGGTTGTAGTGGTCATGATTGGAGGTGCAAGGCAAGAGAGAGTTGTGGAAAGCCGGAAAAGGATAGTAGGAAAAGGCATCAGGAAGTGGGTGGTCCTCTCCTCAGGGAGTGAAGGGGTTGACTAATAGGAAGCAGGTGCCTCGTGGGGAAAGCAATAATCTCCATTAATTTTAGTAACCTCTACCAGATTTCCCTTGAGGCCTTGTAGTGTAAGGATGAAAGTTTTAGCTGAAAGCAAAGAATATACCAAGATCACAGCCTAAGCAGACAGTGAACTTAGAAACATAATAAAATCCCTAATATCAAAGGAACAAAAGCAAAAATGTCCTATGACTTTAAGGCAGTCTGTGGACATTGCTTGGGCAGAGACCTCAGTGTCCGAGTGAAATTGTCCCTGGTACAGGGAGTGAAGTCATCTGATGCAATGTCATCTACAGTGGTGAGCTCCTGGGTTACGTAATGTCATCTGGTATGTGGCGCTGGAGTATCCTTTCCAGGTGAGTATCCACTTGAATTGATGTGGGTTTCTGGATTGTAAGCCAATGGAAGCACCCAGACCAGTAGTAATAAGACCAACAGTCAACAGAATGGTGTGCAGATGTACTTGACATGGTTTTGTTTTTGTTTTGGTAGAAATCTAGGTTCCAATGGATCCCGTATCAAATGAGCAGCTGACCAGCCTGCAATGAGATCTATAGTTAATAAGCCCCAGGAGATTATGTGCCCAGGATCTGGGGGGGAAGAGCTAAAATGTATAAAATTAGGTTAAGACCTGGGAAAGATAGAGAACTCTAGGGGGTTATTTGCTATATTGGAATTTGAAAAGGAGTTGTTCAAGGAGAATAATATGTCTCCCAATTAAACTAGTTATATGGGAACTATCAAGCACATGAAAGTTCTACCGAATATTTCTTTCAAGAGTCCAATGTCTGTGAGTGTATTCATGGTTACCAAAGGGGAAAGAGGGAGGAGGGACAAATTAGGAGTTGGGGATTAACAGATACATACTACTATATATAAAATAGATAAACAACAAGAACCTACTGTGTAGCACCGGGAACTATACTCCATATCTTGTAATAACTTACAATGGAAAAGATTCTAAAAAGCATATATATATATATATATATATATATATATATATATATATATATACACACATACATACATATATATATAACTGAATCAGTTTGCTGTGCACCTGAAATTAACACATTGTAAATAAACTATAATTCAATTAAAAAAAATAGTCCAGCATTAGTATTTTGAAAAGAGAAAATGTACATTTTGGTTGCTACCAGTAATGTCTGTAATTCTGAAGAGAATAAGGAGTGTCCTGGCAAGGCCTTGTTTTGCAACCTTAGTATTTGTAGAAACATGTGTGATTTTGATTTATATTTTGGGTAACTGGGGTGGAAGAGTCTCCCAGCGGTTTTTTTTTTTTTTTTCACCCTGAAAGAAGCAGTTTTTAGGCAGTGATTCAGTAGTTTATAATAAATGTTAAGATGGGGTCTTTGTTGGCCAAGGCATATGGCACTAAGATGATTGACTGAAGTTTGGCCAAGTATATTGTTTCTTGGGTCCCACCCATCCTTTATCAAAGACATTCTAGCTAAGGGATCAAAAGCAGCAATATTCCACAAAGCTTCATCACGTGTGATGGTTATTCCACTAACTCCCATTGCTGTTCTCTCAGTTAATTCTAAGCAGTCACCAGGTAGCCAAGGGGTCTGGAGGAAGGATGACCTGGGGAATCTGGTAATGTACTGAGTATGGGGGAAGGCATTCTCTCCTGAATGTGGAATATACCGGAGAGCCCAGGTTTGACTCCATCCTGTCTTAAGGAGGCCTCAGTAGCAGTGCTGAGGTTGTGAAGTGCTGTTTTCATGATCCAAGGTAAAGAAGCATCTGGGTATGGAGGGTCACAGGCTAATGGTCTGTGAGAGCCTCTATTTCCAGGTGAGTCCACTAGGTAGCCAGTCATTTGTTGCTTTAATGGTTTATAGCCCAAAGCCAAGAGGAGCAATTTCTTACAGTAGAAGCCCTGGGGCAACTAATGGCCATAGGTTATCCAGGGACCCTAGTAGGCAGGGGAAGAAGTTGCCAAAGTGTCTACAGTGAAAGAGTTTCTGATGGCACTATCATCAGTGCTTGCTGATTTTAATTTGTAAGTAAAATTTGTAAATGAGGAGTATGTTGGCAACCAAAAAGGACTAAAAGATGTTGGACTCACGTGTTATTAATAGGTGTGTCAAATTAATCTCTTTGGAAGAGGATGTTATCAATGTAACGTCATACCTGTGTTCTTGGAGAAAGGTGGATGTAGTGAAAATATTGTCTGCAAAGATTGTGTGTGATGGCAAAGCCCCTGAGGTATTCCATGGGTAGTCTGGAAAAGGTGTATAATGTCGCTTCAGAGGCAAAAGCAAACTGCAGTTGAGAGGCTGTTGAAATAGGCACTGAATAGAACGTGTTAACCAAATCTATATCAGCAAATAATGTACTGGTTATTGATTGAATGGAATCAGTAATTTTAATAATACTATATATTAGGTATGCAGGTCTTGATGGATGGGAACACAGGCCTTTATGGATGGGAACGCAGTTGTAGTAATCCATCGTAAAGTTTGCTTTATTTTTCCCAGATTTAAGAATAGGCAAAATTGGGCTGTCAAATAGAAGAGCCATGGAGATAATCACCCCTTTGTTGATTAGGTTTCATATAATAAGTTTTAATCTTTAAAAGCTCTATTTTAATTTAGTTTGGACCATATTAGCTGGGTGGTTCTTGGGGTTCCATTTATCAAGTCAATTTGTAACTGTCAAGCACTTTAATTTTAATTTATTATTCATTGTGTTACAGCTCAATATGCTCAATATGGAATACTTTAGGATTCCATGGGTACTAGAACTATGAGAAATTTAGGCAAGTCTACAGTGAGGCATGTCAGTTTTTCCTCTGTTTGTATTTAATTAACTTTTTTAAGATTATAGGAGGCACTGTGTCTAAATTCAGTAGAATCCCCAGGTATAATTATATGAGCCCCGGTGTAAATTAAATCTATGAAGTTTTGTCAACTGATGCATTTTAGCTAATGTTAAAGTTAATTGAGAACCTATGTTGTATAGGCACAAAGTCTAATCTCTGTCGTCTTTACCTTTTGTTACACAAATTCTTTAGTATATAGATTTTATATATAAATTTTGGATTTCCAATTGGATCAAATTATTAAACTTTGTTTTAGTTTTGTTTTATATATATATACAAACATGTATACATATATGATGTATTATATATTTTATTAAAATATATATAAACTTTTAATTATGTTATTTAATTACATTTTATTTTCTCCCCCTATATCTAGGAATTTTTTAATTGATACTATTGACACATTCTGTTAGTTTCAGGTGTACAGCATAACGATTCTATATTTGTACATATTGTGCAATGATCACCACAGTAAGTCTAGTTCGCATCTATTACCTCACATAGTTACCAATATTTTTTCATGTGGTGACAATTTTAAGATCTTCTCTCCTAGCAACTTTCAAATATGCAATTCAGTATTATTAACTACAGTCACCATGCTGTATATTATATCCCCATGACATTTTTTAAAATCTTTACGGGAGTATAATTGCTTCACAATACTGTGTTAGTTTCTGTTGTACAACAAAGTGAATCAGTCATATGCATACATATATCCCTATATCCCCTCCCTCTTGAGCTTCCCTCCCACCCTCCCCATCCCACCTCTCTAGGTCATCACAAAGCACCGAGCTGATCTCCCTGTGCTATGCAGCTGCTTCCCACTAGCTAACTATTTTACATTCGGTAGTGTATATATGTCAGTGCTACTCTCTCACTTCGCCCCAGCTTCCCCCTCCCCACCCCCGTGTCCTCAAGTGCATTCTCTATGTCTGCGTTTTTATTCCTCCCGTCACTAGGTTCATCAGTACCTTTTTTTTTAGATTCCATATATATGCGTTAGCATACAGTATTTGTTTTTCTCTTTCTGACTTACTTCACTCTGTATGACAGACTCTAGGTCCATCCACCTCACTACAAATAACTCAATTTCATTTCTTTTTATGGCTGAGTAATATTCCATTGTATATATGTGCCACATCTTCTTTATCCATTCATCTGTTGATGGACATTTAGGTTGGTTCCATGTCCTGGCTATTGTAAATAGTGCTGCAGTGAACATTGTGGTACATGTCTCTCTCTTTTTGAATTATGGTTTTCTCAGGGTGCAAATATTTTCTCCTATTCTGAGGGTTGTCTTTTTGTCTTGTTTATGGTTTCCTTAGCTGTGCAAAAGCTTTTAAGTTTAATTAGGTCCCATTTGTTTATTTTTGTTTTTATTTCCACTACTCTAGGAGGTGAGTCAAGAAAGATCTTACTGTGGTTTATGTCAAAGAATGTTTTTTCTGTGTTTTCCTCTAAGAGTTTTATAGTGTTTCATCTTACATTTAGGTCTTTAATCCATCTTGAGTTTATTTTTGTGTATGGTGTTAAGGAGTGTTCTAATTTCATTCTTCTACATGTAGCTGTCCAGTTTTCCCAGCACCACTTATTGAAGAAGCCGTCTTTTCTCCATTGTATGTTCTTGCCTCCTTTATCAAAGATAAGGTGACCATATGTGCGTGGGTTTATCTCTGGGCTTTCTATCTTGTAACATTGATCTATATTTCTGTTTTTGTGCCAGTACCATACTGTCTTGATTTCTGTAGCTTTGTGGTGTAGTCTGAAGTTCGGGAGCCTGATTCCTCCAGCTCTGTTTTTCTTTCTCAGTTTGCTTTGGCTATTCAGGGTCTTTTGTGTTTCCATATGAATTGCAAAATTTTTTTGTTCTAGTTCTGTGAAGAATGCCATTGGTAGTTTGATAGGGATTGCATTGAATCTGTAGATTGCTTTGGGTAGTATAGTCATTTTCACAGTGTTAATTCTTCCAATCCAAGAACATTTTTATAACTGGAACTTTGAACCTTTTGACTCCCTTCACCTATCACCCACCACCCACCTCCTGCCTCTGGCAACCAACATTCTGTTCTCTAGAACTGTGAGTTCAGTTTTTGTTTGTTTGTTTGTTTCAAGATTCCACTGTAAAAGAGATCATACAGTAAGTATTCTTCTTTCTCTGTGTGACTTATTTCACTTAGTATAATACACTCCAGGTCCATCCATATTGTTGCAAATGACAAGATTTTCTTCTTTTTTAATGGCTGATTAATAGTCCATTATATGTATAGGTAGATAGATACAGATATCTATTATAGATATCTATATATATCACATTTTCTTTATCCATTCATCCATTGATGAACACTTAGGTTGCTTCCATGTCTTGGCTATTGTGAATAATGTTGCAGTGAACATGGAGGTGCATATATCTTTTTTGAGTTAGTGTTTTCATTTCCATTGGATAAGTACCCAAAAGTGGAAACACTAGATGGTAGTTCTATAGGGGTTTGTTTTTAAATCAATAAGTTATCTAGGGCTAGCATTATGTTTGCTAGACATGGCATTTGCTAAATATGTTGTTTGTTTCCTTTTTTTTTTTCTCCTTTCTGTCTTTTTTTTTTTTCTGTTTTAGTCTTTTAGCTTCCTGAAACCTGAGTCATTAGTTTCTGACTCTGTCTTATAAGATGAAAGGAGGGAAAGTGGAAGAGGCCAGGTCAGCCTCTTGGCAACATTTCCCTGGGATGACCCCTGTCTGCAGGAGAATGTTTCCCCCTTCCCACCTCCTGTTTTTATTTTCTTAAGCAAAATCTTTTTATAATTATGACTTGTATCTCTTGGTGATTAAAAGTATTTTCTCTCTCTTTAGATGTTTGGCAGGGGTGGGGCCTGTTTAGGATGATCCAATCAACCTCCGAGTGGCTGAGGTATACATTTAGGAGAACAATAGTAGCCTCAACTTTGTCTCTTATTTTCTTTTTTTGTGATAATATAATTTTAAGGAGGAGATTCTTAGCATGTCAAACGATAGCCATGCCACAGCAGATTGACTGGGAGATCTGTAATCACAAATGATCTCAAGAAAAATTATGATTTTATACATTATCAAAAAAATTGTCATTAGAGTAGGGACAATATTTTCTTGAAACTTTCTACATCCTAACCAGAAACAAACTCCTCAAAGGTTGGTTTTAATCTTTGTTAACTTAGATTCAGTGAACTCACTAAAGGTTGATATCCCCCTACTGCTAGTACATGGCCATGCAAGAGTTGTCATTGATGTCACTCCATGCTGACTGGCTCTTTGGAAACTGAACAGCTTCTAGAATTTTGAAACTTCCGTAGTATCTGTTCAGCTCAGAGCTCCCCTATACCTCTTCTCTCACAATCTACAGAGTCTTATCCTTTTTATGCAGAGATTATTACTTAGACAATTCAAGTAATCCCTATTCATATTTAAGGACTTCCTCCTCTCTGGTACCCTGACCTACAAATTTTCAGCAGCCTCTGCATCCCCAACTCTTATCTCCATGGTGGCCATCATATTTTTGTACTCCAGCTTCCTACATTACAGTCTTGAAGGTGCCTATAAGAGGAAAGCTGAGCAATTGTGTGTTTCATTTCATATTTTTCCCTTCCCACAGAATTTGCATTTTTGTATTGGATGTTGTCCAACATCTAAAAACATGTGCTTTATATATTTTGTTCAGTCTTCTAACTGTTTATGGATGGAGGGTACTCTAAAATGATTAGTCTGTTACGATCTCAAGATGACATTGACCTTTATTAATTTTAATGATAATATTGTGAGGAACTTTAACAGTTCAACAGAATCTGACACAGATATATAGACATTATGTAGGTCATTTCTGTATTTTTTGCCACTATAAAACCTATTTTAAAATAAAAGTAATATGTCCCACATTGAAAGTGAGGACTAAGACCCTTTCAATCTATTCAACATTTTCTTGCATCCATATATTCTGGACGACATATTAACACAAAACAAAACAACAACAACAATTTTTTAAAAACCCAGGAAGTTACCATAGAAGCCAGTATCCCACCACAGAACCCAAGGATTTAGAGCAAGTGGAAGTTAGTGATAATGTTGGTAAACTCTTAATTTTATAGAAATTGAAACCTAAATAAAAAAAATACTTAAGTTCATAACAGAAAATTACTAATGGCTTTTGCTATCAGACCCAGGATTTAGATTAATGGAATTTAGGTGTAGATCCTGTTGAACTCTTCCCATTCCAAGCCCAAAATTTAAAATATCATTTTAAATAAGTAAAAACAAGAAAAAGTAAAGAATTTAAGTAAAAAATTATAGTTTTCTTTTGGATTCAAAATAGCTTTAATTAATTTCTTTTTACAGAATAAATTTTTTAAATACTCAGCTGAATAAATATTTGGTAAGCATATCTGTATTATTATCATAGCTTAATTGAGAATAGAAAGGTTATTATGGCTCAAATTATCATTATATTCATAAATAATGTTAATTTCAACATTTTATCACAAATTGCTTAAGCTTGATTTTGGGGGGTTTATGCCAACATTTCAAGCCATAAACATATTTAATTTTTCATGGAACATGAGGAGCATAATAAATTAGGTAAGTGACAGAATGCTCAGTTAAAATAACTTATGACTGGGAAGATGGAGAGAATTCTGTTATAGCCTCTACAACTATGCGTGTGATTATTGGCTAATTCTTAAACCCTATTCAATCATTCCACAAATATTTATTGAACTCTTCCTATATCCATGGCTCTGGAGCTACAGAATGATAGAAAAATGGCCTCATGAGGCTTATACTCTAACCAGAAAACAGACAATTTGATAGTTTTTTTACACCAACTTGTACAGAATGTGTTATTATGTGTGTGTGTGTATTCTTCAAAATTAGCACTTGGTATGGGGAAATAAAACTATATACAGACATATAGACCAAGGAAGACCCCTTGATAAAAGTAAGTTTAAGTTGCAACCTGAAAAACATTCATGAATGATCCTTAAAAAAGATATTTTGTCCTAGAGAGAATAGAATATATGAAGTCCAGGAGAGGAAGAGAAGTTTGCTATTATTATTTCTTTTTGATAAATGATTATCTAGCATATATATGCCAAGCAGTATATCAGGCTGAGGGAGTTGGTAAAGGTATATAGTATACAAAAAGGTACATTTGAGGTAACACTAATGAAGGCTGAAATGGAGACCAAGTCATCTTGATATATACCAAAGAGCTCAACTCCCTCATCTTCTTATATGTAGATCAGCCAAGACATTGATATGAATATAAGGAGACTTCTATCTATTGAGCCTAAGAAGAAGGTCATCTCTCCATTCCACTCCAGATCACTTCAGATAAGTGATCATGAAAAGGTCAGGCTCTTCTTTAAAAACTAAAGTTTAAATTGAAGAAAGGAATAGAGAATTAGTAAGTACTCCCTCTAAAATAATAAGTCTATTTAGAGTAAACATTCCAAAATAAGAAAGTTCTGTTCAATATGTAAGGTGAATGTAAATCTTTTTCTGGAAATGATTTTATTTTGTGTATGCCAGGAAATCAGCATTTGAAACCTTTAAGAATAAGGAGTTTATAGACTATGGCGAGTTTACTAGGTTGATAATGCCTCAGGAATTCTCTTGAGAAAGAGCCAACTGGAATTCCTGAGAATATCCCAGTGTTTTGTTGTTTACATGACATTTCTTGCCAAAATGTACACAATGCTTTTATTCATGACAAAGCAGCCTGTGGAAATATTAATATAAAATTGTATCTGGCAGTTGTAGGCTAATCAGTTGAAGAGCAGCAGTGTTGTTATACATACTAAGAACAATGCATAATTTACCTTAGGAATTTTGCAAGAAAAATATTCCATGTGATACTAAAACTTTATCATTATTATTAGTAATATAAATTTTCTTGATAAGTGTCTTTTCCATGAGGGTAACAGGTTATTAACTATTTTTACCACCAACAGTGTTTTCCTAGGATTGCATACATTCAGTTTACCTAGAATAAAATCTAATTTTTATAAGTACCCTTTGTATATTATTCTCTGAATAACAGAACCATCAATAAAGTATTCTTGCTGAATGATTTCCTAGTGTTCTGCAAATTTTATAGAATTTATGATTATAGGTTTTGAAGAACTACTGTGCATAAATACATGATTACATATATAAATTTCAGAACTCCCCCATTTGACTTTGAAATTTTGATCCTTTATTTGAGAAATGAAAGCATAAGTACAAGAGAGAGGAGAAAGCTTCCTATGGCTGGCTCAGAATATACTTTATCCCACTAGTCTTCAACTTAGAATCATTAACTTCTTAAAATGACCATGTTTACTAATTGCAAGTGTTCTCATCAACATTGTTCCTAATTATAATACTCTAGTTTCCAAATCCCACAGAACTTTATACTTCAGTTGTTTAAAAAAAAAAAAAAGAAAAGAAAAGAAAAGAAAAAGAAAAACATTTCCTGACTCTCTTCATTGATGTCTCCCATTGATAAATTTATGAGATCATCTTCACTGGTAACCAGAGAATAATATAACATCAAATACTTTGACTACTTGAATGCTAATGGAATTAACAAATACAACAAATGATTTTGTAACATTAACACCAAATAAGGGAGTCTGAAGTAAGGCATAGAACTTTTTATTTTATTTCATTTTTTATTTTTATTTTTATTTCATTTATTGAAGTATAATTGACTTACTATATTATGAAAGTTTCTAGTATACAACATATTGTTTCATTATCTTATACATTATGAAATAATCACGATAAATCTAGTTACTATCTGTCAACATACAAATTTATAACAATATTATTGACTGTTATTCCCTGTGGTATAGAATACATCTTCATGACTTACATATTTTATAACTGGAAATTTTTATGTGTTAATCCCCTTCACCTATTTCTCACATCACTCTACTCCCCTCCACTCTGGCCATCACCAGTTTGTTTTCTGAGTCTATGAGTCTGTTTCTGTTTTTTGTTTTTCCATTTGTTTTGTTTTTTGACTCTAAAATACAAAACAAATGGAATGTATCTTTCTCTGTCACACTTATTTCATTTAGCATGACACCCTCAAGGTCCATCCATGTTGTTGTAAATGGCAAGACTTCATTCTTCTTTATTTCATTGTACATATATACCACATCTTCTTTATCCATTCATCCACAGATGGACACAGGTTGTTTCCATATCTTGGATATTTTAAATAATAATGCAGTGAACATAGAGGTGCATATATCTTTTAAAATCAGTGCTTTTATTTTCTTCAGATAAATACCCATAAATAGAATTTCTGGATAATATGGTTTTATTTTTAATTTTGTGAGTAACCACCATACTGTTTTCCACAGTGTCTCTACCAATTTACCTTCCCAAAAACTGTGCACAAGAGTTCCCTTTTCTCCACATCTTTGCCAACATTTGTTATTTGTTGTCTTTTTGATAATAGCCATTCTGACAGGTATGAGTTGACATCTCATTTTGGTTTTGATTTACATTTCCCTTATGATTAGCGATGTTGAAAATCTTTTCATGTGCCTGTTGGCCATCTGTAGGTTTTCACTAAAAAAATGCCTACTCAGGACATCTCATTTTTAGTTGTATTCTTTCTTTCTTTGGATATTGAGTTGTATGTTTTCATTGTATATTTTAGATATTAACCCTTTACCAGATTTATCATTTACACATATATTCTCCCATTAAGTAAGTTGCCTTTACCCTTTGTTGATGGTTTCCATTGATGTGCAAAAGCTGTTTAGTTTGATGAGGTCCATTTTTAAATTTTTTTGTCCTTGCCTGAAGAGATAGATCCAAAAAATAATGCTGAGACCCATGTCAAAGAACATGTTTCCTATATTTACATCTAAGAGTTTTATGGCTTCTGTTCTTAGATGTTGATCTTTAATCCTTTTTGAATTATTTTTGTTAATATGATGTAAAAATTGGTCTAGTTTTATTCTTTTATATGTAGCTGTCCAGCTTTCCAAATACCTTCAAATCTATTGAAGATGCTTTCTTTTCCCCATTGTGTATTCGTACCTCCTTTGTCGTAGATTATTTGACCATGTAAGTGTGGTTTTATTTCTGGACTCTTGATTCTGTTCCATTGATCTATGTGGCAGTGTTACACTGTTTTGATTACTATAGCTTTGAAATATAGTTTGAAGTCAGAGAGTTTGATACCTACAGCTTTGTTCTTCTTTCTCAAGAATGTTTTGGCTATTTTGGGGCTTTTGTGGTTTCATAAAAATTAAGGATTGTTTGTTCTTGTTCTGTGAAAAAATTCCATTGGTATTTTGATAGGGATTATGCTGAAACTGTAGAATGCTTGAGTAGTGTTGATTTCTAACAATAGTAATTCTTCCTGTCCATGAGCACAATATATCTTGCCATTTATTTGTTCCATCTTCAGTTTTTTCATCAGTGTCTTAATAGTTTTCAAAGTACAGGTCTTTCACCTCTTTGGCTAAGTTTGTTCTTAGGTATTTTATTCGTTTTGACGCAATTGTAAATGGAATTGATTTCTTAATTTTTGTTTCTGATAGTTTGTTAATAGTGTATAGAAATGCAACTGATTTATGTATATTTATTCTGTATCCTGTAACTTTACTATAGTCATTTATTAATTCTAAAAGATCTCTTGTAGAGTCTTTAGTGGTTTCTATATATAATAAGTTATTTGCAAATAATGGCAGTTTTACTTCTTTCTTTCCAATTTAGTTTCTTTTTCTTTTTCTTGTATGATTGCTATTGCTAGGATTTCCAATATTATGTTGAATAAAAGTGGTAAGAGCAAGCATCCTTGTCTTCTTTCTTATCCAAGAGGAAAGGCTCTGAGCTTTTCACTGTTGAGTATGAGGTTAGCTGTAGGCCTGTCATATATGACCTTTATTATGTTAAAGTATGTCCCCTCTCTACTCCCTTTGTTGAGAGTTTTTATTATAAATGGATGTTGAATTTTGTCAAATGCTTTTTCTGTGTCTATTGAATTGATTGTGTGGTTTTTATCTTTCATTTATTAAAGTGGTATATCGCATTGATTGACTTGCAGATATTAAACCATCCTTGTATCTCTGGAATAAACCCTAATTCTCATGGTGTATGATCCTTTTAATGAATTGTTGAATTTGGTTTGCTAATATTTTCTGGAGGATTTTTGCATCTATATTCATCAGGGATATTGGTCGTAATTTTCTTTTGTGTGGCATCTTTGTATTGTTTTGATATCAGAGTAATGCTGAATTAATAGAATAAACTTGGAAGTGTTCCTTTGTCTTCAGTTATTGGAATAATTTGAGAAGGATAGGCATTAAATCATCTGTAAAGGTTTAGTAGAATTCATCTGGGAAGTTGTCTAGCCCTGAACTTTTTTTTGATGGGAATTTATAGAGTACTCTTTCAGTTGCATTACTAGTAATTAGTCTGGTCAGATTTTCTTTTTCAAATTATTTATTGGCATGTAGTTGATTTACAATGCTGTGTTAGTTTCATGTGTACAACAAAGTGATTCAGTTAAACTATCTATCTATCTATCTATTCTTTTTTAGATTCTTTTCCATTATAGGTTATAACAAGATATTGAGTACAGTTCCCTGTGCTATACAGTAGGTCCTTGTTGGTTATCTATTTTATATATAGTAATGTCTATATTTTAATCCCAAACTCCTAAGTTATCCCTCCCCCCTTTCCCCTTTGGATGAATTTCCAAAGTATACAAACAGCTCATAAAACTCAATATCAAAAACAAAACAAACAAACAAAAAAGAACCCAATCAAAAAATGGGTAGAAGATCTAAATAGACATTTCTCCAAAGAAGACATACAGATGGCCAAAAGGCACATGAAAAGATGTTCAGCATTGTTAATCAATGGAGAAATGCAGATCAAAACTACAGTAGGTTATCACCGCATACTGGTCAGAATGGCCATCATCAATAAATCTACAAATAATAAAAGTTGGAGAGGGTGTCGAGAAAAAGGAACCATCCTACACTGTTGGTGGGAATGTAAATTGGTACAGCCACTATGGAGAAGAGTAGGGAGGTTCCTTAAAAAACTAAAAATAGAGCTACCATATGACCCAGCAATCCCACTACTGGGCATATATCTGGAGAAAACAGCAATTCAAAAAGATATATGCACCCCAGTGTTCACTGCAGCACTATTTACAATAGCCAAGACATGGAAGCAACCTAAGTGTCCATCAACAGATAAATGTATAAAGAAGATGTGGTATTGCTTATATGTAGAATCTAAAAAAAAAAAAAAATGATACAAATGAACCTATTTACAAAACAGAAATAGAGGCACAGAGGTAGAAAACAAGCTTATGGTTACCAAGGGGGAAAGAGGGGAGGGATAAATTGGGAGCTTGGGATTGACATATATACACTACTATATATAAAATAGATAACTAATAAGAACCTACTGTATAGCACAGGGAACTCTACTCAATATTCTGTAATGACCTATATGAGAATAGAACCTAAAAAAGAGTGGATATATGTATATGTATAACTGATTCACTTTGCTGTACAGCAGAAACTAACACAATATTGTAAATCAACTATACTTCAATAAAAATTAATAAAAATGAAGGTGTGGTATATATACACAGTGGAATGTGACTTAGCCATAAAAAATAATGAAATAATGCCATTTGCAGCAACGTGGATGGACACAGAGATTATCATACTAAGTGAAGTAAGCCAGACAAAGACAAATATCATATGATATTGCTTATATATGGAATCTAAAAAATTGATACAAATTAACTTATTTACGGAATAGAAATAGACCCACAGACATAGAAAATAAACTTGTGGTTACCAAAGGTGAAAGGGGAGGAGGGATAAATTAGGAGTTTGGCATTAACATATACACACTACTATATATAAAATAGATAACCAGCAAAGACCTTCTGTATAGCACGGGAAACTATACTCAATATTTTGTAATAACCCATAAGGGAAAAAAATCTGAAAAAGTAGATATATATGTATGTATAACTGAATCACTTTGCTGTACACCTGAAACTGACACAACATTGTAAATCAACTATACTTTAATAAAAAAGTGAAAAAGAAATAAAATGCTTGGGGTTGATAATTCTCCAGAGTGGCATTGAGAAGACATGTAGTTATATCTTTGTCTTATTTTTAAGTTTAGATTTTTTTTTAAACAAGTTGAGTTGGAAACAGTCTGTTGATATATAATCCACCATGATTTGGATCTATTATCATAGTTCAAAGTATGGGACAGATCTTTCCACTGTAATATTTATCCTATACAAGTAATGCTGGTTAACTGGACCTGATTTAGACTTTTGACAATTCATAGATAAGAGGAAAAATGTAAAGAAATAGTAACTAAAGAAGTAGACTTGCTATCTTGCTCTGTGAAGAGAAGCCTCCTGTAGGAGATGCTATAAGCTCAAAATCCACACAAGCTTGGATTTCTTCACTACATCACCAAAGGGAATGTGAAGCCATGTGCTGAGGCACAGCTTCAGTTGCCTAGAGGTAAGGACCAATTTTTCCCCATGTAGATACAAGACATTAATATACAGTGATGATAGGATACTGTAACAAGCATCCAATATTAAACTATTGATGTGACAGTTGCTTTAGGAAATATTTAAAGGAATAAATAAGTTTTGTTATGAGAAATGATGGCTTACACAAGCACAAACATACCTTTCATATGGATATGATGAGTGAATAGAAAAAGCTGCATTTGTATTTTATCTAAAATTAATAGAACAGAATAAATGAGAATCTTAGGATTTACAAAAGACAGGAGCTGAGGTGAATTTGAGGCAGTATAGAACCCTTTGGGGATTAATTGGAATTAGTGCTAACAATTAAGAAATGTTCATTGGAGGGGTTGATACACTGTAACGCTTTGTATAATAGATTGACCTGGTTATTACATATAAAGCAGAATGAAACTTGGGAATTACAGTTGATCACAGGGGAGTCCATGGAGGCATTCCTCCACTGGCATGATACCTGAGGTACAATATGTTAAGCAGGCTGAGCATAATCAAACTTGCTAATACCTTTTCTGGTTCAATCTCAGAGGCTAGCTAGGGGACTACATGTAGAATGAAATGCATATTAGTCATCTATCACTGCATGGCAAATTACCTGTCAAATTAACACTTGTTAAGTGGAGCACAGGATGTTGGATGGTGAGCCATGGTTCCACAGAAGACAGCAAAGGAAAGTGAAATAGAGAAGTTTATTATTCACAGTTCCTAGAAGAAGTACCTGGCACACCTCGTGGGACCCCAAAGGGAGGCTAAAGCAACGTGCAGACAAAGAGAAAGAGAAAGGAGGAACTGGGGAACATGGCTTTATTAGGGTCTATAGATAAAGTGTTTTGGAGTTCCCAGACTAAGACCAAATTGGTGAATTCAAACCAAAAGAGCAGGCTTTTGGTAAGTCCCATGGGTGGGTGGGGGGGATCTTATCAAAGGGTTACATAAGGTGAATGCATTGGGAAGCAGAGGAGACTGTTGATTGCAAGGGCTGTTGAAGAAGTCATATCAGGGACTTATATTTGCTTGTGACTCTGGGCTGCTATCTAGGGCATATGCTTACATGAGGTTTAAGGATCCTGCAGACCACTTGGCCAAGTAAAATGGATACAGAGGCAAAAATGCTATGGAATACCTTAGCTACTCTTGACGTTGCCCCCAAAAGTTAGTGGCTTAAAACAACAAGCATAACATTATCTTACAGTTTCAGTGGATCAAGAATTCTGGAGTAATTTACATTAGTGAATTTTACATGTGGTTGCAGTCAGCATGTCAGCAGGAGCATTGTTAATATGAAGTCTAATCTGTGGCTGAATGATGTAATTCCAAAATGGCTCTCCTACAGGTTTGTTGGCAGAAGGCCTTGATTCCTCACCATATGGGCTTCTGCTCATGAGATGGTACCTGACTTTCCCCAGAGCAAGTGAGCCTCAAGAGAAAACAAGGAAGAGACTGTGGATGTATTTTATAAGCTAGTTTCTATCTCCAAAACCACCCACCGCTATTTGCACTTCATTCTATTTGTTAGAAATAAGTTACTGAGTCCATCCCACAGTCAAGGAAAGAATTAGGTTCCAGCTATTCTAGGAAAGGGATATCAAAGAATTAGTGAACATGTTCTTTTTTTTTTTTTATGTTTTAACTTTATTGAGGACTAATTGGCAAATAAATATATTTAAAGTGTACAACATGATGATTAGATATACATGAACATTGTAAAACAATTACTAACATAAAGATAATTAACACATCCTTAGCCTCAC
Source organism: Balaenoptera borealis (assembly GCF_965194805.1). Classification (NCBI taxonomy): domain Eukaryota; kingdom Metazoa; phylum Chordata; class Mammalia; order Artiodactyla; family Balaenopteridae; genus Balaenoptera; species Balaenoptera borealis. The sequence goes on along the minus strand of NC_138861.1, from coordinate 90,313,361 downwards.
ATAATTAACCTAGTGAAGATGTTTTAAAGCCATCACAGATGCAGTATATCTTCATGTGGTGCCAACAGGTTATGTTAATTTTCTTGAAAATGGGACAAAATCAGGAAATATCTGATTGCGATAACCAGCACCTATATTATAATTAATTTCCTTATGGTAAAATATTAGAAGAAAGTCATAGACAAAGAAGTAGTTTTGTGATATGAAGAAGTTATTATAACACATGGCATTCTGAGATTGACTGGTCAGTCCAGCCAAAGTGAGAATGACATGTTTAGGCTACTCAGGTATTGCCAAACAATGACAACAAAACCACGAAAACCAAGAACGACAAGAACAAATATGTAGCAATAAAATCTCTGTTATCTCAGAAACAAATACCGTATGCTAACGCACATATATGGAATCTCTAAAAAAACGGTACTGATGAACCTAGTGGCAGGGCAGGAATAAAGACGCAGACGTAGAGAATGGGCTGGAGGACACGGGGGGGAAGGGGAAGCTGGGATGAAGGGAGAGAGTGGCATGGACATATATACACTACCAAATGTAAAATAGATGGCTAGTGGGAAGCAGCCGCATAGCACAGGGAGATCAGCTTGGTGCTTTGTGACCACCTAGAAGGGTGGGATAGGGAGGGTGGGAGGGCAGCTCAAGAGAGAGGGGTTAGGGGGAACATATGTATATGTATAGCTGAGTCACTTTGTTGTACAGCAGAAACTAACACTACATTGTAAAGCGATTATACTCCAATAAAGATATTTTAAAAATCTCTATTATCTCTTATCTCACATCAAGATAAATAAATAATTAAGGATTATTATTACTTGCACTTTAGAGGAATTGTATTTCAAACTTGGGTGTGCTTATGATATCCATGTAGCAAGTGGCATGTAAAAATACCATTTTTAAATGAGGAAGAGAGAAGCAGCAGGATGAACTGACTGAACTTGGAAAAGAAAAACTGTAGCATGGTTAGGTCCTTTAAGAATAGTTCTTATTCTAATCTACTTATTATGTTAGAAGAATCTGGTACAGGATCTAATTCTGTCTGGAGATTCTAGCAGAAGTCAGTGAAGAACATTACTACTTGGGCATAGCATGACAAACTATACTTTTTAAATACATGTAAGTCCATAATTTTTCTGTAGTGTGCATGTATAGCTAGGAAATGGCCTCCCACTTAGGGACTTCCTTTTCTGGCTCTTATGCAATTAGGCATGCCATGTGAGTAGTTCTTGCCAATGCATGTAGGTAGAAGTGAACATACAAAATCTGGGTCACGGTTTAAAAGAAGCAGGTACAAAATATCCAGTTTCAAAGCGTTATATCTAAACCTGAAATATATCCAGTGAAGATCCTGGAATTTAGCATATGTGGTACGAATGGTTGGAACTATAGGTTCCATCTCCCCTTGTCCGTCTCTGACCTTGCAGTGGGTGTGGCATGAATGTATTCTATCTGTGGAAATAAGTGTGTGCACAGATATTTCATGTGCTGCGTTTTGCTAAAACCCTATTCTCTCCTTTATAATATACAGTTATAGCTAGAATGCACCTGCAGAGCTAGGTACTGCATTTCCCAGTTTTGTTGGTACTTTGTTATGATCACGTGAATAGTTTTGCTAATGAAAAGTGAGTAGAATTTTTGTGCTACTTCTGGTAAAAAGATTATTGCATAATTGGTGTATTCCTCCATACTCTTTCCCTTCCAACATCTGAATAAAATGACAATAACTGTGAGGGTAGTGACACAAATAACTATGTGGAAGAGAGTCATCCACCAATCAGGGACATCTACCTTAGACTCTTATGTGAGCAAGAAAAAAAAAAAAGTCTATTGTCTTTGAGCTTTATTTATCTTTAGTTTGGTTTTTATAGAAGTTTAGTATACCTTAACTAATGCAAAGTGCCATTGGGCCTTAAAACTGAAAATATTCTAACACAGCTACAATACTGCAAGGCTAGCTAACACTGGCTGAGGTTGAACAAGATGACTTGAAAAGTCTCAAATAGCTCTGGGACCAGATGTTTCACTGAAAATCTTTTTCTGTTATGAAATAATAATCCAAAAACATTTTTGGAGCTTCTTTTATGCCAGTCACCTTTATAGATTCCAGGGATGCAGTTAAGGTAAACATATACAGAAAGTAGTTTGTACACTACATCACTCAAGGGAGTTCCATTGGGAGTAGTGCAGTGTACTTGTCATGGAACAATTCTCATAGATTAAGGTGGTAATTGTGACCCTAGCCTAGAATTATTGGTACTTGGTGAATTACATACAGTACTGAATCAAGTGGACAATCTTCTTGCTTTCATAAAATTTACAATCTAGAGTAAGAAATAGGCAATAATTTAACTATAAATAAAAGTAAACTATAAATCTCTGTAGTGTTTTGAATAAAAGTTGAGCTTAAGAACAGACTAATCATGATAAAAGATGCTAATTTATATAGGGATGTCAGGAAAGGCCTCATAGTGTGAGTAATATTTGAATACCACTTGATATGAGATACTACTAACCTATGTATATGGCTATTTGAGGGAAAAACATATCAGGCAGAGGGAAACACAAGTACAAAAGTTTTGATAGTTGTATATGCTTAGTATATTCCATGAACAGCAAGAAAGCCAGTGTGGAGAGAAAGTAGTGAAAAAAGTGGACAGTATTAGAAAATGAGTTTGAAATGCTACATATGTGCTAGATCATGGAGGACTTTGTGGCCCTCAAGGCCTTAAGAATTTGTTTTAATTTTAATGGGAAATTAACAGTGAGAGAAACTCTCCCATGATACAAATAAAATATTTAAAGAAATAAATACTATTCATATTTTTCCAATGCTCCCAAAACGTAATAAAAGATATTCTTGGACTCCAACTTCCTGGATCATGATCTTGAAAGTGTCTATAGGAGGGAAGCTGAGCAATTGTGTGTTTCACACAATTAGCTCACTGACATTTTCTTTTGAGATGAAATTTGTCTATGAGAATAGGAGGGAGTCCATCATCAAGTAGCAGCTATTCTGACACCATCCAAGCCAGACCATCTTTATATTATATTTTGTTTATGGTTTTTTACATTGGAAACTTTAAATTCCAAAGAAAAAGATCAAGTTTGTTTTACTGGGAATATCATCTTATTGACTGAGAAGGATTATGGTTGGATGTCTTGAATCATTCATCCAGTTCAGAAAATGATTCTCAAAGAAAGAAAGTCTAATCTGTCTAATGAACTGATTTTTATGTAGTGTGCTTGGCACACCAAACCCAGGTAAAAGAAACATCCAATTGTACCCTAAGGATTTATGTTGACTCTGGCTGTCTGTTCCAACAGGTAGACTAGAAAGAGGTGTTGAAACCTTTCTGTTTAGGGATAAAAATTGTGCAACTGTGTATAGGCTTTTGAATTGTAAATGTATGTTGTTGGAGGAGTGAAATGCTGTAATATGAAGGCAGAAATTTTGGCACAGGCTTTAAAGATGACAAATTGGGTCTGTGCAAAAGTGGGTTCATGAAGTGAGTTATGTAAGCAGTAGGTTCAAGACAATATTTTTCTAGGTACCCCTGAGGCTGTTTATGTTTGTCAGGATTGCCCGTCTTGCCAACAGCACAGAGCAGGTTTTGCTTGGTTTGGCAGACATAAGTTTGAATAGGATACTTAATAAGTGTCAGCTCTTTTCCAAGGGCCATGAGCAAAATTTTACCAGAAAACACAACCATTGAAACTCAGTACAAGAAATGTGAACATAATTTTATGTGTTGGCATCAGTCTGAATGACAACATGCCAAGGGCCTAGATACAGTAGATTATAGCTGGAAGCTACTTGTCAGATATGGATGATCATGTTTGTGCCCCAGCAAGAGATCATTAATTTGTTCAACAAGTATTCATTGAAATGCTGCTAAAGGTCAAGCTCAGTTCTAACTGCTAGAGATTCAAAATAACCCATATTGTTCTAAATATGGTACCCAAACTATTTCTGGCTTTCACATGGCTATATCTATATCTATATATTTATATATCTATATCTATGTTATCTATCTATCTATCTATCATCTATCTATCTATCTATCTATCTATGACTATAGATGGATTCTTATTTGCCAAAAGAGAAAGAGGAGCGCTCAATAGGAACTTTATTTATAAGTTCAATGTTGGATGTGCTGGCAGCTGGAACTAAATGTAGTGTAGGGTGCATCTTCACGGTACTTACAATATATTTGGTGCAATTGACTTATAAAAACAAATAATTAGGGAACAATTTTTGTCAATGTATGATTAAGTGCTAAAATTGGGCTAAGAAAAATTAATGCTGAGGAACCAAACCTCATGGGTGAACAATGCACCATGAAGCAAAAATCGGGTTAAGAAAATAAAGATTCACTTACAGTGGAAGGGTGAAAAATAAACAGCAAATATTTTAACCTGCAAATAAATGTGTTCAAAAGTTCTCTAATTTTGTACTATGAAAACTTAACCCCAAAATAAAGTTACCATTGAGAGTTAAAGAGAATATCAAGTTTATTAAATATATAGAAATTCACATAACATACCTAAATATATAGCTTTGTTCTCCAGAAGCAGTCACTCCCCAGTAGTAACAAGCACACCTAGTATCCAGATATTGGTCTTAATACCATTTTCTAGTAAAAAGAACCGAAGGTCCTTGGAGAAATGGCTCATTCTAGGACTTGGTCAGGAAATATACAGAATGAGCCTGGAGCATCTGGTAGTGTCCAAAAGCAAGGAAGTGCTAAGGAAAAGAATGATAGGGGTATGACAAAGGGGCACAGGAACCTGTCAGGACAAGTCAAAGAGCTCTCAGTGGTGAAAGTTGGAACATTTTGAGCCACATAAGAATACAATAATAGTACTGGATTATACCCAAAATATAAAATAAATATCTGTATGTCCATACTGATATAAATGACTGAATTCATACATAAATGGGGGAGGATAGATAAATCTCCATTGCATAAGAATGCCAAATAAAGTAACCCTTAGGGAGGTAAAGCCTAACTCCCACTCCTTAAGTGTGGAACACACATGGAGTTCCTTACAAAGCATACTCTATGGAAATTGCGAAAAAAAGAGTAACTTTAGTGGAGAAACCTGGAAACACTACCTCAGCCAGAAAATCAAGGTAAATCAGCAGTGATAAGTAATGTTCAGTGGTATGTAACCTTGACATGTTATAATGAAAATTGCACTTCTCCTCTGTAGTGTTTCTCCCCCAAACCAGTAACCTAGGTCTAATTAAGAAAAACACATCAGGCATATCCAAATTTAGAGACATTCTTTAGAATACCTGACCAGGACTTCTCAAAAGTGATAAGGGCAATAAAAACAAGGAAAATCTTAGTAACTGTCACAGCCAAGAGGAACCTAAGGAAATGTGTCAACTCAATATAATGTAGTATTCTGGATGGAATTCTGAAGTAGAAAATGGATACTAGGTAAAACTAAGAAAATCTGAATGATATAAGGACGTAAGTTAAATAATAATTTATCAGCATTTATTCATTAATTGTGATGTGTACCGTACTGATGTAAGATATTACTAATAGGGGAAACGATGTGGGGTATATGGGAACTCTCTCTACTATCTTCTCTATTTTTCTGTAAGTCTATAATTAAAGTAAAAAGTTAAAAAAAAGCAATTTAGGCAAACCATAGACCTGGAGACAATATTTGTAAAACATACATATGATAAAAATATGTACTTAGGATATATAATTTTTACAACTCATTAAGAAGAGGAGAATTTACTCAATTTTTGAGAAAACTTTGGGGAACTATAGAAAAATTATCTTGATTGAGGTGATGGTTATAAGACCGTATACATTTGTCAAAACTCATTGAACTCTATAATTTTTTTTAATGAATTTCATTAAGGAGTATAGCTCAATAAACCTGTTTTTAGAAAAATGGAATAAAAATGTATTTAATTATTCAAAATGGCAGAAAAAATGAATTTCAAAAAACCCTCGGGCTTCCCTGGTGGCACAGTGGTTAAGAATCTGCCTGCCAGTGCAGGGGACAGGGGTTCGAGCCCTGGTCTGCGAAGATCCCACATGCTGCGGAGCAACTAAGCCTGTGCACAACTACTGAGCCTGCGTACCACAACTGCTGAAGCCTGCGCACCTAGAGCCCATGCTCCGCAACAATAGAAGCCACCACAATGAGAAGCCCACACACCGCAACAAAGAGTAGACCCCGCTTGCCGTAACTAGAGAAAGCCCTCACGCAGCGACGAAGACCCAATGCAGCCAAAAGTAAATAAATAAATAAATTAAAAAAAAACAAAACTCATGGGGCAAATAGAAATACCAACATAAATATCAATAACCACATCAAATCGAAGTGGTATAAAAATACCAATTAAGAGGCAAAAATTCTCAGATTGGATAAAAAAGCAAGACTCAAATATATACTGTCTATAAATACTGCTTCAAATATAAAGACATAAAATTTTTAAAAGTAAAATAATAGAAAAGCATACAATACTAACTTCAATAAAAATAAAATTAGAATGTTTATATAAACATCAAAGTAGATTTTATAATAAAATATGTTAACCAGAGATAAAAAGATTATTTTCATGATAATGAATGGTTCAGTTCAACAGGAAAGCAAAACATTTTTATGTCTATGCACCTCATAACATGAAAAAAATTCTCAAAATAATTTATGTTGAATGACAAAAAGGACAAAAATAGTATTTATTGCGTGATTCCATTTATATAAAATGCTTGAAGGCACAGAATAATCTATAGTTACAGAAAGCCTATCAGTGTTTTCCTGGGCATGGTGGTATGAGAGTAAATTGAGAGGAAAAATGACAAAATGGCAGAGCAAACTTTGCAGTGATGGATGTTTTTGTTGTCTTAATTGTGATGGTGGTTTCATGGTTGCATATATATGTCAAAATGTATCCAGTTATACATTTAAATCATATATGTTGTATTGAAAACCACTTATTACTCAATAAAACTCTAAAAGTAAGAAGTAAAAATAAATTTTAAAATCAATACACAAACATATCCTTCTTCTCAAAACATTTAAATGGGTTCCCATCATACTCAGAACATAATCTAAAAATATTGCCTTAGTAAAGGTCTGAAAGGATTTTCCTTCTGCCCAAGCCTCTAATCACTTCTCTGGCCTTTCTTCCAATGCCTCATTCTCTCTAGCCTCACAAGACTTGTTTTTTTGTGAACACAGCATGTCAATTGTAATTTCATGAAATTTATCATTGCTGTGTTCTCTATCCATTATACTTTTCCTTTTATTACTCTTACTTTTAAATTTTCTTTGATTTTCTAAATATGCCATTATATAAAAACTATTATTTATCAATATTGATTTTTTTCTTTCCAGTGGTTAAGGATTTACATGTTTTCTGCTCTACAGTTTTAGATAAAAACTTCCAAAAATATAATAGTTTTAATAGAGTCTTAGTTCTGTTTTTTATACATATGAATCTACTCTTTCACTCTTAATGAACTATAAATATTGATTTAATGTTATATCACTCTTACCTTTATTTGAAAATAATCTTCAGATATTTCTAGAATTAACCAAAGGCAAGTGTTAATATCTATAGACAATATTTCATTATTTTACATATTAATAAATAGTCAAATATGGAATCTTTGTGTTACTTAATTCTGTATTATATGTGTAAGATGTTATTTATGTTTGGATTCTAAAATTTATTTGGGATAATTGTGTCAGAATTTTAAAAATAGACTCCTTATGTTTATTGTATTCTTTTAATCTTTTTCTTCTATAAGCATTATTCTATTTTCACAAAAATTAGTATTCCATCCTCTTCAATTTTTTTAGAGTACTTTCAGAAGAATAGATACTACCTCTTCTTTGTATGTTTGGTAGAATTCCCCTGTGAAGCTATCTAGTCCTGTACTTTGCTTGAAGTATTATTATTTCATTTTCACTACTACTGATCGGTCTGTTCAGATTGTATATTTCTTCTTGATTCTGTCTTGGGAGGTTGCACGTTTCTAGAAATTTGTCCATTTCTTCAAGGTTGTCCAATCTGTTGGTATATAACTGTTCATCATATTTCCTTATGATTTTTTGTATTTCTGTGGTATTGGTTGTTATTTCTCCTTTTCCATTTCTTATTTTGTTTATTTGCATCCTCTCTCTTTTCTTGTTGATGAGCCTGGCTAAAGGTTTATCAATTTTGTGTATCTTTTCAAAGAACCAGCTTTTGATTTTATTAATCTTTATAATTTTTGTCTCTATTTTATTCACTTCCTCTCTTATCTTCATTATATCCTTCCTTCTGCTGACATTGGGATTTGTTTTTTTCTTTTTCTAGTTCATTTAAATGGATGGTTAAGTTTATTTCAGATTTTTCCTGTTTATTGAGGAAGGCCTGTATTGCTGTGAACTTCTCTCTTAGAACTACTTTTGCTGCATCCAGTAGAATTTGGAAATGTGTATTTCCATTTTCATTTGTCTTGAGGTGTTTTTTTTTTTTTGATTTACTCTTTGATTTCTTCACTGACTAATTAGATTTTTAGTAGCATGTTCATTAGTCTCCACGTTTTTGTGATTTCCCCATTTTTTCCCCTGTAATTAACTTCTAGTTTTATACCATTATGTTCAGAAAAAATGCTTGACATAATTTCTGTATTCTTTGTTGAGACTTGTTGTGTGGCTTAGTATAAGATTTGTTGTCAAGAATGCTCCATGTGCACTTGAAAAGATATGTATTCTGCTGCTTTGGGATGGAATGTCCTCTAGATATCTATTAAATACAACTGGTCTGTTGTGTCATTTAAGACCACTGTTTCCTTATTGATTTTCTGTCTGGAAGATCTGTCCATTGATGTAAGTTGGGTTTTAAAGTCCTCACTGGTATTGTGTTGTTGTCATCAATTTCTCCTTTTATATTTGTTAATATTTGCTCTATATATTTAGGTGCTTTTGTATTGCGTACATATGTGTTAATGAGTATAATATCCTCTTCTTGTGTTGATCCCTTTATCATTATATAATGCCTTTCTTTTTCTTTTGTTTTAGACTTTGTTTATAAATCAATTTTGTCTTATGAGTATTGCTATCCTCACTTTTTGTTTCCATTTGCATGGAATATCTTTTTTCATCCCCTCATATTCAGTCTGTGCGTTTTTAGTTCTGAAGTGAGTTTCTTGTAGGCGGCATATAGATGAGTCTTGTTTTTCATCCAGTCAGCCACCTTATGTCTTTTGATTGGAGCATTTAGTCTATTTACATTTAAAGTAATTATTGATAGGTATGTACTTATTGTCATTTTACTTATTGTCATTTTATTACTTGTTTTCCAGTTGTTTTTGTAGTTCTTCTCTGTTGCTTTTCTTTCTTTGTTCTTTTTATTATTTTTTATGTATTTTGCCTTAGATGACCTAGATGTAGGAAGAGATTTTTCTTGTTCCCAAATCATGAAAATATTTATCTATATTTTCCTCTAAAAACTGTGTCATTTAAACTTTTATGTTGAGGTTTATGAGCCATCTAAATTTAATCTTTGTGTATAATGTGATATGAGGCTAAGTTTTTTTTTTTTTTTTTCATGTGAATACCCAGTTAATCCAGCACCATTTGTTGAAAATACAGTTCTTTTCCCATTAGATTGTTGTGGAATATTTGTCAGAAATAAAATTACTGTACATATGTGATTTTGTTTATGAAGGAGATTGCTGTGTACTTTTCTTTCTTCTTGCTCTCACTTTTTTTTTAATAGAATGTCTTTTTTAGGATTTAGTATTAAAGACGTGCTGATTCATACAAAGAGTTGGAAAGTGTTCTTTCTTTATTTCCTGACACAGCTAATGTAAGAGTTTTGTTATTTATGTCTTAGGTATTAAATAGAATTCACCAGTGAAACAATTCTGTGCCTGGAATTTTATTTGATGGAAAGTTTTTATTTTTTAATTTTTATTTTATTTTTAAAAATTTATTTATTTTTTTAATTTATTTTATTTTTGGCTGTGTTGGGTCTTCGTTGCTGCTCGTGGGCTTTTCTCTGGTTGTGGCGAGCGGGACTACTCTTTGTTGTGGTGCGCAGGCTTCTCATTGTGGTAGCTTCTCTTGTTGCGGAGCATGGGCTCTAGGTGCGTGGGCTTCAGTAGTTGTGGCATGCGGGCTCAGTAGTTGTGGCTCACGGGCTCTAGAGCACAGGCTCAGTAGTTGCAGTGCATGAGCTTAGTTGCTCCGCAGCATGTGAAATCTTCCCAGACCAGAGCTTGAACCCGTGTCCCTGCATTGGCAGGTGGATTCTTAACCACTGCAAAACCAGGGAAACCCAGAAAGTTTTTAAATAAAAATTCAATGTATTTAATAGATATCATGCTGTGAATATTTTCTATTTCATCTTGTGTCATTTTTGCTAAATTGTATTTTTTTAATAGGTATATCTTCTAATTTTTTAAAAAAATTGTTGGCATAAAAGTGGTTCATAGACCTTTAATAGACCTTTATTAATGTTATGTCTATCAGACCCATGAAGGTACATCTTTACATGCACATCTCTTGAATTCTTGATATTGGTAAATTCCATACTCTAATTTATTTGTTCTGTCTAAGTAGAGGTTTACTTTGCTTTTTTTTTTTTTTTTTTTCTTAAGAATCTTCTGGGGATAATACAGACTGACTGTATGAGCTCTTGAGGGTGGGACTTCTTTTTTTTTTTTTTTTAAAGATTTATTTATTGATTTATTGATTGATTGCTATGTTGGGTCTTCGTTTCTGTGCTAGGGCTTTCTCTAGTTGCAGCAAGCGGGGGCCACTCTTCATCGCGGTGCGCGGGCCTCTCACTGTCGCGGCCTTTCTTGTTGCAGAGCACAGGCTCCAGACGCGCAGGCTCAGTAGTTGTGGCTCACGGGCCTAGTTGCTCCGTGGCATGTGGGATCTTCCCAGACCAGGGCTCGAACCCGTGTCCCCTGCATTAGCAGGCAGATTCTTAACCACTGCGCCACCAGGGAAGCCCCTACTTTGCTTTTAATCTTGTTTTTAGTGTTTCAAAGAGTCAACATTGGCTATATTAACTTTCTTTATTGTTTGTCTCTTTCTTTCAATTTTTGGCTCACCTCCAGAGCCTTACTGCTTCTATTCACTTTGAAGTGCCATAAGGTCATTCAATTTTTTAATTTTCTCAAGAATTTATAGTCATTATAGATGCTGTATCAGAATTGGAAGCCAGATATTGGCATTTTGAAATTTAAAGAATAATCTATGTCATGTGTAAAAGTGTGCAGTGGAATCTACATGTCATAGCATTTTGTCTCCATCATAATCCATGAAAAAGTACCCAAGAAAAATTATATTAGTTTGTATTCTTCCAAGCATACTTCTCTTAGTGCACATGCAGTAGTGCACAAATGATAAACTAATTACAATGAATGAATTTTAACATATAATTATCAAAGAAAATATTTTTGGAATGCATTAAATAATCAGAAAAATAAAAGTATTATATTTACTCTTCTCTATTTAGCTCACATATATGAATGAATAATATTACTAGAATGAGGAAAGGTTAACTATCAGTTATATTCATTAATTTGGTATATTTGGATACAAACACTAAGAAATCTTATTCACATAATTAAGTAGATTGGAATTGAAGTATCTTGTTATGGTGTTTATCCTTTTTTTCTTTTAAATCTTTCTGTTGTATAGCACAATTGTGTAAAATATAAAGGATTTTTTGGTCCTATTTAAATTTTGTTTAAATCCTTAATTGTATATTCTCTAAGTTTCAAAATATTTTATTACTGAGGCATTGATACAAAGTCATTTACTTCCTCATATTTCAAAGGCATGTGTAAGAAGAGATATAGTAAAACATTATCCAATGAATGGCTACTTATTAGGCATTACCCTTTAAATTAGAGACATCTTGTAAACCTAAAATGCTGTGAAAATTAACATATTGTCATTTTAAATACTCCATTGTCAATATGTTTTTGATAAAATGTCTTTATCTTATTAAATATATTCTTTCTATATATATATGTATTTTTTAAATACATCTTTATTGGAGTGTAATTGCTTCACAATACCATGTTAGTTTCTGTTGCACAACAAAGAGAATGAGCCATATGCATACACATGTCCCCATATCCCCTCCCTCTTGAGCCTCACTTCCTTTCCATCCTCCCTATCCCACCACTCTAGTTCATCGCAAATCACTGAGCCATTCTCCCTGTGCTATGCTGCTGCTTCCCACCAGCCAACTATTTTACATTTGGTAGTGTATATATGTCGATGCTACTCTCACTTCACCCCAGCTTCTCCCACCCCGACCCCCGTGTCCTCAAGTACATTCTCTGTGTCTGCATCTTTATTCCTGCCCTGCCACTAGGTTCATCAGTACCATTTTTTTTTTTTTTTTTAAGATTTCATATATATGCGTTAGCATATGGTTTTGTTTTTCTCTTTCTGGCTTACTTCACTCTGTATGACAGACTCTAGGTCCATCCACCTCACTACAAATAACGCAAATTCATTTCTTTTTATGGCTGAGTAATATTCCATTGTATATATGTGCCACATCTTCTTTATCCATTCATCTGTCGATGGACATTTAGGTTGGCTCCATATCCTGGCTATTGTAAATAGTGCTGCAATGAACATTGTGATGCATGTCTCTTTTTGAATTATGGTTTTCTCAGGGTATATGCCCACTAGTGGGATTGCTGGGTCATATGGTAGTTCTGTTTTTAGTTTTTTAAGGAACCTCCATACTGTTTTCCATAGTGGTTGTATCAATTTACATTCCCACCCACAGTGTAGGAGGGTTCCCTTTTCACCACACCCTTTCCAGCATTTATTGTTTCTAGCTTTTTTGATAATGGCCATTCTGACTGGTGTGAGGTGATACCTCATTGTAGTTTTGATTTGCATTTCTCTAATAATTAGTGATGTTGAGCAGCTTTTCATGTGCTTCTTGGCATCTGTATGTCTTTTTTGGAGAAATGTCTATTTAGGTCTTCTGCCCATTTTTGGATTGGGGTGTTTGTTTCTTTATATTGAGCTGCATGAGCTGTTTATATATTTTGGAGATTAATCCTTTGTCCATTGATTCATTTGCAAATATTTTCTCCCATTCTGAGGGTTGTCTTTTTGTCTTGTTTATGGTTTCCTTTGCTGTGCAAAAGCTTTTAAGTTTCATTAGGTCCCATTTGTTTATTTTTGTTTTTTTTTCCATTACTCTAGGAGGTGGATCAAAAAAGATCTTGCTGTGGTTTATGTCAAAGAGTGTTTTTCCTGTGTTTTCCTCTAAAAGTTTTATAGTGTCTGGTCTTAACATTTAAGTCTTTAATCCATTTGGAGTTTATTTTTGTGTATGGTGTAAGGTAGTGTTCTAATTTCATTCTTTTACATGTAGCTGTCCAGTTTTCCCAGCACCACTTATTGAAGAGGCTGTCTTTTCTCTGTTGTATGTTCTTGCCTCCTTTGTCATAAATTAGGTGACCTATGTACGTGGGTTTATCTCTGGGCATTCTATCTTGTACCATTGATCTATATTTCTGTTTTTGTGCCAGTATCATACTGTCTTGTTTACTGTAGCTTTGTGGTATAGTTTGAAGTTGGGGATCCTGATTCCTCCAACTCCATTTTTCTTTCTCAATATTGCTTTGGCTATTCGAGGTCTTTTGTGTTTCCATACGAATTATTTATATTTTTAAATATTGTGGTTGTAATTAGTTTGTTTATTTCATAAAAGCCACTTGTAGAAGGCAAATTTTTTTACCAAACAAGCAAAAAATTTGCCTTATTTTCCATTAGAAAATATTTGATTTCATTATAAATTTTGAAAAATATTTTAACATTCATCTTTATGATATACATTTTATTTCTGAATTCTAGCTCTAGTAATATATGGCCGTAAATTTGACACTTAGGTAATAATTTTTTTTCATGGGCCAGTATGTCTTGACTCTAGTATGAGGCTTAGTCTTTAGAAATGGAAAAGGTAAAAAAAGAAGTCCCTCAGATTTTATGCACTTCTTGATTAAAGGAGTCTTTGCTCATGTCAATATTATACTTTCAAACTTGCTTCTTTGTTTGGGTACTTAGGACAATATGGCAACACATTTCAGTAAAATTCATTTCATTGAGATATATATATATCTTTCTTTTACATAGTGGGGTTAGGTGGTTGTGAATAGTGAGGTGTAGGGAAGGAGATTGTGCACTATCCCTCAATTACATACATGTCCTCAGGCATGTGAATTTTAGGGGGGTTGTAGCTTGGAATCAGTAATCTTAGAAATCCATTGCCTTAAACAATCCATGTCCTGTGCTCCTTGAAAAGTATTGTACTCTGGATCACATACCCTAATTGAAAGGCATACCTGGTCTTGATGAAATTAGCATAGCTGAGGCATCTCAGCTTGTATAAATGTGGAGGTGATAGAAAGGCAATAAATGAGAAAGGGACAGGACTAAATTATAATTAAGGAGACATTTTTGGACATATCACAAAAGTGCATATGTATAAAATAACTGATATTCTTTCCTTTACAGATGTTTATTGTTCATTTAGAAAGCTTCTAAAGCTAAAGTGTGATTTTTGCCCTTTTTTCTATTCAGTTTTTTTGTCTTATTAATTTATAGGAGTGCTTTATGTATTCTGGATAGAAGCCTTTTGAGAGTTATATATGTTGGAAATATTTTACACCACATTTGGTGACTTCTCTTTTTAACACTTAAGGAAGAAGAACTCTCTTAAAATATTTTCCATCCATGTCAAGCCAGGGCAAATATTCTACTTTTTATCTTTATGGCTATTAAGTTAATCCTTTGACAAGAAGGGCACAAATAAGGCAACTGACTCTTTTATATGCAGTTTTTTATATTATTATCTTCCATTCTCTTATTTGGTTCTACAGGTCTATTAGGCAGGACTTCATTTCTTCTACAGCTAAAATTGCAAAACTCTTGCCAGCCATTTAGTATACAAGAAAGGCTATTGCATATATTCTAACATATTATCTTTATATTAATGAAAGTATTCCCAAATATAAGACAAACTTACAAATCATTTTTGTTTTTACTGAAGTAGCGTTCTTTTACCATTACAGATAAACTGCATATTAAAAATCCAGACACGCTTTGTAGTAGTTCTTTGCATTTCAAATTTTCCGTGACACATAAAAAGGAATGTTTAAAATTAAGTTGAATTTATTGGAAAGGAGTCAGTGAGTCAGAGCAAATGTTGAATTTTTCACTTAAATCTTCTCTGCACGTCCACTTAAACAATTTTCTCTTCCTCCAAATAGATTCATAATAATGACTGAAGTTTAATTCCAATAAATGAAATTGGTTTGTTGTTCGGTAAATGTACACTATAACTGCAGAACTAAAAATATATCTAGCTAATCACAACATTTACCAATGTCAATGAGATTAAAATATTACATTATTATTATCATGAAGTTGAGAACTATTCTTAAGAAAGAGGCACATCCTCAAAACAAATGAGGAAAATTACAAATCCAGCACTAGCCTAAATTGAATGGATTCTTGATGTGGCAATGTAAAATCCCTTTCCAATTAAAATTTTAATTTTAATTTAGTTCACTTAAGATCTGTCCTCATAGAAGTGTTAGATTATTGTCACTCTTAGCAAGAAGTAGATTAGAGTTCTGTCCTTTAGATGAAACAATATGAGTAGTAGAACTCCCTTAAAGTCATATGCCGAACATGCTTTTAGAGATATAATGCAATGCTAAAGAAGAAATGTATTCTGTCATAAGAATATAAGAATATGGTTGTATAGAACTTAAGAAGAAACTTCTTTGCCTAGAAAAACTTACAGTCAAATCATTTTTACATTTGCCTTCCTTCTAAATAACTCAGGGTTTTACAGGTGTGTGTGTATGTGTGTGCGCACGTGCGCTACTGAAAGAGTTATGGCATATCATTTTTAATTAAATTTAAACAGTATCTGTAGTCAACATCCAAAAACAACACCTAACAGAAAAGAAATTTTAAATGCCTTTGAGTTATTTGTCTAAGTGTTAAATTAAACCATGTGGATGGTGTTTGATATACCATCCTTCTAGTGAGCATATATAAAAATGCAAGACATATATACACTACCAAATGTAAAATAGATAGCTAGTGGGAAGCAGCCACATAGCACAGGGAGATCAGCTCGGTGCTTTGTGACCACCTAGAGGAGTGGAATAGGGAGGGTGGGAGGGAGATGCAAGAGGGAGGACATATGGGGACATATGTATATGTGTAGCTGATTCACTTTGTTATACAGCAGAAACTAACACACCATTGTAAAGCAATTATACTCCAATAAAGATGTTAAAAAAAATGCAAGACTGATTATTTATGTTAAATATATGAATGTATAAGGGAAGTTCTGCCTGTCATCTGGGTATTCAGGCTTTAGATTTCTGGATGAATCCTGTTATTCAGTTCAGTTGTGTTGATTTTTATGGACACTGCCAGTATGTCTTCCAGTTGATTTCAGTTCAAAACCCCTTTGATCCAAAATTTTCATTTTGTGCAGTACCTTGTAGCTCTCATTAGCACTTGGTTATCTGGAACATTAATTTGTTCTGAGTTCAATAAGTAAACATTTTTTTAATGTTTTGTTTTATTCTTTAAAATAGAATTATATGAAGAAGTGGGAATGACCAATATTACTATTTTAGTTAAATAAACACTTAAAAACTTGAAGAGTCATAGTTATTCAAATGTAGGCTTATAGAATAATTTAGTAAGAGTGGATCTTTGAGGTCAAGTAACCTCTATTTACTTTTAATCCTCATTTTGTAAATAATAAAAACTAAACAATGAATGTCTCAAATATACAGTTCTTCTCACTTTCATTATTTTCATCTTTGCTTCTGGAATTAATGTCTAGTTTGTTTTTAATCCAATACTTTATTTTAAAACATAACACCATATTTAGAGTTTAACAAATAGCACATGATGTATGAGTTTTGGCTCAAATAATAATTTTTAAAATAACATATCACAGTGTTGTTGTTTCTTCATAAACAAAGCAGCAGTTTATTATCCACAGGGAATTTTCCACTTTGAGCATAAAATAGTCATAATTAGTGTGAGATTATTTTCATTACTCTGAGAAATCTGTTTGTCAAGTGGTTTATTAAGAAAAGGAGCTGAGGGCTTCCCTGGTGGCACAGTGGTTGAGAGTCTGCCTGCCGACGCAGGGGACATGGGTTCGAGCCCTGGCCTGGGAAGATCCCACATGCCGTGGAGCAACAAAGCCCGTGAGCCACAACTGCTGAGCCTGCGCGTCTGGAGCCTGTGTTCCACAACAAGAGAGGCCGCGACAGTGAGAGGCCCGCGCACCGCGATGAAGAGTGGACCCCGCTCGCCGCAACTAGAGAAAGCCCTCGCACAGAAATGAAGACCCAACACAGCCAAAAATTAATTAATTAAAAAAAGAAAAAGAAAAGGAGCCGAGGGCTTCCCTGGTGGCACGGTGGTTAAGAATCCGCCTGCCAATGCAGGGGAATGCAGGGGACATGGGTTTGAGCCCTGCTCTGGGAAGATCCACATGCTGCGGAGCAGCTAAGCCAGTGCTCCACAACTACTGAGCCTGCACTCTAGAGCCCGTGCACCGCAACTACTGAGCCCGTGTGCCACAACTACTGAGACTGTGCTCTAGAGCCTGTGAGCCACAACTACTGAGCCCGTGTGCCACAACTACTGAAGCCGGCGTGCCTAGAGCCCGTGCTCCGCAACAAGAGAAGCCACCACAATGAGAAGCCTGTGCACCGCAATGAAGAGTAGCCCCCACTGCACACAACTAGAGAAAGCCTGAGCACAGCAATGAAGACCCAATGCAGCCAAAAGTAAAATAAATAAAGAAAAAAAAAGAAAAGGAGCTGAGGGATCACCCCAAATGTCTACAAATGAATCATGTTTGTTGTGTTCTAGCATCACAGTCCTCTACTCCCCCTGAGATTCCAGCAGGGTTGAGAATCTCATCTGGGTACATCAGTCACAGGAATCTTCAGACATTTTATTTGTTTGGTGATGCCAATACACTTCAAAATAGACTTTCTAAACAAGAGAAAAATATTCCTGTAAAGGAATATCGTTATCAGAAGAAAAGGGCAAAAGAGCATGCCACAATGACCCTTGTCCTTACATCAGAGATGTTTTTCAGATAAGTTTCCTCTTATCTTTTATTTCCCAGCTCTTGGCACCTTGTGGTCTTCTTTGAAAAGCCACTGCTTTCTTAGTGCATGCCGAACAATTTCTTGAAGGATGATTTGACATATCATCAAGGAAGAAAGTTAGTACTGTTTAAGATATTTGTTACTGAATCATTAGAGGCTTTCATTGGGTGTCATCATTTAACAGATAAGAAAATTCAAGTTAGAGTGCAGTAACATGTATCACTGAACCTGGTAGCTAAAGCAAGGGCTAGGACATGTAAGCAATTCCAGTTGCAGCCTCCCTGTTTGCAGCAGTCTTAAATGCATATCACTGCTCCTCTCCATTCCCCCTCCCCTTTCTTCCTTCTTCTCTCAAGATATTCTTTATATAGTGTTAACTGGCCTCATATCAGATACCAAAAAGTAGGATGAATATTGGGCATCTACTATGAGTCAGGTACTATACTTGACACTGGAGGTACAACGTTGAATAGAAACAGAAAAAAGAATTAAAAGTTCTAGACTTTATGGAACATTCTAATAGATAGTGTACAGATAATTTAAAACAAAAATCACTAAAGTCTGTTAGAAGGTGATAACTGCTTTGAAGAAAATTTAATTAGGGAAGGGGAAAAGTTTGTGTTGGTCAGGGTTGAAGTCATTTGCAGTTGTAAATACAGTTCTCTGGTTAGACTTGAGAAGGTGGAATTTCAACAAAAACTGAAAGGAGGGGAGAAAGCAAGTCATGCAGATATTTGAAAGGAGAGCAGTCTAAGCCAAAGACCAAAAACCAAGGCCTACCGACCATTTATAGCACCCTCCCTTCTGCCTACCCCTCCTCCTACCCCAGCCTATTTTATAAATAAAGTTTTGTTGGAAAACAGTTGCATCTATTGTTACATATTACCTATGGCTGCTTTTAGGAGCAGAGTTGCTACAAAGGCCATATGGCCTGCAAACCCAGGAAAAAAATTAGTCTGTATTTTACAGAAAAGTTTGTGGACCTTGGTTTAAGTAAAAGGAAGAGTTATTACTGTAAATCAACTATACTTCAATTTTTAAAACAGAGTTGAATTCAAAGCCCCAAGGCAGGAATATATGTGGTCTACTTGGAACACTCCCAGTGCATGGAGAAGGCAGATTTGGGCTGCAGCAGAAGGAATAAAGCAAGAGAAATAGACAGTAAGGTCAGAGAGGTGATAGGTGTCCACCTTACTGATTAGTATCAGAATGAGTATCAGTATCCAATAAAACATATTTTCTAATTTATTTCACCATTCGCTTAAAAAAATACTTATTTCCCAACACTATATAGGTGAATACATGTGTCCAAACATTCATTGAAAAAATGGTTCTTACGGAACTATTATATCCTCGGTAATCTAATAGGTGCTAATCATTTTTTTCTTTTTAGATTGAATGATCTCCAAATGACTCAACCATAATTTAGTTTAGTTTTTAATCTCCCTTTTTATATATCAGGCAGCTGAAGATCTGGGAGTTTAATAATTTTATGTGAGATTACACACAGACTAAGAAGCAGAGTAAGGACTGAAGCCAAAGTATCAGTAGCTATATTTACAAGTGTTGACAAAAGTATTCATATGCATTCAATTAAAATATACATACATATACACACATCTCATGCATTTCAGTCTGTGAGGCAATTAGCATTACTATATCAGCTCATTAACTCTAAATATTCAAATGAATGTTTGGCAACTTAATTCACAAATCACCTGCATATCTACAGTCTCATTTGATTTTCAGAAATATGATTTGGGTTATTGATTGTGATTTTTCATTTGAATTATATTCTAATTTTTAAAAAATAATTAGATACTTCACATATTTTATTTTGAAATTCTGTCCCCTCGCCGTTCACTCAGTACTCCTTAGGAAGGTGACTATGGTTCATTCTACAGCTGATTTAAGAAAAAAAATAAATAATTTCCACACCAACAACATGTAAGTTTTTTGCATATTGAAATTATATCAATTCTTAAAAAAACAAAAAATTCTGTATTTGTGTTATATGTCATAATCTCTAGAAGTTCTCAACTGTAAATAGGATGGTATTTATTTGGTAATCTCTTGTCACCTTCCCTGTGTAGGTAATGACTAGTGAGACCCAGAATTGATAGTTAGATAATATGACTGTCAAAACAGGGACCTCTTGAATTGAATGTTTATATTACTTGGGAATCTTGGGGTTTTGTAATATTCATGCTACTGGCTAGGTATGTGGAATCATTTTATTGAATATATGTGACTAATACAGCAATCACGTTGACTTACTGGGGAGATTATCATTACCAAAAGAGAGAATTCAACTCATTTTAATTACTTGACTTATAAAATATAAAAAAGAAGAAAGAAAATCTCTAAGCATGATTTAACAACAAAAAAATTATATGTCTCATGCAAGTATATACACACACACACACACACACACACACACACACACACACACAAACAACTTGAATATCTTATAAATCCGTATTTTTGGGAAAAAATAGTTTTCTGTAATAATATTAAATATCACTTAAAATTTGAGAATAATTTTGGTAATACACCTGAATGGTGATAAATAATTTGAGATGTCAGGACTTCCCTGGTGGTTCAGCAGTAAAGAATCCTCCTTACAATGCAGGGGACGCAAGTTCGATCCCTGGTGGGGGAACTAGGATCCCACATGCCGCAGGGCAACTAGGCCTGCGTGCCACAAATACTGAGCTCGCACACCTCAACTAGAGGGCCTGCCTGCTGCAAACTACAGAGCCCATGTGCTCTGGAACCCACGCGCCACAACTACTGAGCCCACGTGCCCTGGAGCCTGCACACCACAACTAGAGAAGAGAAAAAAACACGCACGTCATAACTAGAGAGAAGCCCATGTGCTGCAACAAAAGATGCTGCAGCAAAAGATCCCACATGCCGCAATAAAGATCCCGTGTGCCGCAACTAAGACCTGACGCAGCCAAAAATAAAATAAAAAAATAAATAATAAATCTTTAAAAAGAATAATAATTTGAGAAGAGGTTTCTATATGCGATGTAAACTTCATTGTTTTTTGCTATTGGATTCCCCTATGTTTTTATTAATGTTGTTTTAAGTAGACTGGGAAGAAATGATACAGTATTTACTAATCAATTTTCTGATTCTGTAAGTTCTATATTTAAAAATTAGTATCTATTTTTTTCCAGAAATCTGAGCCCTACAAACAATTCCAGGCATGTCTCACGTTTCTGGAGAAGAGGGCTTGAATTTTCATTTTACTTACCTATTCTTTCTCCTTCCTCGTATGTTTCTGTCCATCTCATATAAACACATACACACACAAAGAACAATCCAAGAATTGCCAATTTCTGTGTCTATCCCTTCAGATTTTTCCTTTATTCCTTGAGTTTGGATTTAACACAGAACTTAATGAATGTATAAGAGCGGAATATAATTTGTTGAGTGCTATAGAAATCAGTAATGGTGCAGAATTCTATGGTTCTAGATATTCTACTAAATTAAAAAGTGTCTAGTATGAAAACAGACCTACTACTAGGTTGTGGTTTTCAACTGTATTCTCTGTAATGTGATTCAAGAGGATGGTACAGTATATCATGTGAATAAAAATACCTGTGTTTATATAAATATGGAACATACTGGATTTAACACACTTAAGCAGATTTTTTTAAATTGGAAGACTTCTCAGAAAAGCCATCTCATAAAGTGTACTGAAATGCTTTATACATCCATACAGACCTCATCTATTTGCAGAAAATCTCTGGAGGCAGGTGTGCAATACTGGAACATACTTTAGGGAAAAAAACAAACTATACTACCTGTGAGAATAAAGTGTGTAGGCTGCTTGACTTAACTGTCTCACCATTACATAAAAATCCAATTAATGCCTTAATTGTATACCACAACGATCGTCTTGTTCAACCATCCATTTATTTTAGAGATTCCTTACCATATTTCTAAATATTTTTCTATTTATTATTTAAACTATGGACATTACAAAGAAGCATAATATAAATAAAATGATAATTTAAAATATTTTTAATTAAAAGTCAGCAAAATCCCAAATGTTTTCTTGAAATTGTTACATAATATATTGTATTTATGACATTTTATAGCTTACAAAACACTACCACGTATATTCATTTTACATCCCAAAATAATTCTTTATAATTATATTCATTTTGCAGATGAAAAAGCTAAGACTTAGTAAAATTATTTTACTTTGACATTTTACAAACATGTTAGCATTTATTAGTTAAGAACTAGTCCCTTCTTTTCTTTCTCTGCTTCTTTCAAAGTATATAAACTGCATCAGGATTCCTTCAACTATAAATGAGAGAAAATCAAGGTAAATTATTTTAGCGAAAAGGAGATTTAGTGGCCTCAAGTAACTGAGAAGATCAGAAGTAGATATGGCTTCAGACATTGATACAACAAAAATATAATGATGTATTAGCCAGGTTCTCCAGCAAAATAGAACCAACAGGGTGTGTGGAAACTCAGGAAAGAGTTGAAGTTCAAGTCCAAAGGCAGCCTGCTAGCAGAATTCCTTCTTGCTCAGGAGTTGTCAATCTTTGTTCTATTAAGGCCGTCAACTGATTTGATGAGGCCCACCCACATAATGGAGGGTAATCTACTTAAAGTCGGCTGATGTAAATGTTAATATCAAAATACACTTTCGCAGAAACTTCCAGAATAATGCTTGACCAACTAACTGGGCACCATAGCCTAGCCAAGTTGACACATAAAATTAACCATCACGAGTGATGATCTTTTTTTTCATCATCTCTTTATGTATCTCTCTCTCTCTTTCTCTTTCTGGCTCTCTTAATCTGTTTCTGCATCTCTGTCTTACCACTCTCTCTCTCTCTTTCTCTCTCTCCCAATGAGCACAGAAATGCCAGTCTCTCCTTACAAGTTAAAGAATATTAAGAAAATGAGTGAATTTCTTTTCTGGTTGCTTTAACATATTCTCAAAATCTTTGGACTGACTTAGTCCAACAGCTTTTACGAATCATTGTGGCTATAAAGATGCAAAGTCTGATGATACTGGGTCTGAACCAGATCGCTAAGTATAAACATTGTAATCTCTTGCTAGAACAACAGAGGTACCCAACGAAAAGCCTAAATTATATCACTCCCATTTTATTAATCATGTAACTTTTAATTTAAAATAAACCATTTTATGTAAAATGTTAAGGTAGCTATTTTTTAAGTTAAACTAAAGTTTAATGAATAATGATCTTACTGAAATATTCTCATTCAGATGGAGTATATTGAAGAGAGGGTTATAATAATAAATTGGTGTTAAGCTTCTCCAGCTGTTCTTTCTTGCCACAATGATGAAAATCTTTCTTCAAAATGGGAGCAAATAAAACATTTACAGTGAACCGAAGAGATAATATTTTATGTGTAAGAGCAAAAATTTGAATGAAAAGTGTATATTTCAATGTTTAAAGCTTGTGAATACTTTGATATTAATGGATTATTATAATTATTCAGTCTGCTTTATACTTCTTTTTGTTTAAAATACTCAATATGAAATTATTTATCACATATTTTCAATGCCCTGAAATAAATTGGAAATAAACAGACTATTTTTTTGCTTAACTGTTATATAAAATAATGCATGTTCTCAAGAACCCAGGCTTCACACTTCCAATATTAGGATACATGCCTATCTCATCAGCCCAATTATATGTGGTGGTGAATTGTCTCTATGTAGATAAAATTCATACATTCCTCTTAATAGATCTTAGCATTACTTATCAAACTTATAATAACATTCTTCAAGTTTCAGAGATGAGCATCTCTGAAAGAAAACTGATTTCTAGTTTGTGCCAGTAAAAGTTAATATTCAGTTAGAAAATTATCCAATCTTTTCAAGTTGAACATAGCATTTATTTCCTGATGCATGCAGACATAAACATTCAAAGATATGTTCGAATGTCTCTAAACTTGTTAGACTTTTTTTTATAATCTTTAACATTAGTTCTTAATTCCACTTGACATCCTTCCCCTGTACGTTTTAGTCACAAGCTTTTAGAATAGCTTCTTTAAATGGAATGCCATATTTTCCTATTTGTCCCTTTTCTGCTTTTCAAGTGCCTTTAGTCTTACTGCAAAGTATGGTCTGAAGACTTAGATACTATTTTTTTGCTTAACTGTTATATAAAATAATTCATGTTTTCAAGAACCCAGGCTTCACACTTCCAATATTAGGATACATGCCTATCTCATCAGCCCAATTATATGTGGTGGTGAATTGTCTCTATGCAGATAAAGTTCATACATTCCTCTTAATAGATATTAGCATTACTTATCAAACTTATAATAACATTCTTCAAATTTCAGAGATGAGCATCTCTAAGTCTAAAACAACAAGGAAATTGTTGGAGTGTCACATCATAATTCCTGGATAATATTTTGAAAGGCCATCAGTATAAATGGTGTGCATTTATTTCTGAATCTGCTTGAGCTGTTCATATATCTTTAGACCATTTCTTTGCAGTGGTATGCGTGGAGTAACATGTAATTTGACTGTGTTGTGTGATAAACCTTTAGGATGATTTATAGATTTAAAACGACAATTAATTCTATAATGGGTGAGCCAAGTAATGTCAGAATGAATCCATAGTGACCATTTAAAATAGAATTCAAGAAAAAGAACACTTTATTTGCTGCATAAAAGCCTGTGAGGCATTGGTATTGAATAACGTAAGCAGAATGCAGCCATATAAATCTTCTTAATTTACATCTTGGGCTTCATTATGCATATTTGATAGCACTCTGCAGAACTTTATAGACTTTTGGAATTTTACCAATCCCGAAAGCAGTGCTAAACATGCCTGTTGGAACATTTAACTGAAGTAAGTCACTGGAGAGTTCCTCAATGATTGTATAATTATCAGTTATTTGCATTCCTTGTAGATTTAAAGCAATAGGGCCTATTAACAAAATAATGGCAAATGCTTTTTGAATGCAAGTATTGCTTGAACCATTTACTATCATGCACAACTCAGAGTATATATTTTCAAGTGTGCATTGAAATTGAGTTAGTTTGTTCACCTCATCTAAATAGGTGGCATGATACAGTCACATGTTGAAATGTGTGCCAATGAACCAACTTAAAAGAACCACCTGATATGATCTAGAGACCAAATCTTGAGTGTGAATTGATCTTATCACTTACCATGTACATAATTGATTAGAGTATACAAAATAAAATTGTAGTAACTTCTATTAAAGTGTTTTCAGTAAATCAAATTATTCCAACCTTCAACAAGGTTGAATTATAACTATTTTTCATCTTTTTAAGAAGGTTCTGGTTCAGGAAGCTTGGCACTGAATGTGTGCATTACCCTTTTATAAAACACAAGTGTTAGCTGTTTGTTTTTTTCACAACACTAACTACATTATGATTCATAAATACAAGAGAAGTAGGCTGATGATGTAAAATTATAAAACTGACATTCATTGAAAGAGAAACATTTATCTGATTATTTTACCTTGCCTTCATTTTTCCTTCTAACAGCCTAAATATCTGCCTACCCATGTGTATAGTGGAACGATGAGTTTAATCTTAGACCACACATAATCGGGTAATTGATTTCTATTATGAGGCATATAATACATTTGCCACAGTAAAATAACAATGCTAAGTAAACCCTTGAAATTAGGATGCATTAGATGTTACCATGCTCTATAGGGAATTAGCCAGAGTTCTAAGCCTTGCCAAATACATAGTTGCTTTTTAATTCCATCATACAGAGGAATGTTTCTTTTGTTAAACAATGTAGATAATATATAAGTCTCTTGAGTCTGAGACACTGCCCTGTTAATATTAAGAAACATTTGATGTGGAAGTTGTGAGAATTAATATCATAATGTTATTGACTTTTGAATTATAACTGAAAATTATTGTCATTTTGCTTGGGGTCCATTTTTAAATTCCAAAATTCCTACTTGACTCCTATGGATGGATAACTCTTCAATAATTTAATATCAACATCTCTAAAATGGGCATAATCATAAATGGTACTTCCCAGGGCAAAAAATACCTTCACCCAGTAAGCTTTTGAAAATGAGGGAATAAGATTGAGAACTTGACTCTACACTCTGAATTATCATATAATGAAGAAGAATGGAGATGGGTGAAGACCACTGTGTAATGTGAATGACATAGCACATGTACTATATGGAATGATATTTAAGTATGTAGTTATACAATTATATGCATGTATGAGTCATTGTGGATGGTGTTGCTCAGCAAACAAAGAATAGGAGAGTCACCTATACACATGTTGGCACCACTATCCAGACTCCACCTGGGAGAGGATATCAGGGTTAATTTGGATATCTTATCTTCCTGGTAGGCAAATCCCAATCACGTAGAATTGTATGTTAGGCTAACAAAGCCTGATATTGCTCATGTGTCGTGTAACTAAATCAATTTGCACCATTTCCATGCTCACTGAGAAAAATTCCAATTGTAATTTGGCTTCACATAAAGCTTGTTGAAAATGAGAGAATGATGGTAAAGCTGATCTAATTCTGAGAATTATATTTCTCCTTATAAAAAATGAATTGACATCATGGCATTGTGTACCCTTCTCTCATAAGCTTTGGTTGTTATGAATTAGAATTCTTAAATTTGATTACTTTGGGGACACAGGTAATATCAAGTTTCTGTGCCTTAAAGACGGAGAGTTAAAACTACACTTGCCAAAGTCACACAGATCAAAGCCATCTGGTGAGGATCTCTTTGGGCAACCTGCCAGTTTCCCCTGGTAATGACCCTCTCATAATTATGATACAGAATATTCTATTTTCAACTGTATTCTCCAAGGCATAACAACATATTGTCTTGTTTTGCAAATATCAGTTGCAATGCTTCTAATAAAGCCTTCTAATGAAACACACTAGTTGGGTTCAAATTTTGCTCTAATTCTTACTAGCTGAACGATTTATGGCAAAGTACTTAGCTATTTTTTGCCTCAGTTTCTTCACTTCTGTAATGGTTAATAATGGTACATTCCTTTTAGGGTTTTAAGATGATTAAACGGCTGAATGTTTGTAAGACAAGGCCTGCTACAGACTCTTACAGGCTTTTGTTAATGTAATTAACTATCCTTGGATCAGTTTCTGCACATAAAATAGGTTGGCAAATTTTGTCAATTCTGTCATTATAATGCCACTTAAAGCAGTTCTTGCTTCTGGGAATGTATCCCTACTGACTTGATTTCATTCTTTAAACTCACAGTAAACTATTTTAATATTTTCCAGAATTCTCAGCCTGCCTAAAATATTTTACCATTCTGATTCCATACTGCCTCTACAGTTACCTTCTTTAGGACATTCATCTGATTATTAAACTTCTTCTCCTCGTATTTAACAGTCACTGAGTATTGCTTATAGAGTGAATTCTAAACTCTGCAGCAAGACATGCTAGGCCATCCACAATCTGTTCCTAATCTCACTCTTCAGCCTCATTTCACATTATGTCCTTCAAAATCACTGAAGTCTAATTATACTCTTCTGCTGGTCCCCAAATGTGTCAACCAAGTTTTCAGGGGGGAGTAACTACTATTCTGTTGTGAATAGCTTGAGCAGTGAAGTCAGACTTCCTTAGGCTCAATCCCCAGTGATATCACTTATTTGGTTATGAGCTTTGGCAAATCCTTTAATCTCTTTATATTTCAATTTCCTGGAAAAATAAGACCAAGCTCATAGAATTAAATGAGATAATACATGCCCCTTAGCACTCATGTTTGATACTCATTATGTAATTGGTAGAAGACATCTGTCATTTTTTGGTTACCTTTGTTGTTCCCTCAGCCCAAAATGCTTCTACCATTTTCTTTAACAATCTCTTACCGTTATGCAAAAACCAAATTAGATACCAGTAGTACGTCAAATATGTCCTGTTCCTCCAAATACAGCATAAGGTATTTCTGTTATAGAAACCATGCATTGTGTTATTTTTACTTACGTTTAGAATTCAGAATTGTTTGTTTATATGTCTTTTTCTCAGACTAAACAGTGAATTCACTGAAGGAAGAGACCATGTCTTATTAATCTGTCTCCTCCAGCCCTTTCCCATCAAAAATGCTGTCTTAAAATATTAGACCTTCCAAAGAAAAGTACCCCTTACTCAAAACAAATTGAGGAAGGAAGACAAGTCAGGCCTCATGTCTCATATTTTGATACATTTTCTACTTCACATTCAACCCACTGCTCTTCCTACATGGTTAGCTAGCTCTTTGACTTTGAGGAAATTTCTTGTTCCATCTAAGACTCAGTTTCTTCCTCTGCATTGCACTCATAATGAGAGTACCTATTTCAAAGGCTGTCCTGAGGATTAAATAAGATGATTCATGCAGCACTGATTGTCCCTGTAGTGAGTGCTCAGCCATGCTTACGAATTGTTGGTACCATTATTATTTTTCGACTGAATTATGGTTTGGGATGAGAAAGAAGTGAGGCTAGAAAACATAATAATTTCTTTTTTTAAAAAAATTTATTTATTTATTCATTTATTTAATTTTTGGCTTCATTGGGTCTTCGCTGCTGCATGTGGGTTTTCTCTAGCTGCTGAGAGCGGGGACTACTCTTCGTTGCGGTGCGCGGGCTTCTCATTTCGGTGGCTTCTCTTGTTGCAGAGCATGGGCTCTAGGCACATGGGCTTCAGTAGTTGTGGCTCGCAGGCTCTAGAGTGCAGGCTCAGTGGTTGTGGCTCACGGGCTTAGTTGCTCCACGGCATGTGGGATCTTCCCGGACCAGAGCTTGAACCCATGTCCCCTGCATTGGCAGGCGGATTCTTAACCACTGCACCACCAGGGAAGCCCAAAAACATAATAATTTCTTATTTCCATGTCTAATATAGGAAGAAAGGTATGTGTTTTGTGACTCTATCACTACAATTGCAAAATGGACACTGGGGAAACTGAGATTTCACCATATGAATGCAAAAAATGTCAATTGCAAATGTGTTTTCCTCAAGACAACTTAGAAAAAAGCAACATTCCTTGTTATTTATTCTTGGTTAAATCCTAGAAATCTTTCAGAAACTAAATACAGTATAATAAAACAAAACTAGTCCAAAAAAAAGAAGTAACCCTCTAATAAAACAGCATATATCTACTATTTAAGTATATAGGCAAGATGGTGTGTCATTCCCCTTGCTACCTTTATTAGATTATCTTTGATTTGTATCATTGTCAGGTGAAATGCAGTCTTAGAACTATCTCTTATATTTTAACGTGAGGACGTTTTTATAATGATGTATAGATAACATAGGTATCTGATCCAAGGAACAAACATCATTAATTCCACTTATGCCACTTCTGTCATTAGTCCGTTTTCCCCCTAATATAAGCCCTATAACAAATGATATCTATGCATTTTAAGAAAAAAACTACTTTGTTGATTTTTGATGCTGTTTTCTCTTTCCCTGTTACGTGCTGAAGTGATTAGCAGAGGTTTTCAAAGTGAGATCTAAGATTCACATGGTGTGCTCAGTAAAAATGCAGGGATTTTGTTCCATTCCAAACCTGCTAATCCACATTTCTTGGAGTGAGGAGGCTTGAAGTCTAAATTTTATCTGGTTTCCTAGATGACGTTTATGCACATCAAAAAGTGAGAACCAGTGAATTAGATGGATGCTGTTTAGAAAAATGTATTTATGGATATTTTCCAATTTTCAAACTGATTTATAAGAGAACATAAATACATTTTGCAAGTTTTTCCCCCCTACCATTTACTATGGTCCTCACAGTTTTTAGAATTTTAGTATTAGGTTGTTTCTGAGGCCAGCTTGTGTTAACAACCAATTTGGTACTGTTTCATTCTGCTCAGCTTTATACTGAATTCACAATGCTGCCTCAGCGGTTTGAACTACTCTGCAAAGCAATTACAGATTTCCCTGCTTTCAGAGTGCCTTTGAAAACTAAAGCCCTCCTCTATAATTAGAGGTTTCTGTTACAAGTACCTTTGTAAATACACTCAATTCCCTTGTAAGTCTGGCCTTTTACTTTATCTGATGTTGTCAGTATATGCAACAGGGATTACATTTTACTCATCCTTAACAACAGCAATAGATAGTTCACTCATTTACCTTTCTTTTACTCCATTTTTAATTTTTTTTTCTTTTTTTGAGGGCTTGGAGTCTGATTTTTGTTTGTTTGTCTGTTTGTTTGTTTTAAGACATAGTTCTGTCACCCATTAAAATCTCCAAGTAATTTCATTAGGTCAGAGACTCATCTGATACCTGAACAAATACTACTTGCTTGTCTACATATTCAGTAGGGTGAAATTTAATTACTTAATTATTGTTCCGTGAATTAGGTCAATGGAAGCAGTCAATCCCTTCTCAAACTCCTTGTAACACACAAACAAAACACCATACCTATACCCAACAGTTCTGGTGTGTTTTGTAGCTCCAGAAATTAAACTTAAAAATAGTGCATTTTAAAATTTCATCTGATTATTGGTCACGTGTTCTTAGGAATGGAGAATGAATTAAAGAATGAAATCCAGGTTTAAATAATTTCTATATTCCATATACTATTATTCCAATGAATTAGGTGTAGTATATGTATTTCACCATATATATACTTAATAAAAAAATATTTATTAAGTATCTATATACTTAAAAAAATCAATTAAGTATATACATAAAATTTACTTTTTATTTATAACTAATTGAATAATTATCAAGTTAACATCCTAATTGGTCAGTTTTATCTGATTAATCTTATGTTGTTACATAAGAGAAAATTGAATCATATGATCTAAATTTGGAAAAAATATGGTTTGTATTGAAGTTGAAATTCATAATTTATATTATCTGTAAGGGAAAGAGGAAACTAATATTGACATTTTGGGCTTGTTCTTTCACATTTGGAATTCAAATATCAAGACCACTGATCCTTAAACAACTAAAATAAGAAAGAAAAGGACTCCATGCAAGTAAAGAGAGATAAGGACCACAAAAATATTCAGTAAAGCAATGAGTGGGGATATAGTTTTTCCTTGGCCCACATACTATCAGTTGATTAGAACATATATAGTGTCAGCAGATCCTTCTGAAAATATAATGTTTGTGGTGTTTACTTATTAAGATCCAGAGAGGGAAAAGAAACTTATTAGGACCAACTCTGAAACTTCATGAGTGTGAAAGTCAGTGCAACGAGGACACCAAATAAAGAGATACATCTTTAAGTTTGATTAGGTCCCATTTGTTTATTTTTGCTTTTATCTGTTTTGCCTTGGGAGACCGATCAAAGAAAATATTGCTATGATTTATGTCTGAGAAGGTTTTGCCTATGTTCTCTTCTAGGAGTTTTATGGTGTAATGTCTTATATTTAGGTCTTTAAACAATTTCGAGTTTATTTTGGTACATGGTATGAGGGAGTATTCTAATTTCATTGATTGACATGTAGCTGTCCACCTTTCCCAACACCACTTGCTAAAGAGACTGTCTTTTCTCCATTGTATAGTCTTGCCTCCTTTGTCATAAATTAATTGACCGTAGGTGTATGGGTTTATTTCTGGATGCTCTATTCTGTTCCATTAATCTGTATGTCTGTTTTTGTGCCCATACCATGCTGTTTTGATTACCATAGTTTTATAGTATTGTCTGAAGTCTGGAAGGGTTATGCCTCCACCTTTGTTCTTTTTCCTCGGGATTGCTTTGGCAATTCTGGGTTTTGTGGTTACATATAAATTTTAGCATTATTTGTTTTAGTTCTGTGAAAAATGTCACAGGTGTTTTGATAGGGATTGCATTAAATCTGAGCTTGATTTAGGTAGTATGGCCATTTTAAAAATATTAATTCCTCCAATCCAAGAGCATGGGATATCTTTCCATTTCTTTGAATCATCTTCAGTTTCCTTTATCAGTGTTTTCTAGTTTTCAGCATATAGGTCTTTCACTTCCTTGGTTAAGTTTACTTTTAATTTTTTTGGTTTTTTTGACACAATTTTAAATGGTATCTAAAAAATAATACAAATGAATCTATATACAAAAAAGAAACAGACTCACAGACATAGAAAACAAATTTATGGTTACCAAAGGTGAAAGAGAGGGGGAAGGGATAAATTAGGAGTATAGTATTAACAGATACAGACTATTGTACATAAAGTAGATGAGCAACAAGGATTTACTGTACAGCACAAGGAACTATATTAAATATCTTATAATAACCTATAATGTAAGATAATCTGAAAAAAATATATATAGGCAAAAAAAAAGAGATACATCTTACTCCAGAGCATGTGCAGAGCATATGTAGAGGACATATTAAATGAGACTAGATGAGTGGACATTAGTAGGAAATCCAACCAGAGGTGGATGCACTGACCAGCAACAAGTGGTGTATCTATTGAGTTATCCATCCTGTAACCTTTTCGGGGAGCCCATATTCCTGAATGAGTGCAGAGGAGGGTAGAGGGCTGAGTGTCTAATTTTAACTGGTGGATGCTTTTCATAGTCTTCTGGTTTTCTGGCTATAATCGTGCTATTCATAGCTTTGTCTGTGAAAATACTTGTGGTACTGACTTCAATCTGAACTTAAGGCTAAATTGAAAAAATATAGGTTTTCTTTTTTGTTTTCATTCACTTTTTTTTTTCTGTGATTCATTCATAAGACTTATTGCTAAATAACCAAGAATGTTTTTAGCAATGCAAAGACATGCTTCCAAAGTAAGATTCTCTTGTTCCATAATTGTTTTTACTCTTCCCCAAAGAAAGTTAGTTGTGATTAGAAACTAACAGTAACTAATTAGATGTAATTAGAAAGTATCAGTTTTTTGTGATTGATTTTTTTTTTTTATGATATCACTTATAGGTGGAATCCAAAAAGTAAAACAAACTAGTGAATAAATAAAAAGGAAACAGACTCACAAATATGGAGAACAAACCAGTGGTCACCAGTGGGGAAAGGGAAGGGAGGAAAGTCAGGACAGGGGTAGGGAATTAAGAGGTGCAAACTATTATGTATAAAATGAATAAGATACAAGTATATATTGACCAACACAGGGAATCTAGCCAATATTTTATAATAACTATAAATAGAGTATAACCTTCAAAAATTGTGAATCACTATGTTGTACACACATAAATTACAGGATATTTTACATCAGTCATGTCTTAATTAAAGAATAAAATAAAATCCACAGCAACATTTAGATTAAAGAGCTTCATAGGAACACATATGCTGCTACAACCCTGGTATCCATAGGAAATGGTGTCTCCTTCCTAGACCTTCCCTAGAAAGCGCTGCTGGTTGCCTTGAATATGGCAGAAGCTTTCCCCACTCTGGCAAACCCCACTGGCATTGACTCATTAACACTTATTAACATTCTAGAGTGGTTCCCAGGGCCTGATGAATGTGCTGAAGACTGGGTGTGATTTTCAGTGCTTGGCTTGCAGCTGGGAGGAACCACGTGTGCCTCTAGGCACAGGGTCTGCACCAAGCGCAAATGGGTCTCCCTTTACTCCCGGGGATAGACTGTGCTTTCTTTGCTCTGCACAACTTACAGGAAATTGAATGACATCCCAGATCTTATACTGTAGCATTCCAGGAAATTGGTAAACAGACCCTATGTCAGTCAACAGTCCCTTAACTGAGAACCATGGTGCAGAGTCTCCTGGGACGAGGCCAAACAAATACCAATTTCTTAAAAGTTTAGTTGATTGCTATTTTTAAAAAGTGCAGTCTTAGAGACATTCAAACTCCAATAATTAAAAAAATGTAACTCTTAAAATAAAGATGGTCTTTAATATATTCTACAATATTGACAAATATAAACCATCCGAATATTTGCTAGATTTCTCTAGATTAATTTTTCTGGTAATCAAGTGTATAAAAAACAAATGGTTTGCTGTTTAAAATATTTTTTATATTATCCTTTATTTAGAAGTTTTTACATGGCTTGCAGATGGAATACTAAAATGCTTGGGTTTTCAAATGACTGATTACTTCCATCTGCTCTTAACCACATTTCTCCTGTCTCTTTTACAGTTATCCAAAGGCATTCAAAGTTTTTTTCTTAATCAATTTCGTAAGTTTTATAGACATTTCATGAAGGCAAAAGTTCAAACAATAACTTTGGCTTTGACACATGATATTTTATATTTTGCTTTTCTCCTCAAGGTCTTTAGGGTGGTTTACAAAATCCAAACCTTTTAACAAATATACACAAAACATGCTTTTTGACATGCATATGCATAGGGAAATTAGCAATAAATTAAGGACAGAAAAAGTTAAGATAAAATCTGAGAAGAGGTTGGAATCTCAAAATGAGGAATTATAAGCTTAGAGGAGCAATACAATTTATGCCCAGATTGTGAGTGATGTCCAGAAAGGAAAATGAGAGAAAAAAAATCCAAGCCTTGTGTCTGCATATTAGCTTCTACAAGAAAATCTGGTAAGAGAATCTGTTCAGTATCTGTTTGCACTGAAGAAAAGCATATAAATGACCCAAACATATTAGGGAGTTGTTTGAAATTACCCACTAAATACATATGTAGATTCATTAAAAGCAGTCCATACCTGCTTTCATTTCCAATATTCACATATTTGGCACTTATGAGACAACAGGCTCTAGGAGACTATAAGTGATATTTTAGTCATAATTTGATAAATGCATGAATCATTTTAAGAAAATCAGAAATAGAAAAAATATTTCTTTGTATGTGTGTCATTCAGTTTAAGCTAGATTGTGCTATAGGATAAACCAGTCCCAAATTAGTCCATGAGTAAATTCACATCCACTCTCACATTCACATGTAGGTTTGTGAGTGTGTTTCTGTACACTCAGTCAACAGTCACTACATCACTGCAGACCTAGGAGCCCTTTCATAGCATCTGTTCTTCATAGTATGGCTCAGCTGCCTAGCCTGTTTTATACGTATGGCTTATCCATCTCAACCTGAGAGCTTCTTTGCCACCAGAGCAGAAGATGACATAATGGTATTTCTGTCTATCTATAACTACATCTAAATCCCTATCTATCTATCTATCTATCTATCTCATCTGTCTTTGATGTATGTATTTATTTATGGAAAACCATAACTTTAAAGGTAAGAGAGGGACTATTGGAAATGGCATTTTTTCCTATTAAGTATTAATGAATATCATTTTCTTTACTGTCTTAAAAGAGTTCTGTCCATCACTGTTGACATGACATATCTAATGCGTTCCATCAATTTAATGCATTTGGCATGATTTACACATATTTGTAGTTTATGTTTTAATGTGAAGTCTCAACAAATAATCTACTGGCTAGAATTTTGTCATTAATTATGCACCATAAAAAACTTTCCACAGCATTCACATTGCTCTGTGACATGCTTTTTGGACAACAAAACTATATCCTGTTATAGGGGCCATTTTATCTTTAAATTACTTTTATCAACAAACATTTATTGACCACTGACTATGGCATGAACTAAAATAAATATTTCAGTAACTAGGTAAAATAGTATTCTATTACATTAGAAGATATATGATGGATCAGTTAATAATATCAGGATTTTAGAAATAATTATATTCTAAAGAATGTGATTTTTTTCTTTTTAGTGATTTCCCAGTAGCTTGTACTATGCCTCAAAACTCATTAATAAGTTCCAAGTTGTCAAAACATCACTTGAAAGTATAGAGATATGCAATCAGATTATTAGGAATATATTATTCTTTAAAGGAAACTTCCAGGAAAAAAATTGAGTGGAATTGTTTTTGAGATACCTAAATAAGGATATGGGCCCATTGACCATGGTTAACTAAATAATAAACCACTGTATTTTTTGCTACTGAGTATATGTACTGTTCCTTTTTCAAGAGCATTTTTTTCCTCCTGTTTTATAGAGCATTTCGGAAACAATGAATTTATGTGATTTGTTTTACCTCTAAAGAGCTTTCTCATGTATTTAATTGAACTACTTTTTATTTTTTTTTAATTTTATTATGATAAATATATATAACATAAAATTTGCCATTTTAATGTGTACAGTTCAGTGGTGTTAATTACATTCACAATGCCATGCAACCATCACTACTATGTAAAATATTTCTATCACCCCAAACAGAAGCTCTGTAACTCTTATGCAATAAATCCCCATACCCCTTCACCCCAGCCCATGGCAATCCTGAAACAACTGCCTTTCTCTATGAATTTGCCGATTCTAGATTTTTCATATATTATTCCACTTAATATTTTCAAGGGTTATCCCCTTTGTAGGAAGTATCATACATTCCTTTTTGAAGCTGAATATTATTCCATTGTATGTATTGGGTGGGCCAAACAGTGCCTTCGGTTTTTTAAGTAAAAATAAAAAACATTTTTCACTTTCATCAAGAACTTTATTGAACAACATATTCACCCTTTCGTTCCACTACCTTCTGCCATTTTTTCAGGCAACTTCATAATTCCATCTTCCCAAAACTTTTTACCTTTTTGAGCAAAGAACTGTTCCAGGTGCCTTTTACCGTCTTCTAGGGAATTGAAATTTTTTCCATTAAGAGAATTTTGTAAAGACCAAAATAGATGGAAATCCGAAGGTGCAATGTATGGTGAATATGGCGGATGAATCAGAACTTCCCAGCGAAGCTGTAACAATTTTTGCCTGGTCATCAAAGAAACATGTGGTCTTGTGTTATCCTGTTTGAAGATTATGCGTTTTCTGTTGACTAATTCTCGACGCTTTTTGTCGAGTGCTGCTTTCAGTTGGTCTACCTGGGAGCAGTACTTGTTGGAATTAGTCGTTTGGTTTTCCAGAAGGAGCTCATAATAGAGGACTCCCTTCCAATCCCACCATATACACAACATCACCTTCTTTGGATGAAGACAGGCCTTTGGTGTGGTTGGTGGTGGTTCATTTCGCTTGCCTCACAATCTCTTCTGTTCCACATTATTGTACAGTATCCACTTTTCATTTGCTGTCACGATTTGTTTTAAAAACGGAACGTTTTCATTACGTTTCGGTAGAGAATCACATGCGGAAATACGGTCAAGAAGGTTTTTTTCACTTAACTTACATGGAATCCAAACATCAAAGTGATGAACATAACTAAGCTGCTGCAAATGACTTTCAGCGCTTGATTTGGATATTTTGAGTATGTCAGCTATTTCCTGCGTGGTATAACATTGATTGTTCTCAGTCATTGTTTCAATTTGATCGCTGTCTACTTCAACTGGTCTACCCAACCGTGGAGCATTGTCCAGCGAGAAACCTCCAGCACGAAACTTTGCAAACCACTTTTGACATGTTCGATCAGTCACAGCACCTTCTCCATACACTGCACAAATCTTTTTTTGGGGGGTTTCAGTTGCATTTTTACCTTTCTTGAAATAAAGTATAATATGCCGAAAATGTTGCTTTTCTTCTTCTATCTTCAGTATTAAAATAGCTACACAAAAATTCACCAGTTTTGATAAGTCTTTTTTTAAATGCATGCTGATGTGACAGCTGTCAATACAATCTAACAAAATTGTTTCGAATGAAGTTAAAGACAACTAAGTGCTACTGGAGCCATCTTACAGAAAAAAAAATGAACGAACCTTTTAGCCAACCCAATATATACTACACATTTCATTTATTCATTTACCTGTGTATGGATACTTGGATCATTTCCACCTTTTGGCTATTGTAAATAATACTACAATAAACACTGTTATAAAAATATCTGAGTCCCTCTTTTTATTTCTTTTGGGTATGTACAGTTGACTCTTGAACAACATAGGTTTGAACTGTGCAGGTCCACTTATATGTGGATTTTTTTCAATAAGTACTTACTATAGTACTACACAATCTGTGGCTGGTTGAATCCAACTGTGGGTTCGAAGGATTATAAAGTTATACCTGGATTTTTGACTGTGTGAGGGGTCAGTGCCCCTAAATCCTGAGTTATTCAAGGGTCAACTGTACTTAGAAGTGGAATTGTTGGTCATGTGGTAATTCTATGTTTAACTTTTTGAGGAACCATCCAACTGTTTTCCACGGGGGTGCACAATTTTACATTACATCAGTGATGCATAAGGATTCCATGTTTCCCACATTTTTGTTATTTGTGGTTTTTTTCTAGTTAAAATAGTATTTATTATTTATTATAGCCATCCTAATGAGTATGATTGTGGTATTGATTTCTGTTCCCTACTGATTGATGATGTTATGCATCTTTTCATGTGCTCATTAGCCATTTGTGTATCTCCTTTGGAGAAATATCTACTCAAGTCCTTTGCCCACTTTTTAAATTGGATTTTGTTGTTGTTGAGTTGTAGGAATTCTTTACATATTTGATATATTAAACCCTTGTCAAATATATGTTTTGTAAATACTTTCTTCATTCTGTAGGTTCACTTTTCACTCTAATAATTTTCTTTGATTCACAAGTTTTTAATGTTTAAAAGTTCTAAGATCATGAACTTACACCTATGTGTTCTTCTAAAAGTTTATTATTTTAGCTCTTATAATTAGGTCTTTGATCTATTTTGAGTTAATTTTCATATATGGTATGAATTAGAGGTTTAACTTCATTCTTTTGCCTTTGAGAATCCAGTTGTCCCAGACTATCTGTTGCAGAGACTTTTCTTGAATGGACTTGTCTCTCCTGTGTACAATCAACTGGCCATACATGTCTAAATTTATTTCTGGATCTTAGTTCAATTCCAGTGGCCTGTGTACCTATCTTTATGCCAGTATCACACTGTTTTGATAACTATAGTTTTGTAGTTAGTTTTGAAAACAGGGAGTGTGACTCATCCAGCTTTGCTCTGCTTTTTCAAGATTATTTTGATGATTTGAGGTCCTTCAAAATTCCTACTGAATTTGAAGATTGACTTTTCTATTTCTTGAATACTTTTTAATCATTTATATTCTTAAAAGTATAATTACTGGTAAACCTTCCAGAGAAACAAAATTAAGTCACATTTTCCCATTTTTAAAGAAAGGTCAGCACTGAGGTATTTGCATTTAGATCCCTATCTTTTTCGCCTTACTACGGCTTTTTTTTTTCTCTCATGTTAATGTCATAGTCTTCAGATTGTCTTGTTCACTCTTTCTAAACTTCTCTTTATCCAGTGCTCTTTGCAGAATCTGAAGTAGTTAGGTATATAGAATACAGTAGATGGTATGGCACTCTGTCAGATCATTTTCTTTGCAACTGTCTAGGAGGCAATTAATAAACAATATGTTAAACAGTTCTTCTTGCCCTTCCATTTTACCCTTCTGTTACTGTAATTTTTTTCTTTTTTAATGTTACAGGAAGTGAAGTTACAATGATTTCATGATCAATGATCAATAATAAGCTTTTACATTGATTGATATTAAATATGCCTGGTATATTGTGCAATCAAAAAAAAAGCCTACCTAACTAATGAGTGAAAACTAAAACAGACTAAAAACTGTAAGTCAAATGATTATATAAGATCAGGGAGAAAAGGTGATAGATAGGAGTTAAACACTGACTTATATCACAGATACTGAGTTATTAAATAAATGTTAATCTATTTTAATAAATTAGTATTTTACTTTAATATATTTTATATTTATTATACATTGTACATTATAATTACTAATTTTAATAAGTTGAAATAAAATAGATTATTAAAATTACTTAATAATCTATTTCATTATTTAATTCCCCACAACAAAGGGAATATTAGCACTATCT
Organism: Balaenoptera borealis; assembly: GCF_965194805.1. Taxonomy (NCBI): domain Eukaryota; kingdom Metazoa; phylum Chordata; class Mammalia; order Artiodactyla; family Balaenopteridae; genus Balaenoptera; species Balaenoptera borealis. Next base: position 90,273,492 of record NC_138861.1, on the reverse strand, counting down.
CCTGGAAAACATTATCAAATACAAGTCTTAGAGTGGATTTATCTAAAATTCATAGTTACTCAATATATTTGCTTGCCTTCAAAGTCCTTGAGCTTTTCATTTTACCCATTGTCAGTAGAGGTTATCATAACATTTTACCATGCACTTCTTTAATAAACTGTAAAATTTGGAAAATCAGAAATCAGGACAATATGACTTAAGATCCTAGACATGTTTCAGTTACTAAGTTGTCCCTCACCTCAAAAGTTAAAACTAATATCATACAATAATAGTTTTGTACAAAAGTACTATATTTAATATCCTTTTTTATTTGTCTGTTATCTTAATAATATAAACATTAAAATAAAATGAGGAAACATCTGTCTCTCCTTAGGCGAATCTACATTTTTTAGTGAATAGGCGTATCAAGAATTCTACCTAATCACAGTCAGGAGAAAAACCAACAAACTAAAAAAAAAAAAGAAAGACATTCACAGGCAATGACAATACTTTTAAACTTAATTAATTTTGGTGAAACACTATATTTCGTAGCAGTTTAAGCGGCAATATCTTCTGCTCACAATAATATATTAAATAAGTGATTCTTTCACCACAGCCTTGAAATTTTTGACCTTCAAAGGTCTTGCACAAAGATAAACACATCTACTGTGATACCTAGGTTGCCCCAACCTGCTTTCTGAGGTGATAGATAGTCTTTCTTCTACATCTGTAGTGATTACATTTTTCTGTGAAGCATGAAATATAATTACAGTGAGATTAGAGAGCATTACCTACATGTGTTATAATTGCCCATGAAATTAGCAATTTTCTGCTAAAAAATACCTACAGTGTTTAGTACTTTTTTTATTCATCTTGCTGAACTGGAAAGAGTTATGATTTGTTGTTTACATTAAATGATTAAAAAACCTAATTTTTAGAAATCTCACTTTATTGCTCTATAGTTTTACTTTTTTGCTAAAGAAAATTAACTGTAAGATGCCATGTTTGTTTCAATTTGTATTCATTAAAATCCAGTTTGAAATCCCTAGCTGAAGCTTTGCTAAAATGTCATCTGTCCTAATGAATATGTATAAAATAAAGTACAGGATAAATCTGAGAATTTTTTTTTCTAAGTACTCTGGGCTCTTTTGGAATTGAATGCTCTTGCACTAACTACATTATCAAAAACACAGTGTGCATGGTATCAAATTGTTTATTTAAACGGATAAATCCAGAGAGCGAACAGCTGTTGTGGAGAACAAACACAGTGGTAAGTTTTAGGTAATAGGAATTTAGAGTTTAGTTATAAGTTGTCCTTACACTCCTCACAGTGGAATATTTTACTTTATGTATTAGAAACCTAATAACAATCTGCTTTTACATGGACTCAATTAATTCAACATCCACATGAAAGAGAATGGAAGGAAATTATCTTCATTCTCACTGCCTCTACCTTAATTGCAGGCCTTTATCACTTGCCAACTGGGCCATGACAATCACATGCTAAACACTCCCTTTCTCCAGGTTATCTCCATCCTAACTATTCTCCACACTACTGTCAGTGAGGTAAAATATGTTCTTGCTCAGGTGACATTCCTCATTAAAATGTGTCAATTGGAAATTTGTTCCTACCGTCCTCTTTACCATGCCAGACAGTCAGGGAGAAGGCACTTCTCATAAGCAAATGAAAACTGGAAGTAGTTAGAATTAACTAGAAAGGAAGCACCCGAGGGACTCTGAAGACTAAAGCTATATAACCTAGAGGAAGTCTGGGCTACTCAAATCAAAATAATGAATTTAAGTAATACCTACATGGTGAACCCTCCTTTCCCTGTTGAAATCTGAGATAAATATTTATGTCTTTTAGGTTGCAAATCTGATTATTCTTTCTAGAGAAATTTAGGGGCACAGAAATCTAGTATTTCTGAGAGTTGTAATTTCCCCCCTAAACTCTTACAGTAAATAAGTCATTATATTGAGATTCATCAGTTCACAAGTTTCTTCCTTCTTATACATAGTTTATAGTTAGCTTTTTTGTGTGTGTCCTACACTTAACTGTAAGTGAACAGCATAGGTTCACTTGATATTTAAGGAACATTTTCAATGAAAAACTGACACCAAAACAATGAAAGTATAAAATAAATTATAGGGAACGACAATTCTAGAAAAAGAAAATTCAGAATCCTTTTTAGAATCCTCAGAGTGTTAAATAAGTTAGTATATTAATGATAATACCAGAATGCTATGGGGAAAAAAGACATCTTGAGAGCAAGAATATGCTCTTCAGTAGAAATTATTGTCTGTGCTTCCTCTTGGATAATGGGGCTCAATTTATATTGTCACTGCAATTAAAGAATATTTTTTCCAATGTTCTCACGTGGACAGGTATGCCCATGTGAATAACTTTTTATTACAAAGATGTAGGTAGAGGTGTTGCTTTGAGATTTAGGAGGAAGTTGCTTTAAATAACTAACTGAAGTATTAAAAAGTATAGTATGTTGACATTGATTGGTGGCCCAACAAAAACAAGAAAATACCTAACTCTATTATAGGTTATGGAGTTAAAGAAAGCATGTATGTTTATTTTGTGTGGAGGTGAAGAGACGGATGGTGAAAGCAAGGTACGTCACCTTTTGTCATTTTAATCCATGTACGTGTGTTTTCTAACATGTATATTAAATTAAAAAAAATACAATTACAAGAATTGGACTTCTAAGTGTGATAGGGTAACCCAGTTTGCCCGTTTATGCTTGATGTCCTAGCATAATGGATTTTAGTGTCCATTTTCACTTCAAAATATCTGTTTAGATGGATAAATTAGATTCAATCTACTTGAAATCCTCAGTCATTGGGAAACCATTAAAGGGAGCTATAGATTTCACTTTACTTTACCATACTTAAATTAAGCAGAAAGCTCGGTCTCTGGATCTCCAGGTTAGATCTTTTCCTTCCCTCTCAAAACGTTATTGTCATGTGAATTCACGTAAAATGAATGTGCTCTGTGTTGATATGTATGCTAGAAGATTTGAGTTCAACCACACATATGATTATGGGAGTGGACCCAAAATAGGAGGGATGTATTGAATTTTGTATAGGACCTTATGTGGTTTCTGAGATTTTTCATGTCCCTTGAAGTCCTATGCAGGCTATTCTTTGTTTATGCTAAGCCAAATAAAGATGAACTGGTATTACTTTGTTATGTTTTTATCTTTTCTTTGACAATTCAAGGGAAGTCATAACCTCCTGATGTGAGATAATTAAAAGCGAAATATCTTGTATGAAATAGCCAAATACATTCTAAATTTGTTCTACATGACAGCAACATGGGAAAAGTGAGGACTGAAGTTGTTCATTATAGATATCAACCGAAAGTGCTAACAACATAAACAAAAATAATTCTACTCAATTTTGTTGTGTACGTATTTTAAAATTGTTCTGTGAAATGCCATAATACTGAGGTTGTTTTGGTGTACTGATTCCAAATAATTCTACTAATTGATTTGTCCTTATAGTCAATAAGTATTTTGATATATTTAAATACAACCTATGAGATTTTTTTTTTTTTTTTTTTTACCTCTATTCAAGATAGGAATTGTAAAGAAAGAACAAATAGTCGAATTCCTAGTTTTGAGCTCTTTAGAAGACTTAGTAAATGCTTAGCAAAAACAATAGCCTGAAAAACAAAGTACTTTTCAAGCCCAGGCACTTGAGTAAATAAAAGACTTCTCTTTGGGACTCTTAGAATATGGCTTTGCATATAAAAGATTAGAGGACTCACAGGACACAGACTTTAACATATTGCCATAGGTGAGAAAGAAATGTGCATGAATCTAAGAAATTAAGAATTCCTAGGTTTCCTCGTTGGGTAAAAATACAAAATTGGGTCAGCTAGGAAAAGTGAGAGTCTGAAGGGATAGTGGAAGTTTTGATGTAGGTAAAATATTGAGAAGGGGCCTAACACAGCATGTTTGACCCAAGTCTGGCTAAGGGTAGGTTTACTAGTTGCCTGGTTCTACAATGAAGGTTAGATAGCTTTGACCTTTGCAGAGAAGCTCTGGGTCCACCATGGTACCAGAAGTTGTTGCTAAAGGAAGTATCTGTGATAATAGCCCAGAAAGAATATTTACTGAGGCCAGTACTCCTAATCTTCTATGAGGACAGTAGCCCAGAGTACCCACCCCTACCAAAGGGATTTCAGAATTGGTTGAGATAAGTACAACTGAACTAGCTTGGGCAGGGGGAAAGAAGAACACAGAGTGTACAGACCTGACACCTGAGAGGGGAGCAGGGTCACCAACATTATCTGATGATAAAGCAGAAGAGACCATTGGGAAGGAGGAGCTGTGCCTCTGGGCAGGAGAAGCTATACTTCAATAAAGGGCAGGGAGAATAGATAATAGATGTGTAGAACAGCATGCAAGAAGGACAGGTGTGTCTTCTAGGAAATTAGATTATTCCAAGGAAATTGCTTATTCACCCCACCCTATCAAAAAGTGAGTTTTAAACTTGAAGTGACTGAATTTCTTTTTCACAGTAAATTGATTTTTCTGCCATCAATGGGCTATTTAGTTATATCAGGAAGGAGGATTGTTAAATGTATGCAAATTTGTTAAAACCATACTTGATCTATGTCCTGCATTTATTCATGTATAATAATGGAGAAAAGGATGATTTGACTCCTTTTAAAAGTTTTGAAGATCTCTTTAAATTGTCAACAAATGCATTGAATTCATGTCCCTGGTACTTAAAATATACATTGTGGTTTTTGTGATGTCTAATATTTACAAAGTGAGTTTCTTGTCAGATGTTGTCTGACATTTATTTCAATCAAGAAAATAAATGATTCCTGAGATTTCCCTTTGCCTTGTGGGTAAAAAGAACCCTCTGGGAAAGTAATACAAGCTATTTTGTCCTGTTGGGAGATGTTGTCATTTAAATAAATATTTAAATATTATTGTCTCAAAAATATGAAAGCATATTTTAAAAAATATTATAAAAGAATAAAATAGGCAAAAAGGTTACTTGGAATTGTTTCTGTGAAACGAGTACATTGTCTAGTAGACCCTTAAGGGGTGTCTTATTCTGTAGGGGTCTTTTCATTTCATAGATTTAGTCTATTTTGGAACTCTGTAGAGATAGAATTTAACTTATGGAGAAATTGGTGACCCATGTTTTCTTATTGAGGTAATGTAACTGGTTCCTGCCATACTGAATTGTCTTTTAAAGTAACTTTAGTATCTTACTGGAGCTGTCATTAGTTAATTATATAAATAATATCTTTAAAATATATTCATTTTATATTTGTATGAGAGAAATGATTTTACCTCTTCTTTAATTGTATTTTAATGTGTTAGGATATTGTCAGGAAAAAGAAATGACACTATTTTTCCTGGGAACTAGAGTGACCCAAGATCAACTTAATTGATACTCCTGTGTGTCGATTTATTATGGAAAGAGTACAGAATTTGAAATCACCACCTCAACTTTTAAATACAGGCATGAGTCTGCTTAGAATTCAGTTCACACACAGTTTCATTTTAGTCTGCTGCTCACTTGAAATGAGTTGAAATAGGTCAAAGAAACTAAAACAGTTTTAATAGGATTTATTTTTCTATTATTAAGACTATTAAAGTTTTCATCAATAATTTGAGAAACAAAATTTTTTAAAATAGTAAAGTCATATTGGAGTCACTGAATTTAGATATGTATACATGTATATTTATGTATATATATACACATATATACATGCATATATTGTATATACGTGTGTATGTGTATACACACGATAGACACAAATATGCATGTATGTATCTGTGCATATATATATATATTATATATAATAGCCTCCAAACGAAATAGAAATTTAGTGAGTTTTGAAAATACTCATCAACTCAATTGTTAAAACTGCATGCACATACAGGAGGAAAGAATAGGTGTAGAACTTTGAAGAGTTATTTAACTTTAGTCTTTATATCATGCCTAATGGTATAAAATGAGCTAATTCTTTACTGTTTAGACCTGAACTGCTTCTAATATCTTGAAATCATGCTCATTCTTTTCTATGATTTCATTTATACTAGAATATACTTTCTCATTCCCATTTTTCCAGTGGACCTATATTCTTGTTTGAGTAAGTTCAGAAGTCACCATTCTTCAATTAATTCTCCCAAATAAACTCTAAAAAGTGAATTGCTTTCTTATTTATGCCAACTCATCCTTGTACACATTTTTAATGTTTTGCTTTTCGTATACTATTGCATTTATTTTACATCTGTTACCACTGAAATATTCTTTGATGGCAGAAATTGTTTTGTTTGTATTTATTACTATTATTAACATATTATGTAGCACATATTGAGAGGTAGTCAATGGCTACCACAAATATCTCCCAAAGATTAAGACTAATAAGAAGATAGATTTATTATTTTCTATTTTCATAGTTTTTGTTTTTGTTGTTTTTTTCTGTTTTTTTTTTAATATAGTCTTTTTATCCTAGTAAAGAACGTTTATTTATTTATTTATTTATTTTTCCATAATGATATTATTTGGATCTCCATGAAAGCAGCATGAGTATTTGGAAATTATCTGGACCAGAAATCAAAAACAAGCTGCTAAATCTTTCAGAGTTCCTTTACTCCTGGTTTGGAATGCTTACCACAGCTGCAGATGGTCAGGAAAGAGGTGAGGAAGTTGGAAGGATTCACTTTGGGCCGTGGCTTCTGCAAAGAAGTAGACGAAGCAGTGATTTTCAAGGACCAAGACTGTTCTTAAGCCTAAAGCAAAAACATTAGTCAAATAAGCAGCAAGATTTGAGAAATATCAGCAGACAGACGCAGACATTGTACAAGTAGGAGTAAAAGAACACTCACCTTACCAGGTGGCTTCTGGACTTGGATATCCAACCAAGACTTTCAGGGGGAAAAAAAAAAAATGACATCAGTCATCTAAGAATAGTACTAAGTACAGTCTTCAGTCTAACTACTTATAAAGTTTTCAGCAATGTTTTAATTTTTACTTTGTTTAATTTAGCTTGTCCCTGAGGCAGTTAGTGAGAGCTAAAGACAGCTGCTGATTCATTGAGAAACATGCAAGAGTTTAACTGTTTCCTTTAGGCAGAGTTGGCACTTGGTTTGTTGGATGGAGATAGTCCCTCTGTAGCTTCAATGAATTTTGAATATTCTGTGTCATTTAAAGGGTCTTACTACTTACAGCAGCATGCTACAAATGGAAAACACAGCAGCATTTAGCACAAGGCATCCTGGCTCTGTTACTCACACTCTCTATATTAATGAGCAAGAGAATATGAATTTCAGTTTCTTCATTGGCATAGTGAGCAGGGTAACATGTCCTACCTCACAGGAGTTTTGTGATTTTACATAAGATAAGGCATGCAAAGTCCACAGATATAGCAGTTTTAAAGCTGGTAATTCATCTTTTCTCTAAAGTTACTCAGTCTGCCTAACGTGCTAGATTCTGTTCTGCTCACTATTATCATATAAATTGTGTATCCAGTAACAACAGAGATACCTAGCAAAATAGGCTCTTGTGGAAGATTTTGTGGCAATGACTTTTAATGAAACGCTATTGAGAAATAATAAGACAAGATACAAGAAGAAACTTTTAAAGAGCTTGCACATTGGAACTTGGCCTCTCTTGCTACTCTGTGAATCCTGAAGCCATCATTGAACCAGCCTGGGCTAGGCATGGTGAATGGTGAGAAAGAGGTGACCCAATAATTTCCATCTTCCATGCTGACAGCCGGAAAGCAGCCAGACACATGAGTGAGGTCGCCTGGGACTGGACAACCTGCAGCCAACCTGTCAACTGACTGCAGGAACATGAGTTACTCAAGCTGAGTCTGGCCCAGATTAGGAGAACCACACAGCTGAGTCCAGACCAGTGCCAACCTACAGAACTATGAGATACATAAATGGTTGATCTTTTAGCCATCACAGTTTTCTGGTTTGTTACATAGGGACAGATAACTGATGTATCTCTTACCATATTTCTGAAAAATAAGTTAATTGACTGAAGACAAAAATATAGAGAAAAAAGAGGAAGAGAAGAAGGATTAGAAATGCCAGATACATTAATTTAGGGGAGCAGAGGTGATCACTGGGGGAGAAGAAAACTTTCCAAGAGCACCTTGGGAAGGCTTTTGTATTAAATACACCAAGAACATGATTTAACATTTAAGAGCATTTTATTATCATTAATTAGCATAGATAACTTACTCCATCCATCTAAGAACTCATTGGCAAACTGAATGTCACAGTAATAATGAAAAGAGCAGTATGCCAACTTGGTACAATATTAATCTTGAAGCGAGCAGGGAAATTTGAATAAGAAAGATGATCTGTAGTGGGGCTGTAGTGTATACATATTCCTGAATTAATAGTTGACATATTTCAACCTTTTCCAGGGTAACATGGTGTTATAGAAGAATAATAGGAGATTCATATAGCTCCATAGTATGTTTTGTCAGCAATTGGTTATTCTTTCTTCACACCAGCAAAAATATGTTTTCTGGCTTTAGGATACAATCTCAAATTTGGTGCAATGTGCCTTGGAAAACTAAAAGAAAAACTGAGAATGACAGTTTGTAGTCAAAATGAAAAATTGCAAACCACAGAAACTATAAATTTTTAATGGTGGCTTTTCTCTTGGGAAAATTGGTCATTGTAGATGGAGCTCAATCACATTTGTAGCACTTGGCTCTTGTCTCTCACAGTCCTAGCCTCATTCTGAAAAAAAAATGTTATTCAAAGTTTTGTTCACAAAATGTGAACATATACAGTTATGTCTAAAAACTAACTTTTCAACAAACCTGATAGAATTTACACTGTTAAATTAGTATCTGCTTTTTGAATGGTTACATCAGGAGGCTATATAATTACTTTAATAATGTTGCTCTTATTTATAATATAAGTTATTTAGAATTGTTTCTGGAGCCTCAGGTTCAAGTTCTATATTATTTATTCATTTGCTAGAGAAATCAAGCTTCTATGCTGTGTACTCCCATGTCAGTGAACACGTGCTATCCATACTGATGGCACTAATGTTCAAAGAAACTGCAGTTATCTCTACCATACATTAAACAGGCCCTTCAGGTACTAGGAATATGTGGTTTGCCTTAGGGACAGGCTTTGAGATGCTTTCAACCTGTAGTAGAAAGTGATTCTAACACTGCATATCCGCAATCCTATTCATCTATGTTCATCACCCCAATCAAAAGCACTGACAGTGGTGAGAGTTTCTCTCTGACAATAAGCCATCACTTAGGTTCCACACAGTTTCTACTCAGATCCTTTGTATTTGAACTCAGATTTATCTGATTCCTTCCCCTCTATGTCCCACATTCACTGTGCTTTACCAACTGCACAAAATACAAAGAGGAGATGAAAATAAATCTCCTTGTCCCTACAATCGGAGATAAAATGGAAGGAGCATGAGTTTTGGAATCAAACAAAACAACCTTCAAACCCAATATTAGGCACCTGCTTCATGATTTCACACCTACCTTGCTATATGGTCAGGCCACTCAAGATGGCAGTTCTCTTGCTCTCTTTCCATCCCCTGCCTGACCAGTGCCTGCTTCACCTATACCCTACTCACTTGACTGACCTTCCTACGTACTTGCCCCAGGCCCTAGCTAGTGATAGCTGTTCTAAGGGGTGGTGAGGGGTGTGCCCCCAGCTGATTTCCCTGGTAACTAATGAGCCAAACTGATGTAATCCCCCCTATAACTGGCAAGCTCCCTTTCCCCTCAGGAGCGAAGCCTGCCAACATGTCCTGCCCGCCCGTCCACCACACATGGTGGAGCGTTGCTCCAGGACCTTGCCTCAGACATGTAAGCTCCCCCATCCACTAAACCACTGATGTCTCTGTTACTGACTCTGGGCTCTTTCTTCAGTCTAAAAGTTGGGCAAGTGCAGGCCTTGTAGGCCTGCGGGGTGCAGCCCAACACTTGCAGTGTTGCTGTGAGCATCAGAAACTGTGTATGCAATGGACACATGGGCTTTGTGACCAAATGGCTTTATAATTTCATATTTAAGGAAACCTCTCCATTCTAAACACAAGATTATGATCAATAAAATTAGAATAGAGATAATTGAAAGAACACAGTACACTAAAAATTATAACTATCTCTAGATACATAACAGAAAGCTAAAATGTTAATTAGAAGTGAAGTCACAAGTATACTGAACTCCTCACACAAAAGCAGGCAGGGGAATCTAGAAGCTTTTATCATGAGGGAAAGTTATGACTAGTAATGCTCCAACAGATTGCAGTATTAATTTATTTCACCAGGAGTAAATTTATCACTTTTTTTTCCATTATGTTGCCTGCCTTTCTTAGTATAGTATTTCTTTATCATTTTATTTTTTAAATTGTATTTGTCAGAACGTCTAAACAAGGAATTTATGTGAAACAAGTGGCTGGATTTCATCCTATTATATGATTAAGGTGTGGGTTAGAGTTTCCTCAACCATAAAATGAGGCTAAGGGGGAAAAATGTCTGAGTTATGCCTGTGCTCTTTTTTTTCCCCAGTCTGATTATTAAGAGAAGCAGAAAGAAACAGACCTAGTAAACTAATCATAATCTGTACCATGAATGAGCCTACTGGCTCAGTGGCCGGATCTTCGATGTCTCTATATTTCTACAGAATGGGAGGCACTACTGCCAATAAAAGTCATGATGTGGAGGGGCTTGGAGGAAGTAACTTGAAAACAACAAAGTACAGTTAAAGAAGAAAGAACACAGAAACTCCCACTCAAAATGAGCCTACAAAATAAAAAGATAGCAAAGGAATACTGATACTAAAGAAGACAGCCCACACATACACACACACACACACACACACACACACACACACTCACACTCACATGCATTGCACCACAAGTTTACTCCCAGTAAAATATAAATAACAATTTGATGACATGAACACTCACATGTTCATATCTAATCTCTAAAAAAGGAACCATAGGTAAGAAACCAAAATAAACCTTAAAATACATATAATAAGGAAAAGAGCAATCTATTAAACATGGAATGGAAAACGATAGATACTGAAATTTGTAAAAATTAGCATATACAAAACGTATAGGCTGGACAGTGTTCAAAAATTAGGAAATTGGGAATGAATAATATGAAATTTACCAAGAATTCAAAATAGAGTTAGGATAAAAAATAATTTTTAAGATATACAAGTCTTCTATACAAATATTGTTTAATTATAAAGAATTAAATAGTGATATCATAATGAACCAGAAAACCAAAAAAAAAAAAAAAATCCTTAATGATAATAGTAATAACACAACAGCAACAATGACAGTATTATTGAATGCTTACCATATACCAGGCCTTGTTCTAAGTGCTTTACACATTTTTATTAAAAACAAGCTTACATTATGTACTACCATTATACTCGTTTTAAAAGTGAGAAAGCTGATGCAGAGATATGTCATTTACACAGCTAGTAAGTGGTAGAATTTGCATAAATGTTTGCTAGTATTCTTGATCTTAGTAGTTTACCATACCACCCCCTTATAAATATGGCAAGATTTTTCTAAATTCACTTATGTATTAATTAAATTATAATACAAAATTATCCTTTGTTTTTTTAAAATGTGTTTAGTGAACTTGACAGTTGACTTCTAAATTTCACATAAAGGAATCAAGGTAAATTTAAAAGCAAAGGCAATTTGTATAAGAAAGACTAAGAAAGGGTGATGGTTTAACAATATCTTATATGAGGATTTATTTTATATTGGAATTTATTTTGCCCATCATTTATTTACACTGATAAATTAAACCCTATTTCCCAGGCCACCTTACCTACTGGCTTCAGGCTGGCTTCAGGATGGATGGTACTACAGAAGACTAGAGAGTGGGAGTCAGGTAGAAGATGGATTATTTCTGCTCCTTTCTCTCTACTTCCAGGCAGCATCTCTGGCAGTGACTGCATCTTCCCCAAGGTTATAGCTACATCCAGGCCAAATTGTTCCTACCATCTTAACCACAGGACCTTGCAAATACCAACTCTTCCATGGCTCCTTCCATTCTTGGGGGTTGTAATGCCTTTCTTCTGTTGCCAAACTCTGGGTTGCCTCCCCATTCCCTTTCAGTTCTGCCACCTTTACAAATAATTCCCATAGTAAATTGACTGTATTGAACTCTTTGGCATGGTTTCTATTGGCTTGATCAAATCCTGGGTAATACTGCAATATTAATTAAAACAGTATGATATCGGCATAGATATAAAAAAATTGACAGAAAAGAACCACATATGTGTGAATATTTGTGACAGAATTAGCTTTATAAATTAGTCCAGAAAACCTTTATTATATAATAACTTCCCTTGGGAGCAATTAATTCATCACATGCAGAAGGAAAAGTATGAAATTAGTTCTTCACCTCTCACTGTACATAAATATTTTTCTTAGTTCTTGACCTCACACTGTACATAATATATTTCTCAAATACTGAAGATAGAAAAATAAAATAAAACTTTAACATTGTTAAAAATATAGAGAGAAATGTATTTGTTAAGTAAAAATGAATTTCTTCAATAAGACACTCAATTCAAAAAATAAAAAAGGGAATTAGTAAAATTGCTAATGTTAACATTTCATTTCGACAGAAGATACATAAAGTAAAAAAATAAAATGAAAGAAACTGAAAGATTTTAGTATCAATAATTTATAAAGAATGTCTAAAATTCATTAAAAAAGACAATTCAATAGAAAAAAGCGAAAAACTTACATGCAGTCAGTTCACAAAATGTGTGATTTGAATGGCTAATAAATATGTGAGATGATGTTTCCTTCTACCAATAATCTAGAATATATAAACTAAAAGAATAATAAAATACCTTTTTGAATTTAACAAAATTATACAAGATGTTTTTAAACATTTTCTTAGCATATGCTATGGGCAAAATAAGAGGAGATGCAAAATAGGATACTTGCATTTTTGCTGATGAGATGCAAATTGTTAGAACACTTGGAAAGGTCTTCAGCAATAACAAAATTAAAGACATACATACCCTAAGACTTGGAAATTCTGCATTAGGCATGAAATCCAAGGAAAAATTTTCACACTTACACAAGAAAACATGCAAAATTTCTTTATGGCGAGGTTGTAATGGAGGATTGGAAACATCTTGTATTTATACCAGTAGAACAATGGAAATAGGTTTAGTGGGGTGGTGTGTGTGTATGTGTGTGTGTGTGTGTGTGTGTGTGTGTGTGTGTATGTGTGTGCATGTGTATGTGTTCTATATAACAGTAAAAAGTAATGACTAAATCTATATGAACCTGGGTTGATATTTTAAAAAAAAAAATACAAAAGGCAAAGTACAAAATATATATTCAGATGATAACACTAAGGGAAATTTTAAGAAGACAATACAGTATATTTTTACACTATACATGGATAGTAAATACATAACAACAATGTTAGGAAGGCATATATGTTAAATTTAAAATGCTGCTAAATGTTAGGTTGGAAAGAGAAGAAATGGGATAATGACCAGAACAAAGAGGACTCTTTTGTATGAATATTATTTCTTTAAAAATATATATATATTGGGAAAAATGGAAATTTTAATACTTTAACAATATAGATGATGTTTGCATGTATTACCTATAATAAAATTTAACTTACCTATATTATAGAAACAAAAGTAGAAAAATAAAAGTCAAAATTTCTTTGCATGTTAAAAAATAAATTTCTGAGTAAAGTGAGTATGAGTAATATTAACTTATTAGTTTATGCTTTTCTATAGTTTATAATAGCATTTTTTTATAATAGTGATTCATTTTACAAACAACATATAAGTTAATTATCTCAAATGGCATCAATGGGTATTTGAAACTGTTTTTACACTAAATAATAATCATAGTAACATAATTTGCTTTCTATGTATTTTAATATAGCTTCAAATTATATCTCTAATGTAATCTATATCTGTATTTTACATATAAGAAACTGTTTAAATGGTATTATAAACCTCTCTTGATTTTCCTTTTTTTTTTTTTTTAACTTTTTATTTTATATTGGAGTACAGTTGATTAACAATGCTGTGTTAGTTTTAGGTGTACAGCAACAATAAAAAATGATACAAATGAACTTATTTACAAAATAGAAACAGACTCACAGACTTAGAGAACATGTTACCAGGGGGAATGGTGGGAGGGAGTGATAGTTAGGGAGTTTGGGATTGACATGTACACACTGCTATATACAAAATGGATAAACAAAAAGGACCTACTGTATAGCACATGGAACTCTGCTTAATATTCCGTAACAACCTAATTGGGAAAAGAATTTGAAAAAGAATAGATACGTGTATATGTATAATTGAATCTCTTGATTTTTCTTTTGTACAAATCAATAGATTAATTTACAGAATAGTTCTTTGCTAAAATGGTGGATAACAAAGACGATCAAATACAGTAGCGCAGTCAAATGGAATCATTAATCTACTTCCCTCTCAGTACAATATTGTCTTCTTATACATATATTTTACATAATGACACTTTGATAACAGTATTAAAATATAACACTTGGTAGATGTTTGCAAATTAGATAGTTTTAGCTATTGTGTGACTATGAATAGAGTTACAAAACTCCTTTACAGATAGAAGTAGCATGTTTGTAGGACTAATAAATTAAATGTATTTTTATCATGCTGGGGGCTATGACAAAAATATGTGCCAGTCTAAATTATTTAGTGTCTCTTTACCCTCTAGGTTTTAATAAATTCCCTAACAACACAGAACATATTTTCACTTTTTGTAGTATTTTTGAAAATAAATCTATTCTAACATTTCTGAATTAATTTAAACTTTGTGCTGAGGAAATAATTCTACACTGAAATGAGTTGCATTGAATGATAATACTACATACAGATGCCCTCTCTAATTATAGTATTTTTCTCTAGAATCTTAGTTCAACAAGGTCTCCTGTTGAGTTTAAAGCAATTGCCCAGGTAACATTTGTATCTTTCTTTTTTTTTTCCTGTTAGTGTTAATGAGAAAGTTTCTTTGGTCTTTCCTTTCATTGTTTGGAGCTAATCAGTTTAAAAATCACTTCCCAAATGTTTGTTTTTGACCTGGTAAACTGAAACTTAAATATTTATTTTGAACCTATCTTATCACTACTTCTTCTGGTTTCCAGTTCTTATATCAGATGAGCAGACAAATAACACAGAGCAAAATATAAATAAGATTTGATTTCCCAGAAAGTAGCCATAAAATGCTTCTTCTAGTCAGATACTCTGCTAGAAACTATGGAGTCAGAAAAGAATATATAGACATGGTTCCTGCCTTGCGATTCTAGTGGTGCTACTAGTCTAGTGGATGCTGCCTGTTTTTAAATATACTGAAAAAGAATTTAAAACAAAATGTTTTCTTCTCTTCCTAGAAATGGATTTCAAAACTTTAAGTCTGTCATTTGAAATTATTAATAGAAACAATTGAAATGAGAGATGGTATTTTAAAACCAACTTATCAATTATTTCTTAAAAATAAACTCAAAAATTTTATTTGAGCTTTTTCATCTTTACTATACGATGATTACATGTTGGGTGGTTTACAGTAATGCTGACATAAAAATCAGCAAATGTGCATATATTATATATCTAATGGCTAAATGAAATGGTTCATATCTGTATTATGCACACAAGTAGGGCTATATATGTATATTTATAGATGGGTAGATAGATAGGTAGGTAACTAGCTAGCTATCTTCATATCATTTTGGTAAGTGATTATTCTCCAAAAGGAGAACGAACTAAGAATATTCTTGTAATAGTAATTTTGAGGTGGATATGTGAATGAAGCTGATATTCAGATGTTCAAACTCCTGACAATAGACATGTGATGGGGTTAACATTTAGAATGAACATACAGAATGCAGTATAGCTTCAGAGTGAAATGTTCTAGTTATCAAAACACTCTAAGCCTTCATTTCTTTGCCTGCAATGTGTAGATAATAAACTAAATTTTCTCTTGAATGTAAAATCTATGTGTGAAGTACTTTGTTTTATTCAATACTGCAGCCCAGACCTAGAATGTAGCCTTGCATATAAGAAATATTGAATACACATTGTTGAGTAAATAGCAATCAGTGAATCAGTCAATCAATGGATGCCTCTCACAGAGAAGTTTTGAGTTGACCTTAGGCACTTTGCATAGTACCTACCATATAAGCACCCACTAAATAAAATTTCTATTATAATTCTTACTATCATCATTAATAATAGCTTTTCTAGGTTTATATCATAATTATCATAGAGTGTATAAAATTGGAGGTCATGCCCTTTTCCTTTATAAGATTTGAGTTGTTTTCCATTTTAAATTGGTTTGGGGTTATAGTCACGATATAGATTAATGTAAATACAGAATTTTATTTGACAGCGTATGGAGGCACAATCGAAGTGACAATGTGAATGAATATAGGCAGAAAACAAAATAAAAGGTAAAACATGTTTATAAAAGCTAGCTTTCTTGTTTTAAACATCATTTAGGATAAAATGATGAATCTGTACACATAAGTCTGCACAAAACATTTTCTAATGGCAAGTTAAGGAGTCTAGACTTGATATCATATAATCAGTAGTGATTCTTAAGCTGGTGGCAATATGATAAATATGTTAGAGTAACAAGAACAATATGGTGCAAAAGTAATAAAAAAAAGATTTCAGCTTTTAAAGCAATTTGACATCTTCTGTCAGAATTTGGGTATTTGGTTTGCTTTTTGCCTCAACAATTTCACTTCAAGAACTTAAACTTTGGACATCATCTGTTCAAATTTAAATTGTTAGATATAGTCAAAGCATTGCTTATATTGCTGCATCATTTAAATCACCTAATAATGAGAGAGTTATTAAACATATTATGGTAAGTCCATTAGGTAGACTAATTTGTAGTCATTAAAAAGAAATGAGGGAGGGTGTTTAATGAAAAAAAGGATGGGGAATGTGGGGGGAAATTATGAAGGATTGCCTTTATTGCTTCTATAATTTCTATGAAAAATGTGTTCCTATCTATTCATAGCACAAAGTTTCCTAAAAGAGTTTGGAGATACTAATGCACATGTAAGAAATTTATCTATACTTTTTTAGATTTTCTGGTTCAAATACTCTTTGTTTTTATAATAATTTTTTTAAGAAGTCATTTTAAAAGGAAGTATCGGGACTTCCCTGGTGGTGCAGTGGTTAAGAATCTGCCTGCCAATGCAGGGGGCACGGGTTCGAGCCCTGGTCCAGGAAGATCCCACATGCCGTGGAGCAACTAAGCCTGTGCACCACAACTACTGAGCCTGTGCTCTAGAGCCTGCGAGCCGCAACTACTGAGCCTGCGTGCCACAACTACTGAAGCCCGTGCGCCTAGAGCCCGTGCTCCGCAATAAGAGAAGCCACCACAATGAGAAGCCCACGCACCACAACCAAGAGTAGCCCCCACTCGCCGCAACTAGAGAAAGCCCGCGTGCAGCAACGAAGACCCAACACACCCAAAAATAAAATAAATAAATAAATAAATTTATTTAAAAAAAAAAATGAAGTATCAGGTAGCAGTATGCAGGGTGGAATCTAATAAGGCAAAAATTGAACTGGATGCTGGAACAAACTGAAGATGAATGTGACAAGGATGTGGCTTTGATAAGGTTCTGAATTCTGTTGATCTACTAGTGAGTTGCTAAGTTGAGACGTAGGATGCTGTAGAAATTCAAGAAATGGTTTTATTGTTGTTTTTACTGTTATTCTTCTTGTTTATGTTGTTTGAAATATTTGAAATGACAGATGAATATTTAATTAAACCCTATGTGTGGAGCAAAACATATTTTCTCATCTATGTAAATTAACACGTATTTATATCTTAGGTTTTTAGAACAGACAGTTTATTTGTATGTATTCTTGGTTCAGAAAGACATAAGGCTGAATATAGAGACACGTAGATATAATATAACATTGTTGAAATAACAAAGATAAGTAATAGTAGGGTAGGGCCATATCATGTCATTAGCAATGAGGGTAATACAGTACAATGCAAACCAATTACATGAGATGGTTAGGACACCAATTTTGTTTTTATTATTCCATGAATCCCATTAGTGAAAAGAATTCAGGGTAATTGCATAGTAGCTAATGCCTATGATATCAAAAGGCCAGTTATTTTAGAGACTTAATATTAGAATTTTTTTACCTTTGAGAAATCATAAAAATCAAACTACATAATATAATTAACATCATCCTCAACAATATTTCCTACAGTGAACCAAACAAGAATTTTGCTCGTATGTTTCCTAGAGCACTTTTTAAAAGGGGCATATGCACCAGTGTGCAATTCAATAACATTAGCTCATTTTGTGTGTGTTGCAGGGATTGTGGTGACAGAGCAAAAATAGAATATTAAAAGGTCCACATGTACATTTCCTGCTTATATGGATTGCAGTGTTAATTTTGGAGAATTGAGTGGAATAGGCTTTCTCTCATATGTCGTTTCTTAAATTATACTTTTGAAGGTGGGTAGTTTTCAGATTGTACCTAGATGGAAACTATTATGCATTGCTCATTAAAAACAGACCCAAACACCTTAGCAGCACTGAATAAAACGTAAAACTCTGACATATTGTGAAAAGCAGAGTGAGGAAAATCTATTAGAAAATAACCAATTTATTACCTACCTTGCTTTATTACTTGGTAACTTGGCCATTTCAATTCCTGGTATCATGACTATTATCAGTCAATATTTCATTAGATATTTCATATTCAAGTGATTGAAATGTAGTGTGAAAGGAATAATTATTTAAATGTTTGCACAGTGATAACAAAAATATTATATATTTTAGGGATGGTAAAAAAGAGACAATAAATGCAAGAGCTTTAATTATTAATTATAGTCTCTAGGAATTAATAAGGTCCTTCCTATATTTTAAGTTTCGTAAATACATACATTTATATATTTAAATATATTTTATTTGTTTATTTTTATGCCATTGCTCTGATGTGAACAACATTAATATTTTAGTAAAACTCCCGTCTTAATTACAGAGAGGATAATCTGAAGCCCATTATCTTAATTTCAAGAAGCAGTGTATTTAACTATACTCCATATAGCTCTATATGATTTTCGGTAGGAGAAATTTTGTCCCCTAGGGCACATTTGGTAATACGTGGCAACATTTTTGGTTTTCATAACCGGGGAAGATCATGGCATCTAGTGGGTAAAGCTAGGGGTGCTGCTAAAAATTCTGTAGTACACAGGAAAGGCCCCCAGACAACAAACAGTTCTCTGGCCCAAAATATTAAAAATGTCGAAGTTGAGAAACTCTGCTCTATATTTTACTTATTTATTTTGCATATCCTCTATCTTTTCATAGACTCTAGGATCTATAGGAAAGGTATCTCTTGTATCCTCAGTTGCTAGGATAGTGCCTGACACACAACAGAGGGTCAAAAGCTAGTAGTTACAAGAATGTTAAAATTAATGAAATGGGAAGTTTTAAAATTCACACATAGTGGATGGACCTGGAGTCTGTCATACAGGGTGAAGTAAACCAGAAAAAGAAAAACAAATATTGTATATTAACACATATATGTGGAATCTAGAAAAATGGTACAGATGAACCTGTTTGCAGGGCAGGAATAGAGATGCAGACGTAGAGAACAGACATGTGGACAGGGGTGGGGGAAGGAGAGGGTGGGAGGAATTGAGAGATTAGGAATGACATGTATACACTACCATGCGTAAAATAGATAGCTAGTGGGAACATGCTATAAAGCACAGGAAGCTCAGCTCGGTGCTCTGTGACGACCTAGGTGGGTGGGATCAGGGTGGGGGGTGGGAGGAAGGTCCAAGAGGGAGGAGATATATGTATACATATAGCTGACTCACTTCATTGTACAGCAGAAACTAACACAACATTGTAAAGCAATTATACTCCAACTTAAAAAAATAAATTTAATAAAAAATAAAAATAAAATTCACACATAGATATTCCTAGATAATTTTGCTTTTTCCCATAGACTGTTCTAAATATATTACAAATAAAACCAAACAAAAATTGTATTTATAAAACCTTTTCAAGAATATTTTAAGAAATTAGTTTTATACTTTTTTCAGAAGGAAAATCTTTAAAAATCATGATATTTATGACAAAATGTAAATGAGTAAAAGAGCTATATTAGCCACAATTAAGATACTGCAGTGGAAATTTTGTATTCAGTTATTCCTGAACCTAGCTCGTTTATCGCTTTGATAAAGACTTGTCCAAATAACCCTCATCTCTTCTCTGAACCTCTCTATCACTTTTAGCCACTTCCACCCATGTTAACCTTTAATGGTATTAGGATATATCTATGTCTTAAAGAATGGCAGCAAGTTTCATTAACACAGATACTCATTGGAAGGCTATTGGACAGAATTTCTGACAATGTACTAAAAACAAAACATCATACAACAACTCAGTATTAGTATGACTCCTCTTAATTTTCTATAAAGCACATATACTTTAAATTTGATCATCTCTTAGAATTGCACTGAGGTTTGCAAGCTTAATGTGAGAATCCCATTTCAGCTGCATTCAGTATTTTCAATTCAGAAGTAATTCATTTTTCATCTTAACTTAGAAGTATAAAGCATGAGAGAAAATATATTTATTGCCATAAAACCAAAGAAAAGTGTATGGGAACTTACTGAAAAGCTTGATGAAAATTAAGAGAAATTTTGAAGCATTAAGTAACTGCTTTGACACTGAAAGGCATCATTTTGGGATCTATTGCTCATTTTTTCGCTATGGGTACAGTTAGTTCTAAAGTTGGCTTTGTTCTTTTTGTGGTATTTCATGTACTATAACAATTAATTAATTAACTAATTAATTAGACTGTGAGTTATTGAACAATGATTTTTTTTTTAATCCTTGTGATAGATTCTTGGCAGAGGTGATAGATTTGACAAAATAAATGAAATAAGCTCCCCATGCAAAAGAGCTTTTATCCTAATGAGAAAAGCAAACACAGATGATAAAACAGGACAGCATGTGGATTCTTAGATAATCACATGTTTATTTTCAAACTTGGTCCTACAAATGAATTCTGATCATTACTTAAATTTTCTATTGCTAGAGAATAAATTGAATAAAAGCCCAGTGTTTCTGAGTAGTTTTATCCTAATTCCTATGACCTATATATTTTAAATATATTCGAGAAATATAGGTTGACTTTAATTCCTAGTTTTGGCCAAATACCTGATTTTAAATATTTCTTTTTGAACTTATATCTGTTTTCAATCCCAATTTTCTTTGGCTTATTTCTATATCTGCTCCTACATTTGAACTGTCATGCCTTCATTAGATTATATAATCTTAGGAAAACTTATTAAAACAGGAAAAAATGTCCTCGAGGCAAGTCAGAACAAATAGTTGAATAAGTAAGAATGAATGGAAACATACTTGGAAATATTATATTGTAAAAGCAGTCAGTTTCTGGAAAATATAATTAATACTATAATTAAAATTTATATGAGTAAAATAGGTATCCAAAAGCTTAGCTCAATGAGAAAGAAGTGTGAAGGACAATTTATACTCTTTAAATTAAAAATCACTGATGTTAAAGAAAACTTTTTTTATAAATGTATGAAAAGCACAGATGCAATAGGGAGATACAGAATTGACTATAGTCAGAGTAACAGAGTGAAGAAAATAAATGAGTATGTCACAAAAAGTGGAAATTAGGTCATGTCTCATGCTAAAAGTCACAGAACTGCTCAATTGTGTATCAGGAGAGAAGTAGTATATAAGAGATAGGAAAGTAATAGAAAAGCATTTTTTAGTTATGTAACACCAGCAGGTCATGGAAGGAAATTTTGTCATCGCAATATATAAGACAATATAGATAACAGAAAGATGAAATGTATTTATTATTTTCTAACTTTGTAATTATTTCTAACTAAATATCCTGAATAAATATTAACCGGGATGTGAGATTGAAAATAGAGAATTAGAAAGAAAAATGCTTTAGATTACTATCAACGCATACCCCATTGTGATCTATTTCATTTAATTCAGTATTCTTAGTCCTTAAAAATTTGCCTCATTACTCTATGATCATCATCATCCGAACTGACCTTTTTCTTACTATGTGTGCTGGACTGTTTTTATATCAATAAGGTTATTTGGATTTATGTTTCCCAGGTTCCCATTCCAGAAAAGAGTTAGACAAAATTGAAAATATGCAATATTTAGGAGATAAAAATAAAGCAGCAGCCATTTTTCTCTGAAGGTTGCTGTTGATGAAAGGAAATGAGAGGCTGAAACAGATGTGCTAGTGGGGTCCAGTTCTTGCTCTTTCTTGCATCGCTAAGAGCTCTCCTTTCTGATTGCTTGCCCTGCTAATATAACAGTCACTCTTGGCTCAAAAGTAGACTTTTTTCCCCCCCAAACTCAGGAAGCCAGTACAGTACAAAAAGAACACAAAGCCAGGATCAATAAAATTAAAACAGAGATAATTAAAAGAATAGAGTGCACTAAACAATAATAACCATCTTTAGAAAGGTAACAGAAACCCACTATGTTAACCAGGGGTGAAGTTACAGGCATGAATGAATTTTTCATACAGAACAGGCAGGAGAATCTGTCAACTATTATTTTGAGGGGAAATTTTTGACAACAGTGCTCCAACAGATTGTAGTATTGACTTATTTCACCAGGAGTAAATTTGTCTCTCTCTTCTTTGTCATTATTTTGACTGACTTTCTTAGTACTTCTTTTTTTTATTTTTAAATTTTATTTGTAAGCACATCTAGACAGAGAATTTATGTGAAGCAAGGGACTGGATCTCATTAAACTGAGGATGGCAGTTGCCACAAAGAGACAACATCCTGCCATAGGCTTGTACACCGTGTCTCTATCATGCTCCTTCTCTAGAAGTTGGATGAACCTAGCCTCTAGAATTTCCTGGAAACCCCGACTATATCACCTATACTGGGGTGGGTTGCTGACCTTTCTTTGATCTTTCTAGCCCCCTTTTTAGATCTTTAATTTCCTTGCTCCTCCAAAATTGTGTAAAGAGGAATTCCTTATTTCTTTATACCCGCAGTGCTCATGCTTTGCTAATTGAACTCTGACTAACACAAGTAAGCATCATATTCTAAGTTCTATCATGTACAGCTTCTTATTCTATCATAACTACCTTTTCACCATTTTCTGTTTTAATTGAGTTGCACTATGAAAATAATTTTCTTTCTAATTAGCTAATCCTAGTTTTAAAAAAAGAATACCATCAAGCATATCTCTGCTTGCCAAATCAAGCTATTCATCTAAATCACTTGGACAACTTTCTGAAAAATACAGATACTTGGACCCTATTCCAGACCTTTAAAATCAGAATCATTTGATGTAGATCCCAGGAAACTATGTATTTTAAAAGACTCATCAATGAGGTTAAAGTATCAGCTGTGTTTACAAACTACAATGATATAGAATTATAATTAAATTTGTTATTTTAATAATAATAATATGGATTTGAATCCTGGTACATCCACTATGTAACTTGTGAAAGTTACCTTTTTTTTAAAATTAATTAATTAATTAATTAATTAATTTTTGGTTGCATTGGGTCTTCATTGCTGCGTACGGGCTTTCTCTAGTTGCGGTGCACAGGCTTCTCATTGTGGTGGCTTCTCTTGTTGTGGAGCACGGGCTCTAGGTGCGTGGGCTTCACTAGTTGTGGCTCACGGGCTCAGTAGTTGTGGCACGTGGGCTCAGTAGTTGTGGCTCATGGGCTCCAGAGCGCAGGCTCAGCAGCTGTGGTGCACGGGCTTAGTTGCTCCACGGCATGTGGCATCTTCCCGGACCAGGGCTCAAACCCATGTCCCCCGCATTGGCAGGCGGATTCTTAACCACTGTGCCACCAGGGAAGCCCGAAAGTTTCTTAATCTCTCTAAACATTATTTTCCTCATATTCAAATAGAATTATAATACTATCTAACAGGTTAGTAACAGAGTAGATTACAAAGTTACTGTTTAATTACTAATGATTAATTATGATTAGGTAAGCTAATGATTATAAAAATGATTTTATTATAATAATAAAATTATTGAATAACAGAATCAGTCTAAAACATCCTATGATCAATTCTCAACTTAAATCCTTCTAAATTAGCTCACTGTTACATTAACAAAAACAAGTCACAAATGTGACTTATATCCTGTAAAAAAAAGTATAGTTATCCTAGTAATCCTTTGCTACCTATGCAGGAAATCTTGAGGCCATCCTAGAATTTTTCTTTTCATTATAGTAAACATTTTTTCTGAATGAAACTTTTTTTTTAGTGGGGAAAAGAGAAGAAAATGAACAAAATAATTAAGAAACAGTATAATAGGTAGAAAGTGATCATTGTTAAAGAGAAATATACAGGAGAGAAATCTAGAAAGAGTATCAACTTTGCTGAGGACAGAGTCAGATGTAAGAACAAAGTGGATGCCTGTTGGATATAGTCAGAAGGACCATGAAAAATATTATAGGCAATTTTTATAACTCATATATACAGGAGAGTTCATATTACCACTTTATTCCACCACAATACCAAAAGTGTTCTTGAGAAGTGTATTATAAAAATACTAAAAAATAGCTAATTCATAGACTAATTTTTTTTTAATTGACAGTGTCATTCACAAAAAAATCCTAATTTTTTTCCCCTGTGGATTATAGATGTAGGCATTTGCCAGCATTAAACTAGGATTCTAAAGAGTTATTGTTAAAATAATTACATTTTAATACTCTACAATATCTAACCACTTTCTAAAAATGAAGAAGGTGCAAACAGCAAAAAAATACTATGAAACAATAAAATTTAGTCCCTGTTTTTGATAAAAATATTTATCAAATTAGGAATAGACAGGAATTTTCCATATTTAATAAAGGGTATCTTCAGAAAAGAAAAAAATATCAGAAAACAACATATTTAAAGGTGATATGCTAGACCTTACTCTTTGATATTGGAAATTAGATAATAATGCTTATTTATAAATACTTCTATTCAACAGTTTACTGAAAGTTCCTAGCCTCAGGTAAAGGAAAAAGAAAATAAGAGAAATTGAAGAAATAAAACTACATCCTCAAATGACATGATTATAAAAGCAGAAAATCTAAAAAAATCTACAAATAAATTATTAGAACATTTATTTATTTATTTTTTTAAATTTATTTATTTATTTAGTTTTGGGTGTGTTGGGTCTTCGTTTCTGTGCGAGGGCTTTCTCCAGTTCCAGCGAGCGGGGTCCACTCTTCATCGCGGTGCGCGGGCCTCTCACTGTCGTGGCCTCTCCTGTTGCGGAGCACAGGCTCCAGACGCGCAGGCTCAGTAGTCGTGGCTCACGGGCCTAGCCGCTCTGCGGCATGTGCGATCTTCCCAGACCAGGGCTCGAACCCATGTCCCCTGCATTAGCAGGCAGACTCTCAACCACTGCGCCACCAGGGAAGCCCAGAACATTTATTTTTTTAATTTATTTATTTATTTTTGACTGTGCTGAGTCTTTGTTGCTGCGCATGGGCTCTCTAGTTGCGGTGAGCAGGGGTTACTCTTTGTTGCGGTGCATGGGCTTCTCATTGCGGTGGCTTCTCTTGTTGTAGAGCACGGGCTCTAGGTGCATGGGCTTCAGTAGTTGTGGCACTCAGGCTTAGTAGTTGTGGCATGTGGGCTCTAGAGTGCAGGCTCAGTAGTTGTGGTGCACGGGCTTGGTTGCTCCGTGGCTTGTGGGATCTTCCCAGTCCAGGGCTCAAACCCGTGTCCCCTGCATTGGCAGGCAGATTCTTAACCACTGAACCACCAGGGAAGCCCCTAGAATGTTTATAAGTTAGTGAATTTATGAGAATGGCTGGATACAAGGTTAAAGTACAAAAATTTGCATGTTATGCATGCTAAATAAACAATTAGAAAATAAAATAGGAAAATAAAACCATTTAAAGAAACATCAAAAAGCATCAGATACATAGGAATAAATCTACCCAGAAAAACATACAGTGCCATTAAGTGATATAAAAACCTAAATAAATGTAAAGCTATACCATATTATCTATTGATAGGTTTAATGGTATAAAGATAGCATCATCCTCAAATAAATTAAATTGTTTAATGCAATCTAAGGTTTTTTGTGTTTCTTTTAAATTCCTGTTAAGATACTGACAAACTCATTTTGAAATTTGTATGGTGATTCAAAGAGCAAAGAATAGCCAAGACAATCTTGAAGGCAAATAACAAGAGGGTGGGACTATTTTACTCTCTTAAATATAAGTATTTAGTATAAAGCCATATTAATTAAAATACTGGGCTTTTTAAAAAAATTTTTTATTGGAGTATAGTTGCTTTACAATGTTGCATTAGTTTCTACTGTACAGTAAAGTGAATCACATGTCCCCTCTTTTTTGGATTTCCTTCCCATTTAGGTCACCACAGAGCATTGAGTAGAGTTCCCTGTGCTTTACAGTACATTCTCATTAGTTATCTATTTTATACATAGTATCAATAGTGTTTATATGTCAATCCAAATCTCCCAATTCCTCCCACCACCACTCCCTTTCCCCTTGGTATCCATACATTTGTTCTCTATGTCTGTGTCTCTACTTCTGCTTTGCAAATAAGGTCATCTATACCATTTTTCTAGATTCCACATATATGTGTTAATATACGATATTTATTTTTCTCTTTCTGACTTACTTCCCTCTGGATGACAGTCTCTAGGTCCATCCGTGTCTCTACAAATGACCCAATTTCATTCCTTTCTATGGCTGAGTAATATTCCATTGTATATATGTACCACATCTTCTTTATCCATTCCTCTATTGATGGACATTCAGGTTGCTTCCATATCCTGGCTATTGTAAATAGTGCTGCAATGAACATTTGGGTGCATGTGTCTTTTTGAATTATGGTTTTTCTCTGCATATGTGCCCAGTAATGGGATTGCTGGGTCATATGGTAATTCTATTTTTAGTTTTCTTAAGGAACCTCCATACTGTTCTCCATAGTGGCTGTATCAGTTTACGTTCCCACCAACAGTGCAAAAGTGTTCCCTTTTCTCCACACCCTCTCCAGCATTTATTGTTTGTAGATTTTTTGATGATGGCCATTCTGACCCGTGTGAGGTAACATCTCATTGTAGTTTCGATTTGCATTTCTCTTATAATTAGTGTTGTTGAGCATCTTTTCATGTTGGCCATCTGTATGTCTTCTTTGAAGAAATGTCTATTAAGGTCTCTTGCCCATTTTTTGATTGGGTTTTAGTTATTTTGATATTGAGCTCCATGAGCTGTTTGTATATTTTGGAAATTAATCCTTTGTCCGTTGCTTCATTTGCAAATATTTTCTCGCATTCTGAGGGTT
Organism: Balaenoptera borealis; assembly: GCF_965194805.1. Taxonomy (NCBI): domain Eukaryota; kingdom Metazoa; phylum Chordata; class Mammalia; order Artiodactyla; family Balaenopteridae; genus Balaenoptera; species Balaenoptera borealis. Next base: position 90,246,123 of record NC_138861.1, on the reverse strand, counting down.
GTCTTTTCATCTTGTTTATGGTTTCCTTTGCTGTGCAAAAGCTTTTAAGTTTCATTATGTCTCATTAGTTTTGTTTTTATTTCCATTACTCTAGGAGTTGGGTCAAGAAAGATCTTGCTGTGATTTATGTCAAAGAGTGTTCTTCCTATGTTTTCCTCTAAGAGTTTTATAGTGTCTGGCCTTACATTTAGGTCTTTAATCCATTTTATTTTTGTGTATGGTGTTAGAGAGTTTTCTAATTTCACTCTTTTACATGTAGCTGTTCAGTTTTCCCAGCACTGTTTATTGAAGAGGCTGTCTTTTCTCCATTGAATATTCTTGCCTCCTTTGTCGTAGATTAGCTGTCTGTAGGTGCATGGGTTTATCTCTGGGCTTTCTATCCTGTTCCATTGAGTTATATTTCTGTTTTTGTGCCAGTACCATACTGTCTTGATTACTGTAGCTTTGTAGTATAGTCTGAAGTCAGGGAGTCTGATTCTTCCAGCTCTGTTTTTCTTTCTCTAGATTGCTTTGGCTATTCGGGGTCTTTTGTGTTTCCATAAAAATTGTAAATTTTGTAATTCTAGTTCTGTGAAAAATGTCATTGGTAATTTGATAGGAATTGCACTTAGTCTGTAGATTGCTTTGGGTAGTATAGTCATTTTCACAATATTGATTTTTTCAATTTAAGAACATGGTGTATCTCTCCATCCATTGTATGGGTAGTAAGATAGAAAAATAGATCAATGGCAAAGAATAATGTTTAGAAACAGATCAACACATGGGTGGACAATTGATTTTTGACAACAATAATATAGTAGAGTGCTGAGGAAACCTAATAAATTTCAATAAATGTTACATATAGAAAAAAATGATATCTGACAGTTATTCCACACCATATACAAATAAATTCCAGGTCCTATATATATATATGTAAATTTGAACATACAATAGAAAAAAGATAGTCTCTTCAATAAATGGTGCTGGAAAACCTGGACAGCCACCTGAAAAAAAAGAAAATAGATCATTCTCTCACACAATATAGGAAAATAAACTAAAAATGGATTAAAGACTTGAATGTAAGACCTAAAACCATGAAACTCCTACAAGAGAGCATAGGCAGTATGCTTTTTGTGCCCTGGTCAGCAGTTGGGAATTGGTTTTTGGACATGAGTCCACCTTCTCCCCAGGTTGCCAGCCTCCTGAATAAAGCAACTTCTCCTTTCCTACCAACATTTGTCTCTCCAGTATTGGCTTTCAAGCAGCGAGCAGCTAAACCTGAGTTGGGTTAGAATATTGGTGGGGATGTGGACAAAAGGAACCCTTGTGCACTTTTAATGGGAATGTAAATTGGTATAGCCATTATGGAAAATGGTATGAAAGTTCCTCAAAAAATTAAAAATAGAGCTACCATATGGACCAGCAATTTTACTACTGAGTATATACCCAAGGGAAATGAAACTGTACCTCAAAGAGATACCTACACTCTGCATGAACTACATGTTCATTGTAGCATTATTCTAAATAGCCAAGATACAGAAACAACCTGTGACCATTGGTGGATGAATGGATAAAGAGATTGTGAGATATACACACACACATATATGTACATACACATATATATATGTGTATATATATATGTGTATATATGTACATATACACACACACACAATAGAATGTTATTGAGCCTTAAAAAAGGAGATTCTACCATTTGCAACAGCCTGATGAGCCTGGACGACATTATGCTGAGTATGATATCAGAAAGAAAAATACTGCATGATCTCACTTACATACAGAATCTAAAAAAGTAAAATACATAGAATCAGACAGTAGAATGGAGGTTACCAGGAGCACAGAGATTGATCAAAGTGCACAAAATTATCATTATGTAGGATGAATAATTCTAGAAATCTAACATAAAGCATGATGACTACAGTTAATAATACTATATTGAATACTGGAAATTTGCTGAAAGGGTAAATTTCAGGTGCTCTCACTTCACATACAAAAATGGTAGCTATGTGAGGAGATAGATCTGTTGATTAGTTTGTAGTAATTGTTTCACTATATTTATGTATGGTGAAATATATATTCATCATGTTGTACACCTAAAAGATAATTTTCATTTGTAAATTTTAGTTAAAAAAAAGAAAAAAAGAAGAAATATGGTTTAGAAGACAGATGTTGAATGAATGAATGAAAGTCACTTCACATTTCATGGTTTGTTGTAAATGCCTAATGCATGACATCTGTTACTATCCCATATAATTTAATGGCCATGTACTTTTAATTCCTATAGACACACATAATCTGAAAGAACAGAAACAAAACAAAATAAGAAGAGCCCTAAATGAAAGAGAAGAGGGGAATCAGACAGCAGATAACTTGTAATGCCCATTGCTTTTATTTTTTTACTTTTTCAAAGTAGTGTTAAATTCACTTATTTTAATAAATAGTAGAAATGTGCATGATGTAGACAGTGGAAAATTAAATGAATTCCTTACAGCCCATATTTTTTTTTTTTTTTTTTTTTAACAATCATTTTAATGTTTACTCTTTTTTTTTTTTTTTTTTTTATTTATTTATGGTTGTGTTGGGTCTTCGTTTCTGTGCGAGGGCTTTCTCTAGTTGAGGTAAGCGGGGGCCACTCTTCATCGCGGTGCGCGGGCCTTTCACTGTGGGGGCCTCTCTTGTTGCGGGGCACAGGCTCCAGATGCGCAGGCTCAGTAGTTGTGGCACACGGGCTTAGTTGCTCCGCGGCATGTGGGATCTTCCCAGACCAGGGCTCGAACCCGTGTCCCCTGCATTGGCAGGCAGATTCTCAACCACTGCGCCACCAGGGAAGCCCCTACAGCCCTTATTTTTAAAGAATGCACAGGGATGAAATAATGATGGTAGGAAGGATTATACAGAAAATGATTTGGAATAATTTCCTAATTTATGTTAATAATTCTATCTATGTCCTCTCCTAGAGGAAAATGGGGAATTAACTAAATGCTCTTCCACAGAGAACAGTAACAATTTTATTCATTATTCTACATTTTAACAACATCTATGACTTTCTATCCAGAATTCTTGAACCAAGCACTTCCTGAGTGATTTTATAAAGTTGTTGGCAGGTCATGCGAGAGAAGAAACAGAGATCATTGTTTATTAAGGATGAATTGCTTTTTGCAAAGTCCTGCATCTTTATCTTAGTTAATCTTCTAACTGATCTTTCTTGCAAGGTAAATTTATATTGCCCACTTTATGAATAGACAGGCTATATTATCTGCCTGAGTTCAAACTGAAAATGTATGGTAGAGCCTGCAGTTGAACCCATGCTACAGGATTCCACATCAACAGCCCTTTCTGCTCTGCCACACAGCCATTTATATAACATGTAGAAATTAATGGTGTCAGGTGTAGGAGAAAGAGAGCAGGAGGAACTTTCAGGTAATGTAACCTCTTGTGGAACAATGGGATGGCCTTGAAGGAAAGGACAATTTTAAACTTGATTTGGAAGAAAATGATTGTTGAAAGTGGAACATTATTCTCTAGGGCATTCATCCTTCTAGATTATGTACTCATACATGTAATATAATATTTATAGCATAATTAATAGGTATTTTCAAGGTATGGAAATTTTGCCTTACAGAAAAATGCATTGATTTGTGCTTAAGTGGTCTTTTGGAAATTCAAGTTTGTTTTTTTTAAGATTTTTTTAAAAGTTTAACAAAAAGAGTGTTTTAAAGGGTATTTAAAGAAAGAAAGCAACTGTAACTGCATCAATTTGTGTTTAAAAGCAGTGTTCCTTCTTAGACCTCAGATAATTATGTCCTTTTTGTTATAGATGCAAAGAAGCATCTCAAGTTTCTCTCAAGCAAAATATATCGGTTAATATAATTAAATGATTAAAAATTTAGATGTTGTTAAATCAAATTACATGTGAACTTAGGAAAGAGAGACTTTTTTAAAAGGACTATTGCAATAAGGGAAAAGAGACTATTGCAATATGGATATAGGTAACAGTCTCATGGGCAGGTAGAAAAAAATTGTATATTATAGGGAAAGGAAGTAAGTCTAGAAAGAACGGGCATAGGGTGTGGGTGGCATGACTAGAGGACAGTTCATCATGGACTGTTTTTCCTTGTGTTCAGCAGGTTCTCAGGAGAGGACATTAAGGAGTGATTACATGCTAAGGGTCGGTCAAAATTCAGGACCTGGAAAAAGGAAAAAAGCTTAACTAAAGTTTAGTCAAATTAGTTAACAAACACTTTTTTTTACTATTGAGCAGTGGACTCCAGCGGTTCAGCTAATCTTTTATGAGGCAAATAATGGTTATTTGGACAATCGCTGTCTGGCCTTGTCATATGTAAATGAGGGGGATATTCGTGAGTCTTATGGAGACTCATGGAGAAAGAATGGTTCTTTGCAGTAAGCTGTTTCCTGAACAGAAAAGGAGGGGATTCCTTAACCTTGGCTGATTCCAGGAGCATAGAACTCAGGCTAACAGTTTTACATTGTCAATGTCAATCATTTTTCCCCTGTGCTATTTTTCACAAAACAAAGTCAAAACCTCTAGCCAACTTATAACATACTTGCAAACAATTAAGACATGAAAATAATATAAGCTCTGTTAAATCAGTTAATCAAGGAGGCCATTAGACTGAAGTGGCTCTAAAGCCCTGGCAGCCTTATGTAAGCAAACCAAAATCTAAGCCAGTAAATGTCTCCAGATTATTTGTTAATGCAAGTTTGTGTGCCCAATGCACAGTGAAGCCAAACAAACTGAAACGTAGGCATTTGGAGCAGAGAAAGGTTTATTGCAAGGAGACTCATGCACTGAAAGGCCTCGAGCTCCCCGAAGGGTTTCAGCAAAGCATTTTTAAAGGCCGGGGTGAGGGGTGTGGGTCTCAGGGTACATGATCAGCTTGTGCACAATTCTCTGACTGGCTGTTGGTGAGGCAGCAGGGAGGTCTCACAGGGGTTAACATTATCAGTCCTTAGGCTCAAGGAGGCCTGGGGCTATGTGCTCATGGTCTTCAAATAGTTCTTCCATTTGGTGATGGGGGGCGGGGTTCACATCTGCAAAGCAACTCAGGAAATTTGCATCAAATACTATTCTAGATACTTCAGAGAGAAGCTAAAGCAGAGGATATGGAGGAAGGCCCCATAGGGTCCAGCTCGGTTACATTATGAAATCACAATCAAAGGACAACCAATCACAAACAGCCAACTAGGCTTTAAGCTGTAGCCAGTCAATAATTTCTTTACCTTGCTTCTGCCTTTTCTCTATAATAATCTTTCCCCTAGCACCCGTGGGTGGAGTGTTCCTAACCAATTCCTGTTTGGCACTGCCCAATTCAAATCAATTTTTGCTCAAGTAAAATTAAAAATTTAATATGCATCAGTTTATCTTTTAATAGCTCAAATTTTGAGCTTCTTTTTAGGTCCAACACAGTTAATCCTTCAACTATATGGAGCAGTCTGCGACTCAGGCTATTATTGCAAGCTTGGTGTGCTCAGATAAACTTATTCTGTGTCCTCTAGGCCATGTTTTTGTGTCATGCTGTCCAAAGACTTACTTTCTGAGGGTCGGAGTGAGTGCTTTTGGCCAAATATTTTAGGTACTTGAACAAATGGCAATTTGATTAGTTTTAGAAATGTTTATAAGTCTTGCTTCTTTACAGATTTGAAATGAGCTTTTATCTCAATTAGTTTGAATTACACCTATTTTACCACACTATAAAGATGTCTGCATCAAAGGATTTTTGAGAGCAATCGATCAAATAAAATAGATTGTCTGAAAAGTTTGTGGACTTTATTTTTGACTTATTTTCTGAACCAGTCTGCATTCAAGTTGCAGAAATATTACTTGATAGCATGTGCATTCTGAATTTTCTAGACACAGAAGGGAAATTTAGAGAAGAGTTGGGAGAATTAAAAAGAAAAGAAAAGAAAACAGAATACTTCCTTCCACACTCAGAAATAATAATAACAACAATAAATAATCGTTATCAGCTCTAGCGTGCTTTTTGTGTGCTTGGCCCTGTCCCATGTTAAATAAAAACTTTATATATCACTTCACTATCCAAACCTTCTTTGCTTTTCTAGTCTGTATAATAGGACACTGGGCTGCAGGTAGCTCCCAAGCATTTTCTCTTTCAGTCCAGGAACCAAAAAGAGCCTCTCATTTCCAACTTCAAAAATCCTAGGCAAACTAGCCAGTGATATGATTTTATATGTCCTCTCCTGGACAAGCCAACTAGTAATTAGGTTTTGGGGTAATACTGCAAAGGTGATTTGCACCTGCAAATCTGATGCATATTCCTAAATCAGACTACTCTTAAAGAGTTGCTTTGTTACATGGCTGCTTCAGCCATAACCTTCAATATAGTAAAAAAAAAAAAAAAAAAAGAAAAGAAAACAACCATTTCTATATAAATTCCGTGGGGTGTGTGGGAAGGGTGGTAGGAGAGAGACAAAGAAAAAGAGAGAGAGAAAAAGAGAGAAAGAGAGAAAAGGAACAAAAAAATAATAACTGCACATTGCAATGCATAACTCTCACTCTGTTAAAATTATGCTTTCCACTAGCACTCATTGTTTGCAGTGTAATACATTAAATGTTTATTCTGGTTTGTTTTTCTCTGTATCTTTTGTTTCATTAAAAATTGATGAATGGAACAGATAGGTATAAAATGTAAGACTGACATTGTTTATCAATTCCACAGAAAAAAATGATAATCATTATTGAAGCTCTTAAAATGTTTAAACATACAATTTTGAGTGGATTACCTTAACATACGTTCACACGCTGAAGAAGTCTGTTGCATCCTACGGTTGCAGAAAATTATTATGGCCAAAGTTAACTGCTGAATTATTTTGGAAGATTTATTTGAAAAAGAACTACTTTTCCTTCTTTTAAAAGAGTTTGCGTCACAATGTTAACTGTGATTTCAAGTTCCAAATGTGATATAAAACAAAATCTAATGAGCACCTGAAATAATGTCTTTGCCATTCAGAACTCTAAAGCAAATTGTTATTTGAATATCATGCCATTTCGTAATTCTAAGGTTGTGGAAAGGAAACAAGTATAGTAAAATTTTGAACTTAAAAGACAACTTAAGGTAACATATTTTATAATTTATTTGGAAAAGAAACACATCTTGAAATTTTAAAATTATTCATGATTCTACCATTTTTTCACAGCCTAGGTTTTCTGATTCCTATTCTAGTATTCTTGCCAGCACACTATTCCTTGTGTCAAATCAAACTCTAAAGCAACTTTCAACATAAAAATTTGCTAAAGGTCAGTTGGTGATAACTACCAAATCATTACATAGCATTCCTCAGAATTAGAGTGTTATTGTTTCTTGCTCTTCATAACAGAAATAAATAACTCTGAAAATTGTCTGGAGAAATAAAATAAAAAACTAACGAGGAAAATGAAAAGATAAAAATAGGAAATATGTCACTTTTTATTTTACATTTGGATATTAAGTTTAGGTCCAAGTGTTGGGATATATAAAATAAATGTTAAAACAGCTATAGAAAAAATAAAGCCAATTATCTTGGAGATTTGATTGTTGCAATAATAGAGAATCTAAAACAACATAAATAAATTTCCTAAAATGTAGTAAAACATAAATCACTTTAACATCTTAAAAAATAAGCTTGATTTTTAAAAAATTTTATTTCTGTACAAAGGATTGGTCAAATGATAATGCATGACTAAATTAATTTTTCCCTCCAGAAGCAAATGATAAGTACTGGGGAGAAGATGTTGGGCAAAATGGCTGAGGCAAGATGCAGAGGCTGTGTGAGGAAAGTGAGAAACCACCTACCAGTAACTGGGGGACTAAGAACAGGCAAACTTGAATGTGTAGATTGGCCTGATTCATTCCCTAAATATTTCTTACCTTCTGTTTTTGACTTTTCTAGAACTCATTTAATAAACCCCTCCCCTCAGTATTACAACTATATCTGTTAAAAGTACATCCTTAATTTTTATATTCAATTCACATTCAGACTAAACAAAAACTATATCTTTGGATCATGCAGTTCATTAGTATATCATATAACTTTAGTGGGTATGTTGGCTTTTGATTTGCTGGCTTAATAGTATATACACTAAGGACCATTATATTAGTTTGCTATAAGACTAAAGTGTGGAAATTTATCTGAAGAGTGAAATGATAATATTTCGATATTCAGTTTGTCATTTACAAATCTTTTTAAATTTTTTATTTAAACCAACTGTGTTTTACAATAATAAGTTAGGATCTCAAACAACATTTTAAAACCTTGATGGCTGATAAAAGTTAGTAGTAATTATATTTTTGACACAAAACTATTCCAGAGGCAGGTTGCATTAGTTTTCTCACTTAAATTTTACCATAATTTTATTTAACAAGTGAAGGAAATGGAATTTCAGGGAGGTCATGTAACCAATCAAAATAACATAGAAAAAAGAAAACTTAGAATTTAAATCAAGGATGGATGGTTTCACCATAAAAATTAGGCTCTTATCTATTAAAGTTAGATACTATACTCATCATCACTAACCAGTTTTCTACTATCCTGGGAAATCAACAGAAAAAGATTATGGATAACAAAATTCTATCAAAGCAGTTTTTAATTTATCCTTATAACCACCAAAGTAGTATCTTCTCATTGTATAGGTAATTTAAAAATGTATATTAAATAAGTGTAAGTACTTACTCTGCATTACAACTTATAAAACAGTAAATAACTGACTCAATAGGAACCTAGTCTTCTGACATCTATTTAGTGTTATTACCACAGCACTAATTTATAATTGGATTTTCCTTAGGCATGGCTTATCTGGATTTTTTTAAAAGATTATTTTTCAAAAATATCATTTTTTTCTGTGCATTGTTTCCTGCTTCTTCAGAAAGCATTCAATAGATGAGAACAGTGGCCTCAATTCATTCACTTGACAGATAATAACCAATTACCTTTTATGTGCAAAGTACTTCATATAACTTTTATCATGTAATCATAACTGTAAACCCATGAAGCAAGTAGTGTTTTATCCATTCATATTGCTGAGAGCACTGAGGCTCAGAAACATTGTGCAAAATATCCATTACCCTTAGTTAAAAGTTATTGAGTAGATATTTAAACCATTTCTCTTGAGTTTTAAAGCATAAACACTTATATCAGACTATGTTCCAGAAAGGATTGCAGGTAGGAAGACTAACCAGTAGATTGTTGAGGCAGTTCAGGTGAGAGGAGATGGTATTCTGAAGTAGGACATTGATCATAAGTAATGAAGGGACCGAATAATACTTAGGACATAAAGGCACAAAAATTTACAAAACAGATGTGAGGATTTAGAGACAGACAACAGTAAAAGGTTTATTAGCTGTGAAACTGAGTGGATGGTAGTGCTCACAATATATAAAGTATGAAACAAAACCAAAAGCCGATAGGGAAGACTTGGATTTTCATAGCTTAAATTTGGGATTCCAGAGTCAGTGAGATGTTTCCATAATCATGGAGGTCATCTAGGAGGGAGATAATAAATTTAAGAATTATTAGCACATAGTTATTAGATTTTGGCATAGACTTAGTTGAGATCACCTAGGGAGATGGTAGAATGAAAAATCATTTGACTTTGGATGGCATTCTATAAAACAAAAGTATAGATGGTGGGCCAAAATGTAGTACATGCAGCAAAGAAGAGTTACTTAGAAAAAAATTTACAATATGTTATAAGCAAGGGAAGTAGAGGGTCTCAGAAAGAAAGAGTGAGCAAAGGTGTCAAATGAAGCAGAAAATTAAGACCTAAAAATATCCTTGGTATTTGACATTCACTCCTTTGGTAGATATACACTGAAGATCTACTGTGTGCCATGCACTACCAACACAGAGGTGAAAAAAATAGACACGCCCTTTTTCATCATGGAGATTAGAGTCTAGTGGGGAAGAAAATCATAAAAGAAAAGTTATTACCCTAAATCATGATGAGTACTTATTAGAAAAAGAAGAGTGGGAACAGAGAATAAGGAGTTCCCTAATTTATATTTGAAAGTTAAGACAGGCTTCTCTGAGTAAGTGACATTTAAATTGCTATCTAAAAGATGGCAGCTTAAAAGTGACCCTAGGGATTATATTTTCAAGGAACCTTAGGGTAATATTCAGATTGCAGTGGGTTGAAAAACTAATGTTACATGAGAATTCAATTTAAAGAACAGTGAAAAGAAGAAAAGTGAAACTTGGTAAAGGTGATCTTGTATGTTAAGGATTCTTGGAGGAAGAATTTCTAGACAAGGGGACTATTTTCAACTAAAGCTATCAAAGCATATGTTGGAAGAACCCCATGGAGGTGAATACAGCTAGAGCATAGATAGTGAGGAGGGAAGTAGAGAGAGATAAGGTCAAAGAGGCAGTGATTCAAGGAGGAGTGGGAAATAAGTCAGTGCTTTATAAATCATTATAAGGACCTTGGATTTTACTTTGAGGAAATGAGAAGTCTTTGCAGGTTTTGAGCAAAGTGGAATAATCTGATTTACATTGAGGAAGAGCATCTTGGCTGCTATTTTGGGGATAGGCTGTAGAGGGAAAGGGTAGAAGGGAGAAGACCTTTTAGGAAGCTAGGTAAAAGATGGTTAATAACTTGTACTAGAACAATAGTAGAGGAGATGGTGAGAAGTGATCATAGTCTTCTTCATACATTTTGAAGACAGGTTCAACAAAATTTTCTGATATAGAGGATTTGAAAAAGAGAAGAATTAAAAATAATTCCAAGATTTTAGACCTGAGCAATTAGAAGAATGTAGTCGCCATTAAATGAAACGAGGGATGAAGAATTAGAATTCAGGTTTAAACATGTTAGCCTTAAGATATCTATTAAACATGATCTTTTGTATATGAGACTTGAGCTTGAAAAAGAGATTTAGGCTAGAGATATAAATTTGGATGTGGTAAACAAAGAGATGTCACTTAAATGGATGGAGCAGGATGAGATCTTCTAGGGAGAATGTTTGGCTAGAAAAGAGAAGAAAACCTGGGGTGGAACCTAGGGTATCCCCAACACCTAAGAGACCATTGACAGTTAACTGAAACCAAGCAACTATTGAGGTGAGGGAAATAATAAAAATAGCAACAGAAAGCCAAAAGAAAGTATATCTAGGAGGAGGAGATAACGCTTTGTCAAATGCTGCTTGTAAGTCTAGTAGGATGAGGACCAAAAGTTGAGCTTTAGATTCTGCTGCACAGAAGTCACTGATGATCTTGATGGAAGAAGTTTCAGTGGGGTGATGGGGGCAAAATCTTTCCTAGAGTGAATTTAAGAGAGAATGGTACAGAAGGAACTGGCGACAGCAAATTTAGAAAAATGTCAGAGTTATGAGATAGTAATCATCGGGGAGGTGGAGTCAATAATATTTTTATGTGTTTTAAACATGAGAGAAATACCAGCATTTTGTCTGTTGACATCAGTGATCTAAGAGAAATAATAATTGAAAAAATGCCGTGTGACAGAGAATTATTGGATGAATGTCTCTGAGAAAGCCAGAGGAAGGAATCCAGTGAACAAGTAGAGAGTCTCGTTTTAAAAGGACTATGTATACTTCATTTGGTTTACATAGTGGACATAGTTTAAATGCTGGGAAGGTGACATAAAGTTTGAGGAATAAAATACTTTACGCTGATAGAAGAAAGTGAGTTCAGTAAGTATATAGACCAGGGCTTGCCAAACTACATCCTGTGTGTCAAACCAGCCCGCCACCTAGTTTTATAAATAAAATATTATTGGAACAAAGCCAAGTCTGTTCATTTACATATTGTCTATTGCTGCTTTCACATAATAAGGGAAGACTTGCGTAGCTGTGGTAGAGACTGTATAGACTCTAATGCCTAAATACTTACTATCTGACTCTTTACTAAAAAAGTGTGCTGACCCCTGGTATAGATTATTCTTTCCAGAAGATTACTTTGCTGTGGGAAAAGAAATTTGATACTAAGTAGGGATGATACAAGGTCCAGGGATTTTTTTTTCCTAAGGACAAGGTATCAAGTTTATGGGTCGAAAAAAGGAGGAAGTGAAAGGAATAAATTGAAACCATACAGAGAGAATTAATGACAGAAAGGAAAGAAAAAACACTCTAGCGGAGTCCACAGAGACCAGGTTTTTAAAGGAGAAATATCAGCAGCAGATAGACTTGTTAAAACAATAAAGGGAAGGAAACCCATGCATGCCTCAGTGAAGGTGTAGAGTTTTCCCTCATGTCTTGTAAGGTCATTTCCATCATAAATATCTGGCAGATTTTTTCCATTGATTTCTTTATTGTTTTAAAGCTGAGTATTTATTAGTGTGGTTCATTAGGGTAAAAAATATATTTGTTTTACCTAGTTGTGTGCATATTTGAAATGATCCTCATCTTCCAGCCTCATTTTTTGAGGAAACTAATTCAATACATAATATCTGTCAACTTTAAATAACGTGTTTATAGGCTCAAAATAGAATTGATTAGAAATTTGAATAGAAAAATTGCTCATTTGTTAAAAGAAAGTGTCCAGAAAACAGAAAAAAATGAACAAATTTCCAAAAAAGCATATTTATTTCCAAACAGAAAAACACAGAATTTCTTTGATGCAGCCAGATTGAATGACACTGCTTCCCTCCTGAGAAGCAATACCTGTTCTTTCATCTCCAGTGGATACCTCTGACACTGGATTACCGCTCTGGGACCCCTGTCAACCTGCTGATAGATTTTTGACCCTTCGGCCACTCAGCATCTCCAACTCTCATGTTCATTGAAAACAGATAGCTGGCTTCCCATTGTCTTTTTGGACTCTCCTCTGACCTGCTTTCTATGTAGTGTCAGTGCTCCGACATTACTTATCACACTGTAGCGTGTTGCTTCTTTTACCTTAGACCCTGACTGGCATGACCTGTGTACATATACTGGCAGATCACAAAGGTCAGAGAACACCTGATTTTAAAGTAATAATATATTTGCAGTACTTTAAGCAGAGTGGAAAATGCTGAACTGGGGGTTTGCTGCTGTTACAGTAAGAAGGGTTTGGAATATTTAGTAACATTAGAATAACAAGTTATGAGGGAGAAAGAAAGACAGCGGTTTGTGCAAACAAACAAGAAATTTTAGAATCGTATTTGTCACCTTCTTTTCCTTTTTACTAATTATTTTCTTATGTTAGGCTGTCTCTTCTTAGCTGGTCTCCTTTTTGTGCCATTCTGTCCTGATCCATGTTTTTATACTCTTCATCTGCTTCAGTGTTATAGTACTTCTAGGATAGAAGACTCTTTAGTTTGATTGACTCTCTCTCATTCAGTCACTATACTGAACTCCACCTAAGGTCCCTAAATTGTGCCAGTTGGACTTTTCTTCACCAAAAGCTATGTCCAAAAGATGTCCAAAATTCCTATGAATATTATTTGAAAATTCTACTTTATCTAAATTGTAGGTTTTATATTCAAGTTTGAATTCTATCACTGACCATCTTAGAAAAGGTTCACTGCCTAATTATTTTGTTATCTTCTTTAAGATTTTTTTAAAGAAATATATAGAGTTATTTCAGAAGTTTACATTAATTCTGATATGACATTTTTCATAGGTGCATTTTGTTTGACTCATAATGGGTTTGGATTTATGGTTCTTATTATGACTCCTTTTAATTACTAGCCTACTTTTTAATCAGAATACTGCATGTTAAATACAGATTTATGATTTGTCTTGAAAACATGTCCAATCGTCATCATAGGGCTCACATTCCTTCTCAGAAACACTAAGGTAAAGCAAGAGTGACTGCCCACTTTAGATTCTTGTGTCCTATAGAGTGCCCAGCAATGTGTATTTTTTAATCCACTCATCCAAAATTTCATTTACATTATCTCCCTGGTTCCTACACAACTTCTTTGGCTTAGCAAACATACAGTACTCTGAGTATTAAAACTTATGAAGAAAATGTTTCTGAAATAATCTCATGCCTTATTCAATGGTTAATGATAATTATATCTGAAGATTTGTGGCAAATATTTTATACATTAGAACACAGGGAAATAAGAGTAAATCATCCAATACTGGTTTAATTTTCTTTCATAAACTGTTTGGAAGTAAAAATATAAGACAGAAAAATTCATAGTCAAAAGTGTACATGTTGATGAATTACTACAAAGTGAGCACAACCATGAACCATCACCTAGATCTGGAAATCAAGCATTACCAATATCCTATAAGCTGCTTTTTGCCACTTTCCCAGCCACTAACTTCTTGTTTGCCTCTTTGAACTTTATATAAATTCAATCTTTTGTGTCTGGCTGCTTTCTCTCAGTATCATGTTCGTGAGATCCATTATGGCATTGTGTTGTAGCTGCATTTCATTTCATTTTCGTGTGTATACTATCCCATTGTATAAATATACCAGAAGTTATTTTAATTATGCTATTGTTTGATATTTGGATGATTCTTATTTTTTGGACATTACCAGTAACTCTGCTGTGAACATTCTTGAACAAGTATTGTGGTGAACATATCTTCACGTACTTATTGGGTATATACCAGGAGTGGATTTTCTGGGACATATGCTATGCCTAGCGCCAACTTTAGTATCCACTGCGCCAAATTCTCTAAATCAATGTTGTCAACTGACACTCCCAAAATAATTGTATGAAAGTTCTAATTGTTCCACATCATTAATAAAATGTAGTGTGATCAATCTTTTAAACATTTAACCATTTTATCATCTGTGTAGTGATATGTTTTTTTGTTTTTTTGTTTTTTTTTAAAGTTTTTTTTTTTTCTTTTTTTAATTATTATTTATTTATTTATTTTTGGCTGTGTTGGGTCTTCGTTTCTGTGCGAGGGCTTCCTCTAGCTGCGGCAAGTGGGGGCCACTCTTCATCGCGGTGCGCGGGCCCCACTATCGTGGCCTTTCGTTGCGGAGCACAGGCTCCAGACGCGCAGGCTCAGTAGTTGTGGCTCACGGGCCTAGTTGCACTGCGGCATGTGGGATCCTCCCAGACCAGGGCTCGAACCCGTGTTCCCTGCATTAGCAGGCAGACTCTCAACCACTGCGCCACCAGGGAAGCCCCTGATATGTTTTATAAGCACTAATTTTTTTTTTTTTTTTGGATAAGATGACTTTTATTTATTTATTTTTAACATCTTTATTGGAGTATAATTGCTTTACAATGGTGTGATAGTTTCTGCTTTATAACAAAGTGAATCAGCTATACATATACATATATCCCCATATCTCCTCCCTCTTGCATCTCCCTGCCACCCTCCCTACCCCACCCCTCTAGGTGGTCACAAAGCACTGAGCTGATCTCCCTGTGCTATGCGGCTGCTTGCCACTAGCTATCTATTTTACATTTGTATATATGTCATGCCATTGTCTCATTTCATCCCAGCTTACCTTCCCCCTCCCCGTGTCCTCAAGTCCATTCTCTACATCTGCATCTTTATACCTGTCCTGTCCCTAGGTTCTTCAGAACCATTTTTTTTTTTTTTAGATTCCATATATATGTGTTAGCATATGGTATTTATTTTTCTCTTTCTGACTTACTTCACTCTGTATGACAGACTCTAACTCCATCCACCTCACTACAAATAACGCAAATTCATTTCTTTTTATGGCTGAGTAATATTCGATTGTATATATGTGCCACATCTTCTTTATCCATTCATCTGTCGATGGACACTTAGGTTGCTTCCACACACACAAAAATAAACTCAAAATGTATTAAAGACCTAAATGTTAAGGCCGGACACTATAAAACTCTTAGAGGAAAACAAAGGAAGGACACTCTTTGACATAAATTACAGCAAGATCCTTTTTGACCCACCTCCTAGAGAAATGGAAATAAACAAATGGAACCTAATGAGACTTAAAAGCTTTTGCACAGCAAAGGAAAACATAAACAAGATGAAAAGACAACCCTCAGAATGGGATAAAATATTTGCAAATGAAGCAACTGACAAAGAATTAATCTCCAAAATTTACAAGCACTAATCTTTTTACTGGAATTATCTACACATTTTTGCCTTTCCTCAAGTTTAAGAGTTCTGGTCACATGGGTTAATTCATTCTTGTAGTTCATAGATTAGAGACCATTTCTGAGTTATTTTTAAGAACATGCTAAAACATTTCTAAGAAAATGTAGAGGCTATTAGAAGTAGGAGTCAGAATTGATATTTCTAAAATATTCCCCACTTAAAAAGAAAAATAAGAAGAATAGCTAAAGTATTCTTGTGTTCAATCTCAAAGCCTGAGTACTAATTGCCCAGTAAGGAAAAAACTGGTCAAAACTGGGGAATGGCTGTCAAAGAACTGAGAGTCACAGTAATTCAGGCAAGTCAGAATGAAAGACCAGAGAATCCACCTAAGGAAAGAAGAGGTGGTCAGGAAAAACAAACAAACAAACATATGTAAGTAAGCAAGAGTTTATTTGAGGAAACTAAGCAAAGATGGAAACGACTAAGAAAAGAATGCTAACAAACAAAAGGCCTAGAACCTAAGACAGAATTTTGGTATCCAAGGGTCAGAGTAACCATAAAAATGACATTTAAAACTTTGACTCCAGGGGCTTCCCTGGTGGCGCAGTGGTTGAGAATCTGCCTGCCGATGCAGGGGACACGGGTTCGAGCCCTGGTCCAGGAAGATCCCACATGCCGCGGAGCAACCGAGCCCGTGCGCCACAACTACTGAGCCTGCGCGTCTGGAGCCGTGCTCCGCAACGAGAGGCCGTGACAGTGAGAGGCCCGCGCACCGCGATGAAGAGTGGTCCCCGCTCTCCACAACTGGAGAAAGCCCTCGCACAGAAATGAAGAACCAACACAGTCAAAAATAAATAAATTAATAAATAAATTTATTAAAAAAAATAATAAAATAAAACTTTGACTCTGAACTACCACTGAACCTGGTTAACCTCTAAGTGTGAAGGTGCAAATGTTGGCAAGTGTATTCATCTTATTTGAGTTGAGGGTGCTAGGGGAGGAGTCTGACAACAGGTGTTCTCAGGCACTAATCAAAATACAGGCACAAATAGCAATGTTGTGGACACACACCACTTTAGAAATAAGCGATGACTTAATCATCAAGGGTAGAACTCCATTTCTTCTGCAAATTTATAGAATTCTAATTTCCAGCAGGCTCATTGTTGTCCTCCTTCAAGTTAATGAGTCAATTTGAAGGTTTAACTTTGCAGAAAGGCAAAACCTTAGCAAAGTTCCATTTTAACTATATTGAGTTGCCCTTGAAAGTTTTCTAATAACATAGAAATAGTGTCTCATTCATGGGAATTATAGCAGTGAATGATTTTTAATAGGCAATAACAAAGTAAACAGTTGGCAGGTAGGGAAAGGCTTTATTCTACTTTCACTAACATGTCTACTGGGGTAAATTTGAATTTCTTTTATAGCAAGATTCCTGCTTCAGATAATAGAGCTAAACTGAATGTTTATGTTTCAAAAGGTTTCTACAGCATCTCACAAGTCAGTTCTTAAAAGCCCTCTTCAAAAACTCAAGGAGAATTTTAAAGTTTAGAAGCTTTAAATCTATATATATTTTAAAATCCTTTGAATATTACCTCTGCATAAAGAATATGATGGCACCTGAGTATTTTAATTGTCTAAAAATTTTTTTAAAAACCTAATGTCTACAGAAAATCATGCCATTCATGGCAAATAGTCACATTTATACACCAGTTTATAATATTAAATGACAACTGTATAGATTAAAAATATAATTAAAAAAATTATTTGGGAATTTTGTAGTTATTTATCCCTATTTTTTATTTCAAGTAATAAGAGCATATATATGCATTTATGTATACACACACAGTAAGTATACGTGTGTGTGTATATATATTTGTATTTCTCACAATATTTTCAAAGAAGATAAAAATCCTTGGTTACTTTAGATATTAAAAAGCAATGTTTTATATTTTCCTTGTGTATAGGTAGGTTTTAATTTAAGCTGTGACAGAACCCCAAGATAGATATTTACTTCTCTCCAACGTAAAAGTTGAGATAAATAGTCCAGAGCTGGTGTTTGCTCTACAGTGTCAGGGACTCATGTTCTTTCAATGTCATTTTGCCTTTGTGTGCAGCCTCCATCCCCATGTGATTCAAAATGGCTTTTCCAGTTCCAGTTACTAAAATTCCTATTGATGTTGACAAGAAGATAAAATAGAAGGAAGGCATATGCTTGCTAAGACAGTTCTTAAAGTTAGCACTCACAGTTTCTACTGCCATTCTTCTTGTCACAATTTAAACTTATGATCATGTCCTAAAGAAGAGGCTGAAAATACAGTCTTTGTTCTGAGTGGCCATAGGTACAGGTAAGTGTGCTATTAATATGAAAGAGGATCATTGAGGAACATTTTGCAGTCTGTGTTCACCACCTGCTATCAACAGTGGTGATGTTGGCAGATGTATCTATATATATTTTAGTATGATATTATACTAGGAGCATGTGAAAAATATATATATTATATATCACCCAAGGCAGGAAATAAGCGTTGTTCTGTTGTTGAAAGTATTGAATTAGAAGACTGATGCTTCAATTGATTATATTAGAAATGTATTTGTATGAATGCACTTGGGGCAAAAGTAGCACTAAGAAAAATTTTTTAAAGCACCATTAATCCTTTAAAGCCAACCTTAAAAGGGAAAAAATAGTGACATTTAAATGACACTCCAGAGTATAACACTGTTTCAATGTCACTTTCAATGTTGACATAGCTTCAGATGAAGATATAACTTTTAAGAGTCATTTGGGTATTATAATGAGAAAAAGACAATTAAGTAAAGCTCTATAAATTCCTCTAAATACTCAATTAAGAATATAAGGAGAGAAGAGACCATTATTGTTTTCTCAATAAAAATTGAGATTAAAGCCAAAAATATTTTTTCACAAAAATTTGATCCAGAAGTTACACTCACATGAATGTAAGCACAAAGATAGAGTCACCACCATACCCCTATAACACTTTATAGTATCAAAACATCTACAGTAACTTAAATGATCAATAACAGTCAACTGATTGAATAAATTATAGTTCATCTGAAAATAGAATATTAACCATTAAAATGAAGTTGTTAATGTATATCCGTTGGTATAGAAATATATTTAGGCTATAATACTGTGTGAATGAAAAAAGTACAAAACATTATATGTAATATGATCCAGATTTGCAATACATGTGTATAATATAATATGGATTCACATGCATTAACATGTCTAGAAAAAATAAATTAAATGTTGACAGCAGTTAGGTCTATGTAGTGGAATTTTGATCATCAAAATTTTGTATTTTTTTCAGATTATGAGACTGACATGCTGCCTGCTGTGCTAAAAAGATAGTAATATTTTCTATTTTTCAACACATATCGTGTATTATCTGAAGATTATTACAAAAAGCACAGATATAATCAGTAGGATAATTTTAATGAAGTAGAAAATATTTGAGATATTTACCTAGGTGAAAGGCAGATTATATACTAATATGCATGTGTGAACCCTCTTTAGTAAAAATAATGTAATATGCATTATGATAAATCAGTAGTATGTACAGCAAACATTATCTGTGGTCAGTTTTGTGATCAAGACCCATAGATGATTTTTATAATAAAATTAATACTATATATTTTTAGATGTAGCCATATTATTAAGCATTATTTTATCATTGTCAAGATGTATGACTTTTACAGAGCTTTGGCTAGAATAAAAAAAACAGGCCCATTGCATGTTCCTTCTAGTTCTTACCATCTGTTCCTATACTTGACCATGAGAGCCTAAGAGAAGGCTATTTCTGCCACAAAAGTATCTAACTGCTGACAGGAAAATCCTAGGTAATTGGCCTTCAGTAGTCTTGACTATACTAATGGAGGTAACACCTAAAAATACTTCTATTCAAAAAGTTCTGATGGAATTAGATCAATTATTGTGAATCAGCTGAGCCTGAAAAGCATGTCTGGTGGCAGGAGCCAGCATGATGCTGCTTCAGCACTGGGGGCAGTGCAGGCTCATCAGCCCCTCCAGAGGGCCTGTACTATCTCCCCTTTACCCCACACATGCAATTGCTAAGATGGGTCAGAACCTTCTCTTTGCAGTAGTACGGTTTAGCCAGGAGCCTAGGTACAGATTCCAGTAGCCACTAGAAGTTGGTTTCTGTCTGTTGACTTGTTAACTATAAAATCATTTATATTTGGAAATTTTATTTTGAAGTGATACTGCATTAGTATTTGTCAAGAGCTGGTTGTGGAGCCCTAACTAAAAAATGAAAGGGAAATTTTTGGTTCATCCGGTCAAAACATGGGAAGTGCCTAGGCAGAACTTGTTTCAGGGACCTGTGGATTCATATCTAAAATGACCGATCTCTGTTTCTCTGTCAATCTGTCTATCTCTCTTTTTCTCCAATTTTTCCCTCCCTACTTCCCCCTATTTCTGGTTGGTGCTATTTCGTTTTCTCCAACTGTTAGTCAAATTTTACCACATTCATAGGATCCTTTCAAAACCTTTCTCTCAGCTTTGATGTGTACCATATAAAATATCTGGGGAGAATGTACTTTACATATCCACAGCCTCACACATCCCACATGTGAATTTTATCTTCCAAACACCTCCTGAACATGTCAATCTCTGTGTACTTCTAGCATGTCCACTTAGGCCAGCTGCTGTCATCCTTTGCCTGGATTTCTGCAGTAGTTTCTAAATGGTCAACCTCCTGCATGCCCCTCCCCCTATCACACACTGCTAAATAATTCTCCAGACTTGAAGTAACTTCCCAAGATTTCCCCCCAGGACACATAACCATTCTCCAGAGTGAAGTTAGAGAAATATTTTCAAATTGAAAGTCTAATCATGTCCCATTCACATAGTCTCATATTAAAATGCATCCATGGTCTCCCAGAATCCTGACCTTGGCCTGAACTGCCCTTTGGTAAATGGCTACCCCTTCCCACTCCAATTTCTTCTTTCAGAATGCATCCCTTATCTTCCCAGTGACTTTTCTTTTTCTGTTCTTCTTAAGTGGACACGCTTGCTAAAGGATCTTCTCCTTCTGCATAGACATTTCCTTATTATTTGAAAAATTGGTTCTAATTTTCTTAGATCTTAGATAAATGTATTTGTTTCCTGTTGCTACTTAACATTGCCACAAACATAGTGGTTTAAAACAACATAGATATATTACCTTACAATTCTGCAGGGCAGAGATCCATATCAATCTCATGAGGTTTATATCAAGATGTTCCTGCTGGAGGCTTGAGAAGGATCCATTTTGTTGGCTTTTCCGGTTTCTAGACATAGCCCGGCTTCCTGGGTTCATGGCGCCTCTCCATCTTCAAAGCCTACAGTGTAGCATCCTCAAATCTCTCTCTCCGACTCTGACCCTCTGCTTCTGTCATCCCATTGTCTCCTATGAATTTGATTCTTCTGCCACTTTTTTTGACAACTTTTGCAGTTATATTGGGCATATCCAGATTATCCAGGATAATCTCCCCATCTCAAAATTCTTAATTTAATGACATCTGCAAAGTCCTTTTTGCCATATAAGGTACCATATTGATAACTGCTGGAGATTAGGAAATGGTCATCTTTGGGGGAACATTATTCTGTCTACTTCACTAACATCATTTCTTTCTATGGGAAGTGTCTCAGAACTCATTTTTTTGATGAAAACTCCCTAATATGTTCTATCAATCTTCATTTACTTGTATCCTTCCCAAACCTAGACTCTTGGCAAACAAATGAATTTGTCCAGTTAATGTTCTCTTAATATCTGATCTTATCAGCTTAGACACAGAGATGTAGCACTATGATTGGCTCATCTTAAGTCACATGTCCACGTATGTAGTCAGGTGCATTGAATCTGTTACCAGAAGAAGGATGAGGAGGTGGTTGGCATTCACAAACATAAGCTACTATATTGCCATTTTCTATCCTGTCTTCTTATTTTCCAGCATTAACACAACTCTCTTAGATTCAAATAAGGCCAACAGTACTGAAAAAGTGAGAATGAAAGTTGACTTACCATTAAGTATGGACTAGAAATTTCAGGAGTTACTCTAGCTTTAGGAAAATTCTTAGAAGTTCTTCTGGGAGGATAATACATATAGGAATACTAGTTGCTAGTTTTTAGACACAATTTGATCGAATATTCAAAACTATACTGTTTCTGGGGACTGAACTTGGGAGTGTCAGTGTTGTGTACAGCCAGGTAGAATATGGAATTACAGGCAGAATGACAGATAGGTCCTAAATTCCTAAGATAAAAGGGTGCATTTTAAATCAGAGATTCAGTGTCCCAGTGATTATTGATAAAACAAAGGCAAGACCACACTCTTAAGAGAATACTAAGGAAATAGACAGGTCAGTCAATAAAGTCCCTAATTAAAGGCTGTGGCATTTCAGGAACGCTATAAATCAGAAACATATGCACACACACACAATTTTCATCAGTTCCTAAATAAATTAGTTTTTAAAAATCTATTGAAAGTAAGGTCGAAAAAGATACCCCGGTGGGTCTATTTG
The DNA here is from genome assembly GCF_965194805.1 of Balaenoptera borealis. Classification (NCBI taxonomy): domain Eukaryota; kingdom Metazoa; phylum Chordata; class Mammalia; order Artiodactyla; family Balaenopteridae; genus Balaenoptera; species Balaenoptera borealis. The sequence goes on along the minus strand of NC_138861.1, from coordinate 90,223,632 downwards.
CAAGGCAGAGTTCTGCTGTGTGTGAGAAAAACAACAAATACTTAATACAGGTCTTGTATACTCAGAGCCGGAGGCAAATTCACCGTGAAGCTAAATAAGCTTAAATATCAGATCAGAGCTCCTCACTTTTTGGATGCCTTCCAGGCACCTTGCAGGGACCTTAGCAAAGTGTCCATATGGTCATACTTTTGTATAAAATAGGCAAAATTAAGATTGTTTTTTATTGCAATTGGTTAAAACAACACTCCAACTTAATCTTTATTATTTTTTTTTTCTTATTTACCCTTGTGCTAGTTGCATTAGAATTGCTGAGAACATTTGGGGAAACCAGTTAACAGGAAGTTGAGTTGGGATTTCAATTCATTTGTTTTTCCTGGATATATTTGTATGACTTATAGTTGCCTTTGTCAACATTTACATCACTACCAGATGTCTGATGTAGGAATGACTTCCAGGGATACTCCTGACCAATTTTACTGATTCTCCCACGTTATTACATGAAGGTTCATGGCCAGAAGTTGTATGACAATAAAAACACGTCCCTTGACAATCAGCACTGGCATGTAGGTAGTACTGGTATGTAGGTAGAGAAATAGAAACAAACTATGTATAGTATAGAAACAGAAACTACTCTTTCTTTTTTTTATTGAAGTATAGTTTATTTACAACAATGTGTTAGTTTCAGGTATACAGCAAAGTGATTCAGTCATATATTTTTTTTTTCAGATCACTTTCCATTATGGATTATTACAAGATATTGAATATAGTTCCCTGTGCTATACAATAAATCCTTGTTGCTTATCTATTTCATGTATAGTAGTTTGTTAATCCCAACGTCCTAATTTATCCTTCCCCCCACTCCCTTTCCCCTTTAGTAACCATAAGTTTGTTTTCTATGTGTGTAAGTCTCTTTCTGTTTTGTATACAGATACATTTGCATTACTTTTCAGATTCCACATATAAGTGATATCATATAATATTTGTCTTTCTCTGTCTGACTTACTTCACTCAGTATTATAATCTCTAGGTCCATCCATGTTGCTGTAGATGACAATATTTTCATTCTTTTTTATGGCTGAGTGGTATTCCAGTTGTGTGTGTGTGTGTGTGTGTGTGTATTCCACATCTTCTTAAACCAGTCATCTTTTGACAGGCACTTGGGTTGTATACATGTCTTGGCTATTGTAAATAGTATTGCTATGAATATCATGGTGCATGTATCTTTTCAAATTACAGTTTTCGTCTTTTCTGGATATATGCCCGAGAGTGGGATTGCTAGATCACATGGTAGCTCTATTTTTAGATTTTTTTTTTTTTTAAGGAATCTCCATACTGTTTTGCATAGCGGCTGCACCAGTTTACATTCCTACCAACATGTAGGAGAGCTCCCTTTTCTCCACACCCTCTATAGCATTTATTGTTTGTAGACTTTTGGATGATAGCCATTCTTTTAATTGCCTTTTTTTTTTCATTTTTATTTATTTATTTATTTATTTATTTATTTATGGCTGTGTTGGGTCTTCGTTTCTGTGCGAGGGCTTTCTCTAGTTGTGGCAAGCGGGGGCCACTCTTCATTGCGGTGCGTGGGCCTCTCACTATCGCAGCCTCTCCTGTTGTGGAGCACAGGCTGCAGACGCGCAGGCTCAGTAATTGTGGCTCACGGGCCCAGCTGCTCCATGGCATGTGGGATCTTCCCAGACCAGGGCTCGAACCCGTGTCCCCTGCATTGGCAGGCAGATTCTCAATCACTGCACCACCAGGGAAGCCCCAGGATGATAGCCATTCTGATCGGTGTGAGGTGATACCTCATTGTGGTTTTGATTTGTGTTTCTCTAATAATTAATGATGTTGAGCATCTTTTCATGTGCCTGTTGGCCTTCTGTATGTCTTCTTTATAGACGTTTCTATTTAGGTCTTCTGCCTATTTTTTGATTGGGTTGTTTGGTTTTTTGTTATTGAATTGTATGAGCGGTTTCTGTATTTTGGATATTAACCCCTTGTCAATCACATTGTTTGCAAATATTTTCTCCTATTCCCTAGATTGTCTTTTTGTTTTGTTGATGGTTTACTTTGCTGTGCAAAAGCTTTTAATTTTGATAGGTTCCATTTGTTTAATTTTGCTTTTGTTTCTTTTGCATTGGGAGACTGATATAAGAAAATATTGTTACAATTTATGTCTGAGAATGTTTTGCGTATGTTCTCTCTAGGAGTTATATAGTGTCATGTCTCATATTTAAGTCTTTAAATAATTTTGAGTTTATTTTTGTACATGGTATGAGGGAGTATTCTAATTTCATTGATTTACATGTAGCTGTTCAGCATTCCCAACACCACTTGCTAAAGAGACTGTCTGTCTTTTCGTCATTGTATATTCTTCCCTCCTTTGTTGTAGATTAATTGACCATAAGTGTGTGGTTTTATTTCTGGCCTTTCTGTTTCATTGATCTATATATCAGTTTTTTGTGCCAATACCATGCTGTTTTGATTACTGTTGCTTTATAGTGTTATCTAAAGTCTGGAAGTGCTATGCCTCCAGGCTTTGTTCTTTTTCCTCAGAATTGCTTTGCTCACATGCCCGCAAAAGTAACACTACTTCTAGCTGTGTGGTGTTGGAGAAAACCCATTTCTTAAAATACCCATTGTTTACCTCATTACTCTGCCTCAAACCTATTTAACCTAAATCGTTATGTCACTTAATTTAGACCAAGAAACAAATAAATTCCAAATGGAATTAAAGTAAAATCTGTGACACTTCAAACACAAATGACTCATTTTTGAGAACAAGTATTAACCATCTTTATCTTTGGAAGAACTGTCCCACACAAGATGTAAGTCTATCCTGAAGGTGGTGATGGTGTCACCCCTGATTATAGGGACAAGAGATGAGCTACCACATTATTAGTTTAACTCTGGGCCAATCAGAGCTTGGGGCCAGTTGAATCATTCGACCCATACTGCACATCCAATAAAGATCTCAAATTTAGACTTATCAAGTTATATATAAATGAGTTTTACATATGTACTCACAGACTATTGGATATAAATAGGATGTTTCTCATACAACTTTAAATTTATATACCATTACTAGATTTACCACCTAAAGCCACGATGAATTAATTTTATTTAAAAATTAAATTCAATAATTATCTAGTTAAGGGGAAATTGTATTGCATTTTGTAGTGCATTTTGTAGCATGAAATGTATTTCTAACTGCATACATTCATAAAGACATTAGAGAAACCCTAGTTTAAGATAATAATGCTCATTTCTACATAGAAAAGGACATTAGGGAAGACTAAGACACTCTCAAGCAGAACTGGCCCAGTAACTGAAAAGAGAAAGAAAAATTGAGAGACTGAGAGAGAGAGAGAAAAAGAGAGAGGGAGAACCCTTCCATTTACAGATATAATTCGTGGGAAAGCATAAATGGAGAAGAAAACACAGCATAAACACAACACCTTAAGAGTGTCCTGGACAAAGGAGAATTTGAGCTCAGACTTGGATTTATGTTGTAAAGATTAAGTGTGAAATCCCAGGCATATAGAGAGCCAAAAAGGTCAGAAAGATTTTAGACTGCCTTGATGTAATTATAATAATAATTTTAGAGAATTTGTGAAAAGACAGGTGGAATAAGTAAGTTCAGGTGTTAAAAGACGTGCTAAGGGGTTAACACGTCTACTCTTAAAGTTTAGAATTTAACAAATGGTCACTTTCACCAAATCTTATATTGATATTTTATAAGTTCTAAGTTTAATTATGGAAGAAACTGTTTTACAGTTATATTTTAAAGGTATGAATTTATAGGGTATGAGCTTTCTTAATTGTTTTCTCATCCTGTGTTTGTTTGTGCAAAAAGTTTTCTAAGTCACACGGCCTGTATTTAGAAATGTTCTTAGAATCTTCTTGCGTCTGGTTGCATAGCTTCCTATGAATTAGCAGAAGGAGGGTCTAGACAGAGAGGTTAGGGTGGAAACTATAGATGAGGTATATATTTAAGTAAGGGACCTTGTATTTTCTTATCTGAAGTTCCGCATAATCCAGATTATATGAGAATAATGCATTTTTATTGAATGTTTAATTTTATTTTATGTCGTGCTGTGTCCATAAATATGTCAATGGTGGTTACAGTTTGGGTGTTCTTTTATACCTACGTATGAAGAGGTCAGACTTTCTGAAAGCATGACATCAATTTTTGTTCATATTCAAATTACTTGAACCCACTCCAAGAATATAGATTCAGATTTTCTGGGGGCGCAGCTCAGAAATCTACATTATTTTTTTCACACTGAAAGCTGCAATCCATTAGAATGAGGTCTTAATGCTAGACGTAAATTGTCATTATCCAGCAGTGGCTGAAATGATCCAAGTCACACTATTACAATCCAAAATATAAGGTTAAAAACAAATTTCCAAACTGAAATTTAAACAGTTTCCATCCATGAGGACATCATTTATATAAAGCACTATTTGAAAGATTGTTTTAGTAAAAAATTTTAGTGTGTTAAAAAATGATAAGAGAACAATCACACACAAAAAAATCTAAAATCGGTGTATGACCCAATCAGATAATATAATTGTATTAAGTAGAATTTGAACAAATTTTTCAAAATGATTTTTTAAAATTAACCATCTCTTTCAAATGAGAAGCTGTTGGCCAAATTTTTTTTTTTTTTTTTTAATTTATTTTTGGCTGTGTTGGGTTTTCGTTTCTGTGTGAGGGCCTTCTCTAGTTGCGGCAAGTGGGGGCCACTCTTCATCGCGGTGCGCGGGCCTCTTCACTATCGCAGCCTCTCCTGTTGCGGGGAACAGGCTCCAGACGCGCAGGCTCAGTAGTTGTGGCACACGGGCTTAGTTGCTCCGCGGCACGTGGGATCCTCCCAGACCAGGGCTTGAACCCGAGTCCCCTGCACTAGCAGGCAGACTCCCAACCACTGCGCCACCAGGGAAGCTCCCAAATTATTTTCATAAAAATGAAAGTAATATTATAAACTAAGAGAAAAAAGGTGAAACTTATGGGGTAAAGAGAAATAGAGGCTAAGAAGTTTCAGAATCTAAAAACAAACAAAAAAGGAAGTTCCAAATATGACAGTGAGAACTGACAATGGGTGCCTTTTATGAATCTATACAAGCAAACATGAAATACAGATTGTAATCCCCAGACTCCTAGGACAATTTGGTAAAACTTTTACTTTTTTGCATTTATTTATTATGGTAAAAAAATAACATAAAATTGACCTCCTTAACCATTTTTAAATGCGCAGTTCAGTATTATTAGTATATTCACATTGTTGTGAAACATCTCCAGAACTTTTTCATCATGCAGAACTGAAACTCTATATCTATTAAACAACTCCTTTTTCCCTCCCTAACCTCAGCTGCTGGCAACCATCATTCACTCTCTGTTTCTGTGAATTTGACTACTCTAGTACTTCATGTAAGTGAAATTATACAGTATTTGTCTTTTTGTGACTGGTTTATTCCACTTAGCACAAAATGTTTTACACATACAATAGAATATTATTCAACCTTGAAAAGGAAGGAAATCCTGTCATATGCTGTCATAGTAAGCCTTTACGTTTATATTAAAATGTCAGTTTCTTGACTTCATACTTGTAAATTTGCTATTTTGTACTGGCTTAAATGGCCATCTCAGTAAATACATTTTAAAAGAAAAAAACATAGGAAAACCTTATCTGAAATTCAATATCCCTAATAACCTGTATAAGTCATCCGCACCGTTTGTCATATACTGCCACATATAGAACAAAGCATAGGTAGGTAGGTAGGTAGGTAGATAGAAAGAAAGAAAGAAAGAAAGAAAGAAAGAAAGAAAGAAAGAAAGAAAGAAAGAACGATAGATAGATAGATAGATAGATAGATAGATAGATAGATAGATAGATAGGCAGGCAGAATGACTCATCACTGGATCACTGGTTTGGACATTTTATAAAAGGTAAAGATGATACCCTGCATTACTTTTCAGTCACCTTCAGAAGTTAGCAGTGTTCTTGAGACATTAAATACAAATGCAGTGGATCAAATATCATTCCAACAGCCTAACTTCATTACATTTGGTTGTATAAAACAGGAAGATATTGAACCTAGAAGTAGACAAAGCACCGCCAATGATGATATATGTTTTAGTGGAAATGCAATTTATGCACTTGAGCACAGCCCCACTTGGTGAAAGTCATTTTGGGAAATGAACTTTAGGATATGCTACTTCAAAACCACTGTGTTTAGTTGATAGTCCATAAATTCTCTATTGGAGATATTATGGTCTACAGTGGATTCTGCTTAATTGGCATATCTCAGTGGAAATTGAAATATGCCAATTAGACAATGATTGTCTCATTTAAATACATAATTGTTCATATGAACTATCAGATACATTTGAAATTAGAAAGGATTTTTGAAATGGAAAACACTGACCAAACTGTATATGTACATAATTAAGACAAATTAGAAATGCAGATGTTGGGCATGATAAAAAGCATTATCATTAAGGCATAGTCCCATTTTTTTTCAGCAGTTTAATGAGTATTATAATCCATCTGGTCAACACAAACCCAAAATATACCTAATAACCCCAGTCAAAAACTGAATTTAAATTTGTATTGATATTCTATGCAGATATTATTTTAGAAATCCACCAAAATCTGCAGAATTTCTGCCTTTTAATACTTAAATGTTCTTAATTAAAGCATTGATTTAGGGTGAATTAATTTCTTATTCCAGGGACAAATAATCTTTTTAAATTTCAAAACAATTTTTACATTTAGAGTGTAAGTCAGTAGGATGCCCCTCTCATATAGGAATCTGTGTACTAAGATAATTAATATGGGCAACTGTATTTCATGAAGAAAATTCCTATTTGCTAAAATGAATCTTTACAACCTGGAGAGCATCAAGAAATTCATGAAGGATGATATATTGAGAGTTTTCCCTACTTGTTAGTAAGGCATTAATAATGATTTACTAAGAATTTTGCCCTTAATTCACTCCACAACTTAAAAATTTTCGTGGATATATATATATATATATATACACATACATATATATATATATATATATGTATGTGTATATATATATATATATGTATATACACTCTATGAGTATACATACATATATATGTATACTCATAGAGTACTTTTAGTTATGCTAAGTGAAAGGACAAAGTCTCATTTTTTTCTGCTAGTATTAGTCAAATATTTAAAATATTGAAAAAGTGATTTTCATTACTGTGTGGTACTAAAACTCTGTATAATCAATCACATATCCTCCAACAGTCTCATTTTTTCGATCTTATTTTATATTTTATAAAACACTTCAATGAGTCTCACAGCAGATTATTTCTTCAGAATAGATCTTAAATGTAAAATTATTGATCACACAATATGAAAAATTCGAGTTTTGATACAAATTTACTTACAGATTTTTAAATCAATTTATAATCCATAAAAAGTGAATAAATATTCCTGTTTTCCTAATCCCTGATAATTGCTATAGGCAAATTTCCAAAATGGCCCAGAACAACCCTGCTCCCTGGTGTTCAACTCTTGTATAACCTGGACACTCTGGTGCCCAGGGAGCCTGTGGCTATGCTGGGATTGTGGCTCCATTGACTAGGTTATATTATAAGGCAAATGGTGGTAGGATCGTCATTCCTGTGATCACATTCCATCAGGCAAGACTCTGTTGTAGCTGACTGGAGGTGAAGAAGTCAGAGAGAAGGGATCCTGTTGGCACAGGAAAAAGCAAATAGTCATTTTGTAAACTGCCCATGGGGGTGGGAGCAACATGGCAAAGAACTTAGGGCAAACTTTGAGAGATAAAAGTGGCCCCCAACTGATAGCTAGCATGAAAACAGGGATTTCAGGCCTACAATCTGCAGGAAACTAAATTCTGCCAAGAACCACATGAATTTGAAAGGCGGCCCTGTCCCACCCCGACCCCGGGCTCCAGAAAAGAACAGAGGCCAAGCAACTCCTTGATTTCAGCTTCATGAGATCCCAAGCAGAGAATCCAGCTAATCAGTGCCCGGAGTCTTTCCATCTAGCCCAATTGCTCATGTACTTTCATTCAGGTCAGTGTTAACTGCAGAAATTCGTTGCATAAAAATATCACTGTTTTTGACCACAGGGCACTCAGTTTGTACACTTTCGTGACTATTCTTCAATCTCATCCAGACCAACAGTACATTAACCCCTCCAGCTATATCTTGTCAGCCTGCTCCTGCCTTTACTTTTCTCCTTATTTAACTCAGACTCAAAGTTTAATCATTTAATAACACCTATAAAGGCTGCTTTCATTTTCCATTGCTGTATAATAAATTAGCACAAACTTAGAAGCTTAAAATGAAACACATTTATTATCTCACCATGTCCAGGAGCCCAGGCACAGTTTATATGGCTCCTTTGCTCAGGCTGTCATGAGGCTGCAGTCAGTTTTCTGACTTCATCTGAAGCCCAGGCTCCTCTCCCCAGATCCTGAAATTATTGGCAGAATTCATTTTCTTGCCTCTATAGAATTCATAGTATCTTGCTTCTTCAAGGCCAACAGGAAAATATCTTTGAATTCAGGGAAGGCCTAAGTCCTCTTTTATAGAGATAAACAGATTGAGCAAGTAGGACTTGCTTAAGTCCTACCCAGGTTAATCTACATTTAACTCAGTGTCAAACCAATTAAGGCCTTAATTACACCTGCAGAAACCCTCAATCTGCCACATAGTGCATCCTAATCACAGCTGTACCAGCAGTGGGAATCTTGGGAGCTGTCTTAAAATGTTGCTTACCACAAAATTGGTAGGCAATAATATATACATATTCCTTGACCCTCTGTCCTTTCCATTTTACCTCCCTAACAAAAGAACAATCCTGAGTGAACCCAAAATCTTCGTTCTTCACTTAAAAGCTGGGTCATGGGAACTTGGCTACATCCCATTACAAATCTTCAACCCAGATATCTCTTTTAGGTCATATATACAATTGCCTTTTTATAGCTCTTCCTAAACGTCTTAGTGACACTTTATATTCAACATGTATATACCTAATTCGTGTTCACTCTCTTAACACCTGATCCAACTCTAGTCCCCCCTCACATAAAGAGCATTGTAAAACACCCCACTGCTCAAGCCAGAAATCGGGTAGTCAATCCCAAAATATCATAGTCCCTCGGTCCCACGTCCTCTGAACCATCAAGATCTAGTAATATTACCTCATTAGTATATGTTAAGCCTATCCATTCTGTCCAGGAACTGCTACTTTGGGCTGTTGTATGAGCAGGAGATAAACTTTTGATGTGTTAAGCATAAACATTTGGAACTGTTAATACACTAGTTAATATACCATGAGCAATGCAGATGTAGGTTCCTTAAGTAGGGTGTTGCAATAATAAAAATAAATATATATAAATAAATTAATATATTTATATATAAAAATAAATATATATAATAAATAAATAAAAATAAGTTATATAACATTGGCTTAACAGACAAGTTGTAGTTGGACAAAGAAACTAATATAGGAAGTTTGAATTTGGGGAGAATATTATGCTATGGTAATCTTTAGTAAAAATCAAAACCCCCAAATAAACCAAATTGGTTGCCTATAATTACTTAAAATTAATTATAGAAGAGGCTGCAAAAGAGAATCATAGATGTGTGTGTTTGGTCATTCCTGGCTATATTTAATAAGGTACTAGAAGAAAGTGATGAGCTCATGAAAAGACTAGATGTTCTGAAAAGAGAAATGCAAGAAAAGAATAATAGAATTTAAAGATGGAGGCTTGCATACTTGGTAAAGCTTCTGCCTCTTGATTCCAAATAATCTGAAATAGGATTGAAAAACTTTTAAGTATAACACAAAGGTCCATTAAGATTGACTTTGCTAGCAAAGACCAAATTAAGCTTGTAGTTTTTCCACCCAAACAATGCTATTAAATAGTGTGTGTGGCTGGGGGGAGGGGGGAGGATTGAGGCTAAAAAAATAAGTTAATCACTACTGAGAATTATATGTAGCTAATGAGTTTGGTGTAATAATTTGTATGTTACTGACTGGAGGCAGATGGATCAGAAACACTCATATATAGATTCTCTGACCTTGAGGAGGTCATAACTCTTTACTCCTTAGGTATGGGATGCCCATAGGCACTTACTTCTGAAGAGTATGAAGGGGGATGGGGGGACAGTAAATTTAAGGTGGAGAAACCTAACACTTCTTCAGCCACATAATTAAGGTCAACAGCAGTGATAAGTCATGTTGATTGTATGTACCCTTGATACATTGTGATGAAAGTGGCATTTAACGTTAGTGGTCTTTCTCCCTAAAACTCAAAACCACAGTTTAATCATGAGGAAAACATCAGCAAAATCCCTAATTAACAAGTCTACAACAATATACCTAACTGGAACTTAAAACTGAAGACCCTTAAAAGCAAGGAAAGTCTGAGAAACTGTCACAGCTTAGAGAAGACTTCACAGCTAATAGAGACTACTTGAGCTCTTTCCTTGCTCTATACATCTATAAAATAGGACTTTTTTCCACCTTTCACAATACTGATGCCTATAAATGTGAGATGATTCTGTAGTTTTGATGATCATGTGGGGAAAAGACTACAATGTTTTTCCATTATGAAGAAACTATCTCTAACTTTGGTAATCTGGTAGATTTTTTTTTCTTTCTTTTTTTTTTTTTTTTATATCTGCTGTGTCCTTAATTCAGGGGAATCCAGTTTTTCTAAAGAATGGAGTCTCTTAAAAACATACACGTGTTGAAATACTTTTTTTTAATGAGTTTTCTTTAGAAATGGAGATCCACTGAGATGTATAGGGGGACTCACACCCATGCCCTGACTAAACTGTGTTGCCCAAGAAGTACACCTAGTATATCTCTGGAATCCAGGCCTGCCAAGTTATATGAGTCAATAATTTCCCATCGTTGTATAGGCTAGAATGCATTGTTTTCAATCATTTTCCACTGAAAGAGACCTAACTGATAGACTAATAACAAATATTGCATCTTTAATGACAACATTTTCTGGGTGTTTAAATAAATGTTTATTAAGGTGATTCAAAATAATAGGTATAGTTTATACCTAAGATTTAAATCCATAAGGTCATTTGCAACCATAAAACATGTTGCTATTTTCCACTGAGAATACTATATTAGAATGCAGAATCTAAAACAAGCTCTTTGGAAAGAATGATTATTCTCAAAATGGCAGCTTTCCCCCATTAATCTAAGCTGTTTAATGTCAGGATGAAGCAAGAAGAAAAGCGCTACAGATTGTAGATTTGAAGCTATATCATTTTAAGGGGTTTTAGAGCACTACAAATATCTGAAATTTCTTTGTGCTTTTCCACTGGTAAATCATATAAGTCACTTTTTTTTTTTAAATTACCTTCAGATCTCTAAGTTATTTTAAATTTAACAAAAATGTATGGAAATATTTTCATCACATCTGCAGAGGTGAGTATGCTAAAATAGATGAGGCATTGCTTGATTATTCCTTTATGTCTTAAATTATATTAAGTTCTCAAATGAAGTGGGTAGGTGGGAGGATTAGTGTCTTTGTTTTAGCTCCAGAAGTACAAGCTAATTTGCTGCAATTCAACTGAGTATGAGATAGAAGGGGAAATTTTGTTTTAAATAGGTTGTGAGGTCAAAATATTCTAATAGTTAGATATGTAGAGTTAAAGTTTACCAAAATTATTAAATCATGAATTTATTTAAGACAGGAATTAATATAGTGAGCATTATATTATAGTATTCTCTTTAACTCAGCAAATTTCTAAATTAATCTTCATATAAGGCATAGCTTATTCTTTGACTGTCATGATATAGTTTAGCAATTAAGATGTTAGTATAAGTTAACTTTTTAACTATATTTTAATACAGTCAGACCATCTGATTAGTAATAGATGCTTTCATTTCCTGATCTATTTGTTCACGGTAAAAAGCTTGGAATCATCTTTGATCCTTCTGTCTTTTTCAATCCCCATGTTCAATCCTCAACTCCCATTGACTCTATTCAAAACTTATCTAGAATACACTTACTTATATTCACATCTACCATCATCACCCTGCCACCATCCACAATCATGCAGACTCCAACATGGTGTCCCTGCTTTCATTTTTGCCATTCATAAACCATCCATAATTTGACAGCCAAAGTAATCCTTTTAACATATAAGCAAAGTCATATGATTTTTCCACTCAACCTCAATGGCTTCCCATCTCACAATCAAAGCCAAAGTTCCTACAGTCGTGTAAAATGTCCTATGTGATGACCTACACCCTTGTTATCTCTTGGCCTTCAACTCACCCTCTATAATTCCTCTCCTGCCGTTCAATCTTATAGCTGCTTCTGAAATATGCCAGTGATTTTACAGCTCAGAAATGTTCTGTTTTACCTTTATATTTTTCCCTAACTTATATACACACAGTTTACTCCCTGACCACATTCAAGTCATTGTGTTTATGTCATCTTATCCACAGATGAATATTCTATTTGAAACTTAACCCTCTCCCAGCTATCATCCCATTCCTTTCTGACTTATTTGTTCTCCATGGTACTTACCATATAAAATACCACGTCTTACTTTTTTGTTTATTAACTTCCTCTCCTGCTAGACCGTCTTCTTAAGATGGCTGTATTTCTTGTGTATTTTGTTTACTGTATCCCAGCACGTAGAACCTGCCATGTAATATATGCTTATTTGGTATTTTTGAATGTGTTGATAAACATAAGTCTAACGAATGTAATGATTTTTTCAACTATAAGACTAAAACCAATTTAATATGTAATAAATTGTCGTTAGGCTGTACCTTTCATATATTGCCTACGGTTTCTAATTAAACCCATATAAATAATGTAAACTAGAGTTCAGGGGATATTACTATTAATTGTGCTTTTAAAAGCCAGTAAAAGAAGGTAATAAAATTAAAAAAAAAAAAGTCAGAGCCAAGTAATTATTCCAGTCAATTAATTGGTATATATTAAATGCATGAATTATCTGCTAATGAAATTCTCTTCATTATGCTCATCATTAGAATTTTCTTTAATCCTAAAGGGCACTCGCCCAATATCCTCTTTTCTCTACATACTTTTACACAATCTCCCCATGTCATGCCTAGAAGGTCACCAAGTTAATTGGCTGTTGAGTACTTAAAGTAGCTAATTCCAGTTTATAAGTTATCTGATTTTTAATTTTAAAGTTCTTTGGTCAAGGTTACAAGGTTAGCATAACCTCAAATCAAGAACATGTTTCTGGGCAGGGCAATGCTTGCTTCCCTAGTCAGTAGCTCAACGAAACTATTGATGTTGATATAATTGCATGAAAATCCATTTGAATTTACTCAAATAGGAGAGTATGATATATGCTTTTCCTTATAATTTTTATGTTAGTCTTGAAACATTTTTCAAGGTGTTGTGACTGGGGAGTGAGAAATCAAAGGGTAGTGATAAGTAAATATCATAAGTTTGAAGTCTTTCAGCGCTTACTTTACATTAGTAAATAAGCATATTTGGTTAGTCATTTTGGCTTGTTAAGAAATGGTCCTTTCCGTTTTTACATTCTAAATACAGTTTGTTCAGAATATATTTACTTGTTTAATTCTCATGCAAACGTTTGAAATGTAATTTGTTTTATCTTCATCGTACAGATTAGGACTCCAAAATTCCGAGTATCATATGATTTTTGTTAGGGATCAGGAATCAAATAATTCTGACCTTGGTGCCTTTACTCTTTCTTCTACACAGGTTGCAAACTCATACTGGTAATCAGGTAACAGTAAATCAGCGAATCATATAAGGTGTATCAAAATAGGAAGATGAAGAAGTTGGCAATTCAAGAGTGCAGGCTAAATCCATAAGGACAGCCAAAGCTTAAATTCAGTTCATTGTTGCCTTGCTGCACATTCAGAATCGCAGGGTCTTCTATTTTAAGCCAGATTGTAGGTTTTTAAATAGACTGCACTCATTTTTTAAATGCTGTATCATATTTCTGACTAGGTGAAGTTTGAATAAGAACTGCAGGGTTTAAGTGTTGCACTATACCATATTCTTCTCACTAATTTAAATGTATAGTGGACATTGTTCTTCTTAATGCTGTCAGTTCCCAAAGGACCATTATCATCATAACTCATTAAATTCTGTTCTCTTGAGCTCCTCCAGATGAATGGTTTCCAAACTGAGTCCTACTCAACTCTAGGCTCCACAGAAGCAGCTAAAGAATCACTGTAGGTAGTGAGAGAAATGCTGAGTATTCAAGTTGGTGACTCCCTGATCTTACTACAGACAGTGTAGCTTTTCATTTCTTTGTTTTGGGAAATAATGACTTAAAGTATTCTGCAGATAAAAGTTTGGAAAATTAATGTTCAAAGCTGTGCTTAACGGCATCTTAATTCCAACTGAAATAAAAATTATTAAAGGCATTGGTGACTTTCGTTTTCTAATTTAAAAATTGTCATCATGGGGCTTCCCTGCTGGCACAGTGATTAAGAATCCACGTGCCAATGCAGGGGACACGGGTTCAAGCCCTGGTCCGGGAGGATCCCACAGGCCGCAGAGCAACTAAGCCCTCGCGTGCCACAGTTACTGAAGCCCACGCACCTAGAGCCCATGCTCCACAACAAGAGAAGCTACCACAAAGAGAAACCCACGCACCTCAACGAAGAGTAGCTCCTGCTCGCCGCAACTAGAGAAAGCCCGCGCGCAGCAACCAAGACACAACACAGCCAAAAATAAATAAAATAACTAAAGTTATACAAAAAAAGTTGTCATCATGTGATTCCAAGGATTTTAATGAGAATCCTGGAAGTAGCTCTCTAGCTGCTTTTCCTACAGTGCCGTATAATGGGGTCAGAATGTCTGACATGTAGACGCTGCTTGATTCCATTTTGCTCAGTTGATTGACCCTCTGTGTGAGGCAAGGTGGAGTTTTCCCAGGAAGAATAAACCAGTTCAAAGGTGTTTGACTTTCCTACTAGTTAAGCTTTCTTCAGAGTGGATTGTCTGGTCATATGGCAAGTTGTATTACTTGTCTTAATGCTTATATGCTTTCCTATAAACAATTTGTATATTTTTGGTGTCCCCCCCCCCACCTTATGTCTTACTCCTAAGACCCACAGCTGCTTTATTATGTGATATGAAGTCCCCTTCTCTTGACTACTTTTTCATGGCTGAGAAGTGTGTATTTTTTCTTAGCTTAAGATACTGTAGCTTCTAATTTTACTTCATTTATACATTTACTTCATTTAATGAAGTTGCCAATAATTTATTTGTAATTTTATATTTATCCAAGGAAATCATTAATCATTTCAATATCTAAATAAATATTAAAGGGCCATACTCTATAATTAAGCTGTTCTGTAATTTTGGAGTTGACAGTTTAGCTAGATGTTACAGTAATGTAATAAAAAGTGTCAGTTTGGCATATTAATTGAAAGCAAGGTACTAAGGAAAACTTGACATAACAGTTTGGCCAGAAAATGGTGAGATAAAGAGATTTAAAATGTAACATCATTAAAAAAAAGACTCAAGAATGTTTTCAAAAATGGAGAAAAAAATGGGAGATTCTTTCCTTTCCTTTCTGTTAAAAAAATGGAAATTACCTAATTTTGCCCACTTTTCCTTTATTCATTAAGACAAATGGGTATCCCTACATCATGTTCCAGTTGACGTTAAGATGAATCTAACAGTATTCCCCAAACTGCCTGTCCTGCATATTCCTTGTCTATTCTGTGTTTAACTCAATTGTCACTGACTAACAATAGAATTTTTGTTCTTTGCATTTTCTATTTACACTCATCGTCTCAGTTGTTAGATCTCATGCTCTCCTAATAGTCTTCTCCAATTATCTTTTAGTATATTCTTGCTGATGCTGCACACCTGTATTGTACACCCCCCTTTATTAAAAAGGAAACTTCACCCTTATCTGAGCTTTATGAAACCTACACTCTTACCCTTTACATTTAATCCACATCTGTTCTGAGTTAGCTTCAGTTCTGCAGGGGAGAGACAAATTTAGATAACTTGCTGCAAATCCATTATTGTGCCCTGCCTGACAAGAGGAAAGTCAGAACAACTCTTATCAACTGGACTTGGAAATATGGTAAATGCAATGGAAATTCAGCTTTCGGACTATAGGTGTCTACTTTTGGTAGCCAGTGATCAGAGTTGAGGTTTAATTTGGACTTTCAATTTTTATCTCTAGATACAGTCTTTCTCTATTCTCTAGAAAAAAAAATTACCCTTTAAATACTAGGCCTTTTCCAGCTGCTATAACCTATTTATGGACTGTGCTGGCTATTACATTGTGGAAAAACCTGAGAAGACAATATTTCTAGAATGCTGTTTGACTGGGCTGCCAGCAAGTTTAAAAGCACTAGTCAGAAAACAACAGTCCTCTTCAGGGGAGACTATAGCAAATACCTGGCACCCTTTCCTCCATTGCTTTATTTTTTCCCCATAGCATATTATAATCTCTGATACTCTGTATGATATATATATATATATATATATATATATGTCACTTCTTCTCCCGACACCACCACGCTTGAATAAAATTCCATGGGGCAGGATATTGTTGATTTTATTCAATGCAATCTCCTCAGTACCTAGAACAGTCCTGCTATAGAGTAGGCACTGAGAAAATTTTTACAGAATGGATTAATGAATTCCTAGAACTTATTCAGGCATGCTAAAAAGCTCTGGTTATATTGATGTAGTGAAGACTGCCATTGAACTTGACCTGCAACATCAACTCTTCTCATGATCTCCAGCTGGCTGGGCTGCCCAGTGGATTTTGGACTTGAGAGCCCCTTTCTCTCTGTCCTTCTCCACAAACATAGACACACACACACACACACACACACACACACACACACACATACACACACTGTTAGTGCTTCTCTGGAAACCCTGGCTAATAGATCTTTGGATATTAAGATACTCTAACTGATTTTATTAACTTACAACACAGTGAGTTCTTGCTCCTGCTCCTTATGTTGTTGGACTAGTGGAGTTTCAATTATGGGAATTCTACTTGAACATCATTGAAGTCATTATTGAGAACCCCAAACCTTCCAATAGTGAAGAAAATAATTGGATTCTATTATGAAACCAGCCTCAGCACATCCCCAGAAAAATAAAAACAATAACAACAACAAAGACCAGTCACTCTGGGGTATACACTGGATTCTCATTGAGATAAAGGTGGGCAATATTTGTCTCAGTGATAGTGCCATGAAAAATTTGTAATTAAACCACTACCTCCATTACCTGCATATTTGAACCCAGTAAGAGGTGCTCACATTCTAGTGACAAAACAACAAATATCAGTCAAAAAACTTCGCCCTTGTGAAACCATAAACCAAGAATGACTCGATCTCTGGTGCTTTTCATCAGCCTCAGCCACTGCATTTCAGGAATTCATGACCCAGTATAGCCTTGATTCTATGTGTTATAATCTTACCACACCCACCCCTGACCCCTTCCAAAACACGATGACCAACAATCTTCATAGCATGACTCTAGCAGATATAAGAACCACTGACCCTATGACTACTTAAGCATGCTGTTCACAGCAGAAGGCAGTTATATAGTGGGACCAGAACCCATTAATCAGTGACTGATTTAATATGTGGTGACTTTACTTTATGAGAGTTCATTACCTCATTTCTTTAACATCTGAACCTTCAAACTGGAAACAACATAAGCAAAGGAGAAATCTCGGACTTATGAAGTGAATACATTTTTGTGTGTGTGCATTTTGTACAAATTCGCTCTTCAGTAGGGGTCACAAAAGGAAGACCCTCGAGCCAGATGTCTTTTCATTCAAGTAGAATGTCAATAAAAAGAATATCAAGAGCTCATCACTCTTGAAAATTTGTATTTTTTAAGCCATAGCTGAAGATATCTATATCGTGTAGCCAAAATAAAACAATAACTACATATACAAGCCTCTGGATTAAGATGCAGAATGGGCCTGTTCATGGCCCATCACATACATGTCTGTCACTGACTTACTTATAAGAGCTCTACAACTTTCATGACCCCATCTCTGAGATCAACATAATTTATTAAAAATGTTAAATGTGCTTCGCTAAGTCTTTTTATGGTTCTGTATATGGAATACTATATCCACATCCTGCCTTAAGCATGTCCTAGACATAGATAATTTCAAAAATTACCATTCACTGACATACTGAGTGTCCTATGACATCACAATGACATTTATAATCTAATCCCACTCATAATTTCTGTTAGGACACGGTCTCTTTAATAATATCTCTATCTTCTCTTTGGTTTGCCTCAGCAAATTTATCTCATTTTATCAAAGAAATTTTCTGTCTCATAAAACGATTTTAACACCAACAGTCATCATAGGTTTTATTAGGATATTGAAAAATATTGTTCAACTACACACCTCTCTTCTCTCACCTTCCCTAACCACACAGCCCCACCCCTTCAGAATTTTGTTCCCCATGGAAATTAATAATTTTGTATGGTCTCTACCAGCCTACATATGTATACATTCTTAAAATGTATACAAACGGGGTTATCATATAGGTACAGCTCTACATCTTGCCCTTTCACTTAATAATATTTCGTAGAGTCTACATATTAGTACATATAAAACTATTTGATCTATTGTAATGGACATACTAACAATGCTAGTTCTTTTAAAGACTACCACTTATTTCTAATTCTCTTACATTTTTCAAAATGTAAATGGACTTTTTTAAAAATGGATTCACCACGCCATATTTAACCACATAGCACTTGATGACCGTTCCAGTTTTTTTGGGCACAAACAATGAGCATTTTGAACATGTGTTTTGGAGAGCATATCCTTAGGATAAATCCTAGAGCTATTTTGAAGTTACACATGGGGATTTTTAAAAATAAATTTTCCTTATTACATGCTTCTATGCTTACCCTCAAGATGAGGAAGTGTTTTGCTGGAGACAATGAACATGTTACTGTTGGCGGGGGATGGGATGGGGAGTTGGGGGAAGGTACACCATAAGTTTTGATTGTATCTGCGTTGTGAGCAAATGTTTGCTGAGTCCTATCCCCGTGTTGCCGTGGGGGGCCAGAAGCAGACACAGTGTGGACAACCCAAAGAATTGCCCATTTTTAGGTAGCAAGTCGATCTCTGCTTCTTTAAACTTGGAAGGATTTAAGGGCTAGTGATGGCTAATGACAAACCTAGCCCATGGTTTGTAATCAAGTCACTGATTGACCTCTACACCTCTTGCTGCTGTCTGGCAGTAAGATGTGACCTGGACATGCTTTTTCTAGTTCTCTGGTAGGCAGGTCACTCAGCAATGCAAGTATCTTCTCAGGTAGGGTGAGACCCAGGGATACGGCATCTGGCACATATGAATAGCTATAGGTAACATTTATTCAATATTTACTACATGCTGGGCACTGTTTTAAGTGCTTTATGTGAATTAACACATTTAGTTCTTAGGACAAACCTGTAGTGTAGGTACAGTTATTATCCATATTTACATAGGAGGGAAATGTGGTCATTATTGGTGCTGTTCAGCAGATTGTTTTTTGGTTTTTCTTCTAAGTATATGATGAGTTTGCATACTCCCGCCCACTTGGAAGTCGCTTTGGTTAAAAAAATGTGAGCATAAGTGTCATGCATCTCTTCCAGGTGGAAGCTTTAAGAGCCAGTGGGTGATTGGTTCCTTTCCCTCTGTCACAGAGACTGGCAATGCTCAGTATATCAGGTACTCTGTCAGTAGGGTCCCAAAGTGAGGATGATGTGTAGCAGAACCCCCAGACAACCCATGATGGACGTGGAGTGTGAGTGCAAAATAAATTTTATTATTTAAAAAAAAAAAAAGAAAAATATTGTTCAAAACTGTCTCTCTCTGTAGCTGCCTGTCCATTAGCCATCACTCATACTCCAATTGCTGCATAGAAATATCAAGTAGACCTTGGGAAAATGTCTACACTATTACAACTCTATCAGAATGAAATTGAAAACTACCAACCTCACATCTTCTCTGGCCATGACTACGTTTTCCTATAACAATTCACTGCATATACTTCTACTCTTAAAACACCACTCCACAATAAATGTACCTTCTATCCTGCCACTTTTCTGTAACAAGATTGCAACAAAACATCAATGTTCAATCAGTACCCAGGTGATATTGAGTGAGAGTAGGACACACAGGAAGAGCAATAGGACACCCGACAATATGTCAAGAGAGTTACCTATTATATGCTGATAGAAATGGAATTTTCAAAGATAAAATGTGATTTCCAGATCCCACCTGGCCTTCCATCTGACACATTCATACCACCTGCTTCTGATGAAAATTGAAAGATTGCTTGCTAGGGCTGGTCAAAAATTATCGAGTCAATCAAATCCACCACCTCCTATCTTCAGTTGCCTTGAAAATACAAACTCTTTTTAGCTTCCTTGATTCCATGCTACTCCTAACTCCCCTAGATCCTGTGCTGCCTTCCATTTTCATCTGTTAAAGCTAATATGGACATAATAATTAACCCTGGAAGTTTGACCATAAAAAAACCTACTGAGATTGAAGTAATTTTTCAAGGATGCCCCACTCCTATCCTTGTTCCAGCTTGTTTGCCATCATCGATTTTTTTAAAGCTAACTTTCAAATACTTGGCTGTATGACTCTAATGTTAATCTCACCTTTAGCAATTTGGAATTGTTTGCATTAGATCTCAATTGGCATCTGAATTTTAATTTGGCCTAATTGATTCTGACTTTGCTTATGGATCTATTCTAAGTTTCAAACAGTGGGATATGTCCCTGTTTTTCTGAACCTTATTTGGGGTAAAAGGAGAGGCAATATCATAAATGATTGAACCTTTCATGGACTATAGCAAGAATAAATATGATTCTTACACTTAGGCCTTGGGAAGATCACCTTAGAAGTCATACTGTCACTTTAGCCATGTGTATGAGTTATAGACAAATAAAGGATTCTATTCGTGGTGTCTCTAGGAATACGATATTTAATTTCCATATTCAGAATTGTTTTTATTAAGTTTCATATCTTAACTTCAGACCTGCCTGTCTTCTTCAGCAATTTACAAAAGTGCTTGAGGGGCGATGAGAATGTGGGAAACATGCCAGCAATGGCAATTTTCCATGATTGCCTGGGGAGTTTTTAGAAGAGGGCTTGATGAAGATTTTGATATTGAAAGTAATCTATTAGTCTGCTAAGGCAGATGAAGAAAGGAGGATTAGAGCACTGTATTCAGTCAACTTGTGCTCTCATCTGTATTGACTAGACTTGTTGCTGAAGAGATCGAATTAACTAGAATGTAATATCTGTACATCAGTTTATATGTTTTGCAGACACAAGCATTTATATTTGTGCCCAACAAACATTAGTGATAATTATATATCTCTATATAATTATCTACGTAGATAATTATATATATATGTAACCGATATGATCAAAATATAAGGACATTATCAGTCTCTGTTTATTCCTATCTATATGTATGTTTCCTAGGAAGTCCTGAAGCAAATGACCATATATGCAAATTCATAAAGATCAGATGAAAACTAATTTGCTAATTACTCGAGCCTCTCAGGGTGTGAAAACAGCCTTATCTTCTTTTTCTCCTAAGTTTTAGAGCTGATTAAATTGAATAGTTCTCCAAGGTGGCTTTACCTAATAATTAATGCAATGATTTTTAAAGTATTTACCTCCAGGTTAACGCCTGCTCTATAAGCTTTGGGATACCTGTGTCTTATTTTGTAGATAAATGTTTAGAGCAGAAATCCAATAAGACTAATCAAACCTGAGGCATTGTTGCAGGACATTAATTTACCTGAACCTATTAATTCTTGTCTGCTTTCAAACCATATTTACTTATACAAGGGTCTGGAAACTGAGATAAAACCAGTGCAAAATGCATATAAAATGGCAAATAACATCATTTAGATGGGTGTGTGTGTGTGTTTGTGTGTGTGTACATATATATGTAAGTACAAGTGTGTGTACAAATATTTATTAGGAATTCAAATCCAATATAATACAGATTTACCCACATATAAATGTTAAAAAATATTTTATTATGATCTCAGAAATTTATAGTATTTTTTGTAATCCGTTAAATATACATTTGCTCTAAATGTAAAATGAGGATTTGAGAAATTTGTTCATATGGTAACGGTGTAAGTGCTACCTAAAAACAATGTGTACTACATAAGATCCAGCAATTCTCTGTAGCATCCATTTGCATACTAAATATGAAATCAGAAAGTCAGCATTTTCCAGATACATTAAGAGCAGGGATGGGCCTTCAAATGATACATATATTTTATTTACTTAACCATTGGTATACAATCAATGTCAATTGAATCTGATTTTAGTTCTTGAATTTCTTTTTGAGTATTTATGGCTCTTTGTTAGCATTGGTATTTTAGTATTTTTTATTCTTAGAGATTTTCCTAAAACAAACAAAGAACAAATTTTTAAATAGAACGTAAAATGTATTCTACATTACAATTGCCATCATTGGGTGATTTTGTAAATATAAAATACATTATAAATTTTTGTAATAATATTATTTCTATGTATTAAAAATTTGATGTTTAATCATCATAGGAATTGTTTACTTATTACTCAGCAATTATCCCAACTATGCTAAAAGAAAGGCTACAATAATATGAAAAGAAAGGAAAGAGAATTGCCCAGAAGGTAATACAATGCTGAAATAAATTATCACTTTTTCATTATCCTTAATTTTTCTTACTTTATTGCCAAAAATTTTACATCAGCTTTCAAAAAAGCTATAAAAGAACTCTGGAGACATTTTTTGTAGTAGTATTTAATTTTTTTTAGGCTTCCTTAAACACATATGAGAATTCGGATTTTCATTTTCTTCCATAATAGCAAAGAGAAGAAAATTGACAGAGGAAGATTTATCACAGTTATTAGACAAATTATAAGATAACTGCAAAGGGTCAGAGAGCTGTACCTTAACCTCCAATGATGACAGTGAAATTGATGATATAAGCACAGTCTCAGAGTATGACTCTTCATATGATATTATCTTAATTGAATTTTTATACTCAAGAATTAGTAATTAAACAATACACTTCTAAGGAAAAAAACTTAGTAAGTTATGCAATAGGAAGACCTTCATAACATTTACAGAATGAATCTGGATGGTTCTATTGTGCCAAAAACAAGTGACAAAATTAACTTTTATGATAACCGAAATCTACTTGATGCTGTTCAGAAGAGGACAAATGCTGAAGGTAGGTATGTGTACAAAAGTTATTGGAAATAAATACACGATGTATAAGTGAAAGAAATAATTGGATAGATAATTAAAATTGGTTTTATAAATATGAAATGAAATAAAATATGAAATATTTTTGGAATTATAGAGTGAAGAAGCTGGCCATTCTCTCTTCAACAAAATTATGAGCCATTAAAGTTTTAAATTACATTGCATTTTTATGCTGTAAGTGCAAGAAGAACCCAAAGTAAGGATAAGCTGGAGCATATTAGAGCTGTACTGGCTCTAATATGGAATCAGTATTTACAAGATGGCTACATTGCAGGCTTATGGATGAGAGTTGATTAGAAGTTAGTTGTATTCAAAGGATGTTGCCCATTTCAGGTATTTATACTTTCAAACCCAAGAAATTATGAAGTGTAATTTATGTTTAGTACATTTAACTTCTCATTAAAATTTCTAATAAATTTGCTTGTCATTACTGTTTTACTCTTACTTTTGTAAATTATGCATAAAATGACTTTTAAAATCTAATCTTCTTACAATATGTGTAATGAACTCTACCATACAGGACCAAATAACTGCAAGTTTTAAATAACTCTGCAATTTAGGAAAAAAATGCAATTTAGGGAAAAGGACCAATAACAACAAAGTTAATATCTGGGATTTAATTTAAATTATGTTCATAGTCGCTATCACCTTATGTTGTTTAAATATTTTATGGCTTATATGAATGCATTACTTTACCGTGATAAGAGTGGATTAAAATGATAATTTGAACAACCATACAAACCAGAGTAATTCAAATAAATTTATGGTAGATGCTAGAACTAAAATTCAAAGAACTTTAATGATTAATTCATAATTAACCAGAGTACTCAGCCATCTCTATTTCATTCACTGTATTTTTACTATTCTTCCATTTTTATGTCATAATACAATTTTTAAATAATCTTAACATTGAAAATAACTTCAGTAAAAGGAAAAAATGCAGTTGCATGGAAAAATAATATTTTAAGAAATTGTCTTTTCGATACTCACTGACCGACCTCATGACCTAATCAGCTCCCAAAGGTCCCACCTCCAAATATCATTACATTGGGGATTAGGTTTCAACATATGAATTTGAGGGGCTATCCCTTATGCATGTGAAGTTACAGCAAAAAGATGACTATGAATCAAGAAGTAGGCTCTCATCAGACACCGAATCTGCTGGCCCCTTGATCTTGGACTTCCCAGCCTTCAGAATTGTGAGAAATAAGTTTCTGTTGTTTATAAGCCACCAAGTCTATAGTATTTTATTATAATAGGGCAAAGACTAAGACAGAGTAAAATCAATTTTTTATATGGAAAAAAAAAATAAGGTATGGGATAGGCAGAATAGGTCTCCCCAAAACTGTGCATCCCAGAACCTGTGAATATGTGACTTTATATGGTAAAAAGTACTTTGCAGATATGATGAAGGTTATGGATATTGAGATAGGGAGATTATCCTAGATTATCTGGGTGGATGGAGTGTAATCACAACACTGTGTTCAAAGGGAATTGTGGCTGCAGAAGAGAGACACAAAAAATGCAACATTGTTGACCTTGAAAATGGAGGAAAGGGGCCATAAGCCTAGGCTCCTCGGTAGGCTCTAGAAAATGGAAAAGACAAGGAAGTAGTTTCTCCCCTACAGCCACCAGAAAGAGATGCAGGACCTTCAACACATTGGTTTTAACCAAGTGAGTGAGTTGTTTTAAGCCATTGTGTTTGTGGCAATTTGTTATGCAACAATAAAATGTGAATGCAATATGTGAAGGTGATTTTCCCCAAACGTATACCTCCATGTTCTGGAGTCTAGTAAAACTGAGACTTTATTGACATGAGAAGAGATGGTGAACATCCAAAACAATTGGAAGGGCAAAACACTTGGAAGAAAATGATTAGGACAATATTCTCCTTCCTTAACATAATAAAACAACACAACTTTATGTCTGATTTAATGATTCCTTAAACAATACTTAGCTCTAAACTGCATTACATATGGACCATTAATTATCTTATACAATTCTGCATGCTTTTCAGATAGTTTCCCAAATCCATCTGTCCTCTTTTAAATCCTTCTAAAGCATGGTCTTTCAGAAGTCTTTGTGAATCACATCAGGAAACAAATTAATGGCATTTTATGTTTATGTCTATTTTTATAAATGTACTTTGTTTAAATAATGTAGGCATAATTCATCATTAATTAACCTTAGAACATGATATTTGCTGTATTTCCTTTATATCCAGGCTATCATTCCAAATGTACAGCACTAGTTTCTTCAAGTATTTAAAGCGTGAAGAGAACCAGTGTTGAGTTTCTCTGTGGAAAAGTATATAGCCAACCCTTCAATCAGAATCAGTAATCACTTGAAGATAAATATCTGAAGAAAACTTGTTGATAATCAGATTCATGTGTAAGGGTAATTCATTATGGAAGAAGCTGAGAAAAATAATTGTATTTGTCAATACCTTCAATTCTATGTGATAAGAAGAAAATTATTTGTTCTTCTGTTAATTGAACAAATATATTTTAAGTGCCTACAGTATTTAAAGCACAAGTGATATGCTCAGGGATGCATAATGATCTAGAGGGACCTGGTTCTGACCTGGGAGAGCTGTACTAAGAGATATTTAATTAAGTTTTATACTTGTATTAACCTCTTATAGACAGTATACATTGTATCAGGATTCTAAGGTCTGAAATTTGATTTTATGGATCCAAAGCACTGTCCTTGAACAATTATTTCACTATTAAACACCAGTTCCCTCACTAAAACACAAATAAACAACAATGTAATTTTAACTGTACTTACCTGGCAGGAAGGAGGTAAAGTTCAGAGGTCACAGTGTTCTTCAAATATGTAGCACAAACCTGATTGATCTAATATTCTGCACAAGTGTCTCCCTATCTTTGTGTGTTGGAAAAACTCAAACTTGCCAATTAGTGTCCCAGTTTCCTTTGAGTTACCACACATACCTTCTAAGAAGTTCTCTGTTTTTGAGAGACAGTAATGGTGGTGGAGACCATCTGGACTGAAGATGTGACTGAACCCAGTTAAGGCCTTTATATAAGCTTTTAAGATTCTAGCGGGCAGGTGCCAAGATCTACTCGTCTACATACCAGACAAGCCTGGTATGTAAGTTTCCTGGCTTGTTAACTCTGCTGCTGACCAATCTGTAGTGATCTGCCTCTTCCTTTGGTCTTTCCTTGCCCTCCATGTACAGAGACCAGTTTCAGATTTCATCCTGGGAAGCTGCTTTGGTTGCAAACCAACAATTGGCAAGCCAGACTGAAAAATGAAATGGATCTTGGAAAAGAGGCATTTGCAGGGGAAACTTCCAGTTAACTATCTGCTTGTAAGTGGGCAGGGCTGGCCTGTATGTTAGATGCTTGTGGACCACTGTGTGAGTACCGGGATGCCCAGAAAAAGCAGGATGGTTGGATGCACTAGTTTGAGGAGCTGTGCAGAGTGCGCTGTGGCAAAGAAGGGAGATGAATGCTAGGCAGCAGGCTGGCCTCTACTGTGGGTAGGTCTGGCTCTCCACTCATGCCCAACCAGAGGCTGAAGCTCAAGTTAGATAGTTGTACGAAGAGCTGAGCTTAGAGAAGGACATGTGGGTGTCCACTGCTCTGTAGCTTCAGGCTTGCAGACATGGTTGGAGAGCAAGATAATGAATTGGAAACCTTAGCATGTTGTTTTGCAGAGCAACGAGTATTACAGAACTTCCTGAGTAGGTCCCCACCAAGAGTCTTCGGCCTGGAGTCATTCAAGCCAATAGAACAAGACCGAGTTCAGTTCAGAAGCAAAGGAAAGCTTTATTCTTCAATCAAATAATGGAGATATGTGAACTCCTGCTATAGAGTCCATGGTCTCTTGGACAGGTGGTAGGCAGGACTGCTTTACAGGGATTCCGTCAGTGGGGTTGCGGTGGAATTCTCGCGGGGCTGGCGCAGCTGTGTTGCTTAAGGCTCCAGATTGCATTGCTAGACGCAGCGTCTCTGCACATGGCCCACCACCATCTTAAATTGTGGTGTTGTGCACAGTGCTTCTGCACACACAGCCTGCCAAGCTGCAGTGTTGGTGCAGCAGTTTAGTACCAGGAACTCTGGTCTGGGGCACGGGGCTCTGCACGCAGTCCCCTGTGAGCAAGTGAAACTAGGCTAACCACAAAGGACTAGTTAAAAAAGGTTAGATTTCATTTCATTACCCAAATTCTATTTTTATTTTCTGGGAGTTGTTAATGGGCTTTGGCGGTGATGAACCTTCATCTGTTTTTGTTCTCATTCTTGTGGGGCACGGAGGGACAGTGGTCTGTCTTCTGTAACTACTTCCTCCTGAGTTTCAGCATTGTCATAACCTGGGTGGAGGAGCAGAACTGCTCTGCAGCTGCCTTTGGATATGCTTGATTGTCACCAGGCCTCAGCCCTGACTGTTCGTATCCCTGAGCAACCTTCGCGGATCTAACCCTTTGGAGACAAAGAATACCAGGCAATTGAAGATACATGGCCCAAATGTTAGCAAGAGAATAATGGTCACATGTGAATTTTTTTTCTAAAAATGAAGGCATCTAGGTCTTTGGCCTGTAGGCAAAAGTGTGCCCTGATATTGAGGCTCTGCCGTAGCCTGAATAACCCTGGTCATACTTTGGTGTTTTTTCACAAGAGAAGCTTCAGTCCAGAGAGAGATTCACACGAGTAGTCAAGGGGATCCATTGCCCCAGGTTGTTTCCAGAGGTTGGGGCTCGGGGGCCCTCTTCACTGGAGTGTGACATCCCCACAGAGTGATCCCTGCAACCTGAGGACAGAAAGTGGTTAGGATCACCAGGTGAGGTTCGTTCCAGTTATGAGTGAGCTGACCTTGCGGGCTGCCGGTTTTCCAGGTTTTTAGGTGTACCCAGTCTCCTGGCTGAAAGGGGTGGAGGACTGGTCAGTGGGTGTGGCAGCACCTGTTTACCATATTCCACGAGAGCTTTCATGGTTTCTCTACCTGGAGAGCACATTTGAGTTGTTCCATTTCGAGGGGGATAAGGGCTTCTCTCTGGCTTGGGGAGTGGGTCTATCATAGATGAGTTCAGATGCATTTAAACTTAACCCTTGGGGCTAAATACATGTGGAGCAGGGCAGCTGGAGTTTCCAGACGTAGCTTGGCTAAGGCCTGTTTCAAGGTCTGATTGGATCTCTCTGCTTTCCCCCATTGGGGTCTCCAGGCTGAGTGCAAGGTCCATTTTATTTCCAGTGTACTAATTATCCCCTTTGTCATTTGAGACACAAATGCTGCACCATTATCGCTTTGTAGGGATCCTGGGAGCCCAAACCTGGGGATTATTTCTTTTAGTAATATCTTAGCCACTTCAGCTGCCTACCTGAAATTTCCCAGTACTTTTGGCATGACAGTGAAATCAATCTGTCAGTATTCTCTAGGATATATTACTCTAGTCTAAACGGGATTTATCTGGGGACTTCTGGGTGGTCTGGTGTTGGAGTTGTTCATTGTGCAGATGGGGCATGTCTCAACTATCCTACTGATTATCCTTTTCATACCAGGAGTTACCATGACCTCAACTAACCAGTTGTATAGGGCTTTGTTCCCATAGTGAGTTCCTTGATGAGCCTCCCTAATGTCTTGACAAGGTACAGTTTGGAGAAAGAAGTATTGCCCATGTTCGTTAACTAGCCACCCATGACCTCCTACATCTCCTAGACTGGGATTTGTCAAATTCTTCCTTTGTATAGATTGGGAGATATTTGGATGGATCTGGCCTTTGAGGTATGAGGAGTTGTTGCCAAGTTACTGGTTCTAAGGCCTCCCTTTTGGCAGTTGCATCTGCATTGTCTCCCTTTATTACTTCTGCATCCCCCTTTTGGTGACCCCTACAATGAATCACTGCCACCTTTTTTTGGAAGCCATACTGCTTCTAAGAGCTTCAGTTTGCTTAAGTCATGTTTTGCCTGTTTATTCTCCACGGTAAGTATACCTCTTTCCTTCCAAATAGCCTCATGTGCATGTAGGATGGCATACACATACCGGGAATCGGTGTAAACCTTTAAGATCTTATCTGTCCTGAGCTGTAAGGCTCAGGTGAGGGCTATCAGCTCCACCTTTTGTGCAGAAGTCCCTGGGAGTAGGCTTCTGGCGTCTATGACCAGGGTCTGGTAGGCTACTACATATCCGGGCAGCCTTTTTCCTTTTCTCATAAAACTTCTCCCATCTGGGAACCATTCTTCTTCAGTGTTTGGGAGAGGCTCACTTCTGAGGTCAGGGTGACTAGATCATGTCTACGGTCTCTATACAATCATGGTCCAGGGGCCCCATTTCTGTGGGTAGCAAGGTGGTAGCATTTAGCATTTGGCAGGTTTTTATGGTAGCCATGAGTTGCCTAAAAGCATAGACTGAACTTGCATTGACCTTCCTGAGGATAGCCATTCTGTTTCCTTAGAACTTACTAAAGCCTGAACCTGGTGTGGGGTCCATATAGTGGCTGGCTGACCAGACATTAACTTTTCAGCCTCCATTAGCAGGGTTGTAGTAGCCGCTACTGCCCGTAGGCAAGGAGGTCATCCCTTAGTGGTTTGATCTAATTATTTAGATAAATAAGCACCCTCCCAAATAAGGGGTCCCGGTTTTTGACCTAATATCCCAAGGGTGATTCCCCTTCTCTCAGGAATGTAAAGCTTAAAGGGTTTAGCTAAATCTGGGAGGGCCAGAGCAGGGACCTGAAGTAATTGCTTTTTCAATTCTTCACACATTCTGAATTCCATTCAAAAGGATCATCATCCTGTCCTTTCACTTTTCATGTAGAGGCCTAGCTATTAGACCAGAGCTAGGGATCCAGATGCTGCAAAACCCAGCCATCCCCAGGACATCCCTAAGCCGTCTTCCACTTTTCAGAGGGGCGAGACTGCGAATGGCTTCTTTCTTTTCCTAGGGTAGGCTTCTCTGACCTTCTGTGAGAATGAATACTAGGAAGGGCACCCTAGTCTGTGATATTTGAGACTTTCTTGGATACCTTACATCCTTTATTGGCTAGGTGGTTCAGGGTGATTACAGTATCTTGTCAGAGGCCTCCTTAGTAGGGCTGGTGATCAGAATATCATCTGCATACTGGAGGAGGAGGATGTGCCTAATTCAAAGTATCTAAATCTGTAATCTAATCTGTACATGTCCTCTTAACTGTTAATTGTGTTATTGATGATTTTATCTTGCTTGAAGATTGATTCATCCTTTTTAATTTGATAGAAATAAAGTGTTTTTTTTTTTCCTGCTTAAAAAAAAAAAAAGAGGATTCCCTCCTCCAGTATGTAGATCTTTCAGGTCTTTTTTTTTTTTAATTTTTATTTATTTATTTATTTATTTATGGCTGTGCTGGGTCTTCGTTTCTGTGCAAGGGCTTTCTCTAGTTGTGGCAGGCGGGGGCCACTCTTCATTGCGGTGCGCGGGCCTCTTCACTATTGCGGCCTCTCTTGTTGTGGAGCACAGGCTCCAGTCGCGCAGGCTCAGTAGTTGTGGCTCATGGGCCTATTTGCTCCGCGGCATGTGGGATCCTCCCAGACCAGGGCTCGAACCCGTGTCCCCTGCATTGGCAGGCAGATTCTCAACCACTGCGCCACCAGGGAAGCCCGATCTTTCAGGTCTTTAGCTAAAGTTTCTCCAAAGATAGTGGGGGAATTTTTGAACCCTGTGGGCAGGACTGTCCAATAGTATTGTTTTTGTTGTGTGTTTTGGTCCTGCCACTCAAAGGCAAAGATTTCTTGTGACTCTGAAGCTAGTGGGATACAGAAGAAGGCACCTTTTAAATATAATACTGAATTCCAGGCCCTGGTGGACGGTAGAGTGGCCAGCAGGGCGTCGGGATTAGGGACTACTGGATGTACATCCTCAATGGCTTCATCAACTGCCCTGAGGTCTTGTACCATCAGGTATTCCTCATTTGGTTTCTTTATGAGGAGAATGGGAGGTGTTGCAAGCTGATTGGCATGGTCTACTAAGGCCGTGGTCAATTAGGCCCCATGTAATAGGAGCAATGCCCAACAAGGCCTCCTGACAGAGAGGATACAGTTTTCTACCAGGCAATGTATGTCAGGGTTTTAGATGGCCCATTATGGGACTGGTTCCTACAGATTGTCCCACCCATCCCTGGGCCCAGACCTCAGGATTTACTCTGGGGAGATAAACTTGCTCTGTTAGAGGAGGTTTGTCCTCAGCCTTTAATGTTATCATATTGTGCCCTTTGTCTACGGGGATGCCGATCTCCAATTTATGTGATAACTTTTTCTATCAGGGGTATAGGACATTTGGGGACATAGAAAGTAATGAATGAGCATGTGTTTGTCTAATTTATATTGCAATGGCTCTATGAATTCCTGTTCTTGGGCCTTCCCTGATACCCCCATAATTTTACAACTCTTGTGACTTTGTCTGATCTGGTATTCAGAGCCGAGTAAGTGGCACCGGTGTCGACCAAGAATTCAACAGGCTTTCCCCCTTTGTCCAATGTCAGCCAGAGTTCCTTGGGGGTCAATTGAAGTGCCAGCTTAGGAGCCCCCTGGCCCTGTCATTCTTCATCTATTTGGACCATCTGCCTTTGAGGGTAGTGGCTGGAATCTACCATTTCCTTCCCCCTTCAGGGTTGGTGAGGGCATTCTCCCTTCCAGTGACCCTCTTATTTATATATGGTGCACTGTTTGGGTCTTAGTGTCCTTGGCTTGCTATCCCTCTGTGCGGGCCGGGAGTCTCTCACCAAAGTTGACAGTCTCCGTGGGTGGTGAGTCCAGATTCCCATGCTGACCTGTTGACATTGGAGGGCAACAGCCAGCAGGTGGGCTTGCCTGTGGGCTTTTTTTTTTTTTTTTGGCTGTGTTGGGTCTTCGTTTCTGTGCGAGGGCTTCCTCTAGTTGTGGCAAGCGGGGGCCACTCTTCATCGCGGTGCGCGGGCCTCTCACCATCGCAGCCTCTCTTGTTGTGGAGCACAGGCTCCAGATGCACAGGCTCAGCAGTTGTGGCTCACGGGCCCAGCCGCTCCACGGCATGTGGGATCCTCCCAGACCAGGGCTCGAACCCATGTCCCCTGCATTAGCAGGCAGGCTCTCAACCACTGCGCCACCAGGGAAGCCTGCCTGTGGGCTTTTTTATCCTCTGACTTTTCCTCCTCTTATATCTCGGTTATTTTTTGTTGTTGTTGTTAGCTTCTGCTTTATAACAAAGTTAATCAGTTATACATATACAATATGTTCCCATATCTCTTCCCTCTTGCATCTCCCTCCCTCCCACCCTCCCCATCCCACCCCTCTAGGTGGTCACAAAGCACCGAGCTGATCTCCCTGTGCTATGCGGCTGCTTCCCACTAGCTATCTATTTTACATTTGGTAGTGTATATATGTCCATGACACTCTCTCACTCTGTCACATCTCACCCCACCCCCTCCCCATATCCTCAAGTCCATTCTCTAGTAGGTCTGTGTCTTTATTCCCGTCTTGCCACTAGGTTCTTCATGGCCTTTTTTTTTTTTTTTTTTTTTCCCCTTAGATTCCGTATATATGTGTTCGCATACTGTATTTGTTTTTCTCTTTCTGACTTACTTCACTCTGTATGACAGACTCTAACTCCATCCACCTCATTACAAATACCTCCATTTCATTTCTTTTTATGGCTGAGTAATATTCCATTGTATATATGTGCCACATCTTCTTTATCCATTCATCTGTCGATGGACATTTAGGTTGCTTCCATGTCCTGGCTATTGTAAATAGAGCTGCAATGAACATTTTGGTACATGACTCTTTTTGAACTATGGTTTTCTCAGGGTATATGCCCAGTAGTGGGATTGCTGGGTCGTATGGTAGTTCTATTCTTAGTTTTTTAAGGAACCTCCATACTGTTCTCCATAGTGGCTGTATCAATTTACATTCCCACCAACAGTGCAAGAGTGTTCCCTTTCCTCCACACCCTCTCCAGCATTTATTGTTTCTAGATTTTTTGATGATGGCCATTCTGACCGGTGTGAGATGATATCTCATTGTAGTTTTGATTTGCATTTCTCTAATGATTAATGATGTTGAGCATTCTTTCATGTGTCTATCGGCAATCTGTATATCTTCTTTGGAGAAATGTCTATTTAGGTCTTCTGCCCATTTTTGGATTGGGTTGTTTGTTTTTTTGTTATTGAGCTGCATGAGCTGCTTGTAAATCTTGGAGATTAATCCTTTGTCAGTTGCTTCATTTGCAAATATTTTCTCCCATTCTGAGGGTTGTCTTTTGGTCTTGTTTATGGTTTCCTTTGCTGTGCAAAAGCTTTTAAGTTTCATTAGGTCCCATTTGTTTATTTGTGTTCTTATTTCCATTTCTCTGGGAGCTGGGTCAAAAAGAATCTTGCTGTGATGTATGTCATAGAGTGTTCTGCCTATGTTTTCCTCTAAGAGTTTGTATATCTCGGTTATTAAACACGGAGGCAGCCTCAACTAGGGGAGAGGTAGGGGTATCTTGTTCTATTTTCAGCTTCTGAAGTTTACACCTAATGTCCACGGAACTTTGGGAAATGAAATATGACCCCTGGATTGCATTACCTTCCAGTGAATCAAGGTGTCAGTGGTAGTATAGATTAAGAGGCATTCCCTTAGGTACTCTAGGAATGCCAAAAAGTTTTCTGTTGGCTCCTGATTGATTTCCTTTATCTTATCCCAACCGACAGGTTTCTTTTCTGCTGCCTGAATTCCCTTTAGCATCATATTTTTATAATGGGTCAGTCTCTGTCTTCTACCCCCTTCTCCATTGTCTCCGTGGTGCCAGTTGGATTCATTATCTGGGACCTCTTGAGTCTCTGGTCTGAAAATAGCATGACCTGTATTGTTTCTTTTCTCTTTGCCTCCTTCCTCTTGGGCTTTTGAAAAGACTGTGGCCTTTTCTTCCCCTGTTACGAGTACATTAAGTAGTCTCTGGATGTCAGCCCTTGTGGGTCATGGGTCTGAAAGATTGCCCTAATCAGATTTAGGAATCCCTCTAGATCTTCCCTCAACCCCTTACTATGACTTTTCTAGTTATGCAGCTCAGAAGTAGTAAATAGGATGTGTACTTGGATGAGCCCTCCTTCTCCATCAGGGACCTGCCTCAGAGGGAGCACTTTTCTTGGGAGGTTATTGGACCCTGGCTGATAATTAATCCCACTTCATGTACTTGCTGGACTGTGTTCTGGAGGAGGAGCTGGTATGGAGGGGATCCCTCCAGCCTGTGGCCCAAATCAGGATACATGAAGGAAAGGGGTAGGGAGGATAGGTAGGAGGAGGTTTAGGGAGGAGATCAAGAAGACCCTCTAGGGGAGGGCCAAGGACTGGTAGAAGGCACTTAATCTCCTTTGGTATCACCTCAGTGGAGGAGAGCCCACATCCCTTTTGAAGGCCTTTGTTCTGATATAAGGCCATAAAAAACTGGACATAGGTAGTTTCATCCCATTTCTTTTGTCTCTGGCATAGCAGGTCCAATTGTAAAATTTTGGTGTAATTCAGAGACCCATTGATGGGCCAATTTTCCCCATCTCTCAGCCAGTATCAGGGCCAAGTTATATTATATAGGGAAATTAAATGTTTCGGGGTCAGGGAGTGATACCTGAAAAGCTTCCAGTTCTGTAGAATACACCGTAATGAGATATCCTTCAGTATGGTGGACGTTTGGTTCCCCATACCTTAGATGGTCTGTTTTGGATTAGTTTCCAACCACCAAGGGGGTGGGGGTGGTTGGAGTGATTTGTTGGCACCCAAAGGCCACAAGGTTTGACCCAAATAAGGTTTCCGGTTTGGGAAATTTGGAACCAACACCAAGTTGTTAATGGATCCCTCAGAAGGCCAAAATAGGAGGCATCCAAATGGTGTGGACTCTGATATAACTGGGGGTTCCCCTTGAATTTGTAACAGCCCATGCTCGAGATTGTCCATCCTCAGTCAGAATATCCCACAGGAGGTTAGAGGAGACTTCCTTTGGGCCAGAGCAGCTTAGCCACGTTAGTTCCTGACCAACTTGGACCCTCAGGGAGTGGCACAGCTGTCTGAGGCAGTGGGGGTGGGGTGGAGTCTTCTCTTTCTTGCTTTTGGGTGAAAAGGAGGAGTTTTTGGACTTCCCACTGGGTAAGAACTAAAATCATGAGGGATTCCCGTAGGGTACTCACCAGATCACTGGGGCAGCTGGTATTCTGTGCTGATACAGGGAGGAGAGCCTGTGGAACCTTCGTTGATAAAGCATCGCCCAAGTTTCCCTCCCAAGCAGAGGGGGGAGGAGGGGTCTCCAGTTGTGGGTGTTTCCTGTTCTTGCCAGCAGCTCTCAGGGCTTCCCAATAATGGGGTTTATGTCACTGGTCTCATATATACCTTGGGACCCTTTCACCCATGGACATCCCCAGTGCCTTTTCCTGAGCTTGGATAGAGCATCCTCGTTCTCTTTTGTCAGGTGGTCCTTATTACCTGGGCCTTTTCTCCTCTCTTGGCTCATGGGGCTGGCCACTTTCCTTTACCAAACCACAAATGACTGGAGAATGCTACTGTTGACCCCTGGAGGTCAGTGAGGAGAGCAGAAAGCCCTGGTGCAGCCTCCACTGCCTTGTACAGTGGTCAAGAGGACAGCATTACTGGTGAGACAGTGGGCAAGACTGCCTTCGCTCCCTCTCGTCCACAGGTCCCCAACATCCCTAGGTGTCCAGTACCACAGGAAAGCCA
This sequence comes from Balaenoptera borealis, assembly GCF_965194805.1. Taxonomy (NCBI): domain Eukaryota; kingdom Metazoa; phylum Chordata; class Mammalia; order Artiodactyla; family Balaenopteridae; genus Balaenoptera; species Balaenoptera borealis. Next base: position 90,187,645 of record NC_138861.1, on the reverse strand, counting down.
ACCAGAGGCAGCAGGTAGGCATGCATGAGTTTCAGTCTCCCATCCCCAACAATGCCACAGTATGATCCCCTCAAGGGGGCACAGTCCAGATTACTCTGGGGGCTACCCTGTGTGCGCACCACACCCGGGAAATCAGGTTGCTGGGCAGGATTGCTCTGAATTTGACTGCCACCATCCTACCCCGTCAGAGTGAACTTAAAGACCAGAGTCAATTATCCTCACTCAAACCTCCCAAAGCCTCTACTGTCCTGTTGGAGCCAAGGTAAGCCCAGAGCTTAGTGGATAGGTGCAGATGAAAAGGCCATGGTACATCTCATCTGGTCACCAACATATTATTACCAGCTCTTCTGAGTTGGTCTCCAACCTTTGTTTCCTTCTGCTCTTCTTTTGTTTCCTTCTTCCTTGTTTGAGCCAGTAGAACCAGACTGAGTTTGGTTCAGAAGCAAAGGAAAGCTTTATTCTTTGATCAAAGAATGGAGAGGTGAGAGCTCGCAACCTAAAGTACACACTCTTCCCAAAAGGCCCTAGGCAGGGCTGCTTTAGGGTTCTTGTTGGTGGAGGGTGGGTCTGGTGCAACTGTGCTGCTTACGGCGCTCCAGATCAAAGTGCTGGGCTCAGCATCTCTGCACAATGTGCACTGGCGCCTTCTTGAATTGAAGTGTCCTATGCAGTGATTCTGTACAAGGCCTGCCAAGCTGAAGTGTCGGGGCAGCTATTTCATACTAAGAACTCTGGTCTGAAGTGCCAGGGGCAAGGCCGCTGCACAAGACACCCCTATGAGCAAGTGAAACTAGACTAAGCATGAAGGACAAGGGAAAAAAGAAAGGTTAGACTATTTTATTACCCAGATTCCATTTTTATTTCCTGGGAATTCTCAATGGGCTTTGTGAGTGACAGGACACAGCTGCTGTAGATTAAGGTCCCAGCACTTATGACAGAGCCTGATTGAGACACTAAGAGGTGGAATCCCTGTGAAAGTGAGGAGAGCTGATAGAAGAATGTTGTGGTGATTGACAGTAAAACGAAATGCATGAAACACAGGTGCCCTCGACCCCAAATACAAAGGAAAACAAAAGTACAGCAACAACCCTAGCCAGTGGTGCAGCCCCCAATTCAGGAAACATTCATGATGATAGAATCTTTATTGATATAGCTGCCAAGTTCCAGCACTAGGCTAGGGACAGTTTCCAAGCATGGTTAGTGCTGCTGTGGGATGGAGAGGGCAGTGGCATTTCTCTGACGGCAGGAAACAGAGAAATGAGCATTGTCATCATACATCCTGCCTGCTGGCAGTGCCTGCATGGTGCTTGGGGGTTCCAGATACTCACTCACTTTTAGATTGAATTATACTAGCCTGCAGGGAGGCTTAGCCCAGTGAGGCAGACCCTGGAAATCTATAGAGGAGATTCAACAAATTCTTAGGGAGTTGAGAATGAAACAGGCCGTCTACACCCCTGTCTTTGAAGGCCCTTATTGGGCCACATTCACTATAGGAATGAAAGCCAAGATATTCCAGTCAGCCCCCAGCACCTGGTATGGGATGCTGATATCCATGACCAGTCATGGGACAAGACATTTATGATGATGACATTTATTATGATGTTAGGCAATCCGTTGCTGATCTGGGAGAAATTACGCATCTGTTGAATGGGCATAGGCTGTGGGAAAGATCTGAGACCGAGAGGAAGCTCAAGAGGTCAAAAGGCTATACCAACAACTGTTAAAGTGTCCAGTAAAAGTAAACCAGAAGCAAATATGGTTTGACCTCATCACTGCCAAGACCCCAACGGCAGGTCACTCTAGCTGATCAAGTCTTGGACCAACGAAACAAAACTAGTTCTTTCATCAAGTCCCTGAGCAGCTGGTACCCAATGGAAGACACTGTTGACATCTTTTGATGCTGTAACAAGGCTGGCTGTGGCATTTCAGGCCATTCCAGGAGGCTGTCCCACCTAGTGAGACAGTGGCACAAGTCTGCTTCCCATGGTCACAGGCACATGACAGAAGAAGCAGATGTCACAATAGGACCATTGACTTGCCTGGGAATGGCTAGTGATCATGATATGGGGGGTCAAGCTCTTCTCCTACCTCTCTGGACTTGGCCTTAGGCCTGGTCATGCTGGTATCCCTGATGCTGGCTACCTTTTTCCTGAGTCTCACCAGGAGGCATCATGCTGCTTCCCACCCTGTGATGTACCTGTATCTGCTTCCCATTAAAACACAATGCTCTGTTGACCCATGGAAAGACTTAAAACCTAAACAACTGTTCAGACCTGCCCCAGCTTGCCCCTACCATCCGTGATGGCCCACTTCTCAAGCAGAGGCCTCAGCAGTACAGTTCTGTTCAGGACAGGTATAGGAGGCAGACTAAGATTTTTCTCCCATGAAGAAAGTCCTGGTATAGGAGGCAGACTAAGATTTTTCTCTAGGTGAGGGCCATTGGAAGCCATTGGAATAAAATGGGCCCATTATGTTGACGGTATAATGTTAACAAGACTTGCCTCTTCTGCAGAACAGTCTGTAAACTTTGCTGGAACATCTGTGAGGGAGAGGATGGGCAGTAAATCCACAGAAAATTCAAGGCCCAGATACCACTATAAAGTTTTGGGGAGTCGTTTGGTGGGGAAGACATGCATTGTTGCAGAAGGGTGGTTGATAAAGTGTCAGCCTATCCAACCCCTAAGAACATGAAAGACATTTAAGCCTTTGAGAGTTTTGAGAACTTTTATTTCCAATCTGGCACAGTGTCTCCAACCCTTAAAGTGCCTATCTTGGTAAGAACTTCCCTTCCTATGAAGGGATTGGGTTGAGAGTATGTTCTATCAACCCACCTCTGCCATGGTTCAAACTGCCACTTTCACTACGTGGCAGCCTATTTCCAGAGGAAGAACAGTTTGTCTGCCAGCCCACTGTCTCTAGAAATGCAGATACTACTAGGCCCTGTAGAGTATGTAGATCCTCCAAACGCCCTGCCCCTATTCCTCTGGTGGCCCCTATGACCTATAGAGAGAAAGTGAAGGAGATTCCCGCTGATTCCTGGTGTATAAATGGGCCCAGTTTGGGACAACCCTTCCTCAAAACTGTAGGCACTATTCAGCCCAACACTGACACTGTCTGGATTGAAACAGGAATGAACCATAGCAGCCAGTGGGCTGAATGTTTGCCTGCCCCTTACTCATGACAGTTGGGCTGCTCTAAAGGGATTAACCCTATGGCTTACATAATGGGAAGCCGAGGAGTGGATGATCATGAATAAGCCCTTGTGGGGTTGGGATATGTGGAAAGACATTTGAGTTTGCCTGCAAGCGCTTGAGGCAGTCTTGGCTTCCCTGCCCTGGCTCATAAGGCACAGACACCCCCTGGTGATTAGTAAGTTGATGCCATAGACCGGGTACAAGCCCTAACAACTGACCCCTCAGTAGATACGGCAGATTGGGTACTTAGAAAGAAGGGCCCCGTAGGGCCTGCGTGTGATGGCATATTGCCAATGATGCCGGATTGCCATTGAAATACAGTGACTTGGTTAAGGCAGTAACAGCACATGCTCTGTGTTCTAAACAATGCCCAGGGTAACGGCCAAAGGCCACCCACTGGAGTTCCCAACTGGTGAGGGATTGTATAGTTGATTATATTGGCTCCCTTCTTCTGAGTGAGGATTCCAAATACTTGTATGCCTAGGTTTTTGTGGACACTGCATCTGTCCTAACCCAAGCTTTCCCCTGTTGCTACCCAAATCAGGCTGCCACCATTAGGAGGTCAGAGAAGCTGAATACCATGTACTGGTACCCTCATCAAGCACATAGTGATTGGAGGTCACATATCAAAGGTCATGATGTGCAAGACTGGGCAACAGAACATGACATTGAATGGAGGTTCCATCTCACCTATGACCCACAAACAGCAGGGTTGATAGAAAAGAAGAAAGGAATATTAAAGTAGCAGATTAAATTACTAACAGCTAAAACCAGATTGAATGGGTGAACTAAAGTACTAGCCCACCCTTTAATACATTTGAATGATCAACCAGTAGGGCTGTTGCCCCAAATGCCAGACTGGAGACCCCTGCGGAGACACCCAACATCATAAAGGTATGGAAGTCTCAGGAAACAGCCATTGCCCTGACTCTCACCATGGCTCAACGTGCTATGCTGCTGAGAACACCAAGCCTCATCGGTCCTGGGAAAGGCATTATCTACTGGAATTTGCAGTTTGATGTCCCACCGGGATGGGTGAACTACTTTGCACCCCTGGGTGAGGGGGAACTACTCAATCTCCACTGAGATCCCTTTGTTCTACTGCAAGCTGGACCTGTGGAAACGCACTGTATCTGGACTGGAACATGCACCATTGAAAGAGGGGAGAAAGTGGGACTTCTTTTTTTTTTTTTTTGCTTTTGAGTCCTTGTGGGATTTTTTTTTTTTTACTCAAATAGAAAGTCACAAAAATTATAATCATCCTCATCAGTTCACTCAGTCCCATGTAATTAATTCTTTTTTTATCTTGATCTTTTGTTAGCACTTTTATGAATGCATCAGTTTTCCATTAGGCTTCTGAAAATCCTTATTCATTCAGTTCAGCAGTATAGTCAGTTACCAGAACCTGTACTTCTCAGTCTTTTCCATGAATTCCTTGAAGATGAAACCCTTTTATAGGAACATTTTTGCAAAAGCATCAGAGTACACCCAGAACTGTCTGTAAATGACAAAAGACTTAAAAATGACCACGGTTAAAGATTTGATGAAAGTTCATAATAATGCAGTTGACAAGGAAATTTAGTTATTTCTGAGATATACATTTTAAAGTAATAACTAGAATTATGACTTATAACATTATACCAGAACATATAAGATTTTTAGAAATTTCATGTAATGTCTGAAACATTTATGTTAACATATTGCCATACAAATAACCCAAAGAAAGTTTAGTATTAGTTGTTTTTTCGTTTGTTTGTTTCTTTTTTATACTGCAGGTTCTTATTAGTCATCAATTTTATACACATCAGTGTATACATGTCAATCCCAATTGCCCAATTCAGCACACCACCATCCCCACCCCACCGTGGTTTTCCCCCCTTGGTGTCCATACGTTTGTTCTCCACATCTGTGTCTCAACTTCTGCCCTGCAAACCGGTTCATCTGTACCATTTTTCTAGGTTCCACATACATGTGTTAATATACAATATTTGTTTTTCTCTTTCTGACTTACTTCATTCTGTATGACAGTCTCTAGATCCATCCACGTCTCAACAAATTACTCAACTTCATTCCTTTTTATTGCTGAGTAATATTCCATTGTATATATGTACCGCATCTTCTTTACCCATTCGTCTGTTGATGAGCATTTAGGTTGCTTCCATGTCCTGGCTATTGTAAATAGTGCTGCAATGAACATTGGGGTGCATGTGTCTTTTTGAATTATGGTTTTCTCTGGGTATACACCCAGTAGTGGGATTGCTGGATCATATGGTAAATCTATTTTTAGTTTTTTAAGGAACCTTCATACTGTTCTCCATACTGGCTGTATCAATTTACATTCCCACCAACAGTGCAAGAGGGTTCCCTTTTCTCCACATCCTCTCCAGCGTTTGTTGTTTGTAGATTTTCTGATGAAGCCCATTCTAACTGGTGTGAGGTGATACCTCATTGTAGTTTTGATTTGCATTTCTCTAATAATTAGTGATGTTGAGCATCTTTTCATGTGCTTCTTGGCCATCTGTATGTCTTCTTTGGAGAAATGTCTATTTAGGTCTTCTGCCCATTTTTGGATTGGGTTGTTTGTTTCTTTAATATTGAGCTGCATAAGCTGTTTATATATTTTGGAGATTAATCCTTTGTCCGTTGATTCGTTTGCAAATATTTTCTCCCATTCTGAGGGTTGTCTTTTCGTCTTGTTTATGGTTTCCTTTGCTGTGCAAAAGCTTTGAAGTTTCATTAGGTCCCATTTGTTTATTTTTGTTTTTATTTCCATTACTCTAGGGGGTGGATCAAAAAAGATCTTGCTGTGATTTATGTCAAAGAGTGTTCTTCCTATGTTTTCCTCTAAGAGTTTTATAGTACCCGGTCTTACATTTAGGTCTTGAATCCATTTTGAGTTCATTTTTGTGTATGGTGTTAGGGAGTGTTCTAATATCATTCTTTTACATGTAGCTGTCCAGTTTTCCCAGCACCACTTATTGAAGAGACTGTCTTTTCTCCATTGTATATCTTTGCCTCCTTTGCCATAGATTAGTTGACCATACGTGAGTGGGTTTATCTCTGGGCTTTCTATCTTGTTCCATTGATCTATGTTTCTGTTTTTGTGCCAGTATCATATTGTCTTGATTACTGTAGCTTTGTAGTATAGTCTGAAGTCAGGGAGTCTGATTCCTCCAGCTCTGTTTTTTTCCCTCAAGACTGCTTTGGCTATTCGGAGTCTTTTGTGTCTCCATACAAATTTTAAGATGATTTGTTCTAGTTCTGTAAAAAAATGCCATTGGTAATTTGATAGGGATTGCATTGAATCCGTAGATTGCTTTGGGTAGTATAGTCATTTTCACGATATTGATTCTTCCAATCCAAGAACATGGCATATCTCTCCATCTGTTGGTATCATCTTTAATTTCTTTCATCAGTGTCTTATAGTTTTCTGCATACAGGTCTTTTGTCTCCCTAGGTAGGTTTATTCCTAAGTATTTTATTCTTCTTGTTGCAATGGTAAATGGGAGTATTTCCATAATTTCTCTTTCAGATTTTTCATTATTAGTGTATAGGAATGCAAGAGATTTCTCTGCATTTATCTTGTATCCTGCAACTTTACCAAATTCATTGATTAGCTCTAGTAGTTTTCTGGTGGCATTTTTAGGATTCTCTATGTATAGTATCATGTCATCTGCAAACAGTGACAGTTTTACTTCTTCTTTTCCAATTTGTATTCCTTTTACTTCTTTTTCTTCTCTGATTGCCGTGGCTAGGACTTCCAAAACTATGTTGAATAATAGTGGTGAGAGTGGACATCCTTGTCTCATTCCTGATCTTACAGAAAATGCTTTCATTTTCTCACCAATGAGAATGATGTTTGCTGTGGGTTTGTCATATATGGCCTTTATTATGTTGAGGTAGGTTCCCTCTATGCCCACTTTCTGGAGAGTTTTTATCATAAGTGGGTGTTGAATTTTTTCAAAAGCTTTTTCTGCATCTACTGAGATGATCATATGGTTTTTCTTCTTCAGTTTGTTAATATGGTGTATCACGTTGATTGATTTGCATATATTGAAGAATCCTTGCATCCCTTGGATAAATCTCACTTGATCATGGTGTATGATCCTTTTAATGTGTTGTTGGATTCTGTTTGCTAGTATTTTGTTGAGGAGTTTCGCATCTATATTCATCAGTGATATTGGTCTGTAATTTTCTTTTTTTGTAGTATCTTTGTCTGGTTTTGGTATCAGGGTGATGGTGGCCTCATAGAATGAGTTTGGGAGTGTTCCTTCCTCTGCAATATTTTGGAAGAGTTTGGGAAGAATGGGTGTTAGCTCTTCTCTAAATGTTTTATAGAATTCACCTTTGAAGCCATCTGGTCCTGGACTTTTGTTTGTTGGAAGATTTTTAATCACAGTTTCAATTTCATTACTTGTGATTGGTCTGTTCATATTTTCTATTTCTTCCTGGTTCAGTCTTGGAAGGTTATGCCTTTCTAAGAATTTGTCCATTTTTTCCATGTTGTCCATTTTATTGGCATAGAGTTGCTTGTAGTAGTCTCTTAGGATACGTTGTATTTCTGCAGTGTCTGTTGTAACTTCTCCTTTTTCATTTCTAATTTTATTGATTTGAGTCCTCTCCCTCTTTTTCTTGATGAGTCTGGCTAATGGTTTATCAATTTTATCTTCTCAAAGAACCAGTTTTTGGTTTTGTTGATCTTTGCTATTGTTTTTTTTTTGTTTCTATTTCATTTATTTCTGCTCTGATCTTTATGATTTCCTTCCTTCTGCTGACTTTGGGTTTTGTTTGCTCTTCTTTCCCTTGTTCCTTCAGGTGTAAGGTTAGAGTGTTTATTTGCGATTTTTCTTGTTTCTTGAGGTAGGCTTGTATAGCTATAAACTTCCCTCTTAGAACTGCTTTTGCTGCATCCCATAGGTTTTGGATCATCGTGTTTTCATTGTCATTTGTCTCTAGGTATTTTTTGATTTCCTCTTTGATTTCTTCAGTGATCTCTTGGTTATTTAGTAACGTATTGTTTAGCCTCCATGTGTTTGTGTTTTTTACGTTTTTTTCCCTGTAATTCATTTCTAATCTCATAGCGTTGTGATCAGAAAAGATGCTTGATGTGATTTCAATTTTCTTAAATTTACTGATGCTTGATTTGTGACCCAAGATGTGATCTATCCTGGAGAGTGTTCCATGTGCACTTGAGAAGAAAGTGTAATTTGCTGTTTTTGGGTGGAATGTCCTATAAATATCAATTAAATCTATCTGGTCTATTGTGTCACTTAATGCTTCTGTTTCCTTATTTATTTTCATTTTGGATGATCTGTCCATTGGTGTAAGTGAGGTGTTAAAGTCCCCCACTATGATTGTGTTACTGTCAATTTCCTCTTTTATAGCTGTTAGTAGTTGCCTTATGTATTGAGGTGCTCCTATGTTGGGTGCATATATATTTATAATTGTTATATCTTCTTCTTGGATTGATCCCTTGATCAATATGTAGTGTCCTTCCTTGTCTCTTATAACATTCTTTATTTTAAAGTCTATTTTATCTGATATGAGTATATCTACTCTGGCTTTCTTTTGATTTCCATTTGCGTGGAATATCTTTTTCCATCCCCTCACTTTCAGTCTGTATGTGTCCCTAGGTCTGAAGTGGGTCTCTTGTAGACAGCATATATATGTGTATTGTTTTTGTATCCATTCAGCAAGCCTGTGTCTTTTGTTTGGAGCATTTAATCCATTCACGTTTAAGGTAATTATCAATATGTATGTTTCTCTGACCATTTTCTTAATTGTTTTGGGTTTGTTTTTGTAGGTCCTTTTCTTCTCTTGTGTTTCCCACTTAGAGACATTCCTTTAGCATTTGTTGTAGAGCTGGTTTGGTGGTGCTGAATTCACTTAGCTTTTGCTTGTCTGTAAAGCTTTTGATTTCTCCATCGAATCTAAATGAGATCCTTGCTGGGTAGAGTAATCTTGGTTGTAGGTTCTTCCCTTTCATCACTTTAAGTATATCATGCCACTCCCTTCTGGCTTGTAGAGTTTCTACTGAGAAATCAGCTGTTAACCTTATGGGAGTTCCCTTGTATTTTATTTGTCATTTTTACCTTGCTGCTTTCAATAATTTTTCTTTGTCTTTAATTTTTGCAAATTTGATTACTATGTGTCTCGGCGTGTTTCTCCTTGGGTTTATCCTGTATGGGACTTGCTGCACTTCCTGGGCTTGGGTGGCTATTTCCTTTCCCGTGTTAGGGAAGTTTTCGACTATAATCTCTTCAAATATTTTCTCAGGTCCTTTCTCTCTCTCTTCTCCTTCTGGGACCCCTATAATGCAAATGTTGTTGCATTTAATGTTATCCCAGAGGTCTCTTAGGCTGTCTTCATTTCTTTTCATTCTTTTTTCTTTATTCTGTTCTGCAGCAGTGAATTCCACCATTCTGTCTTCCAGGTCACTTATCCGTTCTTCTGCCTCAGTTATTCTGCTATTGATTCCTTCTAGTGTAGTTTTCATTTCAGTTATTGTATTGGTCATCTCTGTTTGTTTGTTCTTTAATTCTTCTAGGTCTTTGTTAAACATTTTTTGCATCTTCTCAATCTTTGCCTCCATTCTTTTTCTGAGGTCCTGGATCATCTTCACTATCATTATTCTGAATTCTTTTTCTGGAAGGTTGCCTATCTCCACTTCGTTTAGTTGCTTTTCTGGGGTTTTATCTTGTTCCTTCATCTGGTATATAGCCCTCTGCTTTTTCATCTTGTCTATCTTTCTGTGAATGTGGTTTTTGTTCCACAGGCTGCAGGATTGTAGTTCTTCTTGATTCTGCTGTGTGCCCTCTGGTGGATGAGGCTATCTAAGAGGCCTGATGGGAGGGACTGGTGGTGGGTAGAGCTGGAAAGTGGGACTTCTGATCTCACATATGCCACCCCCAGTCCACCTACTCACCCCTGACAGTGCTGCCTCCCCTGGCCAACATGCATGTTATGCAAAATCAGGTCAAGATTCTAAAGCTATAGCCACATCAACATCTAAGGATCAGGCCACATGTGTAATTCTTACAGAAGAAGTTGACCTTCCCATATGATCCCTACTAAATACCTGTCATTTTGACCTTAGACCTTAGACTTTGGCTGCTGCTCCTGTGGTGTCTGGTTATAGGATAGGCACATTCTCTTTAACACTGGTACACTGATTTCTCTGCTGTTTTTGTCCTCTCCATTGGCCTGGAAGACATTATAGCACATATAGAAGCCCTTACTAAATTCATCCAACAAGCCTTAAATGATAGCCAACAAAGCCTGTCCTTACTGAGCACTAAAATATCTCTAATGAGAAAAGTTGTCCTCCAAAATAGGATTTCTGCTTCACAAGAAGGCAACTGAGCCATTATCCAAACAGAATGTTATGTGTTCATACTGGATGAGTTGATGTATTATCTTTATTAAATCACTTGAGAACACAAGTGAACACCCTTAGTGATCTCGCCCTGAGCCTAGGGGACTTAATAAATCAATGGTTTGAATCATAGGGCTCCTGTTGGAAAAAACTGTTACTTATTTTGGGAATCATTATCTTAACCTGTGTTTCTCTTACATGTGCCTATGTTGTTGCTATGGCATCTGCCTCCATTGTGGCTAGATAGCTGTCAAATGAGCCACCTCCATGCTAGTGAAACCCCTTATTGGCCTCTCAGGGCACACTGTGGAAGAGACGGAACATATAACATTGGAAGATCCAGTCAGGAGGGGTGAGGTGTTGAAGGAAGTTATGGAGAGGATGTGACCACAGGTTGACCCTTGAGCTGGACTGGGCAATCGGAGGCTCCTCTCCCCCCTCCCCTGTCCTTGGAATGTACGTTCTGCCCACCAGTCCCACAGAGGGAGTTGTTTTCAAGGATGCAGCCTTGATTCTGGTGGACAATTGCGGAGATCTACTCATCTTGTGGCCGTCCAAGACAAGCCTTTGTCAATCAGACCCCTTGCTTCGTAACCCTGCAACCTACCAATCAGGAGTGGTTTGCCTCTTTCTCTGTCTCTCCTTGCTCTCCATGTACAGGGGTCAGTTTCAGATCACACCTGGGAAACTCCCGAGGTTTCAAACCAACAGCATATTATATGTATATGCATGTATATGTATATTATGTTCCTTAATCCAAACAATTATTACTCTAGTTTTATAGATGAGTGATATTAGGGGACAATGCTCCGTGAATAGTTAGACATTTCTGCAAGCTTGGGCATTTTTTGAGCAAAGAGCATTGGCATCAAATTTATGAGAAGGAATGAGAAATATGCAAGTTTTAGAAAATGCAAGCACAAATTACTTCAGGTGAAAAGAGACTACGCTTGTTTGAGAAACAGGAAGATAGCTGATATGGCTGAAGAATAATGATCTCTAGGAAGGTTATGAGATGAAGACAGAGGTAGGCAGACAACGCATGGCTGAGAGACGTGGCAACAAGATGGAATTGTGTTGTTGGTGCAGTGAGTAGCCATTTGATGTTAAGCAAGAAGGAAATATGGTTCGATTTGTTGTATAAAGAGCTCCCTGGTTACTGTGTGGATATGGTTAGAAGGGGAGAAATATGGAAGCAGGAAAAAACAATTAGAAGACTTTTTGAAGTAGTTCAGGTTAGAAAGTTTGTAAATTGTCCTTTTTATCCCGTTAAATATTTTGTACCTTTTGTGAGCAAATTTACATTTGCAAACTTTTTTAAAGTAAAATAATTCTATATGATTTTTCTACAAGAAAATTGCTGCTTCTGTCTCCTTTTTATGCCTCCAATACATTGCTGTTCTTTTATGTGATGTTCCCCAATTTAAATACAATCTATAATTTGGAATATGAGGATTTGGTGCACTTTCTGCATCCTGGTTTTTCTTTTTCTTCTCACCTAGCACTAAAACAAGATTTCATGCTTTCCACTACCCAGATTTGCAACAAAACAGACTAGAACTTGAAACTCAAATGCAAAGAAAGCAACTGTATATTCTTCCTTTTTACTTCACTTGAGTTCATTTTCTTCTTAAGCATGTTTGTTTGTTTTGGTCTAAATATTTTCATTCTGATAAACAAGTGTTGAAATTATCACAGTTTCAAACTGCTCTAAAACTAAGGCATGCATACGAGAGAGATGTTTCTTTGTCATATAATATTTGCGCTGTGTTCACAATTACTTCATTATTTTGTATTTATTTTAGTATAACTTATTAAATAATTATTTTATTTATGTCTCTCTTGGTAAAACTCATTTATAAAATGACATAGGAAAAATGAAGACTCACTTTCTATGCAGTTTATTTAAAGTCAAATACGTAAGCCAATCTATAGGTATAAAAAGTTGTAATGACTTCTTACAAATGTCACATATCATCAGGAAACACTGTGAGTTTTCTAATGTGGAATCAGATTGTGATATTTCCTTACGTACAAATCTTCACTGACGTCTCTTGCTCATGTGGTGGTGTCAACATCTTATGCCAATGGGGCAAGAAGGGAAGAAACCTTCCATCACTTGTCTTGTACCTGAATCTTTAAAATTATCATAAACAATTTCCAACCCTTCTCACTGTGCTCCTACTACTACTGGATTTAATTTTCAGAATATGCCATGATGTATTTAATCCATGTTTTTGTGTATACAAAGCATATTTTATCAAATGCTATTCTCCATTTTTCGAGTGGTGAATATCTATCCAAATATGAAACCTTTACTAAGCATTTTTTGACCTGTAAAACTTTTGATAATATTTTATTTAAAAAATTTGGAGTTTTCATACAATCAGATATCTCCTAAGTGACCCATTGTAGCACTTATAACAACTATTGTAATTGATGTTTCATCTCTTTGTCTGCATCTCATGACTGAATTCCTAAAGGGCAGTTATGACTATATTTCATTCACTTTTATATGCCCAAGTCTTAACTCTGACAAAGACTTGGTTGCAGGGAGAAAATGATTAATGATTAACTGACTAAATAAGTTGATTAAACAATGTTGATCCTGTGTAGGATTACATCTTGTGTAATAATCTACTGTGCTTCAGAGAAGTAACCATATTTAACAAGTTAGTAAGAAAACTTAAATATGGAATAGAAATATTTTTGAAGAGACAATTTTACTTGATGGATGTACTTAATTTGTAACTTTATCTTTTTTCCTTATTTCTTTTTATGTATGTATGTGTATTTTCCACTTAACAAATTTTTAAAAAACATGAAAATCAGATTTTATTTCATTCATCTTCTTGACAAATTGCTTACTTTAAAAAATTTTGTTTCTGAGATGAGATTTTGTTTTATATATGAAAAGTGCAACATTTGCATTGTCTGACTAACCTCAAGTAGACAGTGAAAAGTAAAGAAGCAAAGACTTTACTTTTATTCATTTGTCTTCTTTGCCTTTGCTTTCATACCCTTCCATGGATTAATCACTTTGAGGTCAATTGTGCAGTCATTACTCCTCTTGGCAAAACTTCTAACTGAAGTCAATTAATGAATCAGCTGAGAAAGCAGTAGCTTTACTAATTCTTAGTGTTTAATCAGAAGAAAAATTGGCTTTAATTTTATTTTATTTTGTCAGGGGTTAGAATCCATGCAAATATACCAATCTCTGGACAGTTTCTGAATCAAATAACTATTAACCTGAATTAATAAAATAATTAAATCAGAGAAGAACATTAACTAGAAAAATGAATAATGTTGCTTTAGTAATAGGTTTCACAGTTGAGAAAAAGCATCCTTCCTGGAGCTGGTTAAAGGCAGGAATTCTTCCTTAAGTGTCTATTATGTATTAGCCCCTGAGCTAGACACTATGATTTTTCACTTTAAATTCCTTAACTCTCCGTCAAAGAGAAAACTAAGATTTCTGATGAGACGTTAAGAAGTTTAAATGCAAACAGAAAAAATAAAGCATGATATTATTATATGTGAAGTTCATTTTAAAAGAATCTTACATAATTTACAACCTCATAAATAATTACGGAACATGTTATGCCCATCAGAAGTCACATTTCCAAACATTACTAATTAAATAAGTTCAAATGTCATGTCCTCTACTATCAAATATCTAATGGTGTAATAAATCACCCCAAAAGTTAGAGAGTTAAAATATCAACCATTAATTTACCTCACATGCTGATGGTTGGCTGTTAGGCTGGGTTCAGCTGGATGGTTTTATTAACTTGGATCACACTTGGCTGATACCAGCTGGTGTCTTTGTGTGGCTACAGTCAGCTGCAGGATAACAAAGCTGTGCTGTTTTAGGGCAGTTGGCTCACTAAATCTGTGTGTAGCAGGTTTAAGATTAGGATGAAGTCTCATCATCTGGCAGGCTAGCCAGACTTGTTCACAAGGTAGTTTGGCTTGAAATCAAGAAAGAGTATGATAGTATGCAAGATATCTTGAGTTCTGTACTCAAGATCAGAATAGTATTGCTTCTGCCACATTTGATTGGCCAAATTTAAGGGGTAGAGAAAGGTGTTGCAAAATCACATGTAATAAAAGGGCATGCACAGAAGGAGAAGTTAAGATTTGTGGCCATTTTCACAATCGACAAAATCCTCCTTAAAGTTTTTGATAATTTCCAAGATTTATTGTTTTCTGCCTCTTAGTTTCCATATAACTCATGACATTCGAATCCATATGATGCCTTTATAAAAATGAAAAACATAATGATATTATAGTATTTTGTATTAAAATCTTTTGCAAAGAGGTGTTATTTTCTCCTATTAGGCAATGATCTAGAGTGCATAGGCTTCATTTTATGCACTATGTCCATCAGGGTTCACCAGAGAAATGGAAGCAGTAGGGTGTGTGTGTGAGAGAGAGAGAGATTCATTTCAAGGATTTGGCTCACATTATTGTGGAAGCGAGCAGGATGGAGACACAGGAAAGAGTTGCTGCTGTAGCTCAAGTCTGAAGCAGACTGCAGGTAGAATTCTCTTCTCTGGGGAGTCAGTCTTTTTCTTCTTAAAGCCTTCGAACCTTCAACTGATTGGATGAGGCCCACCCACATCATGGAGGGTAATCTGCTTTACTCAGAATCTACTAATTCAAATATTAATTTCATCTAAAAATACCTTCACAGCAACATCTGGACTAGCATTTGACCAAATATCTGAGTACCATGACCTACCCAAGTTGACACGTAAAATTAACCTTCACATTTATCATCTACTATTCTCCACAAAATCTTTCAAATGTTAACATTTTAACTAAAAATAGTATTTCTAATAAATACTTAAGTAATGCAATAAGTGAATGAATAAAAAGAATATCTAAGCAAATAAGAATAACTTCCAATTCTATGGAGGTAGAGTTAAGAAGCATTTCCCTTCCTCTTTTGTATATTATCCCTAAATAGCAAGTTTGGTGAGAAATGCAAACTTAATCTCTATCTTCAATGATAATGTAAACCATAATATATCAAAAAGGGCTACCAAATGCAGTTAAGATCAAACCAGGGTGACAAAAAAAATGCCTAGAGAGGACATCTGCTTTGCAAATCTAAAGCAAAGCCAGTAGAGCTCAGTTCTACAAAGCAGGTGCCACACTAAGTAGGGGGAAAATCCAACAATCTCTTATTTGGAACCACAGGAAAGGGGTACACAAGTTGGCATCAGGATTCTCTTGGACCCTGTCACTAATGAGTAGAATAGAAGACACATCAAAAGTGGAAGAATAGACATCCCATCTTTGCCAGAAGCAATCTGTCCATGAAACTGAGTAAAGATAAGCAGGGGCAGGGTGGGGAGAGAGGAAGAGAGAGGGAGATAGAGAGAGATTGAGATTACTTTTAAAGTAACCACTCAACTACTAACCCCTGTTGGCTGAGGAGTAAAAGTAAACACACACACACACACACACACACACACACAGGTCTGTTTGTTGAGGAGCAGGCAGAATTTTTCCAGCAAGACATTGTGTTGGTTCCTTTATTCACTTTAGACATTCTACAGGTGGCTTGGCAAGAAAAAAAACATTACCTTAGTCACTCCAAATTAAGGTAAATAAGAATAAAAGGATGCAACAGGATATCTATAAGAAGAAAAGATAAAATGGCAGATTATGATCACTCATTGAAAAATAATGCTGCCCCTGAGCAGATAAAAATTATGACCCAACATATTACCATGAAATCAGGGAAATAAATGAATAAGCAATGTGATTTCAGCCTACTGCTTTCACAACAGTGTGAGCCAATTTCCTGGAAGCAATCTCTAAGATAGATAGATAGATAGATAGATAGATAGATAGATAGATAGATAGATAGATGGATAGAGTCAACTATCCCTACTGCTATAATAAAGCATCATGTCCATGGAAAACCATAGAATTGCAAACAAATTCCAAGGCTATTTAAAATATTCCAGATCATACAAAAGCAAGAAAAAAAAACCCCATAATAAAACCCTTTTTTAAAGATATAGAAACCTGACCCTACTCAGATGTCATGAAAAATAACCCTCTGACCAAATCACATGTAGTAATTTTTAAAAATCTAAGTGAATTTTTAGCAATAAGAATCCAGTAAGTCATTAAAATCCAGTAAGTCATATGATCTGGATTTATACCAGGAACAAAATGACTAGGAATCGTAATTGGCAAAAAAGATATAACCTTATGATTGAAATTATAGATGTTGAATTTTTTAAAAAGATTTTAAATAGGGGAATTAGAAAATAAGAGAGAAAATTACTATTGTAGGCAGAAGAATAAGAATATTAAATATCAAAGGCATGATTTGTTTTACTTGCAAATAAACATTGCTACCATGAAAATATCAACTTTCCATAAATGATCTCTATACAATCTTAATAAAAATACCAATAGGATTAGGTTTTTTGGTGTTTGTTCACTTTGAGAACTAGATACATTGATTCTAGAGTTGATATAAAAATTTTGGGAAAATTGTCCATGAAAATTCTGAAAAATTGAATTAGTGAAGGGTGACTAGACCTAATATATAATTATTTCCATGTAAATGAATTAAAGCCATGTGGTAGTAGCCCAAGAAGAGAGAAACCAATCAATGAAATAATAGACATTATTATATTATCTTGTATTATATATTGTTTTGTCTTGTATCATTTTATATCAGTAAGTAAATGATTCATTTTCCAGTAGCATTTGGAAAACTTAGATAGTAGCATTTTCCCACTTGGGGGAAAAAAAAAAGGAAAGGTGATGTCTACCTTACTTCTTAGATAAATAAATTCAGAAAAGATAGAAGTTTTGAACATTAAAAATAAAATCCCAGAAGGGTTAGTAGAAAATATGTGAGGATTTTGATGTACTGTATTAGTGGGAACGATTTTCTGAGGATGTGTTTAATTTCATAAGCCAAAAAAGAAACCATTAATCAATGTACATACATACATACATGGACATATATATATATGCATATTTATATACATGTATATATGTATATAAATATATATAATTTCTAGCAAAACACTAAAAACCATGTTCAAAATATTTTCATGGCAAAACCAACAAAAATAATTCAAAAGATTAAAAATATAGAAAAATTATATTTTCTTAAAATATAAAAATATACATTTATACTTGTACATGTTTGCTCACAGTATATATGATAAATGTAATTTAAATATATATATATAATATGTAATTATATATAATTCCATAATGTATCAGCATAGGGGTATGTTCTATTTCATGTTAAAGGAATCTACAGGTTTAAAAATTAACTTAAATATTAAGTGACTTAATTTTTTAGATCTGTAAAGTATTCTCTCATAAATATTGCCTATTAAAATTTACCAGAGAAATAATTTTATCTAACGCTTACAAAACCATAGGAAGCAACTTCTTTGATTGCTATAAAAATATTTTTTTTCCAATTTGTTATTTTTACATAGGAAACAATTTATACAAATGTTTATATCTTTAGATATTTTATGACTCCTTAATCATATGCATTTGGAAAGATTAAAATCAAATTAATTTGTCTTGATTAATGAGGTAGCATTTTTTACTTTATAAAAGTCATTTCTATTTTAATTCATCTTTGCACCAGTTTGATAATTTGGCCCTGATGTGATGTTATGAACTATGAACAGGACCTTCTGATTAAGTGCTATCCTGTGAACCTGATTTTTTTGTAATAAACTGTAAAGACTGATAGCTCTTTAAGTATCTAATGAAATTTTTAAATGATTGATCTACTGAAAAAACAAATTAGGAAAGATATCTTTCTAGCAACAAAGAACTACTTAAAATAATTTTTACATTGTTTTCTTTTTTCTTCTTTCTGTTGCTCCTCACATGAAGATTTTCTTTTAACAACAAATCCTCTTTATCATTAGCCATAACCTCTCTTTGTTCTCTCATCAACAAAATAGTATTAAAAATAAACAAATACAATGAATATACCTTGGCCTGTTTCATTCTTGACTCAATTTTGTTATGTGTTAATTAGAAATACAAATCTAAAATAGACTTCTAAATTGAAAGATAATCTCTTTTTGATTGTTTTATTGAGAAGATAATCTGTAGAGTAAAATATATTCAGGTCTAACCCTGATCAAATATATATCTTTACAAAAGAAAAATTAATGTAATGGGAAGATTTTCAAATTGCATAGGGCTGCTCTTTGTAATATGACCTTTCAGCATACAACATACTTTTATCTGTCAGGAATATATTATTTTTGTGTTAGCATTGACCTAAGTCATACATTTTTGGATTAAGTTGATTAGATGTTCATACTCTGGTTTTGTGGGGCTTTTATGGAATTATAGTTAACTGGGTTCAGATTCTGTTTTATCACTGATTAGTTAAGTGACTTTGATTAAGTGATTATCTAAACAGTCACATGAGATTTCTGTCCAATATTTTCTAATTCAATATATTTATAAAGCTTTTTAAATTTCTTCTTTTGCCTTAGTTTTTGTTTCAGCTATTATGTTTTACAGTATTCTTTTTTGTTACCATAGATACTTTCAGAAACAAAATGGGAAATAGCAAGAAGCATAGAAAGGAAAGAATGATGTAACAGAAACAGGAAGAGAAAAAAAGGAAGAAGAGAGGGAGGATGGAGAAGAAGTTAATTTGTTTACGTTATTTTCTGTTTAATTTCTGGACATTTGTGCTAATTTGCTAGATCCACATATCTCATCATTCACCATGGTAGATTCTAAATTTAAAAATAACCAATGAAACCAAATAATTTCTTACAGAAAACTTCTCCTTTATATTTTGGGGGGAGAGACTAGTTTTGTAACAATGACTCAAAATCTTGAGGGAATAAGTTTGAGGGGACAAATTTGAGTGCATTAAAAATGTGTTGGACGGTCATATATATTGTGTATGTAAGTACGTATGTGTTTACCTTTGCAAATTATATCATAGGTGAGAGTCAAGTAGATCTAGTGTAGAGAGTGCTCCAAGTCAATTAAAAAGAGCAAAAAACTTATGGAAGAACAGACAAATTAGCACAGTTCACAGAAAATGAAATTAATGTGGTTACATGTCTCTTAAACTTATGAAAAATATTCAATCTCATTCATATAAGTGTAAATGTAATTTAAATTTAAAATGAAACTGAGATCTCATTTTTGGTTTAGCTTTATAAATTAAAGATTTGAAAATATCCCAAAGTTTAACAACATATACCATTTTGAGGCTGCTAGGATTCATACACTCTTAGACTGTATGCAAATGGGTGCCTCTGTAATGGAGACAAAAACAACACTATCTAACAAAACTACATGTAAACTAAAACTTTGACTCACCAATTATCTTCTAGCATTGCATCTCAATTATGAACCAGTAAATATGTAAACTTACATATGCATAAAATATTATTTTTAATTATAAATGACTAGAAAGACCTGAAATGTCCTAAAATTGTGTATTGGTTGAATAAACTATGAAATGCACAATGAAAATCAAATGCCGCCCTAATAACTCTCACACTTCCAAAATGTTTCTTTGTGAATCATAATTTATGTAACTTATCTCTTTATTAGTAGTTAACCCTCATTAGGAAAATAGTCACCCCAAAAGTGTATATGTCACTTTTTTTTTTCTCCACTATTTTTACGTAAATTAAAGATCATGTAAAGGAAGTCTTTAGGGGCTTTGAGCTGAATACTAAGGGATGATAGTATTTGAGAAAATGAAAAGTACGAAGAGGTAAATACACATAAATGAAAGGTACAAGCCATTTTTAGGGGAGAGAAAGCTCAATAATTTCCAAATGATCATTTCAAAGGTTTGTGGTGTGGAGGGCAGGCACTCATATATATTCAATTCTAGAGAAGCTGTTAAAAATGAAATGACCACTAGCAAATTAAATTGTGTTGGGCACAAAGTATATTCACTTGCCATGTTGCAAGCACTGTAAAATCGTTCACTGAATTTTCATAGCAATATTTATCCCCAAATTACATTTGTGGTGAAGGAAAATTGATGTGAAATCAAAGCCTACCCTGGTCATGACTGCTAGTGGCTTAGCATACTACTTTATTTTGCCCTTAGGGCTACATTTCAAACTGTTTTATTTGTTGGGGGAAATAGTGAAATCAATAAGAATACTGTCAAAGTCTATAAATGACTTACTGTGAATGAAAAGAATGGGGTTAAAGTTCTTTTATCTGAACAGCATCAAAAGAAATACAAAACAAGTTAAACAAAGCAAAAGAGCATCTATAGATCCATTATTTATAACATCAGTTTTGCAAAATAGAAAACTGATTCCAAAATACTTATTCCAATATTCTTTTGGATATAAACCCATTGATTCCACTTACTTGGGAATCTAAAATAGTCAAACTCATAGAAGCAGAGAATACAGTACTGGTTGGTGGTGATAAGGTGTTGGGTGAAATGGAGAGTTGTTGTTTTTCCATGGGTATAAAGTTTGGACAACCTGGAAGAAATGGACAAATCATTAGAAAACCACAACCTTCCAAGACTGAACCAGGAAGAAATAGAAAATATAAACAGACCAGTCACAAGCAGTGAAATTGAAACTGTGAGTAAAAATCTTCCAACAAACAAAAGCCCCGGACCAGATGGCTTCACAGGCAATTTCTATCAAACATTTAGAGAAGAGCTAACACCTATCCTTCTCAAACTCTTCCAAAATATAGCAGAGGGAGGAACACTCCCAAACTCATTGTACAAGGCCACAATCACCCTGATACCAAAACCAGACAAAAATGTCACAAAAAAAGAAAACTACAGGCCAATATCACTGTTGAATATAGATGCTAAAATCCTCAAAATAATACTAGCAAACAGAATCCATTAAAAGGATCATGCACCATGATCAAGTGGGATTTATCCCAGGAATGCAAGGATTCTTCAATATATGCAAATCAGTCAATGTGATACACCATATTAACAAACTGAAGGATAAAAACCATATGATAATATCAATAGATGCAGCAAAAGCTTTTGACAAAATTCAACAGCCATTTATGATAAAAGCTCTCCAGAAAGTAGGCATAGAGGGAACTTACCTCAACATAATAAAGGACATATATGACAAACCCACAGCCAACATCGTTCTCAATGGTGAAAAACTGAAACCATTTCCACTAAGATCAGGAATAAGACAAGGTTGCCCATTCTCATCACTATTATTCAACATAGTTTTGGAAGTTTTGGCCACAGCAATCAGAGAAGAAAAAGAAATAAAAGGAATCCTTATTGGAAAAAAAGAAGTAAAACTGTCACTGTTTGCAGATGACATGATACCATACATAGAGAATCCTAAAATGCTACCAGAAAACTACTAAAACTAATCAATGAATTTGGTAAAGTAGCAGGATACAAAATTAATGGACAGAAATCTCTTACATTCCTATACACTAATGATGAAAAATCTGAAAGAGAAATTAAGGAAACACTCCCATTTACCACTGCAACAAAACAATAAAATACCTAGGAGTAAACCTACCTAAGGAGACAAAAGACCTGTATGCAGAAAACTATAAGACGCTGATGAAAGAAATTAAAGATGATACAAACAGATGGAGAGATATACCATGTTCTTGGATTGGAAGAATCAACATTGTGAAAATGACTATACTACCCAAAGCATTCTACAGATTCAGTGCAATCCCTATGAAACTACCAACGGCATATTTCACAGAACAAGAACAAAAAATTTCACAATTTGTATGGAAACACAAAAGACCCCGAATAGCCAAAGCAATCTTGAGAAAGAAAAACGGAGATGGACGAATCAGGCTTCCTCACTTCAGACTATACTACAAAGCTACAGTAATCAAGACAGTATGGTACGGGCACAAAAACAGAAATATAGATCAATGGAACAGGATAGAAAGCCCAGAGATAAACCCATGCACATAATGTCACCTTATTTTTGATAAAGGAAGCAAGAATATACAATGGAGGAAAGTCTGCCTCTTCAGTAACTGGTGCTGGGAAAATTGGACAGCTACATGTAAAGAAATGAAGTTAGAACACTCCCTAACACCATACACAAAAATAAACTCAAAATGGATTAAAGATCTAATTGCAAAGCCAGACACTATAAAACTCTTAGAAGAGAACATAGGCAGAACACTCTATGGCATGAATCACAGCAAGATCCTTTTTGACCCACTTCTAGAGAAATGGAAATAAAAACAAAAATAAACAAATGGGACCTAATGAAACTTAAAAGCTTTTGCACACCAAAGGAAACCATGAACAAGACGAAAAAACAGCCCTCAAAGTGGGAGAAAATATTTGCAAACGAAGCAACTGACAAAGGATTAATCTCTAAATCATACAAGCAGCTCATGCAGCTCAATATTAAAAAAAAAAAAAATCCAATCCAAAATTGGGCTGAAGACCTAAATAGACATTTCTCCAAACAAGATATACAGATTGCCATCAGACACTTGAAAGGATGCTCAACATGACTAATCATTAGAGAAATGCCAATCAAAACTACAATGAGGTATCACCTCACACCGTTCAGAATGGCCATCATCAAAAAATCTACAAACAATAAATGCTTGATAGGGTGTGGAGAAAATGGAACCCTCTTGCACTGTTGGTGGGAATGTAAATTGATACAGCCACTATGGAGAACGGTATGGAGGTTCCTTAAAAAACTAAAAGTAGAACTACCATATGACCCAGCAATCCCACTACTTGCATATACCATGAGAAAATCATAATTCAAAAAGAGTCATGTGCCACAATGTTCATTGCAGCACTGTTTACAATAGCCAAGACATGGAAACAACCTAAGTGTCCATCGACAGATGAATGGATAAAGAAGATGTGACACATATATACAATGGAATATTACTCAGCCATAAAAAGAAACGAAATTGAGTTATTTGTAGTGAGGTGGATGGACCTAGAGTCTGTCATACAGAGTGAAGTAAGTCAGAAAGAGAAAAACAAATACCATATGCTAACACATATATATGGAATCTAAAAAAAAAAAAAAAAATTGTTCTGAAGAACCTAGGGGCAGTACAAGAATAAAGACGCAGACGTAGAGAGTGGAATTAAGGACATGGGGAGGGGGAAGTGTAAGCTGGGACGAAGTGAGAGAGTGATATTGACATATATACACTACTAAATATAAAATAGATAGCTAGTGGGAAACAGCTGCATAGCACAGGGATATCAACTCAGTGCTTTGTGACCACCTAGAGGGGTGGGATAGGGAGGGTGGCAGGGAGACGCAAGAGAGAGGCAATATGGGAATATATGTGTACGTATAGCTGATTCACTTTGTTTTACAGCAGAAACTAACACAACACTGTAAGGTAATTATACTCCAGTAAAGATGTTAAAAAAAAAATTCCAAAAAGATTTTCAGTAAATGCGGATTTATAAATTTATGTATCCCAATGTTTCATCACTGTTTTTGACCATGGAACCATTTCAGTCTACAAAATAATATAGTTGAAACTGTTGTCCTTGAAACACTAAGCCATGCAAAAATCTAAAGGTATTCTTGTAAATTATATTTGGCTATAGCCATCATATACAACAGGATAAGACTGAAGGATTCTGCCTTTGTTTTTATTAACCATGAATAGTATCAATATCTTAAAAATATTTTCCAACTGCCTCTACATACCATTCATAAATTAAAACATTTTCTTAAATTCTATATTTACTGGATTAGTTCCTTTGGCCTAGTTCCATAGCCAAAGGGACTATGTCTCAGCCCTGAAATTTGTTTAAAAAATTAAAAACAATCAGTTCTGGATGGTTTAGCCATTGACCTCTTGCAAATGAGGAAACAAGGGAAACAAAAAAATACTCATTATGATTTCAGTGCAGTGCCATGACTTTTTTTGCCACAAATATGAGGCTCATGGAAGACAGTGATAAATAACATTGATTTGGAAGCTTAGAAAGTCTTCTGAATTTCTGATTCTTAAAATTTGGTAATTTTATGATCTCAGCTCAGTAAATTAACTTCTCTGTGTGTCAACTGCCTCATCTGCCAAATGGGATTTTTAGTAGTATATTTCCTAGAATTGTGAAAACTAAGTGAGTCAGTCCATTAAATTTTCTTGGAACAATGCCTAGTACATAGTAAGCACTCAATAGATATTACATTATGATAATGAAGGTTAATTTGAAAAATTTACTAGATGTTTATTAATTTAAATATTTATTGAAATAGACTGGAAATTATAATTTTATTTTTATTTTAACGTATACGTAGTGAACAACATCACTTGCCATGAATAAACTGACAAATGTATTCCAAATAAGTTCTTAATTACAGCTGTCATTTCTGGGCTCAGAGTGAGAGTAACAGCCACCTGCTTTAAAAGTGACACTAGCATATTAGAACTCAGTGCAAGAGACTGTAAGGCATTTACCAATCCACTTTAATTCAATGTTAAGTTTAATAGGACAAGAACTTAATACTCCATCTTTCAGTAGAAATGATATAATAGCACTGGATGTATGTCTTTCAATATATCTAATGCCTTCATCATATAAAAACAGGTTATGTATTGAAATAATCTGTAACATAAAATATTAAAATAATAAATAAAATATTACTCCTTTCACCAAGAAACAATATCACTGTTAAAATAATTGGGATACTTAAACTTTGAACATAAATGTAGCGTGCATTGGTATGCAGCTGAAGATTACAAGTTTAGCAAAAAGAAGATTTAAATCAAGATAATTCTGCTTGGAGACTTCTATTGTATCTTTTTCTACATTGATAATCAGGTTACATGATTCATCATCATTAACAGTTTTCTTCTGAGAGAAATATTATACAATACTTTGCAACTAATCTATACATCCTGAGGATTTTGTTTGCTTGTTTGTTGTTTGCTTGCTTGCTTTATAATTCTATAAATATCCAAATCAAAACACTACTGCAGACACATTGTGTATAACAACCAGGTTTGTCACAGTGGTACACTGGAGAGGACTACCTTGGGACTGAGTGGAGAAATCACTTTCCTTTTCCATTTCCCAATGAGTAAATGAGTGGTTGTTAAAAGGCAGGTATGATTAATAGTTCATATATGGTTTCAGGAGCTTCTAACAGCATAAGAGTGAAATCAGTTATCAACAAAATATAATAGCTATTTTGCAGAGTAAGTGGGATAACATATAGCTCGAGAAACTTTTGCTTGTGTTAAGAGGTCAGTTCTTTCCAGTTTGAAAGAAAATATGTTATTGGATTAGACAGACTAAAATAAATAAAATAGGCATAAATAGAGATCGAAGAATCAGCAGGGTTATTTATTTTCCCCCAGCCATATGAATATTGCCCTTATGATAGACACCTTTTAGTATTTTTGGATCTCAAGCACTAGTGTAAGTTGTAAATACTTTTGTAGTTGTTTTACAGATACAGATTTGAGGACTCCACTGCCAGAGATTCCTATCAGTAGGTCTTGATTGGGGTCAAGATATCTCATGTGTTTTAAGAGCTGCGTAAGAATATGATGCTAACTAGCCCACGGTTTAGATGCAGGTAATATCACTAGTAAACAGAGGGTACAGAAAATAAACCTGATAGATTCCAAAAGTATTCCCAGAAAAGAAGCCACTACAAGCAGTAGAAACACTTCTCTGCTGGAAACACATGTATTATGAAGCCTTGCTACTCAAAGTGGCATGAGATCAAAAGACCAGTAACATCTGCTCACCAGGAAGCATTTTGGAAGTGCCCAGTCTTAAGCCCAACACCTGTCTTACTGAACCCAAATCTGAATTTCAATGAGATCCTCAGGTAACACATTAATGTTTAAGAAATAATGAAATAAAAGGAACAGAAGAGGTACATCTGCTCTGTCATTCTACTTTTGATCTGGAAAATATGTGGTCCTATAATGTGATTTCTGCATAGAAATAAATCCTGCCATTATAAGTGTGCCATCTGGTTTTTGCTTGTTTGTTTTATTGGCAACGTATTTTCTTCCTGAAACATTATTTAGCATTTATTAATGTGACTACATCGGAAAATAATTCACATTTATCTTCAGGTGAAAAAAAATAAAATATGCTTATCAGTAAAAGGACAGGCTATCAAAATTTGTAAGACCTCAGGGAAAAACTAAACTCCTGCTCTCTAGATACTAATTTTTCATTTGGTAACTCAGTGCACTAAATGGTAAAAATCCATTGTTTTTAAAATCTATCAGATTTAAATTAGAGCTCATGTAGCATTAATGTGTAGATCAGAAAGGTGGTAGACTGACTTGTTGAGAAGCAAAGGCCTAGAAATAGTAATAGATTGCTCTTTTGGATTTTTTAGGCCTTTAGCTATATATTCCACTCACAGAAAGATTAACTTCCTAGAGAATTCTATCATGTTACAAAATGCCATTAACTCCTGATAGTCATAAACACATTAAATAACAACCATCAATGTTGCTTTGACAGCTCTAAAGAATTTGTATGCAGTTTTAGTGATGGAGAACCTCACTCATCATAATTTCTGAGTGTGGAATTGATCCTTGGAAGAGAGGCTGATAATTTGATTGTTCTATAATGTGCTAGTGCATAATTTCAGAAAGAGAAATCATTTTATGAAGAAACGAATTACATGCAAATGACTCTCTTCACAAGATGTTAAAATTAGAATTACTTTTCAAAAATGAAGAAAAAAATAGTGTGAAGTAAAATGCCTTAAAGTGGTAGATGGTTAAAGAATACTATAGACATACTATTATCCTGGGAAAGTGCATGAAGGAATCTATATCAGGGAAAGGAAACTTGTGTTGTTTCATTTTTTTTTACTGTATCAAGAATATCCTATTGTCCTTTACTTAACCTTCTGAAACCTAAATGACAATATGAATTGTGAAAATTTCAGTTCATATTGGAATTAAATTGGTCTTTGTGGGAGACATATCACAAAAGTCTCTCCAGATAGAAAAAAGAATTCATACTTTACTTAATAAGAGAGCAGTGAAAGAAACATACCCATCTTACAATGCATATTTATATCTTATTAAAAAGCATTATCAAAAATAAGCCAATATTGTCTAGAATGTTAGAAATGATTTTAAAGAAAAATAAGTTGGGCTTGATTTAACTGTAGTAAAATAATATTTTATCTTAATTATCATTGCTTTTCCTTTTTTTCTATGTGCTCTCTTTTCTTCTCTTTCTGAATTACTGAAGGCTTACTTTGAATAAAGGAGTTGAGGTGGGCTCTAGGTGATCAGGTTTAGTCTTCTAAACTGTGTAGTCCTAATATTTATCTCAGACATCAAAAAATTGTCATGTGAATATTCAAAGATGTGAAAATCAAAGCCAATCCCCACCCCCCAAAAAAATCCACTTAAGAATCCTTACTTTGCAATTAAAAGCATATATATTTTTGTTGAGTAATTAATTAATTAATTTTATTCTTAGTCTTCTCATTAGAAAAACAGGATTCTTTCATATATACTATCATAATTTTGCTTTCAATAGCTTCCCATGTTTATTTATCATCTTCTTTCACAGAATCCTATCCTTTCTTGACTTTCTATACTCCCATGCTGATTTTTTTCTCTTTAATCTCTCTTTCTAAAAAATTTTGCAAATATTTCTTAAAAATTTTAGAAAATCCCAAAATGCCTAAGTCATAGAAAATGTTCAGTAAATATATTTTAAAATTAACTAAGCTTGCTTCAATACCATTTTTCTCTGTTTCTTCCTTTCTATGCAGATTTACATGCCTGTCTCTTTCTCTCTCTTTCAGAACTAATTTCCTGGACCACACACACACACACACACACACACACACACACACACACACACACAATTCCAAGTCTGGTAAATATTATTAAGAAGTTCATATTGCTATTCAACCTGTTTTAGGGACATTTGTCTTTATAAATTAGGTCAGGTGATGCTTCCCTAAGAAATGGGACTTGTAGATATGATTAGGCAAGTATCAGAGATGCCACTTGGAAAATCTCTCTCAATAAAAAGATTAAGAAGAGTGAGTGTTGACTATTAAATTTAGTAAGAGAGAAGTTATTTATGGCTTTGACCAGTAAGTTTACCACAGAGTAGGGAGAAGCACATGTGTGATTGATTGGAATAAAGAGATGATAAAACATGGGAATTTAAGTCTTGCATTTATGTAGCTCCTGTTAGGAGCTTTGCTGTGGAAACGTTCATGAAGATTTGGGGGAATGGATGGAGGAATACATAAGATCAAGGAATGAGTTTTTCTTTTGTCTATCAGTGTGTTTTAAAATGGTAGTTACTGAAGCATGTTCATTTGATGATAGGAGTGATACAATATAAAGGGAACAAATCCTGACACCTGTGGGCAGGAGAATTTTGTGGGTTTAAAGGATAGTGAATGTGGTTTGATTTTTTTTTTTTAAAGTGGAGTGACCTCAGCTAGATATGGAGAAGAATTCATTTACTAAAATGGAATAGATTGTGTATGGGTACAGTTGCAAATACAAGTATTTGATGGTGGAAAGAATCAATGGAAGAAGTGCTTTTCATTTGATGAATTTATTTGCTCAATGAAACACGATTTAATATCTCCAAGTAAGATTGAAGAGTGTTGAAAGCCTGAGGAGCAAAGACAGTAAAAACAAAATCACTGCAGGAAATTAATACTATTGAGGGAGAATTTGGAAACAGGTGAGGAGTAGGGAGAGCCTTGGAGTTAAATCAGGTTTGGAATTTTCCAGATGACCTCACTGAGGAAGATAAAGGAAAGGGAATTAAATTTGTAAGCTTGTAGGCATTTCCACTTATTGACAAAGTAATCTAAAAATGGTAAATAAAGAATTAAAAACATAACAGAAATAATAGAGAACATAAAAAGTGATGGTGTCAGCATATCACTGAGATACCTCAGTGAGTCAAAGGATTTTTGAACTGGCAGTCCTAGAATAAATAAAGTAGAATGATTCTGGGTGATAGTCAAAGAGTGGATGGTTTGAAATAAATACTGTGAAGGGGATGTGACTTTGGTCTTAACTAGATTTTGTATTACCAATGTTTTAAACACTTCATTGCCTTCCAGGTAGGTTTTAGATATAGACTAAACTCCTTATCTTTCCCTACAACTAACTTCCTGTTTTAGTCTGACACATCCCTACTTTTCCAACCCTGTTTAGATGGAAAAAGAAATTATTTTACAGGATTCTCCTATTAAATCCTACTTCTGCTTTATATCCCAGCTACTCTCAGCTTTAAGCTTAAGTGTTTCTGACATGCAAAAATTAACCAGACAACCAGAGAACAGGTTAGGGGTGCTGGTTCTGTGCCTTCTCCATGCCCTTTTTTACCTTAAAGTACCATATATTACCTAAAATTCCAATTGTCTCTCTTACATGTCTTTGTGCCTTTGAGTTTCTTTCACTATCGTATAACTGTACTTGGAGTACCAAACACGGTGGGGAGAACATAACATGCTACAAATGATTTGTTTTTTTCAGAAACACATGCTTAAACTTGCTAAATGACGAAACATTTTCCTTACTCTTGACTTGCTATGTAGCATAGGTTTGTACCCTGAGTAATCAGAAATTTCGCTGGTGAAACTAAATTTGAGAGAATTCCAGATCCCCTTATCTTCATTAAAAATACATGGTATTTTATAAGCACTAATTATTTTTTCACATATAAAATATATTTGTTCTTAGCCCAAGGGACAAACAGATGACAGGGCTGCTTTAGAAGGTATTATTTTAATTTAATAGAACATAAATTAGAGATAGGTTGATTCCAAGTATATTTGAAACTACATAGAATTCTAAATATTCTATGAAATCAAAGAAATGTCATAAGTTGGGATGCTGAGAAAATGATTCTCTCTATACACACGCACACACACACATTCAAA
The DNA here is from genome assembly GCF_965194805.1 of Balaenoptera borealis. Classification (NCBI taxonomy): domain Eukaryota; kingdom Metazoa; phylum Chordata; class Mammalia; order Artiodactyla; family Balaenopteridae; genus Balaenoptera; species Balaenoptera borealis. The sequence goes on along the minus strand of NC_138861.1, from coordinate 90,157,169 downwards.
CATACATGTATATAAGGGTCATGGAGATTTTTACTATAAATGCACATATATTATACGTATGTCTGTGTGTAGTACCAAATATGTGTGCAGCACAGATAGACATTTTAAAGATTCCTATTTTTAAAAAATTATGTTTAGACAATTTACAAATTGTTGATTTCTGTTTTTATAGGGCTTTAAAAACAGAAGTTAATTTTCTCTATGCATATTGATGTCTTAACTGATGTTAACACAACACATATTTTAAGCAAGTAAATCAGTTATTTTTTTTCTAATTTGTGAAAATGCATCCATACATCATGAAGGCCAAAGAATTAAATGACATATAAGAAACTTCCTTAAAAAATGGTCCATTTTTAATCCTATGTAATGCAATATCTAGATTCATGTTGGTTTCTTTATGGAAATTTTTTAAGTAAATGTATTTTCTAGGTATATTCTTAGCACATCTCTTGGCAAAAGAAAAAAATGATATTTAGAACTAATGGTATTTATTTTTGATAAGATAGGCTATTACTAAATATCCTGGGGTTCATATTTAAAATACAAGGTCAATGTATTCCAGGCACATATAGAATTCATGGAATATGATATGCACATTTCTCTGGTCTCCATAGATTCTAATGTATTAGAAGCCAAGAAGAATATAAGCACATGTTTTATATATTTTCTAACTCATGTCACCTCCTTGCCCTCTTAGATTTTGTGATCTTTTTTCAAATAAGAGAGATTTTTGGAGGAAGTTTCATACAATCTAAGTAGTTTCATCAGTCTTTCCCAATACACAACCAAGCTTGAATTTTTATTTGATTGCATTATTTTTTATATTTTAATGGCCCTGGAAAACTGAAAGAAAAAAAACATAGACATTCAAACCACTTTTATAGGCTGCCTTAACTCACATAAAGAGTATTATTGAATTTTTCAAGACCATTTGCAACCTGGGTAGATACAATATTGTAATCTGGTTGATTTAGCTATATTTAAGGAAAGTCATTTGCTCACTTATCACATAGGTAATAAATTAAGTCATGTCCACATAAAGAAATGAAACAATGCCTCACTACATTAAATGGGTAGTATAATTTGCACCCTAATTTCAAGGAGGGTAATAGGGAAGAACCAAAAGCAATGGTAATACTCTTCCATTCCTTATCATATCATGTATGTATCTTATTTTGTTGGGAAACATTCAAGATGATATAAATAAAATAGAAAACAAATTTGTGAATAATATATTTTACTATTGAAATTTGTTCTTAAAATGCCAAGTAATATCTTAGTACAGGTAAAGAATTCAGATATTTTTGTATTTTCAGGATCTTCTTAATGTCAATAAATATTTAAATAGGGGTCTCTATATAAAAATGTGATTAAAAAGAAATAAAATAATTCAATTGCAGAAAAAAGTAGATACATAAAAATATAAGTGGGCAAACAAGCCAGCACATGCTAAATAACATATGAATTAGATGGACATATTGTGTCTCAGGAGTCCAGAGCTGTCAACCTCCATTTCTGCTACATTTTTCCAGCCTTTTTTTTTGCATTTAATATCTCGTGTATTTAATTGTTTACTACTCCTTTCTCCACTAAACTGTCAGATCTTCTATTTTGTTTGTTTTACATTTCATCTGGCTCACTTCTGTATCTACAGTGACTAGTCAAATGCATAGTACCTAGTATTTTTTCAATCAGTGTGTGTAGAAGACATCAAATCAAAAGTGAGAGATGAGAAAATTTAATGAATATTAGAGGCCCATTGGTTTATGTTTTTCAAAAAGAAGAGAGATGGAGCACATTTGAGGCCCATAGTAGTATCTGTGTTGGGAGTGGGATGACAGGTGGGCAGACAGGCATATATATCAGTTGGCTTAAAGGGGAGATTCATGTATAGATTACCAGGAGATAAACCGGAAATGCCTTGTTAAACCAATGTAGGTCACTGTGAGTCTAGGTTATGGGGTTTGGATTATATCCAGCAATAATAAATATACAAGTAAGGAAAAATATATCTGACATGAATAATACACTGTTTCCAATGTAAAATATCCTATTAAAGATACATTTCCAATAAAAATATTAAAATTTGAATTATGTTGGAAGTAAACAAATTGGTAGTACAATGATTTGTTATGGCTGAGCTTATGACTAAGCTAGTTTTTGTTTACTTCTTGTTTTACTTCTTTTTTTGTAATCTAACTCCCTGGCTAAGCATCCTATTTAGATTTGCTTATACGGCTAACTACTACTGTGAATAACTTTAGAATGGCAAATTAACCTGGCTAATTTAACCACCAGAATTCTAGTCTAATCTCGTTGATGTATTCCTGATAATTAACAATCTGTGAACAGCTGCATTGTCCGATATCCAATATACAGCACAAGGAAAATGATCATTTGTACATTGTGGGTTTCGTGGATTAAACGAAGAGCACTTTTTTTTTATTAATAGCTACACTTTTCATAAATTTTATGAGTTAATAGGGTTCAATTAATGTTGCCAAGTGGTGTGCTTCATGCATATGTCTCTGGGGTTTTGCAAAGTTGAGAAGAATGTATAATGAATGGTTGAGCAGTTATATTGGTACCCTAGTAATTAGAGAATGAGTAATTAATGTGCATCTGTGTTAGGCTCCTGGGTACTGTCAACGACCCTGTAGTGTGAAAAAAAGAGAAATTATGTGCTTGGCAAGGGAATACAGCTTTTCTCTTTTTCTTAAATTTTAGATCTACATCTGTGTTTAATTAGAAGAAGAAATGGATTCCCATTAACACCATTAGGCAACACGCTATGATTGGTTAAAGCCTACATGGACTGTGAAACTGATCTAGACAGCTCAGGAGATTATAATGGAATTTTTTTTTAATCTCGGAAGAATTGTTTTTTAATAAAATAAGGATGCTGAATAGTCCCCACCTGGCTCTCTGTCGAACACCTTCTGCTTTTTACTTTTGGCTGCTTTCTAAAACTATGAGCGATCTAAGCAAAAATCTTTTGAGCAAAAGTGACTTACCATACCAACCAGTGGATTTTTTTTTTCCAGCCATAAGGGGCAAGGTGCAATAGCATCACCTTGTAATAGGCTCAGTATACAAAAATGTCACATATTTTAGTGACAGTATAAAATAGTTTACTAAAAGATAATAGTCACAGATGTTACAGATGACTAGCTGTGCTGATGCTTTAGTTTCCAGAGAGATTCAAATTAAATTGCTTTTATCTCCTGAAGCAGAATAACATTTCATAGTCCACGTGATAATAAAATGTATCCTTAGGGCAAGTAGTATGCCTGTTTTTTAAAAAAATGAAACAGGCATGATTTAATTAGTATGCAAGAACATAGGCTGAGATTTTAAGAGAAAGATGATTCTCTTGAGTGTTCTTGTTCAGTGGCCCTCTATAATTCTGCTTTTTGAGAGACTTCTGAGTGGCTGTATTTGTAATTAAACATTGCCTTTACTTAAAGTTTTGGTAATATTCTGCCAAATATCCCACTGAGATATTAACTTGAAATGATGACATTCACTCTTTCATATATAATTATGCTAGAAACTTGCTGTGCACTATTGACTATAAAGTTAGAATTTTGGGGAAAAAATGTTCAGTATTGGACATCAACAAACAAATTATATAAGTAGGTTAATGGTGGATAATTTTACCCACAGGAAAGTTCAATGTTTGCATTTAGATGTTAGTTTTAAAGGAAGACACAAAGTATTTGCTACTCTTATTTAAAGCTATAATGTTTAAGGAACATATATCATAAATTTGAATAATTTCTCCAAAAATAATATTAAAGTAGAAAAATATATATAATCAAGTACATAGTACAAATTATTAAGATAATTTAAAATTATAATCTCTATTTTCTTCTTGCTCTAATATTGGATGATTCACTCAAAATTTGAAAAGTATTTTTTGACTGAAATACTGGAATGAGTTGCATTTTAGGTTTCTAAATTTTTTAAGTATTGCATTTTATAAGCTCTGAAATCAACAAGTCCAAGACAAAACTTTGCCTGTCTGCTTACTAGGTAATATGACCTTTATTAAGCCACTTGGCTTCTATCATTTTCCTTCCTTATTTAGAAAAACTGAAAATAATATCTATATCACGAGGGTCATTACAATGTGGTGATGGTAAACATGTGTAGTGATGATGACGATGATGACGACAGCAAGGACTAGTGTTGGTAAAGATTATTACATAGCAGGTTCATCACAAGTGAAGTAGATTGAAGATGGCCTTAAACTACTTGCTACTCTTCCCATTGACAAGTGAAGTTGAATTCACCTCGGGTTATATGTGGACTGGCCTTTGTAAATTGTCTGACCAATGAAATACAGTGAAAGTGGAGTTCTGGGACTACTGAGGTAGGGTCATAAGAAGCCTTGAAGCTTCCATCAGGCCTCTTGGAAGGGTACTCACTCGCAAGAGGTTCCGTTATGAAGTCTATCTGCCCTTCCCATGCCACATGGAGAAGCTGTATATAGTCATTTTGTTTGGAAAGACCAAATGAGGAGAATGTCTTGGTGGTCCAGTGGTTAGGACTCTGTGCTCTCACTGCCGAGGGCCCGGGTTCGATCCCTGGCCGGGGAACAAAAATTCCATAAGCTGCGAGGCGTGGCCAAAAAACAAAAACAAAAAAACAAATTAGCCTCAGATGATAGTCAGCACCAAATATTACTCCTGGGTGTGGTCATTTTGCAAGTCTAGCCCCTTCAAGACTTCAGATGACTGCAGCCCCACCTGACACTTGAGTTTAACAGCATAAGTGACTCCACATGATAACCATCCAGTTGAGCCTATTCAGTATATAGACCAGCAAGAGATAATAATGAATTGTCATTTTAAGATTTACACAGCAACAGCTAACTAAAACAACAAGAGTACCATTAGGTAAGCATTTTAGTATGCTATTTTGCTTATTATGAAATTGAGTCTTAATAAAGTCCAGTAATTTCCCTCAGTTTACACAATAAAAAGAAAATAATAATTTTTTTTAGCATTTACTATGTGTCAAACACTGTTCAATGAATTTTGCATATTTTAACTCATTCAGTCACCATAAGGTTAGTCCTTTTACCCTCATTATCTGCTTCATTTTCTAGAGAAGGAAATTGGGATGCAGAAAGCTTAAGTAACTTGGCCAAGAAATAATAGAACTGGTATATTAATCTAGGCAGATTAGTGTGAGTTGCTCTCTACAACTACTGTACTGTCTCTCAAATAGTTGAGGTTGGATTTGAACCCGTGTGTGATTGTTTTTAAACCCCACTAAATGCTTTGTTTATATCTTGGTTTCCCTATCTCTCATACACCTTCTAGGATCACAGCCCATGTTAGCTAATCTAGATGAACACTGTATAGGTCTGACCCTACAACCTGAGCCACCATCTGGGTATTGTGTTTTTACTTTTGTTTCCTCCATTAGAGCTACAAGATCCATAAGCACAAAAACTATCTCTCACTTGCTCACCTTTGAATCTCCAGTGCCTAACAAATTGCCTGGCACAGACAAGGTGTTCAATAAGGATTATTGGAATGAATGACCACAGGGAGATCTTGGCTACCTAAGAGATGCTGAACATATGAAGACTGAGCTATTCTTGAAGGGTCAACCCTGAAGCCAGATCAGCTTTTCCAGTCCCTATCCTGGCTTCCTTATATGCCTCCTTCTCTACTCCCCCTGCATCCTAAACAAGAGATTGCCAGAGAAAGCATTCCTGCATTATTATCAACCTAATAAAACAATCCATTCTCATAATATTAACATATGAAAATTTTTACTTGAAAATGATGATAATGATCGATAACTATCAGAGGCAGTTTGAATTATTTTTTGTGTACTGATAAAATAACAAAGCTCAAGTGCCACACATGTGGCTTGATGGGACAAGGCTTCATCAATTCAGTTTTGAGCATTATTGACACAGTCTTTCAAAAAAAATTTGGATGTATGCATTTTGTATTGAAAACAAGAAGAGAGGTTACTTGACTATTAAATAGCAGTCATCTTTAACTTTTCTCATTCCTTTCCATCTAAGATATTTAAAGCTAAATAAATTAGGAGAAGTTAAATTATTAAACTATCCCCTCCAAACAAAACACAGGCATTTCTAGGCAAACATGACTTGTCTGCTGGTTTTGAGTTGTTACTCAGATCTCCAGAAGCCAAGATGGCCAGTTCATTGTTTTTCTCTCTTGTGCCCATGGAAACCACAGTTTCCTCTTACTATATTTTGTTTCATTTTAAAATTATTGCACAAAATTGAAAAAGGCCCAGACAAATTGTAGTCAAATAATTCTGTGCACTTGCTTCATATCAAGGGATAAATAAGTTAATAATAAAATTACTATTTATATATGGCATCATAATATCTGCAGCATTCTGAAATTTGATTTAATGGTCAGAATTATAATGAAGTTACAAATTTTTATGTTTTTCAACAATACTTCACGGATCATAAAAATCATCATAAGCTCTGAATCTGCTTTGCTACTGCTGGAGCTGAATTTGTAAATTCTACAGAAGTCAATTTGTTTGTGTCTGTGATAAATTAAGAGGGTAAAATATAGTGAACATTTCTAAAAGAACTTCATTGTGCCAAAAGATCCTTAATTTTTAATCTTCAAGGAGTTTTAAATGCCTTGCTCAGAAAGATATAGAAGCAAAAGTAATTTTTGAGGTATACCTTTATAGAAAATTCCATAATCAGATGGATATATGCTTTTGTTAATATACTATTGTATTCCCATTTTAGGATAAGTTAGCTATCATATTTTACATGTCTGAAAATAGTTGCTTCTCTCAGCAATGTGTTTTAATTTATTTTTAGTCACTCCTATTTTTAGGAGTTTTTTTTTTTTTTATTTCAAATAATTTTAAAGACCACAATTAGATTTTATGTTCATTAAAGAGAGCACAGGTTTTAAAAGGTTGAAAAAGACCAGTTTGAAAAAATAAACCACGGGGGAAATCTCATGCCAACTATCATATTTTAATTTAGTACTTGACTACGTGCTCAGAAATAATGTAGTCAAAAATGAAAACAATAGAAAGTCAAAAAAAAAAGCTATACATTGAATTAGTTCCTGTTTTCTAAGCAGTGTCTGCCAGTGACTTAGTAAAGAAAAAAGTTCTAAGTATATCTGAAGGCTTGAGACCTGGATTTTTACATACCCTACTATAATCCCCTGTGTCCAAAATTCTTTGTCATGTATTCTGTTTCTCACAATTTAGGATCTATTCCTTCTCTTCCTCTGTGTTCTACTCCATTTACCCTCAAGTTGGAGTTTCCCTGTAATATTATTATTCTTAAAATAGAGAAGGGAGTTTTAAAAATTATTTCTTGCATGACTTACATATCTTCTTATTGCCCTATTGAAGCTTTGAACTATGTAGTCAATCTCAAATCATTATATACCTAGTTCAATGAAGTACTATCCAACCACTAAAGAAAAATTCTCAAAATATTATAAGTTCATTTACATTGTTAAAGCAAAAGCTAGTCCCTAAAAACAATCTTAAAATCCCCTTTTCTCTCCCATTTATTTTTCCTTTAGATGTTCTAAAGCCTTTCTTACCAATTCCCAACTCCCAAAGTCTTAAGCCATTGATAGTACTTGCTATGTTTTTTGTTTGTTTGTTTTTTATATTTTCCTCTGTCTTTACTTCTGTACCTTTTTCTACCTCTTATAGATTTACCAGAGTACAAAGAAGCAATCAGACAGGATGTGAAAAGAGGTAAAAAAACTGAACTAGCAAATCCAGAGTCTTATTTACTGGAAAGGAGAAGAGGCCAGGATGCATGCCCTCATGCCCTTCCAAATTGTAATGGTGGTTGTGTCTATCTCCTAGATTCAAGAGCAGTGAGTCTCCTCAAATTATCCCTACAGTATATCCATGCAGGTAACTTAAAATCCGAAACATGTCATAAGACTCTAAGGACTTGAGTTGTAAAACATTCAATTATCATGAAGAGTAAAAGCATATCTAAAGCATTTAAGGCTACTGATATTTTCTTCCCAAAATGATCTTTTGTCCATTAAAAATGGAAAACAGTTCTGAGTGTTTTCAGATAAGTTTCTCTAGTGCAACCTAATTAACACCTCCCTATCAATATATCACATATATTTAATTATATCTGTTTTTATGGAGGTTTTTAAAGCAGAATATTACAAAAACATGTTTTTGCGCTAAGGTGAAAAAACATTTCATGATAACATATTTTTTGGCAAGTTTGATTCTGGTGTTGATATTTTCTCCATGAATTTAGTCAGATGTGAGATCTTTGCAAATGTTTCACTTACCTGCCAATCATTAAATGCTTTTCCCTAAGGGAATGAACATATTTATCATTTTTGTAATGAGTAGTAACTAAAGACAAAAGTCACTGAATCAGGGTATTCATATTATTCTTCATTAAATGGTAAAGCTCTACCTGAGTAGAATTCTTGCTACAAATTATTAAGACAAAGAGGAAAAAAAAAAAAGAATTAAACATCTTTCTCTTTCCTATTGCTTTCAGATTGTTAAAGAGTGAAAATAAAATCTTACTTCTTAGTATGTTAAAATTCATAAATTTGCTAAGATAAAACTATATTGGATGTTCAATAACAAGAAATGTTCTTTATGTAGCACTTACTATGTTTTGAACATTGTGTTAAGTGCTTTTTGAACATGGTGTTTCATATTTAGAGTTAGGAACTGCATCTTTATTTTAGAGAAGAAATTAGTGAATTTCAGAAAGGTTACATTAAATTTCCATGATTACCCAATTCTTAAGGGTAGAAAATGAGATAAGCATTTAAATTTCTACTTCTATTTAAATCACACATTTTCCAATGATTTGATACATATATATATATATATATATCGTGAAATGATTACCATAAGATTAGTTAGTTAACACATCTACCAGGTCACTTAATTATCTTTCTGTTTTTTGGTAGGTAGTGAGAACATTTAAGATCTACTCCTTTAGCAACTTTCAAGTGTATTATATTGTTAAATATAGTCATCATGCTGTACATGATTCCCTAGAGCTTGTTTGTCTTATAACTGGAAGTTTGTACCCTTTGACCAACCTCTCCCCTTTCCCCCTAACCCCTAGCCCCTGACAACCACCATTCTACTCTCTGTTCCTATGAGTTTGGCTTTTTGGATTTCACATATAAGTGAGATCATACAGTATTTGTCTTTCTCTGTTTTACTTAGCATGATTCCCTCAAGGTCCATCCATATTATCACAAATGGCAGTATTTCCTTCTGTATTATGGTCAAATAATATTATATATTATTATATAATGGTATATATAATAATACAAATATCTCATGTTTTCTTTATCCATTCATCCATTGATGGACACTTAGGTTGTTTCTGTGTCCTGGCTATTGTGAATAATGCTGCAATGAACATGAACATGCAGGTATCTCTACAAAGTAGTGATTTTAATTACTTTGGATTATATACCCAGAAGTGGGAGTGCTGGGTCATATGGCAGTTCTATTTTTAATTTCCGAACGAACCTCCGTGTTATTTTCACTAGTGGCTGCACCAATTTACATTCCCACCAACAATGCTCAAGAGTTCCCTTTTATCCACATCCTCATCAACTCTTGTGATCTTTTGTCTTATTTATAATAGCCATTCTGACAGGTGTAAGGTGATATCTCATTGTGGTTTTGATTTGCATTTCCCTGATAACGAGTGATGCTTGAGCACCTTTCCATGTGCCTGTTGGCTATTGTATGTATTCCTTAAAAAAAATGTTCAAAGAGATTGAGTCAGTAATCAAAAACCTCCCCCCCCCTATAAAAGTGCCAGGACCAGATGCCTTCACTAGGGAATTCTACCAAACATTTAAAGAAAACTTAGTGCCAATTCTTCTCAAACTTTTCCAAAAAACTGAAGATGAGAGACCACTCCCAAACTCATTTTATGAGGCCAGAATTACCCTGACGCCCAGAGAAAAGAAAAGAAAATTACAGGAAAACATCACTGATGAATATAGATGCAAACATTCTCAACAGCACATTACAAGGATTATATGCATAATCAAGTGGGCTATATCACTGAGACACCAGGATGGTTTAACATCAGCAAATCAATTAACATGATACAGCACATTAACAAAATGAAGGATAAAAATCATATGATCATGTCAATAGATGTAGAAAAAGCATTTGACAAAACTCACATTGTTTCATGGTAAAAACTCCCAACATGTTGGATACAGAAGGGACATACTTCAACATAATAAATGCCATGTATGACAAGCTCACAGCTAACATCATATTGAGATGAAAAGCTAAATATTTTTCCTTTAAGATTAGGAATAAGACAAGAGTGCCCATTCCCATTACTCCTTTTCAACATAGTGCTGCACCTCCTAGCTAAAGTAATCAGGAAAGAAAAAGAAATAAAGCATATCCAAATTGAAAAGGAAGAGGAAAACTTGTCTCTATTTGCAGATGATATAATTTATATGTAGAAAATCCTAGACTCCACCAAAAAAACTGTTAGAGCTAACTAACAAATTTAGTAAAACTGCAGGGTACAATATAAATATACCAAAATTAGTTGTGTTTCTGTACACTAACAGCAAACTATGTGAAAAAGAAATAAAGAAAACAATCCCACTTATAACAGCATCAAAAAGAATAAAATACTCAGGAATAAGTTCAACTAAGGAGATCAAAGATCTGTATACTGAAAACTATAAGACATTGATAAGAGAAATTGAAAAAGACACAAACAAAAAGATATTCCATGTTCATGCAACAGAAGACTCAATATTATTAAAATGTCCATACTACCCAAAGCCATCTATAGATTCAGTGAAATCCCTATCAAAATTCTAATGGTATTTTTCACAGAAGTAGAAAAAAAAAAACTCTCTAAAATTTGTATAGAACTGCAAAAGACCCCAGAGATCCAAAACAATCCTGAAGAAGAGAACAAAGCTGTAGGGATAACAGTTCCTGATTTAAGATTATATTATAAAGTTATAGTAATCAAAACAGTGTGGTACTTGCATAAAAACAGACACATAGACCAGTGGAACAGAATCAAGAGCCCAGAAATAAATCCTGCATATAATGTCAATTAATATTTGACAAGGCAACCATGAATACTCAATGGAAAAGGTATAGTTTCTTCAATAAATGGTGTTAGGGAAACTGTATATTCATATACAAAAGAGTGGAAATCTACTCCTATCTAACGCCACTCATAAAAATTAATTGGAAATGGGTGAAAAACGTCAATGTAAGACATGAAGTTGTAAAACTCCTAGAAGAAAACATAGGGAAAAAACTCCTTAACATTGGTCTTGGCAATGATTTTCTTGGATACGACACCAAAAGTACAAGTAACAAAAACAAAAATAAACAAATAGTGCTACATCAAACTAAACAGCTTCTGCACAGCAAAAGAAACAATAAATAAAATGCAAAGGCAGCCTATAGAATGGGAGAAAATACGTGCAAATCATATAGCTCTGAAGAAGGTCATTTCTGGTAAGATGACATTTGAACAGAGATCTTGAGAAAGGCAAGAAATCAGCTAAGAAGATGTCCAAAGGAAAAGTAGACCAGGCAGATAGGAAAACAAATGCCTGGGCTCTGAGGAAAGAGCATACCTTCTTTCTTTAAGGTCATAAAATGTGCCATTTTGGGTTGAGAAGAGTGAGCTAGAGCATGGTGTAGCATTTGAAGTTAGAATGATAGTTTGGAGATAGTTGGTTAGAGCCTGGTCAAATATGGTAAGGTATTTGTATTTTATTCCAAGTAAAATGAGAGTTATTAGTGGAATTTAATAAATAATTACATGATCAGACCTACAGTTTACTAGTATCACTCAGGCTGCTCTGTTGGAAAATGACTGGGAAGTGTAAAGAGGAAAGCAAGTAAACTGGGAAGAAGCCTATTGTAACAATTCATGCCTGAAATGATGGTATCTTGGATGTTAGTACTGTTGGTGATGACAAGGTTAAAGTCTGGATTCCACAAGTAGAGCTGAAAGGTTTCTTGACTGATGAGATAAGTAGTAAGTGAGAAATAGAGAAGTCAAAGATGACTCCAAGTCTTATGGACTGAACAAATAAGAGAATGTAGTTGCCATTTAATGACATGGGGTAACATTATAAGAGGGAACTTTTACTTTTAGATATGTCAAGTTTGAGAAGCTTGGTAGATTTAGAAATGGAGATAGCAAATATTCTGTTTGATATCATTCAGGAGTTCACAGAAGGTGTTGAAACAGGAGATAAAGACATTGGAGTCATCAGGTGAAAATAATGTTTAAAGCCATAGGAATGGATAAAATCATCTAGGAAGTGAATAAGAAAAGATATGCAAAACCTGAGCCCTAGGCCAGTCTATTTTAAAGGAGGAGGAAGATAGCACTAGCAGGAATGAGAATGAGAGGCAGTGAGGAAAGAGAAGAACTAAATTAGAGAGAAATCGAATGGCTCTAATTAGAGGAGAAGGAGGATGAAAGGGAGGAAGAAGAGGGGAGGAATAAGAAAGAGGACAAAGAAGAAACATCTCATGAAAGATAAATCAAATGATTCTGATAGTTAAATAAGATAAGGACTGAACATTGAATTAGCAAAGCACAAATTAAGAAGTTTCTGTAGATTTTCTCAGTAAAATAAGGAGCTAAATTCTCAGCTGAAAATGTGGAAGAAGAAACTGGTGTTTATGTTTTGAGGAGAGAAGAGAGTGAAACGACCCTTTCAAAACTAGGAATGTGAATCATGCAAGGCAAAGTAGAGTGAAGGGCAGTTTTCTCTCATTGCTCTCGGCAGGACTAAACCGTTCCGTCTAAGGCAGTCTGCTCATGCTTTCATGAACATGCTTAGCACTTTTATTAAGGTTATTCACTTCTCTGTCTCTTCTGTTAGACTGTAAGTTCTTTAAAAAAAATGACCATTTTTTAGATTCCTGACAATCATGTTTTTCATAGAACCATATTAAAGAATTTTCAGTGAAAAAAAGGGTCCAGAGTTAAGTGGCAGCCTAAGGTCAGGCAAAGACTAAAGAAGAACCATGAATTTTAGCATCTACAAATTATAAATACATTAAGAAGTGTCATCAAACATTCAAGAATTTGTGCGTGGATATTAGGCAGCACAGAGCTAGAGATCCTACTGCAACTGTGGTTAAAAAAATAGAAATTCATAATGATGTATGTAGAGAACAGCAGATCTTAAAGGGTCTAAGTGGGTGTTAGGATATGAACAACATAGAAGACGTTTTATAATGAATTTTCTACCTTCGATAGAATTTTCGTCTCATTCTTGCCTAGTTTGAAAATTATTCCAAGAGTGTAAGTGGTCCTAAAGTGGAAGCAAATAAAGTCATCTGATTAAATTGAATCATTCCAGTATAGATTGCCACATGAAACTGACCACTCTAATAATAATATTTTCATTGTTGTCTAAAGCAAAGTGAGAGTATCATAAGAAATACTGAAAAAACGTGACATAGTTGATATAGACATCTAAATATAAATTTATTCAAAATAATTAAACCCAGGCTTAAGGATGGGAAATTATGAGAGTGATAGTGGAAATTTTTCATTGATTAGATGTGCTGGATCCTGTTCAGATATTTCCTTGGATTTACTTGACGGTGGTTTTTGCTTGATGCTACTGATGATCTGTCAGGATGATTGTCTGGACCTAGAGAATTCTTATAGGCTATAGATGGAGCTTTATGAGCTTCATCACCAATACATGGTAGTGGCCTTGTGGCAGTGTCTGGTGGTCCTCTATAGCACCTGGCCCTTTTCCTTCACATCACTTACGTAAACAACTGGCCATGGCTTGGGACATGCTTGCTGCCCCTCTTGTCCCTGAAGCCAGAGACCTGAAGTGTTCACCTACTGCACGTTGCAGCAAACTCATCCCACACCCACCCCACAATGGGACCTGCAAGACTGAAAGACAAAGAAAAGTTGTGAGTGTTGCTGGCACAAGCCTTAGAGACTGCCACTGCTATCTTGAGATCTGGTTTCCCTGGAAACTACCCAAAAAAGAAGAATGCCTGGAAGTGCCTGGATTGGCACCCTGTGGAGTAAACTTTGACCAATGGGACATGCAAGCAAGTAGATAACTAGACTCTCTTTCTGCTCTGAACAAAGTATTCAATAAAACAGTAGGTTATATTAGAAGACATCCTGTAAAACAGAATTATCAGCTGCACTTGTTATAATTTCAGATTAGTGATACAGTCTTATCTTTGCTTCTCTTCTTTCCTTTCCTCATCAGGACTAAATTCCACTTAGATTCTATTTTTCCTGGAACCTAGTCTAAAATGAGATTTCTTTATACATGCATTTAAATCATTCTTAGGATAAGGTCTATTTCTTAAAGTCTGTATGAAGAATAAAAGCAAATTTTGTTGCAGTTTTTCTTTATTAGGTCTAAATAAATCTCTTTTAATAATGAGGACTTTTCTTAAAAGTAAAGTATAGGAAACAGTTTATGGGATAAACAGATTGACTTTAAAAAAAGTAGTGTTATTCTAATACGGCACTTAATTCCCAGAGTAGTAAAGAAAGAAAGAGAGAGAGAGAGGGAGGGAGGAAAGAAAAGAAAGAAAGAAAGGAAAGAAGGAAGGGAGGAAGGAAGAAAACTCCTTGGCTATTTCCATGAAATCAGAGCACCACAGTAAATACGTGAATTTAATTCAGAAAGTCTAATCTCATTACTCCAAAATGATTCACACACTTGTTCCTTTATTTACTCATTCAATTGACATATATTTTTGAACAACTATTGTGTGCCGGGTACCATACCAGCTGCTTGCAAAATGTTAATGACCAATAAAGAAAGGTACCTGCTCTCTTAAAGCTAACATTTTCTTGGGTAAGGTTATACAATATACATAATTAATAAGCAAATAGATAGTATGTTACAAGATTATAGATTTTACTGGGGGAACAGTAAAGAAGAGAAAGGTGGCTCATTGCAAGCAGTAGTTGGAAGTAGTTGCAGTATTAAATAGAGTGACTGGGATAGGCCTTGCTGAGAAATTGAGATTTGAAGAGAGGCTTGAAGGAGCTAAGTCGAGTAGATGTGTGGGAGAGAAATATTCCAGATGGAGGCATCAGCTCATGCAAAGGCACTGAGGTTTTGTCTGGATATAACCAGGAGGCTCAGTGACCAGACCTTACAGAGTAAAAAGAAAGTAATGTATATAAATCTAGTGAGGAAAGAGGCAAAATGTGAGATCTTTGGGGAACGATAAGGATGTTGACTTTGCCTCTGAATGGAATAGGCATTGCAGAGTTTTGAGGAGAGAGACAATATGATCTGCCTTATATATTAAACGTACATTCTGTTGGCTGTATTGGTAACAGGCTGTGAACATGAGATTAGAAGCAGTTAGGAAAGCTATTTGTAGTAATCCAGGTCAAATATGGTGTTGGCATAAGCTAGGGAGATTGCAGTGCAGATGTTGAAAAATGTTAAAATTCTGAAAGTAGGGCTAATAGGATTTTCTAAACGGTTATATATGAAGTGTGAGAAAAAGGCAAGAGTCATAATACTCCAAAAACAATTGTAAAAATGTACTTGCTTTTCACTCAGAAGGGAAAAGTGATGGATATTTTGGGTGGGGGAGGTGAAGAGATCAAGAGTGTAGTTTCAGACACAGTGAGTTTAAGGTCTCTGTTAGGTATGCAAATGAGGGTGCTAAGTAATCTGTTGAATATACAAGCCTGTTTTTCAGAAGAACAGTTTGGACTGGAAAGATTATTGGAGAGATTTGAGCACATAGTTGGCATTGAATATTGTAACACCAGATGACACCAAGAGGAAACTAGGTGTAGATAACAGGGTAAAGATTTTCTAAAGATGAACGATGAAGGGTTGGGGAAGAGAAAACATCAGAGGTGACTGAGAAGGAGTGTGAAGTGAGGGAGGAGAAAACGCAAAAGTATATGGAATCCTAGGCCAATAAAATAAATGTTGCAAGGAGCTAATAATCTACCATGTCAAATACTGCTGCTAAATCAATAAAGTGAGAAATTAAAATTTACAATTGAATTTACCAACATGTATGTAATAGGTGACTGTGAAAGGGGCAATTCCATCTAAGTAATGAGTATAATCATGATTAGAGGGGGTTTAAAAGAAAATGAGAGAGAAATTAAAGACAGTGAGTAAAGATAAAAATTTCCTGAAGTTTTGTTTTAAAAAGGAACAAATATATGGTTTGCTTAGCTGGTAAAAAAATGGATCAAGAAACTTCTTGAACGATGAGTATAGATTCTAGGGTAGATGTGATGTTTACGATCTGTGACAAATAAACTCTCATAGCCCACAAATGTACCTACATCTGGCAATGTATCTGGCATCTATGCCCCTGAAAGTGTGGGCACAACTTGTGATTTGCTTTCAATCAATAGAATATAACAAAGATAATGGGGTGTCGCTTTCATGATTACATTACATAAAATTTTAACTTCGGTCTTGCTAGTAAACTCTATTGATTCTCTTTCTTGCTGGCTTTGATGACATAAGCCATCATATAGTAGTGCCCAGGTGGAAGAACTAAAGGTGCCCTTGGACTGACAGCCAGCCAGGAGCTGAGGCCCCAAGCTGAGAACGCTCCAGAAACTGGGTCCTGACAATAACTGTGTGAGCCTGGAAGAGGATCTCTCCCCAGTAAAGCCATAGATGACACCCCAGCCCTGACTGACACTGTGAGTGTAGCCTCATGAGAGACCCTGAAGTAGATTATCCAGCTAAAACATGCCCAGATTCCTGACCCACAGAAACTGTGAGATAATATATGTTTGTGGTTTTAAGGCACTAATTTTTCAGTAATTTATTACACAGCAATAAAAAATGAATGCTTGGTCTTTGAAGATTCTCCTCTGATTCCTTCAATTGTTTTAGTAACTAGAAGAAAGTCACCACGTAGAAGTGAGTATGGGGAGGAGATGTTTGGTGTTTGAGGAAAACAGGGGGTGCAAAGTTGTCATCTAGGAAGTTGAAGAGAGAATGGATTAGGAATACATACTATGACAGCCTAGCAGCATGAAGAGTTCACTCTTCAAGTTCAGGCCATGGTATTTTATCTGAGAATATTCAGTTTGGTTGTCTATTTTTCTCTAGCCCTACTCCAGTTTAGGTTTGGAGTGCTGCCACCCTAAAGCTACTGAGCTAGAAAGATTTGAGATAGTGGTCTGAGAGTGGAGTGAATGAAACTGAGATCACAGTAATAAGTAATAACAAAGTCTAGGTCTTGTTCATGGCAGTGAGTAGCTGAGATGCGCAGAAGACACAGTCAATGGAAAAGAGTCATTCAAGAGACTGAGGGACCAGTTATGATGAAAATCACCTATGTGAATATGAAAGTAGCCAAAAAGAAAGACAAAAATATATTGAAAATGGTGACAGTGACCCAAGAAATAAAACTTGTTTTTTAACATCTTTATTGGAGTATAATTGCTTTTGAGTGTTGTGTTAGTTTCTGCTGTATAACAAAGTGAATCAGCTATATGCATATGTATATCCCCACATCCCCTCCCTCTTGCATCTCCCTCCCACCCTCCTTATCCCACTCCTCTACGTGGTCGCAAAACACCGAGCTGATCTCCCTGTGCCATGCAGCTGCTTCCCACTAGCTCTCTATTTTACATTTGGCAGTGTATATATGTCAATGCTACTCTCTTACTTTGTCCCAGCTTACTCTTCCCCCTCCCTGTGTCCTCAAGTCCATTCTCTACGTCCGTGTCTTTATCTTTATTCCTGTCCTGCCCCTAGGTTCATCAAAACCTTTTTTTTTTTTTAGATTCCATATATATATATATATATATATATATATGTTAGCATATGGTATTTGTTTTGCTCTTTCTGACCTACTTCACTCTGTATGACAGACTCTAGGTCCATCCACCTCACTACAACTAACTCAATTTCATTTCTTTTTAATGGCTGAGTAATATTCCATTGTATATATGTGCCATATCTTCTTTATCCAGTCATCTGTTGATGGACACTTAGGTTGCTTCCATGTCCTGGCTATTGTAAATAGTGCTGCATTGAACATTGTGGTATATGACTCTTGTTGAATTATTGTTTTCTCAGGGTATATGCCCAGTAGTGGGATTGCTGGGTCGTATGGTAGTTCTATGTTTAGTTTTTTAAGTAACCTCCGTATTGTTCTCCATAGTGGCTGTATCAGTTTTCATTCCCACCAACAGTACAAGAGGGTTCCCTTTTCTCCACACCCTCTCCAGCATTTATTGTTTGTAGATTTTTAAATGATGGCCATTCTGACCAGTGTGAGGTGATACCTCATTGTAGTTTTGATTTGCATTTCTCTAATGATTAGAGATGTTGAGCATCCTTTCATGTGTTTGTTGGCAATCTGTATATCTTCTTTGGAGAAATGTCTATTTAGGTCTTCTGCCCATTTTTGGTTGGGTTGTTTGTTTTTTGATATCGAGCTGCATGAGCTATTTGTATAATTAATCCTTTGTCAGTTGCTTCGTTTGCAAATATTTTCTCCCATTCTGAGGGTTGTCTTTTCATCTTATTTATGGTTTCCTTTGCTGTGCAAAGGTTTTTAAGTTTCATTAGGTCCCATTTGTTTATTTTGTTTTTATTTCCATTTCTCTAAGAGGTGGGTCAAAAAGGATCTTGCTGTGGTTTATGTCAAGGAGTGTTCTTCCTTTGTTTTCCTCTAAGACTTTTATAGTGTCTGGCCTTACATTTAGGTCTTTAATCCATTTGGAGTTTATTTTTGTGTATGGTGTTAGAAAGTGTTCTAATTTCATTCTTTTTCATGCAGCTGTCCAGTTTTCCCAGCACCACTTATTGAAGAGGCTGTCTTTTCTCCATTGTATACTCTTGCCTCCTTTATCAAAGATAAGGTGACCAAATGAGCTTGGGTTTATCGCTGGGCTTTCTATCCTATTCCATTGATCTATATTTCTGTTTTTGTGCCAGTACCATACTGTCTTGATTTCTGTAGCTTTGTACTATATTCTGAAGTGAGGGAGCCTGATTCCTCCAGCTCCATTTTTCTTTCTCAAGATTGTTTTGGTATTTGGAGTCTTTTGTGTTTCCATACAAATTGTGCAATTTTTTGTTCTAGTTCTGTGAAATATGCCCTTGGTAGTTTGATAGGGATTGCATTGAATCTGTAGATTGCTTTGGGTAGTATAGTCATTTTCACAATGTTTATCTTCCAATCCAAGAATGTGGTATATCTCTCCATCTGTTTGACTCGTCTTTAATTTCTTTTATCAGTGTCTTATAGTTTTCTGCATACAGGTCTTCTGTCTCCTTAGGTAGGTCTATTCTTAGGTATTTTATTCTTTTTGTTTCAATGGTAAATGGGAGTGTTTCCTTAATTTCTCTGAGATTTTTCATCATTAGTGTATAGGAATGAAAGAGATTTCTGTGCATTAATTTTGTATCCTGCTACTCTACCAAATTGCTTGATTAGCTCTAGTAGTTTTCTGGTGGTATCTTTAGGATTCTGTATGTATAGTATTATGTCATCTGCAAAAGTGACAGTTTTACTTCTTCTTTTGTGATTTGGATTCCTTTTATTTCTTTATCTTCTCTGATTGCTGTGGCTAAAACTTCCAAAACTATGTTGAATAGTAGCGGTGAGAGTGCGCAACCTTGTCTTGTTCCTGATCTTAGTGGAAATGGTTTCAGTTTTTCACCATTGAGAACGATGTTGGCTGTGGATTTGTCATATATGGCCTTTATTATGTTGAGGTAGGTTCCCTCTATGATGCCTACTTTCTGGAGAGCTTTTATCATAAATGGCTGTTGAATTTTGTCGAAATCTTTTTTCATCTATTGAGATTATCATATGGTTTTTTTCCTTTAATTTTTTAATATGATGTATCACATTGATTGATTTGCATATATTGAAGAATCCTTGCATTCCTGGGATAAACCCCACTTGGTCATGGTGTATGATCCTTTTAATGTGGTGTTGGATTCTGTTTGCTAGTATTTTGTTGAGAATTTTTGCATCTTTGTTCATCAGTGATATTGGCCTGTAGTATTCTTTTTTTGTGACATCTGTGTCTGGTTTTGGTATCAGGGTGATGGTGACCTCGTAGAATGAGTTTTGGAGTGTTCCTCCCTCTGCTGTATTTTGGAAGAGTTTGAGAAGGATAAGTGTTAGCTCTTCTCTAAATGTTTGATAGAATTCGCCTGTGAAGCCATCTGGTCCTGGGCTTTTGTTTGTTGGAAGACTTTTAATCACAGTTTCAACTTCAGTGCTTGTGATTGGTCTGTTTATATTTTCTATTTCTTCCCGGTTCAGTCTCGGAACGTTATGCTTTTCTAAGAATTTGTCCATCTCTTCCAGGTTGTCCATTTTATTGGCATAGAGTTGCTTGTAGTAATCTCTCACGATCCTTTGTATTTCTGTAGTGTCCATTGTTAGTTCTCCGATTTCATTTCTAATTCTGTTGATTTGAGTCTTCTCCCTTTTTTTCTTGATGAATCTGGCTAATGGTTTATCAATTTTGTTTATCTTCTCAAGTAACCAGCTTTTACTTTTATTGATCTTTCCAATTGTTTCTTTCGTTTTCATTTATTTCTGATCTGGTCTTTATGATTTCCTTCCTTCTGCTAACTTTAGGGGGTTTTTGTTCTTCTTTCTCTAATTGCTTTAAGTGTAAGCTTAGGTTGTTTATTTGAGATTTTCCTTCTTTCTTGAGGTAGTATTGTATTGCTGTAAACTTCTCTCTTAGAGCTTTTAATGCTTTTGCTGCATGCCATAGGTTTTGTGTTGTCGTGTTTTTATTATCATTTGTTTCTAGGTATTTTTTAAATTTCCTCTTTGATTTCTTCAATGATCTCTTGATTATTTAGTAGTGTATTGTTTAGCCTCCATGTGTTTGTATTTTTTACAGTTTTTTCCTGTAATTGATACCTAGTCTCATAGTGTTTTTATCAGAAAAGATACTTGATACGATTTCAATTTTATTAAATTTACCAAGGCTTGATTTGTGACCCAAGATATGATCTCTCCTGGAGAATGTTCCATGAGCCCTGGAGAAGAAAGTGTATTCTGTTGTTTTTGGATGGAATGTCCTATAAATATCAATTAAGTCCATCTTGTTTATTATGTCATTTAAAGCTTGTGTTTCCTTATTTATCTTCATTTTGGATAATCTGTCCGTTGGTGAAAGTGTGGTGTTCAAGTCCCCTACTATTATTGTGTAATGTCGATTTCTCCTATTATGGCTGTTAGCATTTGCCTTTTGTATCGAGGTATTCCTATGTTGGGTGCATAAATATTTGCAATTGTTATATCTTCTTCTTGGATTGTTCCCTTGATCATTATGTAGTGTCCTTCTTTGTCTCTTTTAATAATCTTTATTTTAAAGTCTATTTTGTCTGATACGAGAATTGCTACTCCAGCTTTCTTTTGATTTCCATTTGCATGGAATATCTTTTTCCATCCCCTCACTTTCAGTCTGTATGTGTCCTTAGGTCTGAAATGGGTCTCTTGTAGACAGCATATGTATGGGTCTTAAAACTTTTTAAAGAGAGTGGGAATGATTTAGGGGTTGGCAGATGATGGTATCAGTGAGATAAATACGGTGGATGAGATAATCACATGGCACATGATACAAAACTGGAGGAGAGTAGTGGAGGTGAGAGGAAGAATTGTCTAAAAGAGACAAAAGGGAGCAGCAATAAGACCTCTTTCCAGCTTTAGGCTCAGTGATATGAAGACTGAGGAAGAAAAAGCAACCAGCATTTGAGGGAACTGCAGAATAAGTGCTACACTTGAGGGAACATATGATTTTTTGATTTACAATTCAGCTAAAATATGAAAAGATGGTTTGGAGAAAATATTGAGGATATAGCAGATGTTGCTTCTTATGGACGTTAAAGTTCAGAGGGCTCTGTCAATACCCTTCAGCCAAAGACCACAGGAACACACATATATTGAATAGTTCAGTAAAGTTGGGTTTATTGGCTTGTCAAAACCTGTTGCACCATAATGCAACATTGGATATTTCAATTAGAGAAAAGTAGAAAGGATTTTTATAGGATTTGGTCTTGTGTTAGATTTTTTGGTAGAAAGTACAAAGAAAGGGGAATTTTGCTCTGGACTGGATTGCTTTAAAGAAGTGCAGTAATTCTTTAATTTGGTATTTTATTAACTCCTATCTAGAAAATCAGAAGAAGAAAAGAGGCTACATCTGATTTGGAAAGAAGCACTGGTCACTCCTATTAGCCAGTATAAGAGAATATTTAGTCAATTTGATGTTTAGTACAATGTTCTTCCTTTTGTCTGTGTTCAGACATAATTATGAAGTTGTCTGGGTTTTGGTTTTGTTTTCATCTATCCAGTCACAGTGTTTTTGTCTTATGTTGCTGTTCTGTGCAGTTTTATATTCAGTGGGAGAACACCATGACCTAATTGTGAGCTGTAGGCCATCTCTTGTCTATCAGGGGATGCATTTCCCTTTCCCAGCTAGGAGAATGGTCTTAGAAGTTGGGAAGGAGTGTGATAAGGAACAAATTAACATAGTTATATATACAGGAATTAGTGTGTAAATATGAGGGTGAGTATAAGAGTCTAAGGCTTTTTGTGATGACTGTTATGAACAGGGATGATTAAGGTGCATGATTAAGCATAGTATAATATGCTAACTCATTCAAGAGAATATTCTGTAACTGTTGATTATGATAATAATAAACATAATCATGTTTTTATAAGCTATCATCTATTTAGTGCCTATTTTCATCAAATGTTTTACTAAGTATATTATATATAATTTAATAGTTTATTTAATTATCACAAGGTAGTTTTATTTTTACTTTTTAATGAGAAAACCAAGCCCCAGTAGTTTAAGCCTCAAAATCACATCCTTAGTCCTGACTTCAGAGCTCTTAACCACTGTTTCCTGTCAATTCTACTAATGATACAATGTTCAATAAAAATATAGACTAGAGAATTTCAGTTAATCTGAGGTTGCAGCAATATGCAATTAATATTTACAGATATAAACAAAATGAAAGAAATCTTGGAAAAAAAATAACAAAATATTTAAGATTGAACAGTGGAACCAGGAGCAATTTATTTTTATTTCTAATGGTGCTATAATATTTTTGTGCAATTAATAATAATGTTTACCTACAATTACTTGTCAGAATAAAGGTCACTTTTTAAAAAAATTTTATTTTTGGCTGTGATGGGTCTTCATTGCTGTGCGTGGGCTTTTCTCTAGTTGTGGTGAGGATGGGCTACTCTTTTTTGTTGTGCGTGGGCTTCTCATTGTGGTGGCTTCTGTTGTAGAGCACAGGCTCTAGGTGTGTGGGCTTCAATAGTTGTGGCATGTGGGCTCAGTAGTTGTGGCTCACGAGCTCTAGAGTGCAGGCTCAGTAGTTGTGGCATTTGGGCTTAGTTGCCCTGTGGCATGTGGGATCTTCCCGGACCAGGGATCAAACCCGTGTCCCCTGAATTGGCAGGCAGATACTTAACCACTGCGCCACCAGGGAAGTCCCTGAAATAAATGTCATTTTAAATAAAAATCTTCCATTGAATCCCCCGAGATTCTGAGCAGTAATAATCCCTTGAGCTAACTGTATTTTATAATATGAATATAATTACATTGGAAGCTAGAATAATTTTCTCCGAATTTTACTGGCTACTGTGAATCATTTCAAGTTAAATCCAGGAGATTATTTTCCAAAAGATTTATCCAAATGTCTAACTACTTATAATTAAGCAGTAAAGAGTATAATATAATTTCTTTGCTTATCAGATAACTTAATTTAAAGATGAGCATATGCACATATATTTTAGTTATTGCAATCTATTATTTAATAGGGAATTTAAATGCAGTTGCTGTGTTTTCAGTCATTCTTTTTTTCAAGTATATGTTATTGTTTTTTTTTTTTTATTTTAAATAATTGAAAGCCACAGATCTACAGAAAAATATACAAGGACAGACAAAGTATGAGTATTTCAATTAGAGACTCAATTTTGGAAATTATGTATTATATATATTAAGTACAGTTTATAGATTTCATGATAACTATATGCCTTGAAATTAATCAACTACAATTTATAGGAAACTTAGAAGAACAAAAAGTTTATGGTAAAAGTATATGATAAATAGCCTAGTTTCTTCATCAAATAAATT
Organism: Balaenoptera borealis; assembly: GCF_965194805.1. Classification (NCBI taxonomy): domain Eukaryota; kingdom Metazoa; phylum Chordata; class Mammalia; order Artiodactyla; family Balaenopteridae; genus Balaenoptera; species Balaenoptera borealis. The sequence goes on along the minus strand of NC_138861.1, from coordinate 90,133,000 downwards.
ACAAGGAAAATTAAAACATGAAAAACAGAGGCAAATATATATATATATATGAAGAACCTAAAGAGACATCAACTAACAGCAATGTTTAGACTTTATTTTGACCCTGATTCAAATAAAAAAGCTATAAGGGCAAAAACAAGAGAACATTTGACATTTATAAGACAACTGCATATTTGAACAAAAGATATTTTATATTAAGATATTATTACTTTTTAATTATGACCATGTTAACGTGGTTACTTTTTTAAAATTCTTAACTTTTAGAGATACCTAATGAAATATTTATGAATGAAATGATATGATACTGGAGGACGTAGTGGGTGGGGTATAGATGAAACTATATTAATCTTGCATTGATGACTGTTAAAGCTGAGTAACAGAAATGAGGAAATGGTTATACTATTCTATTTTTATATTGCTTGAAATTTTCCATTCTCAAAATGAATAAAAATAAAACTAAATCATTACATATAAAAAAACGCAGAAACTTTGACATAGAGATCACAGAGGAATTTTTTAAAGATAACTTTATAGATATATTTTTCTTTTATACCAACTATATGACTTATACTGGCTTTATTACTTTCATTAATTTATTATATTTGTATCTATTTCTATATTTGGTCTAACATTTCTCCATGTCTAATTAGTTCATAAGTGTATTATAACTCTAATCACATAATTACTCAACTGACAAACATTTGAATGTCAATATCAAACTATTCCAAAGAAAGCAAACTGAGACCAGAAATCACTTATTAAACTGCTTTCCTGAAAGAAAAAAAAAATTATTGTGGATCATGCATCTTGTGCTTCCTTTAATTAGCATAGTTATTCAGTTATCCTGGATTTTAATAGAAGCTCAATCAGTCCATATATGAGGGCTGACTATTAGGATGAATGCATAGTGGGATAGGTGGATGGATTACTTAATGGATGGAATAGCATGGAGTAACATTTTTAAATGGTATGTTTAGTCTGGGAAGCTGAAAACTAAGGAGAGGTATTTTATTTATCTGCAAATATTTGAGGATTTCTGTTTTAGAATTGAGAGTAGACAGGTACTTTTTGCTTTATTTTTTAAAAAATTAATTGGTTTTATTTATTTATTTTTGGCTGTGTTGGGTCTCTGTTGCTGCATGTGGCTATCTCTAGTTGTGGCGAGTGGGGGCTACTCTTCGTTGCGGTGCACAGGCTTCTCATTGCGGTGGCTTCTCTTGTTGCGGAGCACAGGCTCTAGGCGTGCGGGCTTCAGTAGTTGTGGCATGCGGGTTCAGTAGTTGTGGCTCGTGGGCTCTAGAGTGCAGGCTCAGTAGTTGTGGCACATGGGCTTAGTTGCTCCGCGGCATGTGGGATCATCCCGGACCAGGGATTGAACCCGTGTCCCCTGCATTGGCAGGAGGATTCTTAACCACTGCGCCACCAGGGAAGCCTGTACTTTTTGCTTTAGATAGCAGATGGGAGCTGCTTGTATGAGATTTATAGGACCATAGTTGCTTGAATATAAGGAGAAATTAAATATTTAGGGATGTCTAGCAATGAATATGCTGCTTCTTAAACTAGCATGTTACACTAAATTATTGACAAAAATTAGTTCTGTCAAAGGTGCTATACAGATAATTTATGTTCCTCCATTGGGAAGCCTGATAGAGACAATCTAGTTTCAGTTCAACTCTGTGATCCTATATTTTAAATTACTACAAAGAAAAATTATAAAGTATAAATGTATCTTTATTTACTGAGGAAATGACTTAATATTGTTAGATCTTGGATTTAAGTACTTTTATTTTATAGCTTGTCCTGGAAAATGAGTGACAAAAAAAAATCACAGTATGAATGGTAGCACATTTAAAAATTGTCTTCCAAATGTCAATAAAGAACATTAATGTTTAGAACTTGAAACATAAGCTTCCACTGAAGTATAACTAGAAAGCCTCTGATTCTAAGCCATGATATACTGACACCTCACAAACCTCTAAGTTATTGCATGGAGTCCAGTTTTCCATATTTATACCAGACTGTCATTAGATTGAATACTTTGCATCACACACACTTCTACTCTTTATTGTTTGCTTCCATTGTATTCATTTTTAAACAGACATTAATATATTATTCATATACCATATAATTCATCCATTTAAGGTACAATTCAGTGTTTTTTAGTATATTTATAAAGTAGTATCCTATTGCTGCAATCAATTTTAGGACATTTCATCATGTCAGAAAAAACCTTTGGGCCCAATAGCACTACTGATTCCACCATTTCCCTCACCCCTAAGCTTAAGGCAACCATTAATATACTTTCTGTCTCTATAGAGTTACTTACAGTAACTATTTTAGATAAATGGAATCATACAAATGTGATCTTTTATGACTGGCTTGTTTCACTTAGAATAAAGTTTTAAAGGTTCACCCATGTTATAGCATGTATTATATTAATACGCCACATTGTATTAATCCGTTCAACAGTTGATGGACATTTTTGCTGTTTCTATTGCTGTTATTATGAATAATGATGCTATGAACATTAACATACAGGTTTTTCTCTGGACATGTTTTCATTTCTCTTAGTTATTTACCTAGGAATACAATTTCTGGATTACATGGTAACTCTATGTTTAACATCTTGCCAAACGGTTTTCCAAAGCAAATGGTGTCTCATTGTGACTCTTATTGGCATTTTAATGAAGTGTTAATCATTTTTTCATTTGCTTGTTAGCTATCTGTCTAATTCCTTTGACGAAATGGCAGTTCAGATCCTTTCCTATTTTTAAAGTCTACTTTTTATTATTGAGTTGTAAGATTTCTTTATATATTCTGGATATAAGTCCTTTATTGGGTTTAGAATTAGCGAATATTTTTTTTCCCATTCTGATGGTTGTCTTTCACTTTCATAACGGTATGCCTTGTAGTGCAAAAGTTGATCATTTTGATGAAGTTCAATTTATCTATTTTTTTCTTTTGACATTTGTGATTTTATATCATATTTAAGAAATCTTTGCCTAGTCAAGATTTACTCCTGTCTTCTTCTAAGTATTTTATAGTTTTAGCTCTTACATTTAGATGTATAATTCATTTTGAGGGCTTTTTTTTTTAATGTATGGTGTGAGTAAACAGTTCGACTTCACAACAACTGTGGCTGTACAGTCATTCAAGCACCATTTGTTGTAAAGATTATTCCCTTTCATTCACTGAATTGTCTTGACCCCCTGGACAGAAATTATAACTCTAAGGGTTTATTTCTGGACTCTCAATTTTGTTCTATTGATCTATCATTATGTCTATATTTCCGATTTCTAAATCATTTTTCTTCTATTTCCAGAATTTACTTTTTCAAACATTTCCCCCTTTCCTACACCTCAGCTACCCACTTCCATAGCCATACTCTAGATATTGCTTCACTCATATCAATACTACCTTCATCACTTCTAAAATCTTAATTTCAATTATGACACTCTGGTCAACATCTCCTAACTCACTTGCCACATCAAAATTCTTCAATTCATCAGGAAATCTAGTTCATTGTCCCTCTCCTTTTTCCATATTACTCCCCTGATATCTTAAGTTATCTTCCAGTCTAGCTGAGATTCCATTGTTCATCATAACACTCTCACATAGAATGTAACTCATCAACCACTATCTCTCCCCTACTCACTTCTTGAAACCCCAACTCCAATTATAACTCCCTGTGTATCATTTAAGATGACTGGAAAAAACTATGCTACTTGCTTACTGGATGCTTAGCAATGGTCTATAGGAATCCCACTTTTTTCCCCAATTAAATTTGTTAAATTCCACTCTCTGAAGTGAGAATTTCAATCTCTCCTAAAAATTCTTCCTCTTCTCTACTGCAGAGGCTTGTTGTTTATTCAGAAAATAGAAGTATTTGGACAAGAACTGCACTATCTATTCATTATGCAATCTATCATCTCTCCTTCACATGTATCCGTATACCCTGAACATCCTTTCTTTACTAAGAGAAGACCTCTTCTGTTCCCCAAGCCATCTTCTACACTTCTGTAATATATCCTGTGAGTTCTACACAATGCAAGCAATGCTCTTGCTGTTAACAGCCTTTTAACTGGAAACTAAGTATGCTAAAACATCTACCATGAAAAAATATCCCTGCAATAACCCACTCCTCACTAGCTGACATCCCATTTCCTTGTTCTTCTTCACAGAAAAGACAAAGTCAAATACATTCTTCATTTTTTGCTTTATCAACTCTTTTCTTCAAAATCCTCTCTATAGCCCACTTCAGTCACACATATATCCCCTCCAATCTAATTAAAAACCCTTAAAAACCACTTCTGTTGAGGTAACTAAGGATTTTCACTTTACCCAATCATGATAAAACATCTTAGTCATTTTATTCAGTCTTCGAGAAGCGTTACTGGTGTTCTTTCTTCCTTTGGTTTCGGGAGTATCACATTTTCTTGGTTTTCTTCTCTACCTTTATTCACCTGCCATTATCATCTCTCACTTGAATTATTGTGGGAGCTTCTTAACTGGTGTCCTTACTGCTACTTTTGTTCCTTATAGTCTACCCTAATTTTTCTTAAGATTTGTAAAATTCAAAATATTTTGGCGTAGATCTTGTATATTATTTTCCATAAATTAATAAAAATTTTCATACAAAACAGATTTTAAATTTTATTTAAAAAATTTCAAACCTACCAAAGAAGGTGAAAGAATAGAACAATGAATATCATATGCCCTTTAACTAGAATTACCAATTTTTAATAATTTACCACACTCATTTCCACCATCTCTCTCTTTCTGTGTATGTGTATGCATTTTTAAAATTTTACAAAATTTTTTAAAAGTAGTACAATTGAAGTGTGTTAGCCATTAAAAAAATCACATAACAGAGGACTCTGTCAATATATAGGTCATGCTGTGAGACCTCTAGGATTATCCTTTTTTTTTGAACTAAATCTTGTAATTGAGTGTTTTTCTCTATTCATGCTGAAGTATGCCTTTAACATGCAACCAAAGACTTTTTTTAAAAACAGTTGGTTCTTCTTTGTGTTAACTTTCTAAGTCAAATTAATGACAGTATCAATACCTCTAATTTAGTTTTGCCACAATTTGATCGCTATGAAACCAAAGTTGACATAAGAAAATAAATAGGCTCTAGATAGTATATATGTTGTATTGGTGAAAAATGTGTGTGTATATTTATATATACATATATATATATATATATATATATTCCAATGTAAATGAACAGGTCTTATAAACTTATGAAATGGCTAAAAACCCAACTTGTTTAACAACTGTAATGTAGCCCCTGCCAAAGGTCTGATGGCCACCACAGATTTGCTGTTTGAACCATGTATGCTGTGCCTTTCTGAGGAGGCTAAGAATATACCATTTTTCCATTAAAAAAAAAAAAAAAGAAACTCAACTGCCAAGTGATTGGTGCTTCTGTGGATTCTCACTTCTGTCACCTGGCATGGATCAACACACCCAAGAAACAAGGAGGACTGGGACCCATGAACATTCCCTTGATATCAGACCCCAAGCGCACCATTGCTCAGGACAATGGAGTCTTAAAGGCCGATGAAGGCATCTCATTCAGGAGCCTTTTTATTATTGATGATAAAGGTATCCTTCGACAGATCACCATAAATGACCTTCCTGTTGGCCATTCGGTGGATGAGTCGCTGAGACTAGTTCAGGCCTTCCAGTTTACTGACAAACCTGGGGAAGTATGCCCAGCTGGCTGGAAGCCGGGCAGTGATACCATCAAGCCTGATGTCCAGAAGAGCAAAGAATATTTCTCTAAGCAGAAGTGAGCACTGGGCCATTTTAGGGCCAGGCTGCAGTATGTGGCCATGAGAATAAACCTCTTTTGTACTATTGTCATGCTTAAAACACAAGACCTTACACTCAGCCCAGATGTGGTGTGGGACAGGACAGGCCTTTCCTGCAGGGGTTGGGGAGGCCAGCCTTTCTTCCTCTGGAGGGAATGGCCTGAGCTGTATTATGGGGCAGGCAAACTGATGTGTATAGTAGTAGGGTATCACTTTTGGTCTTTTGTAGTTTTATTAAACTTGAGCTGAGAAAAAAAAAAATTTTTCAGCACTATTTACAATAGCCAGGACATGGAAGCAACTTAAGTGTCCATCGACAGATGAATGGATAAAGAAGATGTGGCACATATATACAATGGAATATTACTCAGCCATAAGAAGAAATGAAATTGAGTTATTTGCAGTGAGGTGGATGGACCTAGAAACTGTCATACCGAGTGAAGTAGTCAGAAAGAGAAAAACAAATACCGTATGCTAACCTATATATATGGAATCCATAAAAAAAAAAAATGGTTCTGACGAACCTAGGCGCAGGACAGGAATAAAGATGCAGATGTAGAGAATGGACTTGAGGACATGGGGAGGGGGAAGGGTAAGCTGGGACAAAGTGAAAGAGTGGCATGGACATAGATACACTACCAAATGTAAAATAGATAGCTAGTGGGAAGCAGCCACATGGCACAGGGAGATCAGCTCGGTGCTTTGTGTCCACCTAGAGGGGTGGGACAGGGAGGGTGGGAGGGAGACACAAGAGGGAGGGGATATGGGGATATATGTATGCATATAGCTGATTCCCTTTGTTATACAGCAGAAACTTACACACCATTATAAAGCAATTATACTCCAATAAAGATGTTAAGAAAAATAAAATATTTGATAATGAAAAAAAATTTTTTTGTGCACAAAATAAATATAAAATTTATTAAAATAAATATAAAATTTATTAAAACACCCACAATATTTTAAAGATACCAGGAGTAATACAGTTCAAACCCAGTTGTTTGTGTAAAATATAATAAAATACAAATCAAAAAGGATACATATTTGCAATTTCTAGGCACCCTAAATTAAATCTGCTGAAACACTGGGAGAGAATGCAGGGCAAGGAGGGTAGCTCAGGAGGCAAACCAATAAAGTGAGAGGAAAAAATACTTAAAAAAAGGAAAAATTATACATAATAAAATTACCAGCATAAATTTACTGTACTAAGAATATCTATAGTTTAATAATACACATCCTATTGCCTTGAGACATTGCAAAAATCTACCATTCATCCATCAACCCCAGATAAACTTCATTTCAAATAGCCACAGTTACAAAGTCAAGATGGAATATTCAAGTATTATTTTGTATTCAATTTTGTGAAAATATTTTACAAAATAGCAGACATATAGCTATCTCATCAAATATTTCAGTGTGTGTTTCCCATGGACACATTCCTACTGCTCTACACCACAAATATCATATAAATATTTTATCAATAAAATAATATGTAGTGTATTATCTACATTTCCCCAATTGCCATCCCCCCAGTTTATACATATATGTTCCCCCAGATCTAAACAAGATCAATGAATTGACATATATCTTTTGTCTCTTTTACTTTAGGACATCCCTCCTACCTTTTATTGTTTTTCATGACATTAACATTTTGAGGAGTTTCATGCACTACTGATAGTGACCAAAGCACTCTTTTCACTTCCCAGAATGTACAATGCTAGGCTCCTGAATAAGGCATCCAATAGAACTTTCACCTTCTTTACAGGCTACAGGCTTCATAGATCACCATAATGGCTTTTTTGAACAAGTTCAAACTTGATTAAATGAAAAATGTCACATTTTAATCATCAGTCAAACATCAGAGGCGAATTGTAATAGAGTCTTACTCCATTTTTTGATGTTTGACTGCTGAGAGCTTTTAAGCCTTGGCCCTCTCCTCTGCCGAACATTTGGGCAAGTTTATAAGGAAGCCTGGGCACTCCTTCCTTTAGTGTCAGTAGGAGGTTCAAACCACACAAGCCCCTTCCCACACTTGCGAATACTCATCCCAGCCCCTCCCTTCTTACTACAAAAAAACCCATCAAACTAGTTCACTTCCTTGCTACCTCAAACCATTTTTGAAACAGCTTGGTGGTCCTGCTCTGATATTCTGAAAAGCCTCATAATCTGAGCATTAAATCTTTTCATACCCTCTAGTATGTATGATATTAGTCTCAATATCCACACCAAAACCAAATTTTGGGTAGGTGTCCATGCTGCTTTGGTAGGGTGGCCACATCACCCCAGAAATGAAATTTCAGTTCTTTTTATGTTAGGAACGGTATTTATAAACCAAAATCTGGGTGCTCAAACTATATTGTGAGAAATATATATATTTCCAGAAGGCCCAGAAGGCCTTCTATTTCTCATTTAGAAAGACAGTTATATTTTAGTTTTTCCTCTGTCTAGTCAGCCACCTCCACCCTGCTACTGAAATTGGTGCCTATTGTAGCAGAAAAATAAGAAGATATTTTTAAAATGGTAAATGTCTGTTCAAGTCCTTTGCCCATTTTTTTAATCAAGTGGTTTTTGTTTGTTTGTGTTTTGCTCTTGAGTTGTAGGAGTTCCTGAATTATTTGGGAAATTAGCCCTTTATCAGATAAATGGTTTCTCCTATTCTATAGGCTGTCTTTGCATTCTGTTTTTGTCTTTTTTTTTTCCTGTGCTATGCAGAAACCTTTTAGTTTATTGTAGTCCCACTTATCTATTTTTACTCATCTTGCTTATAGTTTTGGTGTCGTATCTATGAAATTATTGTCAAGACTAATGTTAAGAAACTTTTCTGTTGTTTTTTCTTCTATAAGTTTTACAGTTTCAGTTCTTACATTTAAGTCTTTAATATATTTTTATTTGATTTTTATGTATGGCATAAGGTAGAGGTCTTTTTTTTTTTTTTTTTTTTTTATCCCCTCACTCGAATCTGGAAACTGATTCTGCTCAGCTCTGGACTGCCCTTTCCTTTCCTCATCAGGTCAAAGTGCCTTCTCTTTCCTCAGGTGTTTCCCTCTGGTTTCACTGTAACTCTTTGTAGTCTTACATTTTTCTCTGACCTCCAGAACATCTCCATGATTGGACTAGGAGCTTGTGCTGCTTTTCCAACTTGTCAGCAATAAGCATCTAAGCACTTACTTTTCATTATGTGATAAGATATTGCAAAAAATGTGATAAAGTTATAGTTGTAAAGCAAAATTAGTCTGTTGGAAAAATACTCAGGTGATCATTATGTTTTAGCTTTAATGAGGTACTCTATTCTTTGAGACCCAATTGTTTTTATAGCTAGGAAACACCACAGCACATTACTTTCAGTTAATTACAAGAATTTGAGAGATGAATATACCAAAAGCAGAGTTCATAATTATCATGGAAAACTCTCCAGAGAATTTAAATAAGATATATTTCTAGCAAAATGTTTCTCTTTAAATTAAAGTTTAAAAATCAATCTTTGATTCTGGGAGAAATGTCTGGCTAGGCTTTTATGTAAATACTTTAAAAATATTCTTGATAGAACAAAGTTAACTATGGGCTCTTAGATCTCTGTGCCATTAGCAACAAAATGGGTAGTTAAATTCTGGCTACTCCTAAAATAACTAGTAATAAGTATAGAGGCTAAAAATTTGGAAAAAAGCAAGAAAGGAAATAATATGACATTTTAAATAATATACCACATTTTGAGATAAATTGTTTTTATAAGCATAATTATATAAAGGAAAAACTTGAAATTATATTCAAGCTCTATTTTATAAAATAAACTATGACCTTAAAAATTTACTGTATCAAAGTTTGTAGTTTGCATTTTTATTCAAATGATGGCAGCATATTTAAAATTATACAAAATATTATTCCATGAGTATCAATTAGAGTAAACAATTACAGCATATACATGTATTTAAAATTTGGGGTGATTAGTTCACACTTCACTCTAAGAACTAACTGAATTGTTGGAGAATGCTTCCCATTAAAGATATGTATAAATCAACTTTAAATCTTCTTTAAATATAGTGTATTTTAAAAGAATATCTCACCTTTGCAATGCCATTTTCCTTATGATATAAGCTTCTCCTTGTTTTTTAAATTTATATCATTGGCTTGCATTATCTGAGTGTTCAATTTACACTAGTGAAAGCTGTATGGGGATATATTAGATATATCTTACATCTTAAATTTTATATTTCATTAAGTGATAAACACATGAAAAACTCCCATACATATGTGTATATGTATGTCTGTGTATATGTGAGTGTGTATAAAATATGAAAGCAAACTATGAAAAAAAATTTTCCCTTTTCTTAACTCCATGTTAAGCTTTCACATTATTCCTTTTCTTACCTTCATCTCTATTTATACAGTAGCTATAAAGTAGACTAGCAGCATACCGGATTTCCTCACTGTATGCCTAAAATAAATGAGGACATCTTGTGTCAGGGCTGTTTTGATCAGCACTGTGTAAGCTCTCTGAACAGTTCAACCACAATAAATACACTTGTGCTAAAATATATCTAGATAAACAAAAGTATAATGTATAATTTCTCTATAGGACTCAATCCTTATCAGAGATTTCTTCAAGTATAGCACATTAGGTAAATTGCACTGGGTCTTATTAACTATGTTCTTTAAATGTCACTCTTCAGAAGTTGAATAAGGAAGAATTATCACTACAATATCACAAAATAAGCAAATATAGTAACTACTAGATCATACAAATTTTACTCAATTTTATTTTTTTACTTTTTAACATCTTTATTGAAGTATAATTGCTTTACAATGTTGTGTTAGTTTCTGCTGTATAACATAGTGAATCAGTTATACATATACATATATCCCCATATCTCCTCGCTCTTGTGCCTCCCTCCCACCCTCCCTATCCCACCATTCTATGTGGTCACAAAGCACCGAGCTGATCTCCCTGTTCTATGCAGCTGCTTCCCACTAGCTATCTGTTTTACATTTGGTAGTGTATATATGTCAATTCTACTCTCTCACTTCACGCCAGCTTACCCTTCCCCCTCCCCGTGTCCTCAAGTCCATTCTCTACATCTGTGTCTTTATTCCTGTCCTACCCCTAGGTTCCTCAGAACCATTTTTTTTAAATTCCATATATATATGTTAGCATATGTTATTTGTTTTTCTCTTTCTGACTTACTTCACTCTGTATGACAGACTCTTGGTCCATCCAACTCACTATAAGTACCTCAATCTCGTTTCTTTTTATGGCTGAGTAATATTCCATTGTATATATGTGCCACATCTTCTTTATCCATTCATCTGTCGATGGACACTTAGGTTGCTTCCATGTCCTGGCTATTGTAAATAGTGCTGCGATGAACATTGTGGTACATGACTCTTTTTGAATTATGGTTTTCTCAGGGTATATGCCCAGTAGGGGGATTGCTGGGTCATGTGGTAGTTCTATTTTTAGTTTTCTTAAGGAACCTCCATACTGTTCTCCATAGTGGCTGTATCAATTTACGTTCCCACCAACAGTGCAAAAGGATTCCCTTTTCTCCACACCCTCTCCAGCATTTATTGTTTGTAGATTTTTTGATGATGGCCATTCTGACCGGTGTGAGGTGATACCTCATTGTAGTTTTGATTTGCATTTCTCTAATGATTAGTGATGTTGAGCAACCTTTCGTGTGTTTTTTGACAATCTGTATATCTTCTTTGGAGAAATGTCCATTTAGGTCTTCTGCCCATTTTTGGATTGGGTGTTTGTTTTTTTGATATTGAGCTGCATGAGCTGCTTGTATATTTTGGAGATTCATCCTTTGTCAGTTGCTTTGTTTGCAAATATTATCCCCCATTCTGAGGGTTGTCTTTTCTTCTTTTTTATGGTTTCCTTTGCTGTGCAAAAGCTTTTAAGTTTCATTAGGTCCCACTTGTTTATTTTTGTTTTTATATCCCTTACTCTAGGAGGTGGGTCAAAAAAGACCTTGCTGTGATTTATGTCAAAGGGTGTTTTTCCTATGTTTTCCTAGAAGAGTTTTATAGTGTCTGGTCTTACATTTAGGTCTTTAATCCATTTTGAGTTTGTTTTTGTGTATGCTGTTAGGAAGTGTTCTCATTTCATTCTTTTACATGTAACTGTCCAGTTTTCCCAGCACCACTTATTGAAGAGGCTGTCTTTTCTCCATTGTATATTCTTGGCTCCATTATCAAAAATAAGGTGACCATGTGTGCATGGGTTTATCTCTGGGCTTCCTATCCTGTTCCATTGATCTATATTTCTGTTTTTGCACCAGTACCATACTGTCTTGATTACTGTAGCTTTGTAGTATATTCTGAAGTGAGGGAGCCTGATTCCTCCAGCTCCATTTTTCTTTCTCAATATGGCTTTGGCTACTCGAGGTCTTTACTGTTTCCATACAAATTGTGCGATTTTTTGTTCTAGTTCTGTGAAATATGCCACTGGTAGTTTGATAGGGATTTCATTGAATCTGTACATTGCTTTGGGTAGTATAGTCATTTTCATAATGTTGATTCTTCCAATCCAAGAACATGGTATAGCTCTCTGTCTACGTTGTCTTTAATTTCTTTCATCAGTGTCTTATAGTTTTCTGCATACAGGTCTTTTACTTCCTTTGGTATGTTTATTCCTTGGTATTTTATTCTTTTTGTTGCAGTGGTGAATGGGATTGTTTCCTTAATTTCTCTTTCTGATCTTTCATCATTAGTGTAAAGAAATGCAAGAGATTTCTGTGCATTAATATTGTAGCCTGCTACTTTACCAAATTCATTGATTAGCTCTAGTAGTTGTCTGGTAGTACCTTTAGGATTCTCTATGTATAGTATCGTGTCATCTGCAACAGTGACAGTTTTGCTTCTTCTTTTCTGATTAGGATTCCTTTTATTTCTTTTTCTTCTCTGATTGCCATGGCTAAATCTACCACAACTATGTTGAATAATAGTGGTGAGAGTGGGCAACCTTTTCTTGTTCCTGATCTTAGAAGAAATGGTTTCAGTTTTTCACCACTGAGAACGATGTTGACTGTAGGTTTGTCATATATGGCCTTTATTATGTTGAGGTAGATTCCCTCCATGCCCCCTTTCTGGAGAGTTTCTATCATAAATGGGTGTTGAATTTCGTCAAAATCTTTTTGCATCTATTGAGATTATCATATGGTTTTTATCCTTCAATTTGTTAATATGATGTATCACACAGACCGGTTTCCTATATTGAAAAATCCTTGCATTCCTGGGATAAACCCCACTTGATCATGGTGCATTATCCTTTTAATGTGCTGTTGGATTCTGTTTGCTAGTATTTTGTTGAGGATTTTTGCATCTATGTTCATCAGTGATATTGGCCTGTAGTTTTCTTTTTTTGGGACATCTGTGTCTGGTTTTGTAATCAGGGTGATGGTGGCCTCATAGAATGAGTTTTGGAGTGTTCCTCCCCCTGCTGTATTTTGGAAGATTTTGAGAAGGATAGGTGTTAGCTCTTCTCTAAATGTTTCATAGAATTCACCTGTGAATCCATCTGGTCCTGGGCTTTTGTTTGTTGGAAGACTTTTAATCACAGTTTTAACTTCAGTGCTTGTGTCTGTTCTGTTTATATTTTCTGTTTCTTCCTGGTTCAGTCTTGGAAGGTTGTGCTTTTCTAAGAATTTGTCCATTTCTTGGAGGTTGTCCATTTTATTGGCATATAATTGCCATAGTAGTTTCTCATGATCCTTTGTATTTCTGCAGTGTCAGTAGTTACTTCTCTTTTTTTATTTCTAATTCTGTTGATTTGAGTCTTCTCCCTTTTTTTCTTGATGAGTCTGGCTAATGATTTGTCAATTTTGTTTATCTTCTCAAAGAACCAGCTTATAGTTTTATTGATCTTTGCTATTGTTTCCATCATTTCTTTTTCATTTATTTCTGATCTGATCTTTATGACTTCTTTCCTTCTGCTAACTTTGGATTTTTTTGTTCTTCTTCTTTCTCTAATTGCTTTAGTTGTAAGGTTAGGTTGTTTATTTGACATTTTTCTTCTTTCTTGAGGTAGGATTGTATTGCTGTAAACTTTCCTCTTAGAACTGCTTTTGCTGCATCCCATAGGTTTTGTGTTGTCATGTTTTCATTGTCATTTGTTTCTAGGTATTTTCTGATTTCCTCTTTGCTTTCTTCAGTGATCTCTTGCTTATTTAGTGGCGTATTATTTAGCCTCCATGTGTTTGTATTTTTTACAGTTTTTTTCCTGTAATTGATATCTAGTCTCATAGTGTTGTGGTCAGAAAAGATACTTGATATGATTTCAATTTTCTTAAATTTACTGAGGCTTGATTTGTGACCCAAGATATGATCTATCCTGGAGAATGTTCCATGAGCACTTCAGAAGAAAGTGTATTCTGTGTTTTTGGATGGAATGTCCTATAAATATCAATTAACTCCATCTTTTCTAATGTGTCATTTAAAGCTTGTGTTTCCTTATTTATTTTCATTTTGATTGGTCTGTTCATTGGTGAAAGTCAGGTGTTAAAGTCCCCTACTATTATTGTGTAGCTGTTGATTTCCCTTTTTATGGCTATTAGCATTTACCTTATGTATTGTAGTGCTCCTATGTTGGTGGCGTAGATATTTACAATTGTTCTATCTTCTTCTTGGATTGATCCCTTGATCACTATGTAGTGTCCTTCTTTGTCTCTTGTAACATTCTTTATTTTAAAATCTATTTTGTCTGTTATGAGAATTGCTACTCCAGCTTTCTTTTGATTTTCATTTGAATGGAATATCTTTTTCTGTCCCCTCAGTTTCAGCCTGTATATATCCCTAGGTTTGAAGTGGGTCTCTTGTAGACAGCATGTATACGGGTCTTGTTTTTGTATCCATTCAGCCAGTCTGTGTCTTTAGGTTGGAGCATTTAATCCATTTACATTTAAGTTAATTATTGATATTATGTTCCTATTACCATTTTCTGATTTATTTTGGGTTTGTTTTTGTAGGTCCTTTCCTTCTCTTGTATTTCCTCTCTAGAGAAGTTCCTTTACATTTGTTGTAAAGCTGGTTTGATGGTGCTGAATTCTCTTAAATTTTGCTTGTCTGTAAAGGTATTAATTTCTCTGTCGAGTCTGAATTAGATCCTTGCTGGGTAGAGTAATCTTGGCTGTAGCTTTTTCCCTTTCATTGCTTTAAATATACCCTGCCACTTCCTTCTGGTCTGCAGAGTTTCTGCTGAAGGATCAGCTGTTAACCTTATGGGGATTCCCTTGTATGTTATTTGTTGCTTTTCCCTTGCTGTTTTTAATATTTTTCTTTGTATTTAGTTTTTGACAGTTTGATTAATATGTATCTTGGTGTGTTTCCCCTTGGATTTATCCTTTTGGGGACTCTCTGTGCTTCCTAGACTTGATTGACTATTTCCCTTCCCATGTTAGGGAATTGATCAACTATAATCTTTTCAAATATTTTCTCAGAACCTTTCTTTTACTGTTCTTCTTCTGGGACACCTGTAATTCGAATGTTGGTGTATTTAATGTTGTCCCAAAGGTCTCTGAAACTGTCCTCAATTCTTTTCATTCTTTTTTTTTTATTCTGCTCTGTGGCAATTATTTCCACTCTTTTATCTTCCAGGTCACCTATCCGTTCTTCTGCTTCAGTTATTCTGCTATTGATTCCTTCTAGAGTTTTTAAAATTTCATTTACTGTGTTGTACCTCATTGTTTTTTGCTCTTTCGTTCTTCTAGGTCCTTGTTAAACGTTTCTTATATTTTTTCCATTCTATTTCCGAGATTTTGGATCATCTTTACTACCATTATTCCGAATTCTTTTTCGGTAGACTGACTATTTCCTCTTCATTTGTTTGGTCTGGTGGGTTTTTACCTTGCTCCTTCTTCCACTGCATAGTTGTCTGTCTTCTCATTGTTTAACTGACAGTGTTTTGGGTTTCCTTTTCGCAGCTTGCAGGTTCGTAGTTCCCATTATTTTTGGTGTCTGACCCCAATGAGTGAGGTTGGTTCAGTGGCTTGTGTAGGCTTCCTGGTGGAGGCGACTGGTGCCTGTGTTCTGGTGGTTGGGGCTGGATCTTGTCCTTCTGGTGGCAGGTCCGCATCCGGTTGTGTGTTTTGGTGTGTCTGTGAACTTAGTATGACTTTGGGCAGCATCTCTGCTAATGGGCGGGGTTGTGTTCCTGTCTTGCTAGTTTTTTGACAAGGGGCTTCCCTCACTGGAGCTTGCTGGCTGTTGGATGGAGCTGGGTCTTAATGTTCAGATGGAGATCTCTGGGAGAGCTCTCACCAATTGATATTATGTGGGGCAGGGATGTCTCTGGTGGTCCAATGTCCTGTAGTCAGCTCTCCCATCTTGAAGGCTCAGGCCCAACATCTGGCCAGAGCACCAAGACCCTGCAGGCCACATGGCTTGGAAGAAAAGGAAGAAAAAAATGAAAAACAGATAGAACCCCAAACCAAGTGGTAAAAGCAAAGCTAAACAGACAAAAATCACACGAAGAAACATACACACACACCCTCATAAAAAGAAACAAACAAACAAGAACAACAACAAAATCTAAGAGAAAAAGAAAAAAAAAAGAACAGACAGAACCCTAGGACAAATGGTAAAAGCAAACCTAAACAGACAAAATCACACAAAGAAACATACATATACACACTCACAAAAAGAGAAAAAAGGGGAAAATTTTTTTTAAATTTTTAAATTAAAAATAAATAAATAAAAATAAAAGGAAGAGAACAACCCAACCAATAAACAAATCCACCAATGATAACAAGCACTAAAAACTCAGATAAACATAAAACCAGAAACAAATCAGACTCAGAAAGCAAACCCCAAGTCTACAGTTGCTCCCAAAATCCACCGCCTCAGTTTGGGGAACATTCATTGTCTATTCAGGTATTCCACAGGTGCAGGGTTTATCAAGTTGACTGTGGGGATTTAACCTGTTGCTCCTGAGGCTGCATGGAGAAATTTCCCTTTCTCTTCTTTGTTCACACTGCTCCTGGGGTTCAGCTCTGGTTTTAGCTCTGCCTCTGCATGTAGGCTGCCCTCAAGCATCTGTTCCCTGCCCAGACAGGAGGGGTTTAAAGCAGCAGCTGTTTAGGGTTCTCTTGCTCACTCAGGCTGTGGAGAGGGAAGAGTACGGTAGTCATAATTGGAATGTGGGGCGAGCCTGCGGTGGCAGAGGCCAGTGTGTCATTGCAACAGCCTGAGGTGCACCGTGTATTCTCCTGGGGAAGTTGTCCCTGGATTACGGGACCCTGGCAGTGGCGTGCTGCACAGGCTCCAGGGCGGGGAGGTGTGGGTAGTGACCTGCGCTGGCACACAGGATTCTTGATGGAAGCAGCAGCAGCGTTAGCAGTTCATGCCCATCTCTGGGGTCCGAGCTGATAGCTGCGGCTCATGCCCTTCTCTGGAGCTCGTTTAGGTGGTGTTCTGAATCCCCTCTCCTCGCGCACCCTGAAACAATGGTCTCTTGCCTCTTAGGCAGTTCCAGACTTCTTCCCGGCCTCCCTCCAGGCTAACTGTGGTGCACTAGCCCCCTTCAGGCTGTCTTCACGCAGTCAACCCCAGTCCTCTCCCCGGGGTCTGACCTCCAAATCCCGAGCTCAGCTCCCAGCCCCCACCTGCCCCAGTGGGTGAGCAGACAAGCATCTCAGGTTGGTGAGTGCTGGTTGGCACCAATCCTCTGTGTGGGATTCTCAATGCTCTGCCCTCTGCACCCGTTTCTGCTCTCTCTTCCATGGCTCCAAAGCTTCCCCCCACCCACCTCCCTGTCCCCGCCAGTGAAGGGGCTCCCTAGCGTGTGGAAACTTTTCCTCCTTCACAGCTCCATCCCAGAGGTACAGGTCCCGTCCCTATTCTTTTGTCTCTGTTTTTCCTTTTTTCTTTTGCCCTACCCAGGTAGGTGGGCAGTTTCTTGCCTTTTGGGAAGTCTGAGGTCTTCTGCCAGGATTCAGTAGGTGTTCTGTAGGAGCTGTTCTACATGTAGATGTATTTTTGATGTATTTGTGGGGAGGAAGGTGATCTCCATGTCTTACTCCTCTGCCATCTTGAAGGTCTCCCCCCTACTCACTTTTATTGTTGTTAAGGAAAGTCATTTAAAATATGAAATAAGACAAAGGTTAAACAGTGTGTCTTTTCAATATCATACTGGGGCACTGCTTAACAAGCCCTCTAAAGGATTATTTAATTCTGTAGAAGAATATATTTTGATTTGCTATTTACTATTCAATTAGAGCCAAAATACTATAAAGTTACATGTTATGTTGTACATCTTATATGGTAGAGTTGCAACTCTCCCATAGAAGATACCATCGAAGGCTATCTGTTGGGGTTGTTTTGTTTGTTTTTTGGTGTCCTTGTTTTGTTGTATTTTTTTTGTTTGTAATAATTGCTGTGTATAACTGCAAATATGACAAAGGTTTGGATAATTCCTAGGGTTCATGAGACTCTACAGGACATATTCAAGTGTTGTAATAAAGGCAAAAACTACAGGACAGCAAAAGAAGGAGAGTTCAGAAAACTTTGGAGGAGGTCCAAGAGACATCAAGGCTTATGTTATTTGCACAAAGATATGCATAGCCTTTGGGATGAACTTTCAAGATGTGTGCAATGAAATTTGGTTTCAGAGAACCCCAGACAGATGTTTTCAGCAGTGTATTTTATGTTTCTCTGGTCACTTAGCCAAGCCAAGTTGTGCAATCTGTTACTTCAGGAGATAGTCATCCATAAACAGACGTTTCTTATACCAGTGAGCTTCAGACTTTAAACAGCACATCACAAATTGTTAGTAAAATAGGCCTTATTTTGGCCAAGAACCAAATCAGATATCCCAGTATCTCCAGAGATAAGCATAGAGCTTCCCTCATCTAACTATAAAATAACTCTATCCTGAATAAGAACATTAGACAGGTTATAACCAACCCAGCAATCTTATTTTAACAATTTCTTAATGCCTATAAATACCAAAAAACTCAAAATGTTTTTTATAACAGCTTTTTGAAATTGTAGTTTCCTCATTGATGTGCTGATAATCTTTGGTAAGCACTTATTAATATTTTTATGTCACCTAACTTAATTTTTAAAGATTATATATGAAATTACATTTTATTTCATTCCAAAATGTTTTTCCTTTGCCTATCACTTCTTTTCCTTCTATTGCTGCTTTTGATTTGTTTTTTTGTAGTTGCTTTGTGTCATTTGACTAAGAGAAAGAAGTTTCCAGACTGTGTGATATGATCCGTGCTCTTAGATCCTTTATGAATGAGGTTCCAAATTATTTTTTATAGAATATACTTATAAGAGAGAACTCAATTTATTAAAGTTATTTGCTTGTCCTTGAGTACTTATGCTTCCATGAGATTGAAAATATTTTCCTCAGCATTATCTAGAAGGAAAATTTATAGGGATTGTGTAAAGCACAGTGACAGACTCTCCTGTGATATTTCTGTTTGTAGTTGTTACATTCATTTTCTCTCAACTTCTGTGTTAATCCTTATGCTATTCCAAATGAATGAGTTAAGAACAAGGCAACTATAATCCTTTCTTTCCACTTTAGCTCACCAGCAAAGATGCTTGCAGTGAGGACTTCTTTCTTTAATCAAAATCTCTCAGAAGAACTGGGATTTTTCTTTATTTATTTACTGCTGTTTTCCCACTATTAAGTAAATGGGATATGGAGGTTAGGCTCAATGCTTTAAACTGATATGAAATATAGTATATTTATTTGTTAGATGAAGTGGGTTTGTTTTTAGACCATTAAAA
Organism: Balaenoptera borealis; assembly: GCF_965194805.1. NCBI lineage: Eukaryota > Metazoa > Chordata > Mammalia > Artiodactyla > Balaenopteridae > Balaenoptera > Balaenoptera borealis. The sequence continues at coordinate 90,113,444 of NC_138861.1, read as the reverse complement.
TATAACCTAATTTTAATGTGTTTTTTAAGATACGTTGAAAAATGCAAAATACATAAATAGACTATGACTTAGAGGTAATAACTTTTAAAATTAAACAATTTTTAAAGTGGCTTCTACATATAAGCCATTCTTTTAGAGGCTCTGGATATAGTATTGAACAAAACACATAAGACATTTGCTCTTATAAAGCTTACATGATAGGAAACAGAAAACACATAGAGAAATAAATATTTGTTTTTCTTTCAAATAAGGTTTATGAGAAAAAATATTCCAGAGTGAAAAGGATAAAATATGTGCATAGGTAGGGAAGGTACTATTTTTTATGGGCTAGTAAATGAAGATCTGTCTCAACAATGTGACATTTGACCAGAGACCTGAAGGAAGGGAAGGTAGAAGCCTTAGAGTTACCTCAGAGAAGAGATTCCACCTATAGGGGAGTGCAAACACCCTGAAGCCAGAGCATATTTGGCATGAGGTATGAGCAAGGAGCGGTAAGGTGGCACACGACTAAAGTAGAGCAAGCAAACAAAAGACTGATAGGGGATCAGATCAGAGGAACAGCAAGCAATGAAACATGTAAACCTCGTAGGCCAATTTGAGAGATGGAAAGTCACTGAAGAGTATAGAATAGGGGTAACCTGATCTGATTTGAATTTAAAGTAATTGCTTTGGCTAACACATGGAGAATGAAGCGAAGAGGATGAGGACAAAAGAAAGGAGACTAGTTTGGGTGTTACTACAATCAATGAGACAAATGGTAGCTTGAACAAGAATGCTGTTGGTGTATTTAGTGGGAAGTGGTTGGAATCAGAAAATATGGAAAGATGGAGCCATGAACATTTGCTGATAATTTGAGCATAGGAAATGAAACAAGGAGACCAGTATAGCAAGGTAACTTTAGAGTTTTGTTTTTAAGTAATCTGAAGAATTAAGCTGCTGTTTACTGAGATTCATGGAGAAAATTTGAGCAGGTGGAGGGTGGATCAGAAGTATGCTTGTATATAAGTATTAATCAGATTTATATCTCAGTTATATATATCTTAAATTTTTTACTTCAGTTCATTATTTCAGAGAAGTGAAGAAAAAAGGAGAGAAGAAGAGTGAGAGAGAAGGAAGTAAGAGAGAGAAAGAGTCATTGCTGAAAGTAGGGATTCATGAAATAAATAATTAAAAATAGAAGGATGATTTATGTCAGTAAAAATTATCTTACGTCAATATTTCTGTATAATCATGGGAAATTAGTTGATTTATTTGATTCATAGAGAGACTTTTTTTACAGCACTGAATACATTTTTACAATGTTTGGAGAGGCAATATCTTTAGGATCCATTTGGCTATTCTAATGTAATAACACATTGCATGGATAAAAAGAAATTTGGAAAAATCCATTTGATATTTACAATGGTAGCCTGGCTTTGTCTCAGATTTCATTTTGTAAGCTCATCTTTGTTTTGGGTAAAACTCATTTTCAGAAGAGAAGTGGTGGTAAGGAGACAGTAATACATATATATGTTTCCCATAAACTTCTATGGATGTCTTCATTGTTATTGATGAAAATACAGCTCTGATATTTGAGGTTATGAGTTTCTGAATGTATACACCAGGAAACTAATCTCCAATGAACTACATTTTAACTAACATCCTTTGCAAAAAACACACACATTCACATGAAGGATTCCAGCTGCTTTGCTGAATTTTCAAACATCAGCTAAGTCAAGCACCCCACTAGTCACAGGTGACAAATAATGCTCGAACATCTGCTTGCTAACAATATAATCTGGCTCATTTACTATCACCAGTTTCCTGGTATTGTGCCCACAGGAGATGTTCAATAAATACTGAATGAAATGCTTCTACCTGTTGAGAAGACTAAATAAACCTGTGGGGTGGGGGAGTAATAATGCCATGGCCTTTTTTTTTTTTCTTTTAGAAATAAGAGTGCAGACCTCATGAAACTTGTGAAATGTAGTGGACATCATTGTGTTTTGATAGCATGGTCTGAGTTTAGGATGAAGTCTAGCACAGGAAATCTAAAATAGGTCACTGCCCCTGAGAATGTTTCATGGGTTTGGGAGGATGATAATTTCAATTTCTGCTCAGTTTGTTTCCAGAGTAAGCAGTGATCCCAATGATTAAACTTCTACCACTGGGGATAGTTAGAATTCAGAGTTTCAGCTAGCTGTGAATGAGTCAACAAATTGCAAGCCGTTTGGTGTATTGCCCATAAGAACAGTTGTAAATGTTCTTAGATAAGGCACTGAAAATGCAATGAAATAAGGCATATTATTTTTTCAAGGGTAGAACAGATTTTACATTAAAATGTATAATCTTAAAGTGTTATCGGCCATATTTCAACACTTTATTTTGCATTATCTAATATAAGTGTTTATTTGAAAATCCAGCAAAATATTTTAATTATTTGCATTTTAATTTAAAAGTGTAGATTAAAGATTACAGTTACATACTATGCACTTTCTTTTCCAACCTTTTTCCAGTGTACCTTTAACATACATTAACTTCTCTCAGGCAGGTATTTCATAACTTTCCTTTCTCTAACATGCCACGCACATACATACACTCCTTCTCTCTCTCTCTTGCTCTGTGTGTGTGTGTGTGTGTGTGTGTGTGTGTTCCTCTCTCTCTCTCCCTCTCTCTGAGGATTATCTTGCTTCTTATTTAACTGAGAAAATAAAAGCTAACAGAAGTGAACTTTCATATTCTTCCATTATATTATGTAATAACCTACCTATATCTGTACCCATAATCTCTGCTTTCCCTCCTCTCAGTCTTACTGCTCCTTAGTGCAATAGCCAACATCCATGTCATCATGTCATCAATGTCTTTGATTCAGCAATGATCCACTCTTTCATTCATTATCAATAGTTCTCAATAAGAATAAGAACATGTTGTAATATAAAAAATCCTTCCTAGATTGCTCTCATCACCCATTCCAACACAATCTCGTCATCGTTTTTTAGAGTAAAACTGTACTAAATATCTGCCTACATGTTTTCTGTCTTGAGCACATTCCTCTCTGATTTTGCCTTCGTCACTCTTTTGAAATTTTTCTTACTGGAATCACGAGTAACATATTAGGACAACTAAAAGTCAGTTCTTTTATTTTACTCAACTTTTCAGCAGAATTTTATATAATTGACTTTCCCTTTCATCTTTAAATACTTTACACACTGTGGTGTCTGGGACATAACAATTTCTTGGTTTTCCTTTTTCCTCACTTTTCTGTTTTGACCTGCAAATAGATATTGGAATAAATTTTGGAGAGACCTTCTATAGGTGACAACTTAAGCTTTAGAAAGGATGAGATTCTTTAATGATTCTGAGTATGTGAAAAGAGGATTCTAGAAATAATTTCAGTAATAAAATAAAATTTAAACAATTTGAGATATGGACTGAAGATTTGCATTGGATTTTAAAATTAGATGATTAATCGTGAACTTGGGGAACCCTGATACAGAAGATTGGTAGTTATGGAATTTAGGGTGCTGAGGGAGAAACTTGAATCAGTAGGCTGTCTAATACTTCCAAACATTAATGCATATGAATTACCATAGGACTCAGTTAAAATAAAGATTTTGATTCCATGGGTCTGGATGTGCCTCCAGAATGAACATTTCTGAGAAGCTCCCAGGTGATGATGATGCTGTGTCTATGAGTAGCAACTAAGAGTAGCAAGAGTCTAGATCTCTTTCAGGAAGTTTTGTCGTTAAAATAAAATAGAGAGGAAGCCAGAGGATCTTAGAGACATGTAGATATGTATAACTATTTTTAATGAGAAGTGGGTGGAACTTTTTTTTAAGCAATGTAGGATGACTTTTGTGGAAAATGGAAGATATGAAGATACAGGACAGAAAAAGGAGCAGGGGTATATAACTCAGAGCTTGATGAGAGAACCAGTAGATTTTATATACATATATAGGAGAAGGTATATATTTACATGTAATAATGATATTTTATAATTATATAAATTTATAAATTATTTATGTGTATTATATATTATTTAATATAATTATATATCTATATAATATAATGTACAATATATAGTTTATAGTATAATGTATAATAATATATTAATTGTGTATATTAAATATATATATATTTAAAGAGATTTATTACCACAAATTAGCTTACATGGTTGTGGGGACAGGCTAGGCAAGTGTGAAATCTATAGAGCAAGCTATGAATAAGGAAGAGTAGGAGGGAAACTCCTGGGAAGGGGTTATGCTATAGTCCAGAGATAGAATTTTCTCTTTAGAAAAACTTCAGTTCTGCTCTTACATCATTTCAAATGATTGGATTAGTCTCACTCAGATTATCCAGTATAATCTATTTTGCTTAGAGTCAACTAATTGTAAAGGCTAATCACATCTACAAAATACCTGCACAGCAATACCTAGGTTTGTGTTTGAGTGCATGCCTATTGGTTCTAATGTGTTTTTGTGTGTGTGTGTGTGTGTGTGTGTGTGTGTGACATAAATGAAAGTTACCTGCTGAGCATAAAGTATGTGAAAATGGAGAAAGAAACTTAGAGGGAAATATGTGTTTTATGTATAGAATCTAATTTTTGAAATTAAAATAACTAGTTGGCAGACACTTCTCTAGTGCCATTGGAAAACAACATGCACTGATTAGAATGTTGCTGGCCAAATAATCTCCTGTTTTTAAATTTCCCAATCTTCTCTTTATCATGCTATCCAGAAAAATATACTTTGGGATTGGTGTTCTCTATATTTTACTTGATCTCATGTAAAGATATTTTAGTTTTTAAAAGTAGTTTGAACAAAATAAAATTCAGGTGGTTGGAATAGATAATGAAGTATTAGACACTCTTCTAGTTTTTTTTTTTTTTTTTTCTTTTTCCTTTATGGAGATGCTTAAAAATCAGTAGCATACAATTTCAGATTTATAATGTTATTACCCTCCTAGAGGAAAAGTTTCCATTCTGAGCTGAAATTTTTCAAATGGTTAAAGATTGGTTTATAATCCCTTTATGCAGCAATATTGGTAATTCTTTTGAGTGTATTTTTGATATGTCATAGTCTGTAAAACAAAACTTTCACTGGAAAATATTTATTCTTTATGGTCTGTTCTTTGCTAATAAATGGAAATTCTCTAATAGAATCTTTTAAAAATAATGTATTTTAAAAGACAAGTATGATCTATGTTGAGTGTCCAAATCTTTGCTTAAAATATTAATTTAATAATTAATTTGTTAACTAGCAAGAAGAATATCCATTTAAACATTCTACTTCACTTTGAAGATTTTTGAAGATCACTCAAATAGATATACAAAATTACTATACCAATTAGTTGATCCAGAGTGCAGATCTATATAGTGCTTGGCTTGGTAGCTATCCTAGCAATTAAAATATTTTCCAGTATTTTCAAATTGTAACACTGTTACTGGATTATCTTAGTTTGAATACATCTGGATAATAGTGTTCTAATAGCCAGTATCAAATTATTAAAGAATGTGCTAAAAATAATTATTCATCAAGCATTGTGAAGTATCAATCATTATGAAGAATATAATTAAATATTTTTGAAAGAGACATGTCTATCATATTTTAGAATATAAAGGTCTTTTGTTATTAAGTTATCTAAGATAGAAAACCAAATACAACATATATTTTCTCTTATAGATAACCTGATTAAGACAATATAGCTGACATTTATTTATAATAAAACCATCTTTCTTTCTTAGAAATTCTAATATATCAAGGATAATTTCGACGAACAATTACAGCCAAATTTCTTGAACGTTTTTTAATAAGAAACCAGGAATTCAATAAAAAGCAAGCTAATACTACAGATAAAATAAATGAATGATTTTAATGTTTGTTGAGGACTATAATCAATAGATGAAATAATATATTTCTAAAATGTTCTCTCTAACTTCTGGTTATAGCATATCTCTCTTGCTAAAATTTACTTCCTAATTAGATTGTTTCTTTCTGCATTCTTCCTCATACTTCTATCTCTGTGCCTTTCACTTCCAATTAATTCCCCCAAATGTTGCCAGTTATATTTCCAAAACTTAGATGTTATCAAAAATCACCTATCTGTAAATATTCAGTAGCAATGTATGTGAAAAGATAATGGTTTAATCACCAAGGTCAAAAACAAATAGAAAATATCAAGTATCAAAATATTTTAAAGCTATAAAATCATCTTAGATTTATTTAATTACTATATAAAACATGACATAAATAAGCATTTTATTCTAAAAGAGACTTAGTCAAATAGAAAAAAATATAGCTATATAATAATAACTGTAAAACTTATATTTAGCTACATTTAAATTTACTATAATTTAAGGTTATATTTATATTTACTACATTCTAGGAATAATTCTAGGTTCTTTTAAATGCATTAACTCATTTCATCTTTGCAACAACCTATTCTAGTAAGCAATATGACTATCACAAGTATATAGATGAGGACACAGAGACAAAGGTTTATGAAGTTACCGGATTTCATACAAAAGTAAATGGTCTGGACAGTTTGGCTCTAGAATCTTGTTCTATTGGAATATGAATAAGGGTTTCAATTCAATGAAACCATTATATCTTATTGTTACTAGTAAGATAAATGAGCAGTAATATTCTGAAAATTCAATCAGAAAAACAAAATAAAAGAAACAGATATCGAAAACATAGATGAAAATATATATTAAGATATAAGAACATTTGATAGACCCAGATATTAGAGCATCATTAACTCATGACTAAATAAGAGAAAGTGATTTCCAAATACAGGAAGACCAAATTAAAGGAAGTGCTATTGTAAAAAACAAAAAATAACCCCACAAAAAACAAAAACTACAACATGCAGGGTGCAATTTTCAGAAGTGGTTAAAATGGTGAGAGAGGTTGTCCACAGAATTTCAGTTAAAACTACTAAATATAGGGGAGCATTCTTACATAATTTTTAAAAATCTAACAGAAAGAAAAAGAAATGTGGAGGCTTCCAATCCAAGAGGAAAGAACATGACATAACCAAATTTCCATTAAAAAAAATTACTGAGTTATAATTGTACAAAAGTCATGAAAGTTGTATGTGAAGTCGTACAAAAGTTTTGAGTTATGGAGAGTTATGGAGAATGGTTAGGAGGCCATTTAGAAGTAGAGGTAAGGAAGTCCTAAAATAAGGCAGAAAAATAAGTTATAATTTTAAAATAGCTGTGTGATCCAGGACAATCTTTTTCTATCAAGTTGGTATTCCTATATAATTCCTTCAACTTTGCCAGTGGCCTAGGAAAGTTACTCAAAAGGAAGGACCTCTGAAGACAAAGGATTGTCAAACAGAGATGTTTAAAATATGCAAATACCGTTGAGTTTAAGTGCTTTGAAAAGCAACACAAAAATGGGAAGAATTCTAGCTCCAAAGTCTGATTCAGCCTTTTTCAATGCTTATCCTAAGCAACATTATATCCAGCATGTCAGTTGTTGTTACATGGAAAATAAAAATCTTGTTGCCTCAATATTTGGGGAAATGCTTCCCACCCCGCATCCCCTGAAACACAAACACATTCAGAACTGCTCATAGGCTAAAGTGTTCTGTGACCCTCCGAGTAGAAAACCTTACTCTAAATGTTTCTCATAATCATCTGCCTTTCTTGAGTTTTTTCCTGAGTTAATCCAGGCCTGGTTCTTTTTGGACTGCAACAGAAAAGGAGTGTAATTGTGGGAAACAAAATAAACCACAAATAAAAAGAAGAAAGCTGAGCACACAGAAAAAAAGTGTTTTGGAATCTCATAATGATCTGAAAATTGAAGAATATGGGAGAAAGTATAGGCCTAAACTACAGAGTTTGGTATCTCCCTTAAGGAAATTCGAAGCTACTGTTGTTGGTTAGAAAGATCTGTAGGTACATAGGTGGAATGATTACATCACCATACCTTATCTTCCAAATCTATACAGTAAATGAAAAAAGTGGAGCAATATTTGAGCCACTACTGCCTGTCAAAAATATGCAGAGGTGCTAAGTGCTCTCTCTCAAATGAGAGAGACAGATACATGTGTGTGTATATATTTAATATATATATATATATTTAAATCTATAACTCTATGACTGTCTATAAAGAGGCTGAAATTCTTCTCTAATTAGCACTGCCATGTATTCACATATCTCATACTTTATAGATGTCCTCATTTTTAACTTATCCTTAATTAGAAGACCATTTCAAATACATTACTATAACTTTGGAAACGATTTTAATGCACATCTTCAAATAATTCTCATTTTTATAGTTGTTATTTTTTTTTTAATTAATTAATTTATTTATGTTGTGTTGGGTCTTCGTTTCTGTGCGAGGGCTTTCTCTATTTGCGGCAAGTGGGGGCCCCTCTTCATCGCGGTGCGCGGGCCTCTCACCATCGCGGCCTCTCTTGTTGCGGAGCACAGGCTCCAGACGCGCAGGCTCAGCAGTTGTGGCTCACGGGCCTAGTTGCTCCGCGGCATGTGGGATCCTCCCAGACCAGGGCTCGAACCCGTGTCCCCTGCATTGGCGGGCAGATTCTCAACCACTGCGCCACCAGGGAAGCCCCTATAGTTGTTATTTTTATTTATTTGAATTTGTATTGATACCTCACAGTGATTACACTTACGAATTCCTGTAAATCTAATAACAGCTAACAAACAGGTGAACAGTCAGTGAATAAATTTCAACTATTTTTGAATAATTCCTGAAGAATTACCATAGTTCTCTGTAGTAAAATAATAATAGTAGAGGATTAATACGTAGAACTGCTCAATGAGATACACTTTGGGTGTGCTTACCTCCTGAAAACAAGTTCTAAAATGGGTTCAGAATTTTAACCAAAATGAGCCTCCATACCTCTCCTGTCACCAAACCCTCACCCCTTGCCCCTGTACACTATTCATTTTCTATTGCTTCCTAATAAATTAGCACTAACTTAGCAGCCTGAAACAACACCTGTTTATTATCTTGTGGTTTTCGTATGTTAGTAGTCCAGGCACAACTGAACAGAGTTCTTTGCATCAGGTCTTACAAACTTGAAATCAAGGTGTCAACTGACCTGCCCTTTCTGGAGCCCAGGGTCCTTTTTCAAGCTCATGTAGTTTTTGACAGAATTCACTCCTTGCTGCTGTAAAACTGAGGCCCTGTTTTCTTTTTGACTGTCATCCAGAGACTGATCTTAACCTGTGTGCTGCTCCCCGCAGCGACTTGCCAGGTGGCCCCCTCCACAGGCCCTCTCACACTTCCAATCTCTGACTTTTCCAACCTTCTTTTTAAAAAGGCACACCTGATTAGTCCAGGTATCCTCAGGCAATCTTCCTTTTGATTAATTCAAAGTTGACTGATTAGAATCTAATCAAGTGAATGATAGCCCATCTTATTTATTACACCTGGGGACTGGAGTCTCGGGCGCTGTCTTAGACCTTGCTTACCACAGTAGAAATATCTTTGCTATTTTGTTTGTACCTTTATCGTTGGCATGTTTGTGCCATTATATACTACAGGTTTGAGGTAATATTAACTTCAGTAACAATAACATATTAAAATAATTGTTTTGATTACATTAAACTGTTAATTTCTTTTGCGGTGTTGATTTTTATAAACTCTCAAAAACATCACAGGATGAATGTATTTAAAGCAGAGCCATTACCTGAGTTTCTTTGAAGTGTCTTAATATTTCTCACAAGTGATTACTTTAAAAGTCACCAGTTTTAATCATACTGTAAGAATGCTCTTAACCTTTGCAACACTAGACGTTGATGTTTTTGTCTACAGTATATTCATATTTCTTTCTTAAAGGGATACTAATGACAAGCTGATATTCTTTTGTACGTTCATAATATGGTCAAAACCAATAATTGTCTTTTTAAGGGTCATCGTTTTCTTTTTAAAGTCAGATGAACGAAAATATCTTAAAGGGTTATGACAAATGAGTCAGATTCCCTCATTACATCCTTCTCTGGGTTCCTAGAGAATTTTATATGTCAAAACAGATGGCATTTGGCAAGCAAATGCCTGAAACTTAGATGTGTTCACCAGAGGTTCTCTTGGAAATATTTCTGTGAGTACAGAGGGAAAGTCGTTTGTTCTCGACAGCTTTTCCACCACAAGACCATGTTAGGCAGCAAATCGTACATAAAGGGTACTAATGAGGTTAATAACAAGAATGTTTACAAACTTCCCACTAAGGAATATACCTAGAAAAATAAGAAAGGCACAGTGTACCTGGAATTTCAAAAGACTGAAAGGAGAATTAGTTACCATGTTTTGAATTGCAAGCAATTATTTTAAAGTAATCCATTTGTTCCTATCTGCTTTTCCTTTAAATCCATATACCTTCTGCTTTTATCCTCTAGAATTGTTATTTACCCTCATATAATTTTGCAAAATCTGCATTGGCCCAAAGTGACATTTAATGAAAATGAAAATACTCATAAGAATTTTCTGTTGGCCCATGCCTAAGTCAGTCAATATAGGTCTATTCTCAAAATACAAAATACTGTATGTTGATGAGAAGAACAGTTCTGAAGAGTATATTAATTCTGACATTCAGTACTAGCACAAAAATTTTGTAAGATAAACTAAAGAGTAATGATAATTTTAATATGTTTACAGTACTTAATTTACATAGAATACTCCCAAGCATAATTTAAATAATCTCATATAATTCTCTAGGTCCCTTTCAGAGATTCAAATAATGGAAATTATAGTACAATTTGTAATTTCAATGATTCATGATATTTAGACACATTTTTTGATCTCCAAACAAAAGTGCATCTGTATAAAAAACCAGAACATTTCTTTGACCAGATACTCATTAATACTACTGATGTTGAAAAGTACAGGTCAAACAGAAAATTAATCTTAATAATGCTTTAATTCTAATTAATTAATAACCTCAGTGATTTGTTTAGCCATAAGGTGTATGTTTTCTTTAAGAAGGATTCTAGAAGAATCCTTCTTTAAGAAGGATTCTGATATTCCAAGAATAGTTACATATATCTATGTCTTTGTCTGTATCTATATCTTATATAACTAATTATATGTTAATTTTATTTATGATACTTTTATACTGAATTAGATGGCAATTCAAAGAAAAAACAATATTTAAGAATCATACTACTCTTTTACAAAAATTATTTGTCATATGGCATCAATATTCTTTGCAAAATTTCTGGCATGAGGGACAAGATACCAATAAGTCAAACTTATAAAATTTACTGTTAGTTTTTGAGAGAATGTTTTTGTTCCAGTTCTCAGCTAATGATATGCATTTGATACCATGAGGTTTCTACATGGCAGGCCAAGAGAGATTGTTGAACAAATCCAGTCCTTATCATGCTCTGAACACATAGCATCTGACATAGAATACTAAGGACTATTTCCTGAGTGTAAATTGCTTCTAAATGTAGAAAAGTACTATTTTTTCCTAGATGAACAACTTTTCATTTCCAGACTTTGGCTAACTGGGCTTCTGTTATCACATATAGTTTTTCAAGTAGAGTATAAAAATCATAATTTAAATTTCTAACAAAATCTGGAAATTGGAAGATTCAAAGTTAAGGACATAAATATTGACTAATACAAAGTCCATTTTATTGGAAATGTATGTAAATATTAGAAAAATAAATTTAAGTGGAAAGTCTGTAGAAAATTCTGCTGTCATTAATAACAGATACTGTTTATGTAGCAATTACTCTTTGCCAGTCTCCAAGTATTTAACACAGATTAACTCAAGAATCCTTCGCAAGTCTATGAAATAAAGACTGTGATATACTCATTTTATAGATGAAGGGATTGAGACACAAAGAGGTAAAGTAATTCAGGTAAAGGCAAAGCTAGATTTCAGTCAAACTCTGCAGGCTCTTAGATATTATCATAAGAATTGCTGTTATTGTTTAGTATTATCATCATCATGATCATCATCATGATTATTATTTTACCTTAAGACAGCAAAAGAAATATCTCAAGTTTGTAACAAGAAGGATTTTTTTTTTTTTCAAAATATGGGTTGCTTCTGGGTAAAGAGATCAAAGATCAAGGACAGTTTTGCAGATCTGTTGCTTTACTGTCAATCAGAGCAGGATCCAGTTTAAGCAATGTAATTTATTGTGTTACATATTTTTAAAAGTCCACTGGTACAATAAAAATAAACATTTTTTTTTTTCCTTTGGAGACTTGCATAGCTCTTTGTACAACAGTTGCTTAAGGAACACATCAGTCTTCAAGTCACTTAGAATATTACAAGACACTTCGTAAATTTGTTCCAGCCATTTCTCACAACATGCCTTCATATATGCACTGATCTCCAGGTCTATTAACTATTTAATATCTAGCAAATGTGCAAACGTACTCTTTTGCTCCTCCTCCGGTCTATGTGAGATGGTACCTGTTCTTGGGAAGGTTCTTCCAACATTTCTGTGTTTTAGAACTTTTCTATAACATATGAGATCATAGAGGTGTCCTTCTGTCTCTAACTTGGTGGTGCCATTTTTCATATGGCATAACCATTAATTCAACTGATATTCATTGTGTCATTAACCTAGTCTGGGTGCTGGAGGTAAAGTTAAAAGAAATAAATCCATTTCTTAAAGAAACTTAAAATCTAATAGGGCAAATAAGGAAGTAAGCAGACCATTTCAGGTTAAATGAATACTCTAGTTAACTTGACATTTATATGATTCACAGGGTGATGGATCCATTAAGCTGTCAAAGATTGATTAGTAATGTAGTAAATCACCCAACTAACTCCTTTTATTCAGACTACTACTCTGGTGTCATGATACAATTTTCTCTGATGTACATTAATCAATCCCCTAATTAAAGCTGACCTTTTATTTAGTCTTCAATATATGAAGCTAATGTACCGACTTAATAACAACAGAGTTAGGAGAACTTACCCAGCAGATGTGGGCCAAGTACAGAGGTAAAGTGAAGTCATTTAACTTGGTATTTGTCAAAAATAAGATGATATTCTGTTATTCCTCTAATTATTCAGGACCTGGATGAGGAAGAGGGATGTTAAGAGGTCCTAACACTAAAGAAAGAGAAATTAAAATGAGTTGCTTGTTTTTGTAGGTGGTCATGCTGATAAATTTTTAGAGGAAAAATAAATGCGTAGATAGGGTTTTAATAAGGTTGGCTATTTGACCCTGAAACTTGGACTTCTGTAGGACAGTGAGGCCTTTTCACCTTGGTAGAGTGTAAAGATCAGGTTGACTGGGTTTTTACAATTGAACTGAGGCATAGGAAAGAGATTTTAAACCTTAGGGTACCTAGTATATTGACCTTGGCTTTATCCACAGCTGAGTGGTTGTTTTTATAGAGCAGTGGTTCCCTAGATTAGCAGCATTAGTATCACCTGGACAGTCTCAATTTTGGTTTCAATTAGGGTCACCTGGGGGCACCCCATACAGACTTGTTGAGGGTAGGACCCAGGTGTCAGTCGTGTCCTAAAACTCACAGGGTGATGCCAAGGTGCAGACAAGACTGGGAAACTTTAAGCAAAGATGAGGACCTCTGGCAATTTGCAAACTTTGGCAGCCTCAGCAAAATCAAAGATACCTGTGTGTGGGGAGCAGCGTCAAGAAGCATAAATGAAGGCCAGAAGAACATGTCAGTTACAAGCTGTTGGGTTCTAAGTGCAATAGACTGGATGTTTCTGTCCTCCTCCAAGTCATATGTTGAAATCCTAATCCCCAGCGTAATGCTATTTGGAGGCGGGGCCATTGGAGGTAATTAGTTTAGGAGGGTGGAGCCCTCTTGAATGGGATTAGTGCCTGTTATAAAAAGGGCCGCAGGGAGCTCTCTCGCTTTCTTTCCACTGTGAGGGATTTGTGGAGACGTTGACAATCTGCAACCTGGAAGAGGACTCTCACCAGAACCTGACCGTGCTGACACTAATCTCAGACTTTGACCCTCCAGAACTGTAAGAAATACATTCTTGTTGTTTATAGCCAGTTTACAGTATTTTGTTGTAGTCCAACTGAGACAGTTAAATAGGGACTGCTGGGGCATACATTCAGTACAGGCAGCATAGCCAGAGGCACCTTAGCTTTAAAGTACAGGCTACTGCAGTTCAGTACTCAGGTACAGTGTTTCTTAAATAATAGTTGTGGCTTAGGCCACAATTACAAAGTAAAGATCTCTCTCTCTCTAGATTTTGCTGTTTGATTTAAAACGTACAGACAGCTCCATTCAGCTTGTATTCCTACCTATGTAGGATTACTAAGTTTAGCAAATAAACATACAATATGCCATTTACATTTGAGTATTAGTTAAAGATAAATACTATTTTAGTATAGGTAAATAAGTATGTGTCCCAAATATTGCATGGGACTTATACTAAAAAAGTATTTGTTTGTCTGAATTTCAAATTTAACCAGGCCTCCTGTTTTTTATCTAACAACCCTATATTAGTGTGATACAATAGGCATTTTAGGCCTATGTTTGTAAAATTACATCAGCTGTTCCAAATTACTTTCTGCGTTAAGGGCCAAGGGGGGATTGAAAGAAACTGTTTAATACATGTAGCTTGTCTATGAAATTAGGTCCTTGAAAATATTCAAAGAATTGCTCAGTGAGCTTCAGGCAGGCAGGTTTGTAGATACTGCTTGGTCCTGAAGAAAATATATTTAAGAAATTTGTGGAATTCTAAAAGTGTTTTGCCTAGCACATGACTGAGGTGTAGATCCACACTAGGCCTCTAGTGGCAAATATAGCATTAGAAATTTTAATTCAAGAATCTGAGTGATTTTCCAGCTGAAGTGAATATGGAATGGTAAGCATAACTTACAAAATGCAAAATCATGACATTCATACAAGTATAAAGTGAATGTATTTCAGTCATGTAAATTAACTCATTAATGAGGAAAACATTAAGATGTTAAAACTAACTCAAAATATGAAGAACACACTCACACACATATATAAAGAACACTGAAATAAATTTGCTAAAGATGCAAAGCTAGTTAATATATACATAGGGCAATAAAATTTAATATTTGGGCTCATATTTTCTACTGGGCAAAAATCAATTTTATTTCTGTAAACAAAATTTATATGCATTTATGTTTACATTATTATCAATTTTTCACCACTTAACTTCTACACCTAAGGGTTGTGAAATAGAATAATCAATAGAAAGACAATAAAAGTACAAAACCCTATACAATCAGATAATCCTCAGAGGTGCACTAATCAATACCCAACAGTGACTGAAAAGATACCCAGTAATATCTTTGGTCAAGTTCTAAGTCTTTGAAAAACTCTCTTGACAATGGTAAGGCAAAAACTTTCCTGAGCAGGCATATTCCTCAGACCCTGGGACTTTGAAAATGCCCTTCTCAGAGAGATAAGGATGCTCTGTCACCAGATAGAGTCCTCATTCAACCCTCATTACCTCCAATTTTAGGCTGAAATGATTGTATCTCTCAGTGTTATAATTGTTCCTGTTTCTTCTCTGCCTTCTTGCACTATAATTTTTGGTTTTGCTTTATTTTCCCCTATGTGGACTATGATATTTTCAAGCTCTTTACTCAGATTTGCAATAGATGTAACTGCCTTTATTTTTCAATATTTCAACCTCATCTCTATCTTGATTTTATTTTGTATAGTAGTGGGAACAATCTATGAAATCTGAAGAAATTTCTGCAATTCAATGATTAAGTTACATTTTTACTGTATTTTCTGCCATCAGTCAGTACTCTACTCTCCAAACCCTACATCTAAATTATATCTAATGTATTAGCATGGCTTTGGGGAAAGACATTTGTTATGTGTTCAACATGCATCTCCATTGAGATATACTCTAAACCTCATTGAACATGACCATTCCTCCACACTGGAATTTCTGAGGCATGACCTTTCCCAAATGGTTTCCAACCAAACAATCTATGACTTATTTATTGATGGTATCACTTTGTCAGAGCTTCAAGCTCTTTCTATGTTAGCCTCATCTTAGTATTATATTTATGTCAGATTTTTGACCACATAAGTAGAGTTTGGTATCCCAGCAAACTTTTGGGAGTTCTAAGGAATTCTATAAGGCTGCCTGTAACCCATCAACCTGGGCATACCAAATCTCAAAGTCTAGTCTCCTTTGCCATGGAAACAAAGAATTTTGGGAGCTTGTGCCTACCATGGACTTACAGTGGAAGTAGTACATAGCTTCTCTCTGTTTTAGAACCCTGACCCATCAGAAGGGTCTTTCTCCACCCCCATGCCACTGCACTGTGCTCAGGTAGTGACAGAAGTGGAATATATGTCCACAGCAGCACCTCAGTCCTTGTTGATTTCCCTTTAGACATTCCTTCTTATGCTAAGCAATGGTATCTTCCTCTGGTCTGGGGAAATGGGAAAAATCTCCCTTTGTGATATATATTGGAGTCTTTCAAGAGCCTTCTTTTGTAAAAACAAAGTCCTGGATTTTGGAAAGCAAAAAACTTTGTCATGGGACTATATTCCTCCATGTCAATTTGAAAGTCAGAAACTGCAAATTCCTTTTTTTCCACCTCTATATCTCTGTAATAACCATTGTAGTACATTTTAGATAGTAAGCCTTGGGTTTCCTAGCTACCTCTCCTAGGGAGAAGTACAGAGAAAAAATTGCAACCGTGTGAAAATATGCATGGGGGAGGTAAATTAGGGAGGTAGCCTATTTTGTTTTCTGAACATGTAATCAAGAAAGTCTAAACCCTGCAGTGAGTGCTGTGATGCACTCTCCCCCTCCCCCAGATTCCAAATTTAGGACCAAGGCATTCCTTCCCCTGGGTGCCTGGAGTGTTGCTAGCCAAAGCTTTCTCTCAGCTTAAAAAGCCACATCATCTAAGGTTAGACCAGCCCCCAGGAGCAGTCTGTATTTAAGGACAAGTAGGAGAACAAAGGCCCAGCCCTTTGCCTCAATAAAGCACTTCTGAAGGACCATTCCAACTCCAGAGCTTCCTCAGGGATCTGCTGAGGTCTTTGTTACAAATGCATTTGTACTTCATCCTTTCCCTCTGATGACACTGATTCCCTCATTTCTTTCGTGTTATTCTGAAGAGCACTCCCCAATAAACCTTCTGCATGTGCATCTCTATTTTTGGGAAATATGACTAAAAACTCCCTAAATTAAAAATTATATACTTGTATATATAATCTTCTAGCTGACCAAGAATTATTTGCCATAAAAGAATGGATCAAGAGACAATAGTCCACAGTTAAAAAAAAACTCCTCCTCTTCCTTGCTTCCACCCAACCTTCTTTTCTTTATTCCTTCTGCCTTAACTGTTCTTGGACACTCTAATGTATAAGTCTGATCTGCCTCGGAGAAGAGGCGTTTGAATGGGCCCGAGAGCCCCATTTTATTTGTTTCCTCTTTTACCTTCCAAGGACAACTTTACAGAACTCCAAGGAATCCCAAGGCTTTAGGAAACACCTTTACAATATCCCCTGATTCAGCTACTTTAGGAAATAGAGATCTTGCCATCCTCCCAGGGCAATGGTTCAGATATTAACTGTTATATCCACATATGCATGTTGTTTCAACACAGTTTTAAGCACATGTTTTTATTTTAATAAATGTTTATTAACTTAATGAATTTATAATGTTTTCCAATCACTTTAATTTTATTTTAGTACCTCTCTAATCCTATTAGTAGTTATAACATCAAAATAATTATAGAACATTGCTGTTAGAACCAAAACATAATCCTGTACCTTTGGTAAAATATGTAAATATTTTAATCAAACCCCTTTGAGAAAAGGAAAAAATGAGTTGATGTTGGAATGAATTACTATTATTTGTTGGCCATCTCTCTGGAATTAAGGGGTAAGGGGGAAAAATCCCTAGCCACCCAACAGACATATTTATGCAAAGATAAATGTGTTATACCCTGTTCTTAACTTTTCATTATTGTACAAAAAGGATTCTGGAGAGAATCTCAAATTCGAGAAGTCAGAAATGTTGACTGACTTTCTGGGGGTAGTTTGATTATTATAACAAGAAATATGAATAAACTGAGATGTTGATAATCACGTTATTAAGACATTCATATCTTGTACAGTCTTGTGGCTTCCACATTTAAACTCTGTGGTAGACACAATTGTTGGCTACTTAACAGCCAGAAACAAATCCTTTCTTGCCAACAGAAACCCAATCTGTTTACCACCATTCAGCTGAAACTGTCCTTCAGGAGAGAAGAGGGCAGTGCCCTCCTGCCTAGCCCCATGGAGGGAATCTTGATGGGTTTAGGCCATACCTGTTAACCTCATTCTCATGGCCAATAATTAGTTAAGGCATAGGCATGTGATAAAATACTGGCCAAAAAGAAATGAGTGATAATTTGTTCTGGGTGGATTATGGGATATTTCTCTTCAAGCGTGAGTGCACACGTGCACACACACACACACACACACACACGTGCATGTGCAAACACAAGCCTAGAATCTACTCTCTGGAAATCTTGAATGAAGACATGATACTTAGAACTACTATGTCCATCTTGCAACAATAAAGGTAAAAGCCAGTGAAATTTTATAGCATTTGAAAGGTCTGATACCACTGAGCCACTAAAAACCCAACCCTGGCAATACTCTCCCATGGAAAAAAGACTTAAATAATGAAAGCCATATTCATTTCTATAAACCCACCTTAGTTTGGTATTCTGTATCCAAAACCAAGAATATCCTGACATATATTTCACAAACATAGACATTGAGGGCAATTTGAATCTCCTCTTTATATGATCCCTGGATCTCTCCTACTGACTTGAGAATTCTTAATATATCCAGCCAACTTTCTACTTTTGTGAGATTATCCCATGTTCAGCAGACATTTGTGTACATATCATATGTATGTTACACCATTTAGTGCTGTTGCTCGTACAGTTGTAAGCCTCTGTAGCGTTTTAAACAAGGGAATACATTAGTGTCCTAAGGCTGCTGTAACAAATTACCATGAGCTAAGTGGCTTAAAATGACAGAAATATATTCCCTCACAACTCTGGAGGCTAGAAGTCTGATATCAAGTTGTCAGCAGAGCCATACTCCCTCTGAAGACTCTAGGAACATATCTTTCCTTGCATCCTCCTAGTTTTTGGTGGCTGCTTGCAATCCTTGGCATTCCTTGGCTTGTAACTATATTACTCCAATGTATGCCTTTGTCTCCACAAAGGCCATCTTTTCTCTGTGTGTCTCTGTGTCTATAAGTAGCCCTCTCATTAAAAGGATACAGGTCAGTGGCTCTATGGCCCACCTAATCCAGTATGACCTCCTCTTAACTTGATTGCATCTGCAAATACCTATTTCCAGATAAGATCACACTCACAAGTTCTGGGCGGACAAGAAGTTTGGGGGAACACTGTTCAACCCAGAATAGGGAGTAATGTGACCTAATGATACCTGAGTTTCAAAAGATTGCACTTGCTGCAAAGTGTACCACCTTCCTGTTTCTCTAATATTCTGCATTTCTAACTTGATGTAGGGATGGAAATCTGATCACTAAATAAATTAGAGTTATATGTAATTACTAAGTCCTATGAGAAAGACAAAGCTCTTCCTCTGTACTCAAAAACAATTTGCATTAGATAATATATCTATGCCTTTTTTAGGCTTTTTTTGTGGCTACTGTGTCTTTCTTTTCAGATTTTACCTATTTTCTGGTTAGGTGAAGTTATCCATGTGTTTTTCAGATAGATGAGCTATTGCTGATTATATGCAATTCATGTGTTCATTATACCAGTATTCATTCAAAAAATGCTTATTTCCAGGTAGTATTATTGGCTCTGGGAATACAGCAGTAAATAAAAATAACAACAGAAGTAAGAAAATAAAGTTCTCACTTATATGGAGCTTAAATTCTAAAGGGAAAATGAGAAAGTTGGACATTAAGCAAATATCTAAAATATAGATAAATAAAATAATAGTAGGCAATGCCAACAAAGAAAGATAAAGGAGGACAATACAGAACTAGAGGGTCTTTCATTTTGGATCAGGTGGTCAGGGAAGACATCTCTAAAGAAGTGACATTTGGCAGAAATGTTAATGATGTGAGAGCTAAAAGCCATTAATGACCCCACATTTTCCTCAGGATAAAATAAAATTTCACATTCTTGGAAAGGCCTTTTGAGATCTCTTTACTGATTAACTCCCCAGCTTCATCTCTTTCACTGGTTAACATAATTAAGAGAGTTTTTTAACAAGAACTTCTTACTAGGATCAACATGTTTTCCATCAGTAAATCTCAGAATGTGACTTATGCTCACAGAGTTAAAGCAATTTAACTTTAAACTTTAGAACACAGACATGTACACATAGTATTTTATTTAATGTTTTCATGTAATGAAAACATCAAATTTCAAATTATGAGCAACTTCTAAAGCCTGATATTTAAAACGTATCTTTCATTCAAACATGTAATTCTGTTTGGCCTTTTTACATATGTAATTTATAAATTTGTATTTAGTTATTCTTAATAACCAAATTCGTTTAAGCTATTGAATTAGAATTAATATTTTGAAATTCTATGCCTTTTTATTTTTCTCACATCTCATAATACAGTTATAAACCATGGTTAGTATTTTAACTTTTTCAAATCCCAAGAGAGTTCAAATCCTTTTTCATTCAGTGGTAAGTGATGATACAGATAACAATGATAAAAATCTTATATGGAGGAACTGTGAAAATCTATCAATATATTCCAGCTGGAAACAGAATGTCTAAGATAGCAATTAGACAAAATAACATATCCTTCTAGACGAGGGTCTTAAAAATCAATTAAGTTAAAATGTTTCTAAAGAATAGTTAAGTCTAGTCACCTCTTAGGCACATGTTCTCAATTATTTGAGACAAAATTTAGCAAGGATAGAAGTAGTGTACATAAGTCAAACTCTGCTGACAAAGCAAATGCAAAGTAGAAACTATCAAATATCTTCAGTAGCACCATCTTAAATTACAAAAGTACATGACTTCAATGGGGTAAACTACTAGCAGAGGGGTGGGTTTTAACAACCACTTTAGTGTTAACTTAAGATTGAAACAAATAGGAGCCCTGAACACATGCCAAACAGAATATAATTAATATGAGGCTTACATGAGAGTCAATTTGCTCAATCACAGGTGCAGTAAGGATTAAAATATTGAACTACAATGTGTGTCATCGTTGGGGAATAGTATATAATTGCAATGTGTTAAATTATTTAATATTTCTAGTGCATGTGATTCATCTAGCACACAGAACTTGTTCTCTAATTCTAGTTTGGAAATTGGGGCACACATTTTGGAGTGTATGGGTGTTGTGGGGTGGGAGGTATGGGGCTGAGAGTGTTACAGGTATTTCAGTGATATCAGATGTGAAGAACTGTCTCTAGCTTGAAAAGCTCTTGGATGGAGAGGGAGGCTGTACCACAGAGCTGAGGAAGGCATATTGTGTATCCTCTTACACACAAACGCACAAAGAAATGCTCAGCATTTTATGGGCTCAGACCCTGGCTGTGGAGGACCCAAGGATATTGAAAATTTATTGCATCAGGTATACATGTGTGGAGACTTCATTCCTTAGATACGTTTCAGGTTCTTTCCTTATTGGAAAATTGTCCTTTTGTGGTGTTGGCAAGGGCAAGCGGAGGCCCTTTTGACTCCTTGTGATAAAGTCTGTGCAAAGGGAAACAGTACATTGTATCCATGTTAACAGGGTACACACATAAACATATCTTGATGGTGTGGCATGGTGACCTTCCTCTCTTTCCCCCCCTCTTCCTGCGAGGCCAAGGAGCCTCCCTCCAGCTCCCCAGCTCCCCTTCCTCTGCTTACTCCCTCCTGTGAGCTGGAACAGTTAGCTTTGAAGAGAGCCCTTGCATGTTGACTCAGTCTGTCAATAATCACTACTTCAACTCTTTGGTATCTTCCCTTTTTTTCCCCTCTGTTTTACTCTGGTTTAACAACAGAGCCTCACCCAACAACTGCCTCCGTGTGTGGAACCAACTGTTTACTGAATTGGTCTGTGCAAGGCACACAGCTATCTCATTCCCTGGATGGGGTCAGGCTAAAAAAGGTCAAACTGCTGGGTCCAGCAGCTAGCTCTGTATATGCCCACACGCTTCTAGTTCTCTTGTGGCTTCCTCCCCATCTGGTGTGAGTGGAGTATTCTTCACCCTCACTGTAGGCATGTAAACAGTGTCCAGATTAGAAGATCCTGACTAACGGTAGAGGAGAAAGGATAGTGAAAGAAGAGGGAAAGCACGGAGGGCAGTGGGAAGACTAAGACAGAAGACAGTGACTTCAGTGTCCTTTGGCATCTACCAGAAGACAGTGACTTCAGTGTCCTTTGGCATCTACCACATACTCAATCACTAATGGTGTCATTTAATGGAGAAATCTTTGAAGAGATTAATACAGTTCCTTATCGTGTTGACATATTGATAGCTGTATCACACAAAAGGATCACCTCACAACTTCTATAAATCAGTGGATGACTGAAAATTTCTAGAATATATTGATTTGTGCCACAGCTTAAGTCACATGTTAAACACTTTCTAAAAATCTAGTTTAAGTTAATTTCAATAACAAAGGTTATGGTGGTTTTATGCTGATTCACAGATTTATATTGATTATTCAATATTCTGAGTATTATCCATGTACCTAAATGAGTGTTTAAAAAAGGAGTTTCTGACTTGGACCTAGGTCTGTTAACAAGTTCTGAAGGTGTAGATAAAATTGAAATGGCTGGAAGTGTCTCAGTTACTGTGTATAAATTTGAAATTTCCTAAAATCTTAGAATGGCCAGGTTATGAGTGAACTAATATTCTTTAACGATATAATGAGTTTCTTTATAACTAGTTTCCAGTTTACTCTGTAACAGATGATAATAACTTAGCCATATATTTTTCTTTATGAAATGACAAATATGAGCATCAGTACTTTTATTGATGTCAACTGAATTTATAAAAATGATTTTCTGAGGACAGAGCACATAATCAACAGATCTTAATTTCTTTAGATGATGGGAAAGATATGTATAAACAACAAATGAAAGTAATTTGTCACTAGCTTTGGTTTTGTTTACTCTTTTTATATTGTATTTTTTTGTTCTGATTTCTGGCTTATATGGTAGATTTTAAAACTGAAAGAGACAGGAAAATAAATTGATATAGCTGTAACCAGGTATGGAAAGTCTATTATCTAGAGAGTTTTAGGATGGGCTGTTACTTGCATTTATCTGTGTCTCCATTTTTCTTTTAACCTCAAAGTTTCATATTGGTGTTTGCTCAAGGGAGAGGTCAATTCTTGATTGAATACTTTTCTGAAATGGGTTGGTCTAAGGTCATCCATTTTTCAAGGATTCCTAGAGAATTTATTCTTGTCTGATATGAAGTCTTGTTCTCTTTTTTATGGTCAAGGCGCCACATTTCATCTCGCAGCACACTAGGCTAGCTTTCCTGGACTAATCCCTTACCCCATAGATGTTGCTTCTTGCCACCTTTATCTCAAGACTATAAACCCAGCATTCCCCAGGTGGGCTTTCTTGGTAACAGACCGCTTCATGCTCTCTACCTCTCACTTAAAGAAAAATTTCTCTCTCCTGAACTTTCCCTGAGTTTCAAAACATCTGGATCAAGGGTTAATGATAAGAGGAATGAGAAAAGCAGTCAGGCAGATTTGGCAACAATTTAAACAGCAGTTCAGCCATATAGCAGAGTCACCGGACCTTTAGTCCTTCCCTGAAGGACATAGATAGCACTGTCTGATGCACAGTCCTAAGTTGTTTTTACAGAAACCAGACTCTTGTTTCTAGTACTGACCCCTTAGAAACTAGTGCAAATTATGTCACGATTTATTGTACACACACACAGATTCACATGCAATACAAATCTGATTCTATATTTTATTTAGCCAAAAATGGATGGATTATATACAATTATAAAATAAAAAGATTATTTTCTTGTTACTAGAATGACCTTTATTTCATATAATTATTTGGGATATTACATTTATATAAGCTTTATATTTTAGTTTGAAAACAGAGGGGTTTTTTTTCTTTTGTGGACTCTTAGAACACCTTAACATAAGCATTTGTGAGAAGAGATTTGTTTAAGCTACTATACCAGAAGTGCTCAAAAGTAGCTGCAGGGATTGAACACAGAAAACTACACAGATACTATTCTGGAATAGCCCTTGGCTACAAAGGACTAATTAATCTGACTGCTTATACTTTTCTAAATAGTTTGTTTTGGACCTAACTTTTGGGTTACAGATTCTTGTTAAGACATTTCAAAGAAAATTTGTTTTAAGTTTCAAGAAGTGCTTCATTGAATTAATAATAGCCTAAGAGTATTAAAAAAGTGCAGGTTTCATCTAGGGAGTCATGAAAAGAGATGCATAGAATTAACTGCAAAGCAGATGTCCCATTAATACAAACAACCCTCATTCCAGGTACCCAGAGACACGAAGACAATTATTTTAGAAACACCAAATTTTGAAATTTGCTCAATCTACAGTAAAGGCAAAAATGAGACACTCATTTGCCAGAGGAAGCCCGGAGCTTGTGAACATTTCTATTTTTATCATTAACTGTAACAGAGAGAGTATCCAAAGCAATGGCAAACGATTCTGAGCGATCTTTCCCTTTGGAAAATAAAAATGCTCGTATTGCTCCTATCATTAGGCAAACAAAACCCGGAAACCTTGATTAAGCCCTTTTGCCCTCAGCTAATGTCATATCTTTTCCTTCACCTCTAAGCTTTGTAATGGTGTATCGTATTCAAAACTTTTTCTTAATCTTCCCATTCACTCCTAATTACTCCTAGTAATACTGAAATATTTTTTTTCTAAAATTTCCAGAGATGAACTTATTGTCAAATTCAGTAGATAATTTTGCTCTTTATGTAATTGCTCCCTCTCTGAAATTTTTCATATTAATCCATTTCTTTCTCCTTGAAACTCTGTCTTCGTTATGGTACAACTTTCTTCTGGTCATTCTCTTCTCTCTCTTGTTTCTCTTTTTCATTATATCCCTTATTTTACTTTTGCTTCCACAACTTATTAGTACTTCCATAAAAAGCAGTCCTTTATCAATTGTTCTCATTCTACAGTCTCCCAAAGTAAATGCCTCAACTGCCACCCATATTAATCCCCAGATCCTCTTTCTCTGCTGCGATATAGACTTTTACACTCGATGCAACAGTATCCACACCCTAATTTAGGCAACTTCAGCCATTTCCCAAAGTACATAACCACCATTGTATTCACTCCAGTCCATTTTCCATCAAGTCATAAGAGAATTGTTTTGTAAATTGCAAATCACTTGCTCAAAATTCTTTAGAATTTCATACTTTTCAGGGAAGGATGCAAACTCCTTACGTTTGTATATACAAAGTCCAGCCCTTTTTCTCCAGTTCGGTATAATTTTCTTTACAATAAACTGTTTGATTAAATCACTGAAAATATTCCCTGGTTATATAACACTATTCAGTCTTGAATTGAGAATCTTCTCTAGGAACTGGACCTACAAAGAGAAATAAGACAAATTCTTCAGTTTGGGAGCTCTCATTCTACTAGAGTGCAGATGCTAAATAAAAAGGTAATTACAATAAAGAGTGATAAGTGTTATAATAATAGAGAGATGTACATCTATTTAGGAAAAGAACTTATTTCAGACTGGTCTGGCTCCCAAGAAGAGAAAATACATGTCTTAAGTCTTAAGGAATTTGAAATATTTAGGTAAAAAACAAGATAAAAATAAGATACTTCAGGACAGGGATCATTTTTTTAAATGTTTTAAAAATAGCATTTTTATGCTATTTTTAGCATAAACTTTTATCTCTAGCCTAGCACTTCCCCTGAGCTATGACTTTCATGTTAACTACTTTCTCAATATCTCTACTTGATGTTTAATAGTCATCGAATATTCTCATTAATGTTAAATATTTACTAATATCTAATATTAATCCCTAAAATCAGTGGTCTCTAGATGTTTCTATGTCCTCCTTACAACTTCCTCTTTTCTCACTCTCCCCCTTCTCAAAAACTGGAAACTCCATTCTTCTAGTTGCATAGGCCAAAAACTTTTAAATCACCTTGATTCCTTTTCTTCTCTTACATCACATCCAATCTACTTGCTCTTTTCTCCATCTGGAAAGTACTTTCCCCATCTCACTGTTTACTGCCTCACCTTCAGATATTTTGCTCAAATGTCCTTGTTGTCTTTTGAAACTTACCCTAATTATTTGATTTTAAACAGCAAACACTTTCCCAGCCATCTTGGTTCCCCAATTCCTGATTTATTTACCTTTGCAGCACTTAACACATCATATGATAAATATTTACCACTCATTTGTTTATTATACATTTTCTACCACTAACATGCACACTCTATGAGAACAGGAGTTTTTATCTATTTGGTTCACTGCAGTATAGCTAGTGCTGAGGGAGTTCCTGGCACATATTAGGTGTTTAATAAATATTTGCTAATCGAGACAATAAATATGTGAATTCATTATTGGACCATATTGCTATTTTATAAATGGCAGTGCTATTTGAAAATCTGAAAAGTTAAATGAACTGTATGAAAGTATTTTGCCACTGTACTCTAAAATAACTAAATCAAATCTACAATAGTCCCTCACTGATAAGAGTTCTTTGGGATCTTGTACTTTTTCATTGGAATAAATGATAAATGGTGTTTATCACCATATTTTTGTGCTTTTTAAATGTTTTAAATAGGCACTCTGCTAAACGTTTTTGATATATCATCATATTTAATTCTTGCAACCAATCTATGAGATAAAGTAAATTATTTGACTCAATTAATATTAAGAGAGTTTAAAAATATGGCTAAATTGGCAGAGTAAAAATTTGAATCCAGGCACTCTTACCCATGAGTACATGTTTAAGCTACTCTCCTTTATATAGTCTGATGAATGTAAAAGAATAAGTGTAATAAATAGAACTTTATTTTTTCTTCATAAAATTAAAACATTTTGGATTCTTCCGAAGTCCCAATTCTGTTATCTTGATAACCATGTATTTTTTAAGATGTAAGTAGACCTCATATGGCATCAGGGAAAATGAAGACCAGTTTTATATAGCAAAATCCTCTATATTTTATGTATATATACATAAAATATTTTTGTGCATATTCAGTAGAAATGTCTGTATATAAAGTCGCATTCCCTTTGCTTTCTTTGTTAATGTTGTATAAGGATTTGCTCGTTATCTATTAAAAGATGCAGTTTTCTAATAAGTAAACTATCTTCTTCTTTCAATTTTCCTCAGTAATTTGTACCAGTTCTTTGCTACCACATCTGTTATGAATTAAAAATGCCTCTGGTCATATTCAACCTCTAGTTTTTAGTTAAAGAAGTTTTAATGGATTGAATTTAAAAATTACTCTATGAAAATATTCAACATCTTTTTTACACTTTGTCTTTGTACTTCACCTTCAAAAAACACTTTGATAATCTCTGATGGTAAAGTCTATGTAGGTCTATTTATTTCTAACTTTGTTTCAAAGAGCTGAATTGGTAGTCTCCTCTGGCCCAAATTTAATTAAATACAGGTATAATTTTCTAGTTTTCCATCAAGTTGGTTTAGCAGTGTTATATTCCTCTAGGGCAGTTTGGCTTCTTTTTTGTTTTTGTTGTTTTTATTTGACAGCTTGTGTCAAAATTGATTCTGATTCCAAACAGATGGAATTTTCTCCTTTATCCAGTGTCCTTAACTACCCCAAGACCTACAATTGACAAGATGCAGCTAACTCTCCCTTCTGATGATTCTTAGACATTTCAGACATCAAAGTTCCCTCCTGAAAAAATTATGTTCAGTCACTATAACCTCTAAGTAAATGGATTTCTCTTCAAATGTGTGGGATCTTTTCTTTCTTCATTGTGAACAGCAGATTATTCTCCTTTGTACTAAATTACTGTCTGAGGGAAATGAATGTCAGAAATTTGGCCCATACAATATTCCATTTGCTTGTCAGTGTCTACCAGGTCTTTTTGGCAGAAACAAAAAGGAATAGCAAGCCACTTTGAATAAAATGTTCTGTATTAATCAAAGGGAAACACCAACACATTAATTTTGCTTCTACACCATTAAATTATAGGCATGACAAAATATGGACTTAAAACACTGCTTTATAACAACATCTTCAATAGAGCCAGTGCTTTACCAAAATGTTACACACCTCATGTTTGTAATTAAGCTGCCATACTTGCATTGAGTTACTCCAAATTCTTTTTCATTTATAAGCAATACAGACTTTTGAGTAACATCTATTGAGTTTTCCCAAAGAAAATAAAATGTGCAGGCAGATGGTCAAGCTTATTTTTGAAGCCAGACTAAGAGTTCTGAATCTCCCAAATGTTCTGATTTTTTTCCAGCAATTTGTATTGGTATATAACACATACTCTGGTGGGAGGACAGGTTCATCATCTCCTTGTGGACTAGCTCCATTTTTCTAATGCAAAGACAAGTATTGGAGGGGGGCGGATTTTCACTTCACTTGTTCTCACTGTTATTTCAGTTTAAGGTATCTTTTGAAGGTTTTAATCCGTTGAAAAAGGGGTTGTCTTTTCAAGGTAGTTAAGAAGGATTGAACAAACCTTGAGGCAACCAGTGCAGAAAACTGTCAATAAAATGCCCTCAACTTATGCATTTAACATAAATTCTGAACATAGTTAATGAATGATTGCACACTTGAATGGAAATAGAAAGACTTCCTGATTTGACTCATCTTCTATTCTCTCTTTATCAGTTAGCTTTGGAGACACAAAACCACACCAAATCTTAGTAGCTTAAAACCATACACGTTCAGATTACAACTCTGAGAGTCAGTAATTTGGGCTGGGCTTACCTGGGTGGTTCACATGTTCTCAATTTGGTTCACTCAGTTTTGTACAGTCAGTCACCAGTCCTATTCATCTGGGATAACCTAATCTAGAATGACCTCCCTCTTCCTCCTGGATTTTCATGGGTGGTTTGTTTACCTAACAATTGGGTTATCAAGCAAAAAGTGTAAGCACCAAGGCACACACTCTTCAAGCTTAGGGTTAGATCATATTTGCCAATGTCTCCATGGCCAAAGAAAGTCCTATGGCCAAATCATAGGCATATGAGCATTTCTATAATCTGTCACTGACTCCCTGGCTTTATCAACGCACTATAATCAGCTAGACTGTCGATTAATTGAAACCTTGCTGTTCTCCATGAGAAATATATATCAGTTCCTTCAAAGACAATCATGTGACTAACTCTAGTCCTCCAAATCCTATAAGTATCCTTTTCCAACCACCTTTTTTTTGATATGCCCCATAGTTATCCTGAAGTGCATTCTAATAGAGCTAATAAAATTTAACTGGTTTGGCTAATAATATATTTCTTATGGTCTTTGTGATCAGTGGGTTTTATTAACACATGTTGAGCCTCTATTAAGTGTTAAACTATGTGCTAGATGATAGCATACAAACATACATAAGGAATGGTCTCCATCGTTGAGGATTTGATAGTCTAGTTGGCAAGAATATCCTAAAATTTAAATTATGAATAACATAAGATGCTTACGTGGTCCATAAATATGTGCTTTATAGGAATTATTATTTAGCCCTTAGCCAGAGAATTTTTAATGAAGATCCGATCCCTTCCTTATGAAGAAAGAGTCCAAAAAATGACATGGAATCAAGGAGCAGTTTTACTTAAAAAAAAAAAAAAAAAAAAAAAAAAAGTATTGTCTACCACTTCCTCCAGGTAGTATGATTTTACCTAAGAATCTACTGTGGGACTTTTCCAATTTTAGTGGATTCTCTCCCAAAAACATTACTAGATCCATATAGTGCAGTTTAAAGTCTCTCAGTGCAGTAAGCAATAGCCAGAAGAAGACAGTTTCATATTCCAAGACTGAAAGCTTCTACCATTTTCTATCAAGAAACGGCATTTTAAAATATGGTAGAGCTGGCACTGGGGGGGGGGGGCTCCCGCCAGAGCAACGGCACGTGCCCCAGTAGTTGCCGCCTTGTCCCCCTCATGCCTGAGCAAGACCCAGTCTGTCACCACCTCCTACTGGCTCCTGCTGCCACAGGCACTGGAGGAGGATCCCAGCTGAGTGAGCATGCACACCCCAGTGATTGCCTCCTTATACCTAATGCCTTACGCCTCACAACCTAACCTGACATCTAAAGCAACTAGAGAAAGAAGAACAAATAAAATCCAAAGTTAGTAGAAGGAAAGAAATCATTAAGACCAGAGATCAATGAAACTAAAAGCTGGTTCTTTGAGAAGATAAACAAAATTGATAAACCAGACTGTTCAGGAAAAAAAAGGGACAGCACTCAAATCAATAAAATTAGAAATGTAAAAGGAGAAGTTACAGTGGACACCACAGGAATACAAAGGATCATAAAAGACTACTACAAGCAACTCTATGCCAATAAAATGGACAACCTGGAAGAAATGGACAAATTCTTACAAAGATACAATCTCCCAAGACTGAACCAGGAAAATAGAAATATGAACAGAAAATCAAAAGTACTCAAATTGAAACTGTGATTTAAAATCTTCCAACAAACAAAAGTGCAGGACCAGATGGCTTCGCAGGCGAATTCTATCAAACATTTAGAGAAGAGTTAACACCTACCCTTCTGAAGCTCTCCCAAAAAATTGCATAGGAAGGAACACTCCCAAGCTCATTCTACAAGGCCATCATCACCCTGATACCAAAACTAGATGAAGATATCACAAAAAAAGAAAATTACAGGCCAATATGACTGATGAACATAGAAGAATCCTCAACAAAATACTAGCAAACTGAATCCAACAAAACATTAAAAGGATCATATATCATGATCAAGTGGGATTTATCCCAGGGATGCAAGGATTTTTCAATATCTGCAAATCAAACAGTGCAATACACCACATCAACAAATGGAAGAATAAAAACCATATGATCATCTCAATAGATGCAGGAAAAGCTTTTGACAAAATTCAACACCCATTTATGAAAAAAACTCTCCAGAAAGTGGGCATAGAGGGAACCTGTCTCAACATAATAAAGACAATATACGACAAACCCACAGCAAACATCATTCTCAATGGTGAAAAACTGAAAGCATTTCCCTAAGATCAGGAACAAGAAAAGGATTTTCACTCTCACCACTATTATTCAAAACAGTTTTGGAAAGTCCTAGCCATGGCAATCAGAGAAGAAAAGGAAATAAAAGGAATCCAAATTGGGAAAGAAGAAGTAAAACTTCCACTGTTTGCAGATGACATGCTACTATACATAGAAAACCCTAAAGATGCTACCAGAAAACTAGTAGAGCTCATCAATGAATTTGGTATAGTTGCAGCATACAAAATTAATGCATAGAAATCTCTTGCATTCCTATACACTAACAATGAAAGATCAGAAAGAGAAATTAAGGAAGCAATCCCATTTACTATCACAACAAAAAGGATTACAATACCTAGGAATAAATTTACCTAAGGAGGCAAAAGACCTCTACTCAGAAAACTATAAGATACTGATGAAAGTGATAAAAGATGACACAGATGGAGTGATATACCATGTTCTTGGATTGAAAGAATCAATATTGTGAAAATGATTTTACTACCCAAAGCAATCTACAGATTCAATGCAATCCCTATCAAATTACCAATGGCATTTTTCACAGAATTAGAACAAAAAATCTTAAAATTTGTATGGAAACACAAAAGACACTGAATAGCCAAAGCAACCTTGAGAAAGAAAAATGGAGCTGGAGGAATCAAGCTCCTTGACTTCAGACTATACTACACAAAGCTATGGTCATCAAAACAGTATGGTACTGGCACAAAAACAGAAATATAGATCAGTGGAACAGGATAGAAAGTCCAGAGATAAACCCATGCACCTATGGTCAACTAATCTATGGCAAAGGAGGCAAAGATAT
Organism: Balaenoptera borealis; assembly: GCF_965194805.1. NCBI lineage: Eukaryota > Metazoa > Chordata > Mammalia > Artiodactyla > Balaenopteridae > Balaenoptera > Balaenoptera borealis. The sequence continues at coordinate 90,081,544 of NC_138861.1, read as the reverse complement.
ACAATGGAGAAAAGACAGTCTCTTCAATAAGTGGTGCTGGGAACACTGGGCAGCTACACATAAAAGAATGCAATTAGAACACTCCCTAACACCATACACAAAAATAAACTCAAAGTGGATTAAAGATCTAAATGTAAGGCCGGATACTATAAAACTCTTAGAGGAAAAAGTAGACAGAACATTCTCTGACATAAATCACAGGAAGATCTTTTTCGATTCACCTCCTAGAGTGATGAAAATAAAAAACAAAATTAAATGGGACCTAATGAAACTTAAAACCTTTTGCACAACAAAAGAAATCATAAACAAAATGAAAATTCAACCCTCAGAATGGGAGAAAATATTTGCAAATGAAGCAACCAACAAGGGATTAGTCTCAAAAATATACAAACGGCTAATGCAGCTCAATATCAAAAAAAACAAACAACCCAATCAGAAAATGGGTGGAAGATCTAAATAGACATTTCTCCAAAGAAGACATACAAGTGGTTAAAAAGCACATGAAAAGATGCTTAACATCACTAATTATTAGAGAAATGCAAGTCAAAACTACAATGAGGTATCACCTCATGCCAGTCAGAATGACCATCATCAAAAAAATCCACAAACAATAAATGCTGGAGAGGATGTGGAGAAAAGGGTACCCTCCTACACTGTTGGTGGGAATGTAAACTGGTACAGCCACAATGGAGAACAGTATGGAGGTTCCTTAAAAAAGTAAAAATAGAGCTACCATATGATCCAGCAATCCTACTCCTGGGCATATATCTGGAGAAAACCATAATTCAAAAAGATACATACACCCCAATGTTCACCGCAGCACTATTTACAATAGCCAGGACATGGAAGCAACATATGTCCATCAACGTAGGAATGGGTAAAGAAGATGTGGTACATATATACAATGGAATATTAGCCATAAAAAAAAAGAAGAAATAATGCCATTTGCAGCAACATGGATGGACCTAGAGATTGTCATACTGAGTGAAGTAAGTCAGGCAGAGAAAAACAAATATTGTATGATATTGCTTATGTGTGGAATCTAAAAAGAGGCTACAAATAAACTTAACCACAAAACAGAAATAGAGTTACAGATGTAGAAAATAAACTTATGGTTACCAGGGGTTAAGGAGGGGGGAGGGATAAATTGGAAGATTGGGATTGACACATACACACTACTATATATAAAATAGATAACTAATAAGGACCTACTATATAACAGTGGGAACTCAATACTCTGTAATGGCCTATATGGGAAAAGAGTCTACAAAAAAGTGAATATATGTATATGCATAATGGATTCACCTTGCTGTACACCTGAAACTGACACAACATTGTAAGTCAACTATACTCCAATAAAAATTAAAAATATAAATAAATAATTTTTAAAATTAAACAATAAAAAATATTTTTTTAAAAAATTAAAAAATAGAACATAGTAGATAGCCTAATGTTTTAAATACCGTCCTTATTTGCAGAATGTCTATTTTCTTGATATAATCTCTCTAAAGTTAATGTTTGGGACTATTAGATAACGCTAAATGAAGATGCTATTAGACGTTAAACACACTTTAAATTCTATTTTCCATCACTAAATACGTCTTTATCTACCTCTTTTTTTAAAAAAAAAAATCTTCATTTATATTTTCATTCCTTTCCAGGCCCCAGAATGAGAAACATTATTCTTTTATTCTAAAACAAAGTCTTCCTTCTCTATTTCTTCTCTCTTCTCTCTGGATTGTCTTGGGTCATGGTTCATCAATTAGCCCCTTTTATTTCTTTGTATTTTTAGTCTTGCCCTGGCTGTGGGCCCTTTCCCTTCTTTGACCCCCCCCCCCAAAAAAAAACCTTCAAAAAACAGACTCTTCTAGGTGTTGATGGCTTTGAGAAATCTTCCCTTGATACCATTTCAAGCTATCATTCTATATTTCTTCTTCCTGTGTTTGATAAAGGCAGTTCTAGTAAGAACAAGCTTCCCCAAAATCCTTCTACTACTATCTATGTTTTACATCTTTAAATGTACTACTTAAACTTGCAATGCCCTGACTTCATTAAAAATGGCTGACACAAGGTCTTGTTCATTTGGCCCCAGTCCTCAGAAATCACATAGTATTCTGCATTCTTCACTGTTCTCTTTGCCGAGAAGAGAAAGCAGGAATTGTGGATGGTGGTAAGTGAGGATTAGTTTATCCTAGTCTCTAGCAGGAGGGGATATCTTTTGTTATCTTCTCAGGTGATTCTAAGAGTATTCTCATTCATATGACTGTGGTTGACTTTAAGAGACATACCACCCATTCAATCCTTACATTACAGTACTTTGAATCATTATTTTGTGTGCATTTTTCCTAAATAACTATCTTATATTAAGGAAGGATTCATACTTTACACTAATTTGTTTTTCTAGTACGTCGCACAGGGTCCTAAACCTTTAAGATGATCAGTAATTTTGGTGTCTATTGATAAGTCAATAATCTCAACATACTGGTGTGTGGAAAGTTATTTGGAACACAGTATGAAGTGGGAGACAGGCATGGAGATGGGAAAATGGGGTTTGGTAATTTTAATATGTAAGCATTTCCTTATTGTATCTTTTTAGCTTCCTTCTAGAGAGAGACAAACAACAAATATTTTAGCTCATTCCTTCCATTTTTTCCATTTCCTTCAAAATAACTAAGTTATTTGTAGACTAGCAGTATGATACATCTATCAAATTCTTGCAGAAGCAAATCAGAGACACAAAGGAGGGAAAGATGATGAATTTGAGAAAGTATTCGTTTTTCTTGAGTTTCCCAGTTCCTTCCAAGCAACCAAGAGTGTTTACACTTCCTATTGTTTTCAGTTCTGGCATAGTCAAAGCCAATATGATGTGAATAGAAATGGATATCTTTAATGGAAGAATCAGGTTATGACCAAAAAACAAAACAAAAACAAAAGCAAGGTTGTATTCTAAATAAAATATTTTAGTACCCTTGGTTCCATACTCTGTGACATGTTCTTAAAGCCCTTGGAAAGATTCAGCTGACAATCCAATTTCTATTTCAAAGCAGACACAGTAAAATCCTAAGGGAGAATTTCTGTGACTTGCCTTGATTAGTTCTTTAAAATCAAAATAAACATGAAAGAAAGACCAGTTCATGTGAAGAAGAATATAAATAATTTCTATTGTAATAATAATAATATGGTGTAGAGTCAATGCAGAGGTAATACCTGATAATATTTCTTGATTAAAAAGACTTGTTTCATGTCATAAAACACTTTACATTCAGATACTATTTGAAATTAATTATATATCCTAATCAGGAAAAACTGCAAAGTAAATATAAATTAGTTTAATTTGTTAAATGTTGAAAATAAATGCTGTAATAAGAGTTAAATTAATAGGTGCATTCAAAAAAATACAGCCCATTCAGCATAAAGTGTGAATCTATGCATGTGTGGCAGAATAGCTGGTGGGTACCTCTGACCTGTTATTAGAAATAGCTGGTTTGAAAGCTAATACAAGAGCTTGGTAATGCTCTTTCCTCAAAGCATAACGCAGATTTATCATGCTTTTCCTTTGGGGTAGATGAAGTGCTGGCATAACAATTCATTGCAAAAATCAGTATGTTTAAATCCAAAAGGACAAACTACTTCAGAAACACTTTGCTTCTTTAAAGGCAATTTTCAGAGCTGCCGCTACCCTAGAACTTTGTCCAAACTATTTCTTCCTCTTAAAAAGCACTATAAATAAATCTGTTCTGTGACCTTCAATTCTCATCCTCTCCAGCATGTATAGCTTGTTATTAAAAGAGAAAAATACCTCCTTTCTTACTTAAAACTTGTATATATGTACAATTTATACCTTACCTATCTACCTTATTATACTTTCTAATCAGCTGTCTAAAGTTGCTTTGCATATGACCTCTTTTTGGAAAACAGAGGAAAACATTCACTTATCTCTGTGTTCCTTGGAAAAAGTGAGGTTATTTCAAAAGTTTACATATACACATGCACATGTGTCTGTGTGGGCACACACACATGCACGTGCATGCACACACACACAAGAGTGCTTTAAAAGTTTTCCCTCTGACGTTGCCCCATGCTCAGCCAGCATTCCATTTCCCTACACTGAAGCAACTGACTTCAACTTCTTGTTTTGTCTTTACCAGCACTTTAACTACTATCTTGAATTCCCTCAGCCCAGCATTAGATATTCTCATCAAAATCTTATCCAATAGAGGGAGATGCAGGAAGATGGCATTGTGGGAAGACATGGAGTTAGCGTCTCCCCACAACTAGAGCCCCTGCCGGCCGCTGGTGGGGGACTCTGACGCCCGAGGAGATGCGAGGAACCCCATAGTGAACCCGTAGGACATAGGGGGACTGGGGGGGGAGGAGAAGTGGAGGCCAGACAAGATTGGTGCCCCTGAGGCCGGGGAGATCAGGAGAGGCAGGAGGGAGGGACTCTCCAGGAAGAGCAAGAGAGGAGTGGAGGACAATCGACTGGCCCACTCGGGCTGTGGAGCCTGCTGAGCTCCCAAGCCAGTAACCTGCCTCCAAGTCCCCATCTAGGCCGTGTAGGTCCTTGGGGGCAATAGGAGGGAGGCTGGGGAGATCAGAAGAGGCAGGGAGGGGCCCTCTGGGAGGAGTAGGAGAGGAGCAGAGGGTGATTGCCTGGCCCACTCAGGCCCGGGGAGCCTGCTGAGCTCCCTGACCAATCCCGTGCCCTCCAAAGCCCCCTCCAGGCTGCATGGGTCCTTAGGGGCATAGGATGGAGGCCAGGGAGATCAGGAGAGGCAGGTGGGAGGAGCCATCCGGGAGGAGCAGGAGAGGAGCAGAGGGTGATTGCCTCACCCACTCAGGTCCGGGGAGCCTGCTAAGCTCCCAGGCCGATTCACTGCACTCCAAGGCTCCCTCCAGGTCCCGTGGGTCCTTGGGGGCATAGGAAGGAGGCTGAGGGGAGAACAGGAGAGGCAGGTGGGAGGGACCTTCCAGGAGGAGGAGGAGAGGAGAGGAGGGCATTTGCCCCACACACTCGAACCCAGGAAGCCTGCTGGGCTCCCAGGTGAGGTTCCCTGCCCTCTGAGACCAGGGGTGGGAGGCAGGGCTGGGCCCCTTCTGTTCCTTGAGCCTAAGCCCCACCCCCCACAGCCCCCAGGGCCTTTCCCAGCCCTGTGGGTCCTGAGCATAGGCCGCACACACCACCCAAACCTCACCCTTGCTTAGGCCCTGCCACAGCCAAGGCCTTCCTCCCCCCCCCGACTTTTTCTTCTTTTCCCTCCTCCTCTTTTTTACTACTGTGGTACTGATGTACCTTCTGGTTGTTGATTCATCTATATTTTTATTTTTATATTCTTTCTAACATATCTGTTAGTTTCTTAGTCGAATTTTATTTTTTACTTTGTTATTGTTCTTTTTTTTTTTTTTTTGATGCCCCTCGCTGCTTGCAGGATCTCGGTTCACGAGCCGGGGGTCAGGCTAAAGCTTCTGTGGTGGGAGCTCTGAGTCTGAACCGCTGGACTAACAGAGAAACTCAGACCGCAGGGAATATTCATCAGAATGAGGTCTCATGGAGTTCCTCATATCAACACCTAGACCCAGCTCTACCCAATAACCTAAAAACTCCAGTGTTGGAAGCCTCAGGCCAAACAACCAGTAAGACAGGAACACAATCCAACTCATAAAAAAAAAAAAAAAAAAGATGGCAAAAAATTATGTCACAGATGAAGGAGCAAGGTAAAAACCTAAAAGACCAAATAAATGAAGAGGAAAAGGCAATCTACCCGAAAAATAATTCAGAGTAATGATAGTAAAGATGATCCAGAATCTTGGAAACAGAATGGAGGCATGGATTGAGAAAATACACGAAATGTTTAACAAAGATTTTGAAGAACTAAAGAACAAACAGAGAGATGAACAACACAATAACTGAAATGAAAAGTACACTAGAAAGAATCAATAACAATAACTGAGGCAGAGGAACAAATAAGTGAGCTGCAAGACAAAATGGTGGAAATAACTTCTGAGGAGCAGAATAAAGAAGAAAGAATGAAAAGAATTGAAGACAATCTCAGAGACCTCTGGGACAACACTAAACGCACCAACATTCGAATTATAGGGGTCCCACAAGAAGAAGAGAAAAAGAAAGGGTCTGGGAAAATATTTGAAGAGATTATAGTGGAAAACTTCCCTAACATGGGAAAGGAAATAGCCACCCAAGTCCAGGAAGCACAGAGAGTCCCACACAGGATAAACCCTAGGAAAAACACACCAAGACACATATTAATCAAACTAAGAAAAATTAAATTCAAAGCAAAAATATTAAAAGCAGCAAGGGAAAAACAAAAACTAACAAACATACAAAGGAATCCCCATAAGGTTATCTGCTGATTTTTCAGCAGAAAGTCTGCAGGCCAGAATGAGGTGGCTGGATATACTTAAAGTGATGAAAGAGAAAAACCTACAACCAAGATTACTCTACCCAGCAAGGATCTCATTCAGATTTGATGGAGAAATTAAAACCTTTACAGACAAGCAAAAGCTAAGAGAGTTCAGCACCACCAAACCAGCTTTACAACAAATGCTGAAGAAACTTCTCTGGGTGGGAAACACAAGAGAAGAAAAAGACCCAAAAAACAATCCCAAAACAATTAAGAAAATGATAATAGGAACATACATATTGATAATAACCTTGAATGTAAATGGATTAAATGCCCCAACCAAAAGACACAGATTGGCTGAATGGATATAAAAAGAAGACCCATATATATGCTGTCTACCACACTGAGTGCTGAGACCCACTTCAGACCTAGGGACACATACAGACTGAAAGTGAAGGGATGGAAAAAGATATTTCATGCAAATGGAAATCAGCAGAAAGCTGGAGTAGCAATACTCATATCAGATAAAATAGACTATAAAATATTAGGACTATTACAAGAGATAAGGAGGGACACTACATAATGATCAAGGAATCAATCCAAGAAGAAGATATAGCAATTATAAATGTTTATGCACCCAACATAGGAGCACCTCAATACATAAGGCAAATGCTAATAACCATGAAAGGAGAAATCAACAGTAACACAATAATAGTAGAGGACTTTAACCAGCTTTAAAATGCAACTTTAGAAATATTCATTATACTTTTGAGTATCATAAAGCAATGTCATTAAGAGTAAAAGGCAAGGAACAAGTTAATTTATACTTCATTGGTAAATAATTTTATGTGATACGCTAGGAACTTACCATTGTTTACAGATTGTTTTGAAATGTATTTAATGTATATTATTTAAAATGTTTGTCTACTTTCATTAGGCTCTGGGCTCCTTGAATATTGCATCTAGCAATTTGTTGATATGAGTGCCTTAATGAAGATTTGTTCAATTGAATTGATTTTAGCCTTTTGGTTATAGTATATAAATTGCCACTTAAAAGGGCTAGATAGCACTACCATGTTCTTTTAGCCTTATGGTCTTCAAAGATCTCCACTCATAAATGATACGTATGAAATTGAACTGCTATACACTGCTCAACAGAAAAATGTTGGGGCAAAATCTGGATGGACATAAAGATATGAATGAGTGGCATCGCCTTTGCAAATTATGTTATATATAAAATCTATTACCATCATTTAAAGAGTGACAGCATTATTTTCAAGGTTTTCATAAATTTTGTTACCTTCCGATATTTTGGGAGGGGCTTTTTGATTCTTAAGTTGTTAATGCTAAGTTTTTCATTTATCTCTGTAATTTAGTGCTATAACATATGTTAGAAAATGGATATATGAAAGAAAAATGAATATGAGGAACTCTGTACTCACAATTAATACCTATTTAACTTTTTTCTTTTTTTGGAAGGTTCCCTAAAATTTAGTTGTCATAGGATTTCCTATATACTAAAATATCTAGGCACTTCTGGCCTTTGATATTGATGTAACCTAAATAGCCAAATCGATTTTAAAAGTGTTTGAAGTTTTCCAGCAATTAGACATTTTCTTAAGACTCTTCATAATGGCATAAATATTAATAAATTTGTTAGAACTGGATGGTAGTAGGACATTGTTTTTAATCTTCTCTGAAGCAACAAGAGACCCAAATCTCCCTGGATTAAAATAATATCTTTTTATTTGTTGGTGGAAAAAGACATTTTTAATGAAATGTTTGATTAGACAATCTCCATTTCTCTTTGAAAGCAATTCTTACGTATGAACTCAAAAATCTCTCTTCTATGCCCGTAGTACTGCAGATTGTGCCGTGGTTAGATCAAGTTCTCTTTGATTTCCACCTTAGTTGAAAACATTCTTTTTCTCTAAATGCAGTGTTTTGAAGCCTAAGGAGTGTTATATTCACAGGCCTTTTATTATACATATAAGTTTAACATTTTGACAACAGTGTTGAATGTTGGGATAAGTTTAATATGCATGATCTATATAGTTAACAGACATTGAAGTTTTTTTTATTGTTTTAAAATCTATACACTATACATAAACATCATTATATAACCAATATCACTTTCTTTTGATTATTGAAACAAAAACTCCTATTACTTGACTGAATCACAGTTTTGTTGTCTTAACTTCTAGAGTCTAAGGATGCCAAATTATCCTATGTAGCAAATCTTTGTTCACAGTTAGCCTGATTTTTCCATTTTTATAGGCAGTTCTCTACTTTCAAACCCCAATGGATATATGATAAAACTAATTTTTGATGGATGTTTCATTGTGGGTGCAAGACTTGTCATTACGTTAAATAATCTATGCACATTTTTCTTTTCCATCATTTCTTCTTTGAAATTCAAAAAATATTTCAGATATTATGATGTTTCCAAACCATCCTCAGGTATCTCTGTTCTTATTGTCAATCCTTTCTGAAAAGGGAAAAGGAAATTTGTTGTAGAAAAGCTTTGCCCGCCGAGTACTGTTATTTTGTCTTCTATGTAGCAGAACATTGAATCTATCATTTCTAAGACTGTTCTGAGAATTCTATAATTGTAGCACTTAGATTTAAGAGACATAATTTATCATCATTCTGTTGGCAATTGCTGTAGTATTTAAGTCAAATTCAAAAGTACTTTTGTAATTTCATTTCTGAAGGTTACGCTGACCTTTCCTTTATGTTGAATAAATAACCTAAGTTTCTCTTTCATTTGGTAAATCTAGTCTATGTTATAAAGAAAAGTGTTTGCATTTTTATTTCTTCTAAAAAATGTATTAATATATTGTCGTTGAGAAAATATATTCTATTTATTACCCCTTTCAGCATGAGGTCCAACCATGAAAGAACCACTTCCTATGGTCCTTTTTTCCTTAGTATATTTTGGTAACTCTTAAAATACTTTCAAGTTTAACAGAGTTAGATTTTAATAAGCTTATGTTATCTGTACTTATCTAAGTAAATGTTTAGTTACACACATGGAAACTGTCTCTATGGCTTTGTACAAGTTAACCTCTGATGCAGAGATTTATAGAGATATTTGTTTCCAGGTGTAGTTAATATTATATTTTCATTGCTGGTTAACATTATAGACCCAGATATGCTTGCAATTGTTGATGGACTAGTTGCCTTTCAAGCAAAAAAAATGTGATAATGTGTAAGTCCTGTTGTATATTTCTTTTGTTTATGTACAGTCATGCATTATGCTTTTTTAAAATAATGATGTGCTTTATTAGCAAATTTGCATACAATGTATCCCAATGGATTAAAAAAAAAAGCTTCCAAAACCATTTGGTTATCTACTTGTGCTGTTTATCAAATTCTTCCTTTTATTTTCAAGTTTTAGCATGCTAATGAGTACCCTTCATAGTTTTAGTTCCCTCCAGGTGAATATCTCCTTTCTTTGCCACTCCAGTGTTTCCTGTAAGATTAGCTATTAGGAGTCCTTAAAATTAACTGATCATATGATTACACTGTTCAGAGCATTAATATTCATCAATGCCTGCCATTTAAGTAATTCCATATTCTGGTACTGTCCAACTTTACAAAATTGTAATTCATTTGTTTTTTATATATTCTTTTCTTTTTTTTATAAATTTATTTATTTATTTTTGGTTGTGTTGGGTCTTCATTGCTGCATGCGGGCTTTCTCTAGTTGTGGCGAGTGGGGACCACCCTTCGTTGCTGTGCATGGGCCTCTCATTGCGGTGGCTTCTCGTGTTGCGGAGCATGGGCTCTAGGCACGCGGGCTTCAGTAGTTGTGGCACGCGGGCTCCAGTAGTTGTGGCACGCGGGCTCATTAGTTGTGGTTTGCGGGCTCTAGAGCACAGTCTCAGTAGCTGTGGCACACGGGCCTAGTTGCTCCGCGGCATGTGGGATCCTCCCGGACCAGAGATCGAACCCGTGTCCCCTGCATTGGCAGGTGGATTCTTAACCACTGCACCACCAGGGAAGTCCCTTGTTTTCTATATATTCTCTACACCAGTCCCAAAGTGATGGTGTCAAAGTGTTTATTACATGTACTTGAGGAGATAAAAAGCTTGCACCAGAATGTAAATCAAAATACTTTATAAAGCATACTCTAGTTAAGCTTCCATTACATTTTCATGGTAAGATTTTCTTGATAAAGGAAGCAGTGCATTGCTTTACATGCTGAAACAAACTCCTTATTTCTTCATGATGGTTACAAACAATTCTTGGATCATTACTACTCCATGTATGACATTTTAGTTATTCTGCTTGTACTCTAGATTTACACATGACTACCCAGGGCTTTTCTAACTTCCCTAGGAAAATTCTAACTATATAATTTAGCTGATGCTACTTTCTTGTATAAGAAAGATCTATCTCATTCCCTCTATGAATGATTTACTCATCCTACAGTTTCACAGTTTTCCAAGAGCACTGCTAAATTCAGGAGATATAGAAATAATTACTATATTTCTCTGGCTGAAAATTTTCACTTGCTTATATCTCTGAGCATGAGTGAGCCTTAAATTTATGGAACCTTAAAATTACTATTAGCCAGGAGAGAAATAGTTTTCATTACTTGGGTGTGCATACAAGTAGTTCTTGAGGACATGACTGGACAATTTTAATATTTTGACATAATGTTCCACATAAGGGTCCCTTGAGGAAGGAATATGAGTGTTTATTATTTTCTAATATCAAGAAAGTACCAGAATGAATGTCTAAGGCTTAGAGAAAATCCAAGGGACAAATATGGAACACTGTTTTAAGAAATATGGTATGAACCACAATCATTACTTCACAGAAGATGACATTTTATAGTAGAACATGGCCATAAATGATTTTGAAAAGTAATTAAAAGTAGATCTTTGAATGTGAAGAAATTTTAGGAAATCCATAACAATTTATTTCATGAACATTTTTCTTTAAATGTATACAGAATTAGATAAACTGTATGCCAGAAACAGTTTAAAGGCATTTTACATAATTTAACTAAATCAGTACCTTTACCATAACCCTGCAAGTTTTACAGGTAAGAATAATGTGAAAATGAATGGATTAATAACTGTGAGGCTCCCAGAACAATGCCTAGCCCATATCAAGTATTATATTATTACAGTTATTTCCAATTCAGAGATGAGGAGTCTGAAACAGTGAGGTTAGTTAACCTTTAAGTCACGGCTAGCTCATGGAAAACCTGACATTAGAACCCAAAGATTCTAATTTTTAATTTTTATCCTTTACTGCCCTTTAGACTTGAGTTACACCAATAGTCAATAACTTCCTGTGCAGGGGATGAATAATTCAACAAACATGTACAATCAAACATGTAGACAACAATGTGCTTGAACAGCTTTGATAGAGGTACATAGAACATGCTGTTAAAATTGTAAGAAGCATTACCTTCACCAGACTTTGGTAAATAGGAGGGATGGCTTCTGGTTGGAAGGATTGTCCAAGGCAAATTTTGAAACAGGAATAAAACTTAAGTAAAGACTTGGTGTTGACAATAAAGGAAGAGGCGTTTGCAACAGCAATCATCCTGTAACATTCTCCCACTTGTTTCCCTCATAGAAATAGAATAATACTTTCTATTTCTTCCCTCTTTATTTTTCTCCTTAGTATGTATCACTATATATTTTACTTATTTTGTTAGCCTCTTCCACTAAAATGTAAATGAATATGGGCAGGTATTTTGTCTCTTCCACAGCAGTATTCCCAGTGAATAATGGAACTGCGTGTGGTTCATATTGCTTGATAATTGAAATCTTATCAAGGTCTGTGTGTGTGTGTGTGTGTCTGTGTATTGGGAGTGGGTGGAGATAACTTTAGGCAGGTAGGCAAAGACCATGGTAAGGTATGCTGTATTAAAGTGTTTGTACTCTGTTTTTTTGGTGATGGATGTTAATTAAGATGGTGATGTAGTCCACTTTTTAGATTAGAAATGTCTATTGAAACCATTTGGAAAACAAATTGGAGAAGTATAAACAAAGGCTTGGACACCAGTTAGGTAATTATTACTGTAATCTAGGCCATTAAATTGTAACAGTTAATGAAAACTATTGAATTGAGACTCTAGATATTCCTTATAATCCCAGTTGAAACTGATTTCTCATATTGCACAAGAAAGGGAGGGTTATGTTAGAGGAGCAGATATAAGCCCTGTACTATTATCTAGCATCCTTCTCTGACAAGTTTACTTATCTCATGTTTAAGTGACTTGGTTGAACTCTTAGTAAGCAAATTACTTATAGTGATTTCAAGAGTGTACAGTAGGGATTACAGTATTTAACTGTTGACTATTAGGAATAACTATCCTGTTAAAATTGTCACATATATGGTAGTCACATACTTGATTTTCCAACTGACATTCCCTCTCTCATCCAACTTCCTCACAACATAATTTTCTTTTACTATGTTTTATCTCATTTCTAGAACCACAGGTTTTATCAAAGAGAACAAAGGAACTTTTTCTCAAAAAGAAGAAAATACTCTGTTTTGGGACATTTGTAGCTCTGAACTTTCCATATTTGTTTTGTTCAATATAATTCACATATAAAGGCAATTACTCCAAAGCATCTTCTGATACTTTCTTAAGATTATTAATGACTTATAAGGTTTTTTTCTATGTAATGAGTTACAATCCAAAATTTAGTGAGGGGAAGCAGTAAACACTGTTGTTTTAGATAATGTGTTATATATTTGAGATATGACATGAAATGTTTTGTACTGCTTGACTGTGCCATCATATTTTTCTTAGCAAATATTAACTTTTTATAATGTTTGCCTGTATGTTGCATGTAAGTATAACATTTAAATCATTTAAGAAGTTCTTGAACATTAACTATCTTTCATTTAATATGGATAATTAAATGATTTACAGCCATAGTCTGTATAACATTGATACAGGGCTAAGCCAATGAACCAATGATAGAAAGTGAAGAAATACTCCTGTACATGTATGGAAACTTGGTGTTTGATAGAGGGACAAAATGAGTAGGCTGTTCATTCTGACTAGTCAATAAATGGTTATGGGATAATTGACAATTGAGAAAAAAATGTTTTCTTTCTCTCTGTTTTTTTAAAATAATTTTACTTCATATGTATGTAATATAAATAGTAGGTAGTATTTTATAACTTATGTAGACAGTGTCTTACTCAGTGGTAAGGAAACATTTCTCCAAATTGATCCCTTGTTAGCTGGGCTCCTGCGAAAGACATTGGCCTTCTGCATAGATGCATAGAAACAAGCAGCCTTGGTTGACTACAAAGTTTGGCCCATAGCCCTTTCCTAGCCAAGTCCCTATCATGAGGGAAGGAATGAGGGACAGAAGATCTCCCAACCATAAGCAGAGATAGCAAATAATGCCCCATCAAATAGCTGCAACATCAAATACTAGACCCCAGCCCCTGGATTGTACCACAGGTGGGACTGATGTTGTATTGGCAGAATAGGGCTAGAGCCAAGATTCTGCATGTTGTATTTTAGGACCAACCGCTGATGACACCAGAAGTAGGTTCCCTGATCATGCAGCTTCAAAGCCCCTCAGTCAAAAGTTGGGGTTCCTTTTTAAGTTCTCTTTAAGTGTGATGTCTGGCCCTGCCAGATAGCTGTGCAGTGTCTTAAAGGATGACAGGTATTGGGTGACCTATGCATCTGCTGCTGATACTGCCCCTGGGAGGTTTCCCCATTCCAGGCTGCACCAATGGGCCTGGGCTCAGAACTGCTTAGCTGTTTGCTCCTGTTGGCATGACACATACTATACATAGGTAATTAAGGATTCATCACTTACCTACTAGACGTTACATTGGAAAGATATGATAATTGCATGGAAATTTTAGTAAAATCATAATGGAAAAGAATATGCTGTCTTATGCAAAAAAAAAAAAAAAAACAAGGGCAAATAGAGTTCTACACAAAGAAAAGTTTAGCAGTTTAGCATCTAATTTTCTTTATGTAAAAATAAATTTCCAGAAAATAGTTCTCCAGCTAAAGTGGAAGTATATCTTAATCTGATATAAGGAAAATTTTTACAAATATAAATTGGTAGAATTGCTTTAAAATAAAGTAAAAATTGTGGGAAACTGATTGAACCTTGTATTCATCTAGTGACATTTAATCAGGAATCCTGATTAAATATATATAAGAAAAAAAATGGATGAGTGAGAAAAAAAATGATAGGCTCAGGGACGAATCATCCAGGCTTCCCTTGCTAGTGTTCAATAGCAAGCTGGAAAAGACATCATTTGGTACCAATAAATTTAGTTTAGCACAGGAACTATCACTTGGGAAATTTTTCATCTCTTCATATATTAATTTAGGAGTACTATGTGGAAATGTCAGCATTTTAAATATTTTCCTTTCAAATCTCACCGTATTTGTTATTTCCACCCAAATATCCAGGTACTAGGCAGGTACTATCAAGAACCAGTTGTGCACCTGTAGTCATTTTCATTTAGCAAATGGTACAAAGCTAGTGTGAAATGGAAAATGCCATCTTTACAAATGTATTCTCACTTGGAAATTTCACATGCTTTATGTGCCCTGCCCCAGCAGTGCTTATATTAATCCCATAATGCAAAAATGTCTAATTAGAACCAATTTGATAAGCAGCCAGTTATCTGCATTAAACATATGTGTTACTATTCGTTGTACAAGTAAACCTATTATTTCCAAGAGAAATCAGAGTCATTAGATCATAAAGGCTTACTGAAATAGAACTCTGCTAAGCAAAATTAGGGATTTCTATTTTAGAAGAAAACATACATATCATTTCAAAGTAAATGACACATTAATAGACATAATTAGCACTATAAAGTGTTCAAGTATCTTGAGAAGATTAATATGAGTATTGAGTTTGAATGTGGTAAATTGCTTCAGAGGCCATCTACATATTCTATTATAAACAGGTTTTAAGCATATTAATGCTTTAAACAGGCTTAGGAAGTAACAGATATTCTTTGAAGCAAGAAACAAGAAAATGAATATAAGAAGAGAATTGAACTCCCCAAAATTATCAGAGATTCCTTACGAACTAAACGTCCTCCTTTTTGATCTTAGTGACAAATTACTGACTCATAGCATCACAAAATAATTCATCATCTGAAACTGAGCTCCATAACCATATCTTGCTACTTCTCAATTTCATGGGTGCACCATTCTTTCAGTATTGTGCAGGGATTTACACTCCTGATAGTAAGATTTCAATGGAATGATACAGTTTCAATAATAGCTAGAGTTCTTGTCACACTAGTCACACTTGCACGGATAGTTAATGGGTACTATTTCAGCATCTTAATTGCTTCATGAAATAACTATTTTAAGCAACTTATTCTTATGAGGCTTTAAATAATATTTCATTTTCAGATAATGCAATTGCTGTCCATGAGGCTTTCAGGATAAAGTTCAAACTCATTAGACAAGCTGGTACCTAAGATACTTCAGGATCACTGTCTTCATTTCTGTTGTAATTTCTTCTGTCTTTCAGATTCTCAAGCCCCACCCATTTCAGTTGTGCTGAAGTTCTTACAGATTGAGCTGGGGGGTTACTACTTCTTTGCCTTGTCCTTTCCTCTCCACTTGATTTCCTTTCATTCACCCTAAAAGATTCAACTCAGCCAAATTTTCCAATATTTTATTTTGTCAAAGAACTCAAGAGTTCATTAGATGCTTTTTCCTTGTTCTGATTTTACTTTCTGCTTATCCAATTATGACACTAATCCTGCCAGTATAATTCCTGATTTACATGTTAGTTTCTACCTCTAGATTTCAAAATCTTCTAAGACCAGGTGGCTGTTTATCTAACTTTGTACACTCAATATGTAACATAGTTTTTGTTTCAACGTAGGTGTGCTGAATTTTTTTAAAATGAAACTAAGTCAATATTACCAGATCAGTTATACAAAAATGGCAAATGATAACGTAGGGGATCAAGCCAATAGAGTACTGATCTTAATTCTCACCTCCTAATTTGAAATAAGTAATGCAGTTCACAACAATGCCAGGATTATTGATTGATTGATTATTCATTCACTCAACAAATATTAACTGAGGGCCTGCTATGTGCCTGGCACTTTGTGTGAGGCATTATATAAATTTGTTAAACAACGATATCCAGGCTTAGCCAACACACTACTCTAGTCATGTAAATAATAATGAAAAACTAAATCATATAAATAAAAAGTTTGAATATATTGAAATTTCCTATGTGTGAACTGTGTGCTGTCAATATAGACTATGATGTTCCAATAGTGTATCAGTAGTGGTAGATTCCAAGAGAAGAATGATGGAACTGGTCTCATATCTCTGCCAAGACTTTCCATTGATTTAATTGCTTTGTGTATTGTTTTACCATTTCCCTGTAGGTCTTGCTTTCTTCTGTTAGACCATACAACAGTCTTTCTAGCAAGTTATCCTTAAACTTTGCACCAGGTAGTTTTGTTCATTGGTTTCATTCCTCCTCAGGATGCAGTTCCTCATCCAGCCAAGCAGAAATTCTACATCCTTTTCTTAAAGGACCTGATATCTTCTCAAGCACTTGAATAGATGTTTTACACTGCTCATGTTAAAAGAATAATCAGCTCACTAAAATGGAATAAACACTGGTAGGTGGTTGGTAGTGAAGGTAGAGATAATCAAGAAATACATATATAGAGAATAAAGATACTAAAAACTTGTACCATTTTTACCCTGTCCTATTTCCCAGATATTGTAGCTATTATATTATCAAAACCCGTCAAGAAAGGAAAATGTAACATTCCCATAGAAAATGTCAGAATCCTTCACTTATTTGGAAGAAGAGGGATGAAAAGATTTTTAGGAGGCTAGTTAATAAAGCCAGATA
The DNA here is from genome assembly GCF_965194805.1 of Balaenoptera borealis. Classification (NCBI taxonomy): domain Eukaryota; kingdom Metazoa; phylum Chordata; class Mammalia; order Artiodactyla; family Balaenopteridae; genus Balaenoptera; species Balaenoptera borealis. Next base: position 90,064,317 of record NC_138861.1, on the reverse strand, counting down.
TTTAACACAGTATCTCATTAATTATTCCTACCTAGGTCCTTCCTACGTATGTTAAATTTATTATTTTTTTGAATATGAAACTAAATTATATGTTAAGCTGACCCTCTTTACCCAAATGCAAATTAAGCTTTATTCCCTACCCCCACTGTTGAAGTTATTCTAGTACTTTTCTTAAACTTTTCTACATAAACCAAATCTGAATGACTTCTGTGTCTCCAAATATAACTAGAATTTACTGATGTTATGTTAAATATCTCATTAATAGTAACAATATCAATCCAAATTTTCAATGTGAAATGTGCCATTGCAAAAAATTAACCATGACAGCTAACAATTTGAATTTTTATTTTTGATTTACTAATTGTTATGCTAAAATATCAGTAAGTCATGCTAAAATATCAGTAAAATGTCAGTAAGCACTTTATCAAAATTTAACTTAAATTGAAACATATTACATGTTACTTAGGTATTTCTGAATTGGGACTTGTAAGATAGTTCCTTCAGTAAAGTTGATTTCTTCAGAAAATATTTTCCAACTAATCTCGAAAAGAACACTTCCCACGAGTGAGGCAAAAAATTAATATTGAAAAGGTTATACTTAATGAAATTGAGGGTAGAACTGGTATTCAAAAATAAGAAAGATTAGCTTGTTTAGGCTTTTCTTTACATGTTCCCACTTTATACTTTTTAAATAGACTATCTTCTAAAGAGTTTTAGGTTCACAGATAGTGGAATTTCTACTCATTTTTAAATTGTAGATATGCATAAAGCTATTAATTTCATTATGGTTGAGACAGAAAAATGCCAGAGTCCCAAAACCAAGTCCAGGATTAATATATTAAAACATCAAATTCATAGGTGACAAATGATCATGTTTCTAAGTTGAGAAATAAAAGAGGTGGCCTATCAAGTGTCCACTATACGTATATATATAGTCCATTTTAATAACAGACTATTTTTTCCCTTTCCCAAAACCTATTGATTTTTCTTATAGACAGTTTCTGTGTGCTATTAAGAAACAAAAGAGGAGATATTAGCTTTTGTTGCTTCTAATGCATGGGAAAAATACGAAAATACAGTTAAAATCTATAAATTTTTCATCAACATTTAACAATTCACTATGAGACCTATGAAGTCCAAGGAAAATGCTTTTTTTATTATTATTAAAATGCTTCCTTGAGTATCAGGTAAATCTTTTAGCAAATGCCACTAGCATTTTCAAGTGACATTTACAATAAAAATTACCTAATATTTATCTACCTATACTATTTATTTAAAAAGTTGAAAATTATAACCTAGTTACACTGTCACTATCTTTCTGTTTCTTAAGGTTGGAAATTCCTCACACTTTAGAAAAATGGAATTTTACTTGTGACATATGAAGGTTGATTTCTGAGAAACAGTCATTAAAATATTTTGCATAGACATTTTATATATAATCATTAGAATATGCTGGCTTATTTTATGGTAGCAAAGATATAATAAAGAAATTAAATGATATATTCTGTAAACACCTTTAATAATATTGACAACAATATTATTACTGTCCATGATATTTATAGGACATCTATTATGTAAAAGTTACTGTGTTCTTATTCTAGTTGCTGCTTCATAGGAATACATAAATTATTAGAAAACATGATATGTGATTAAAAGGAAATATATGAGGAAGTCATTGCATTACACTTTAACTATTTGGAGGAAGTAGAATTAGAGATTAATAGGAATTTCACAATTACAGTGGGCAGGGAGAGCAAATGAGATAAGACAGAATGCAAGAATACATGCATGTAATGGAAAATCCTGGGCACATTCAGAACAGAAATGTGTTACTCTTGGCTGGAACAGTGTTAATCACTTACAAATGTTTTTGTCCATTCTATTTTTCCTAGAAACTTGATCCACTGATTTTTTCCACCTAAAATCTCAATCTAGTTTTTTATCTAATCCTGATTAGGATAATAGAAATATCAACAACTACATCTACTCATCTGATGGGGCTTAAAATTTTAAGGTTTCACTCTCAAATTTGGAACTCAGTGACACACTGACAATCAGAGTTATTGTTTTTCAAGTTGCCCTTGATGCCAGTATGTTTACAGGATCTTTTACTAGGGACCACTATTTTGCAATATATACTATATGCCCTGCAAAACACAGCACTATTAAGAACATCAGACCTTCGACAGAGACCCATATTCCTTCTTGTCTTTTTCCTGGATGGTAAATATGTTTCTTCCACTCATAGAAAAAAGGGGCCTCTGTCCTTCTGTCCTTATAGATGGAAGAGACAACAAAATCAAATTGCAAAAGATATGGAAAAGATATTGACATTTTTACAAACAAGCTATCACAAAAGTGAAAGAGTAGAAATACATGGAAGAGGAATACCAGATAATCATCTGTGCACTAAAACTGACTAGAAGAATAGATGAAATTCAGAAATTAAGAATTCAAATGAAATGCTAATATTATCATGTATTACCATTCTAAAAATTGACTCTTTTGCTTCTAATAATGTGCAAAGATAAACGGCTGCTAGATAGCAGAGCTGTTTGTAAACAATTCCAAGAAAGTGGTTTTGAGAACAATTTTCTGTACACTTCACTTGAGTACATTTTTTAAAATATCCTGTGTATCAAGGTTTCAAAAAATATATATAGGCAGTTGTTGTCACTTGAGAGGAAATATTGGGTGGGACTATTTTTATACTGGGTTGATGGCTGAGCTACAGAGGTGATTCCTTATAATACCTGGTTATATGAACATTGACAGCCAGAAAGAAAATGGTTGTATCTGTTTGCCTACTCAGCAGTGGAGTAAAGGTAAAGGAAAAAATTAAAATGAGAAAGCAACTCTGTAACAAGAAATATACTTTTCCCAAATGATTTCCAAGAAATGGTTTAATTAAATACGGATGGCCACAATGTCAGAAGTGCATATTATGTATCACAAAACAGGGTTACAGAACTGAGTAACTGAATATATTATCAAGAAGTAATTCAGGGACTTCCCTGGTGGTGCAGTGGTTAAGAATCCGCCCGCCAATGCAGGGGACACGGGTTTGATCCCTGGTCTGGGAAGATCCCACATGCCGCAGAGCAACTAAGCCCGTGTGCTACAACTACTGAGCCTGTGCTCTAGAGCCCACGAGCCACAAATACTGAGCCTGCGTGCCACAACTAGTGAAGCCTGTGCATTCTAAGGCCCGTGCTCCGCAACAAGAGAAACAACCGCAACAAAGAGTAGCCCCTGCTTGCCGCAACTAAAGAAATCCCATGCGCAGCAACAGAGACCCAACACAACCAAAAATAAATAAATAAATAAAATTTTTTAAAAAAGAAAAAAAATTAATTCATATCAGCCCCTGATTTTAAACCACATGAGGGCAGAGATAGTATTTTGTTCACTGTTGTGTATCCAGTGCTTAAAAGTGTACCTTCCAAATAGTAGGCATTCAATAAATATATGTTAAATGAATGAATACATGCAAGAATAAATGAATAGTATAGGCTTGCTCTGATTAGGGCAATTACATTTGCAAAATATCGTCCATGTGCTAAAAAAGTATATAACCTCCATTGACCCCTGTAGAATTAGTGCATAGTATGTGAATAGCAGAGAATTCACTTCTAAATGGCCAGTCAGAAGTATGAATATTAGCAGTCTTTGATCTTACAAATATACGTAAATTTATATACTTCATCTGTTTGTTCAGCAATCATTTGTTGAAAGCTTAATTCAACAAAAAGTAGAGGATGTCCTCATATTCTCTCCTGGTCTAGAAGGTTGGTGAGTTGGTCTTGAGCTCACTGGGTAGGTCATATGTAAATTTAATATGCAAATTGCAAAAAAATGCAAATATAAACATATAATAAAATCTAGTTATAGATGAGGAAACTTAGAATCAGTGAAACTAGATTATGAATAAGTTAACTTCCAGAGAGGATGGGCAAGTTTTGTGTTATACAATTCTAGCAAATGCATTAACATTTTAGCCTTTATGGAACAAAATATCTAGGAGATCAATTTTATTTTGTGGTTTATAAGTGAAACCTTTTTAATATCAGTGACATTTTATTGATTTTAAAGCAAATTTGGACACAGTAATCAACATCGAGCAAATTCAATAAATAGGAGAACACATTTTCACATTTTATTGAGAAGTATGCAGTTGGGCATTAGCAACAGTGATGATTAATACCCAGAGTCATGTGTTATAAAGATTATGATAATTTGGGCATTATATATTAAGAAGCTGTAGAGAAATTAAGGAGAAATATTTTATGCTAGCAATCGTTTTCTTTTATCAAAGACAATGATATTGCCTTTTGTTTTACACCAAGTTTTATTAAGTACCTACATTTGAAAACTCTAAAGTTGCTTAGTCTAATAATGATGTAGTTCAGGGACTTATTAGTAGAATTTTAAATGGGTGGTTATAATGCCTGTGTTTCAACATACTTTTTTTTTCGTCTACCCACATTCTGCTCCTATAAGTATGTATATTAATAACATGTCTTCTTGGTTAGTTGTCACATCATTATATAATGTCCATTGTTATCTCTTGTTAACTTTTTTGACCTGAAGCCTATTTTGTCAGATACGAGTATGGCTACACCCACTTTCTTTTGGCAACTATCTGCCTGGATCATCATGTTCCATTTCTTCACTTCAAGACGATGTTTATCTTTAGAGCTGAGATGAGTCTCCTGGAAGCAGCCTATAGTTGGGTCTTGTTTTCTAATCCATCCAGCCACAGCATGTCTTTTGATTGTTGAATTCAATCCATTTACATTCAGGGTGATTATTGACAGATACGGATTTGGTACTACCATTTTATCTTTTATTTTCTGGTTGCTCTATAACTCCATTGTTTTTTCTTGTGTTTCTGTCTGCTGTTTTAGCTTTGTGCCTTTCTAAAATTTTCTGTGTCCTCTTTTTTTTTTTAAAAAAACTTTTGTGTCTCTGCTCTAGATTTATTTTGTGGTTACCATGAGGTTTGTATAAAATGCCTATAGATAAAATAGTCTGATAGCTTCTAATTTTTATTTGTCTATACGAGATCCATCCTTTTCCTCTTCCCCTTTTATGTTTTTGTTATTTCAAGTTATCCCTTTTTATGTTGTGAGTTTGTTACCAAATTGAAACTATAGTTATTTTAACTTATTTTAACCTTTAACCTTTATGCTATAATTGTTTAACAGCCTATTCTGATTTACAGTTGCAATTTTCTGATTAGTTCTGTCTATTTATTACCTTACTCACAGTTTTGTGTACTTTTGCCTTTTTGTTTCAGGTAGAAAATCTCCTTTCAACATTTCTTGTAAGGTAGATCTAGTGGCAGTGAACTCCTTCAGCCTTTGTTTAAAAAAGCCTTTATATCTCCTTCATATCTGACAGGTAACTTTGCTGAATAGAGTGTTCTTGGCTGACAGATTTTATCTTTCAATATTTTTAGTATGTCTTTCCACACTCTCCATCTCTCCTGGCCTGTAGAGATTCTGCTGAGAAATCTGTGTATAGCCTAATTGGGGTTCCCTTGTAGGTTACTATTTTCCCCCAGCTGCTTTTAAAATTCTTTTTGTCATTGACTATTTTAATATTATGTATCTTGGAGACATCTTTTTGCATTGAGATAATTAGGTGTCCTCTTAGCTTCACGGACTTATACATTCAGCTCCTTCTCCAATTTTGAGAAATTCTCAGCTGTTATTTCTTTAAATAAACTCTCTGTTCCCTTCTCCCTCTCTTCTGAGATACCCATTATCCTTATGTTGCCCTTCCTAATGGAGTAGATAGTTCTTGGAGAATTACTTCACTTTTTAAAAATCTTAGTTCGCTCTCCTCTTCTGCCTGAATTATATCTAGATTTCTATCTTTTTAAAGAATTGTTATTGGAGTATAGCTGATTTACAATGTTGTGTTAGTTTCAGGTACGCAGCAAAGTGAATAAGCTATACATATACATATATCCACTCTTTTTTTAGATGCTTTTCCCATATAGGCCATTACAGAATACTGAGTAGACTTCCCTGTGCTATACAGTAGGTTCTTATTAATTATCTATTTTATGTATAGTAGTGTGTACATGTCAATGCCAATCTCCCAATTCTCATTGATTCTGTCTTCCAAATGGTCTGCACTATTTGCAATGCTTCCTAGTGCTGCTTTTTTGTTTGCTATACTCCTACGGGACTCATGAATGCAAAACACCATTGGCTATCAGAGCTAGGTGATTTGGGGACCCATACCTCAGGTGATAGCCTTAAAGTTAGGCCATTGTATGTGTAGTCCAAACCCTTCATTCCTCAGAGAGAAGCTGGGAGTTGGGTGTTCCCTTCTGATTTTAAGTCACTGTTCAGGGAATTGGGTTTATAGGAAGAATGTGCCCCAACCTTTCCCATTTGTTTTGATGTGGGTATTTTCACAGTCACTGGATACGTAGGAGTCACTCAGCTAGTTTCTGAATTTCTCTTAGAGGGAGTTGATCCACGTGTAGCTGTATATTTGGTGTGTTATTAGGAGGAGGGAATGTCAGAAGCCTTCTGTGTCACCATCTTGATCTCAGGGGTTTTAGAAGCTCTTTTTGTTAATTGAGAGAATCTATGAAGCACACCCATGAATACTTCAGAGGAACTTGTGTTTGTGTGTGTGTGTGTGTGTGTGTCTGAACTGTACTTAGATACCTTCAATATTTAGTGACATTAAACGAACATTTATTCCTCATAGTTTATGAGAACTTAACAAAAGTTTTAAAAATCACATGGTTGGTCTGCCACATGCTTTGAACTATGGTTTGGTGGCATTGCCCTAAATTTATCTTTGCTCAAAACTGTTTCTTAATTTTAACATCATTTGTTATCTGTAGAGGATGAAGATTTTTCAAATCATAAAGTCCTGATTCTTTCATGTTTAAATTCCTTCCTTTAGTGTAATTCTCTCCTCTCATATCTTATTATAAGCAATAAGAAGAAATCAGATGACATTTTCAACATCCTGGCTGGAAATTTCCTTAGCAAAATCATCCAGTTCTTTAGGTATTTATTTTTTACATTCCACATTACTGCAGTTTTTATTTATTTATTTATTTTGCCAAAATCATTGGGGAGGTATGAATAGAGGTTGGAAGTATTATTCTGACAGAAGTACCTCCACATGGAAATATGAAGTCAGGGAAGTAGAGGGTAGCCCTAACATTCCCCAGCTCTCCTTTCACATCCCCTCCCCTATCTTAACATATTGGGCTTAACCAACAAACCTCTGCTTGTTAGAGATGCATCTTGTCCTTACAGAGGAAAACAGGGGTTTATCAGCACAGGCCAGCTCCTGTTCCTACCTTTATGAGGCAGTTCCAAAAACTAGCATCCTCTGTACTTTGTGGATCCTTCTGAGCTGCTACAGTTTGACTTGGAGCTCAAAAGTCCTGAAGTGACTTTGAATATAATACCAATTTTTTCATCCCAAGAACTTGGAATGCTCCAGGATAGTATTTCACTACTATTCTGTTCCCCATAATACACTGTCAAAAATACCTATTTAAAGGTTATCTAATGAAGTAAAATCATATCACAGCTATATTATAATAATATTATGGCAGTAATATATAAATGCCCCCAACATAATCCTTTCAAATTACTAAATAACCAGTGAAATATCAGTCAAAACATACTATTTACTTGGCAATGTATGTTAATAGTCCAATACTCAGATATCTAAATTGATGTCATAAGGAATTAAAATCCATAATTCACCTACACAATTGCTTATAATATTGCAGTTCCAATGGCTATTAACCAAGGGTTCCTACAGTAAGCCAAATAACTGGGACTTATGGCTGCAGTGTGAGTTGTAGCTGTGTAGTACTTCCTGTGAATGAGTGTGTATATTTCATTACTAGATTATTGTGGCAGCACATGTATTTCATGCACCCAATCCAGCTTTTATTAGAAATAAAATGTTGCACATCTAACTTATATTTATTCTTTCCCAATTGGTTCTCAACATATATAATGCCAATGTACATGTCTGTGTCACACTTTTCATATATAATTGTGATGGGAATAAGCGCTTTGGGCATTGAATCATTGTTGCTTCTAGTTTTGTGAATTTGCTTTGTTTGAAGGAGTCTTGTCTTCTATTGATGCAGACACCAAGATGAAGTAGACATTCTCTTACAGGTTATCACAATGTCAGAGAATTAGAGATCAACAAATAACCACCTTAATATTGCTCTTTTTAGATCCTGAAAATATTTTAAACTTAATAGAAAGAGGCAAGTCAGATTGTAAGAATTCAAAAACAGATTATATTTATCACTTAAAACCACTTATATGTAGCAAATGAAGTTTCTATGGCTAAGCTCACTACAAATTTATGCTACTTACTTGTAAAATCTGTTTCTCCCATTCATAAAAGACTAGAAAGAATAATAATACATCAATTTCAAAAAGCAAGATTATTCCTATATGTATGGCTTTAATAAGGATGAGATATTAACCTCACTTAGAAGTAGATTAATTCATCCAAAGAACACTTAGTAATTTTTATGAATAATTTACTCAGGCAGCTTTTAAAGTCATTCATGACACAAGTTTGCCTCTCCTGTAATCTACAGATGAATATATCTAAGTAATTTAAGCAAACATAACTTATTTTTATTAGTCAGAGATGGCATAAAGTCATGCCATCTACTTACTTATGTGCAGGCTAATGAGTTTTATTCATTGAATAAGTAATCAATACTGCATATTCAATTTGGTTCAGGCTTTCTGGTGAAAATTAAGTAGTGCTATTCAAATTATTTAGCCCTTTTCCTCTAAAAATCTCATTTTCTGTAATAGAAAAGCTGTCCATGAGCATGATTTTCACTGCTGCCTATAAGATTATCATCATGAATGATGTGGTAAAAGCTTCAGATTGAGCCATAACTCAGAGATAATGTTTTTCTCTTATTTTGCAATTGATAACTTGTATCTTGAATTTTGTGGGAGGGATAGGCTTAATGACCAAAGTGTTATAGTACTATACACATTTCACTGTTATGCCCCTCTACTTTTTTAATGTATGAAATTATTAATCATTTATATCTTTCAGCAAAGTACTCAATACTAGTTAATTCAATGTTAAACTTGAAATTAATCACTTTTTCAGAGATAGCGTCTTTCTCATCTGAAAATTGTAATTCCTATTTAATAAACATATTAATTACTGCTTCTGTATTTATGGAATATTTATTTTGCTTTTCTCCCAAATCAACTGAGGAAGCAATGCCTATAAAACCAACCCCCAAAGCCACATCTGTTAAAATTATAAAGTGTTAATAAAAAAAAAGTTTGTCTGGTCATGCAGACTTTTTCTATGTAGAAGGTAAAACATACTGTATATCCACCTGCCAATAATTACGCAGCACTTGCTCAAGGTGTACTTGTTATTCATGTGCATTTTCTTTTGCAATTTCAAATAACTTTCTCATATTCTTCACACATCAAAATTTACTGTAGGTCCAGCATATAGCCCATTGTGGAAGTTTGCAATAGAAAAAATATATATACTTAATATTCTGGAGATAGGTCTTCTTTTCCTGACACTGTCAGAATAGCATTGTTTTGTGCTTTTCATTCACTTCCAAGAGAGATTTTTTTCTCTTGAAGTGTAGATCTGATAGTACAGGGAAGCTTAAGTCTTCATTTAAAGGCACACAGATGCATTGAATCATTACTGTTCTAGTTTATGTAACATAGTCTGTATTCACAGCATAAAAATATAAAAATATAAAAAATATTGGTTAAATAAGATTTAGTTTAAAAATAGCCAAAACAGAAGAAGAAAAGCAAGAGGCATATATTTCTGAGAGATGTCTTGGATTTGGGTGGATAAGTCTTCAAATATAAAACAGGTTAATAGAATAGAGGTTAGAGTGCCTTTATAGATATAGAATACATAACTAGGATTAATGAAAGGAAGCTACAGAGACACATTGTAGACCAGTAGTAATAAGAATTCTTTACTTCTGTTGCCATAAACCAGATTAGTTGCTGTGTTCTCTCAATGTCAGAAATGAAGAAACATAAGTGGCAAGGTAGCAATTAATTACAAATCTTATAGACGTGGTTCCAGAATTGGCAGCAGTTAGAAGAGATTCTTGATCAGATTCAATTTATTTTCCAGACTCTTTGATTTTACATTGTCTATATGGCAGAGTCAGTATGTTCTAATCTCTAAAGTAAAATGCCATCAAAAGACCACTGTAGTTAGAGGCACAATGATGTGAAAGAGAAGATTCTGGATCCTCACTACCTGGATTCCAAAATGAGCTCTATCACTTACTAAGCCTCACATTAGACAAATAAACTGATATTTCTAGGTCTCAGTCGTCTCACAAAAATTGAATAGGACCTATTTTTGTGAGAATCACATGATGTTATGTTCATAAAATATTTAACACATACTAGATAGAAAATCAATGTTAATAATTTAACACTAAATTCTGAATAATATTTGCCTCATGGTATCTTCAAATATCAATTTTAGTGTCACAATTTTCAGTTGAGCTCTTCATAAATTTAGTGGGATATTTAATAAAATCTCTGTACTCCCTTTATTGAAAAATTTATTCAAAGGCTGATGATCTTTAGTCTCTTTCCTCACCTTGTGTTTTTTTTTTTCTAAAATTAGAATTTAAACTTTTAAATTTACATTTAGGCATAACTTTATCCCCAAATTTTGGTATGTTGAACTTTTATTTCTATTCAGTTCCACTTACTTTATAACTTTCCTTATGACTTACTTTTTAACCTATAAATTATTTAAAAGTATGTAGCTAAGTTTTCAAATATTTGGGTTGTTTCTAGATTTCTCATTTTTATTGACTTCAATTTTCATTGTATTTTGGTAAAAAAAGAAAAAACAGAAATACCCTGTACCATTTAATCCTGTAAAAATTCATCAAAATTTGCTTTTATGGCTCAATATACGGTATAAACTAGTTTAAAAAAATGAATTTTCAAAAATGTGTATATTTGTAGTCAGTAGTAGTGCTATATTAACTATCAATATATCTAGGATAGCTGATAGTTGTTTCCTATCTCTTTTATGACAATTTTTTAATCTAGTTGTTCTATTATTTTCTTATAGAAGGGTATTGTATTCTCCAATTATGAATTTGAAATTGTAATTAGTCCATGTAATTTACATATTTATGTTAGTTATGTGTCCCTGATAAATTACCCACTTATTACAAAGGATACAACTCAGGAACAGCCAAAAGAAAGAGGTAGGTAGAGTAAGGCATGTGGGAAGGGAAGTGGAGCTACCATGCCTCTCTGGGCATGCTGTACTCCCAGCACCTTGATGTATTCACCAACCCAGGAGCTTTCTGAACCCCTTTGGTTAGGGCTTTTTATGGAGGCCTTCCTATGTAAGTATGAATGATTAAATTATTGTTATTAATAAAAATTATTATTAATTCCACCTCCAGCCCCTTCACTCCATCACCAGAGGTCAGAGAGAAGAGCTGAAAATTTCTACCCTCTATCCATATAGTTGTTTCCCCTGGCAACCAATCCCCATCCTAGGGTTACCCAGAAGCCCCCTGCAATCAGTCATCTCATTAGCATGCAAAAATGTACATAACTTGACAGATTACAAGGGTTTTAGGTGCCATCTGCAAGGAAACAGGGACAAAGATGAAATATACATTTCTTATGTCACAAAGGGACTTTTGGAGACAGTTACAGTGCTAGATAGCTGGCAATACCTTGCAGGACTGTGGCAGGGCTCTCCAGGAGCATCAGCATCAGATGTATGGGGCTGTTTCTCCCATAGGTGGGATTCATAGGTTCAGGAATCAAGGGATGAAAATGAGAGCAGCATCACTTACTGTTACCCCTAGTGACCCACTAGCCAAATTTTTGCTTCCTGTCCCTGAAACCTTATACTCTGCTGGTCTAGTGGTCTTAGTTCCAAAAGGAAGGATGCTTCCACCTGGAGACACAACGACGATTTACTAAACTGGAAGTTAAGACTGCCGTCTAGCCTCTATTGGTCTCCTTATGCCTAAAAATCAATGGGCAAATAGGGAAGTTATTGTGCTGGCTGGGATGATAAATCCTGACTATCAAGGGGAAATTGGGCTACTACCCCACAACAGAGCTAAGGAAGAACATGTCCTGAATACAGAAGATCCAAGGAGTCTCCTGGCATTACCATGCCCTGTGATTAAAGTCAATGAAAAACTGCAACAACCCAAACCAGGCTAGACTACCAATGGCCCAGACCCTTCAGTAATTAAGATTTGGGTCCCCTCACCAGGTAAAGAAACATGACTAGATGAGGTGCTTGCTTAAGGCAAAGGGAATATGGAAAGACTATTGGAAAAAGGTATTATAGCTATGAATACCAGCTTTGACTGCATGATTAGTTACAGAAACAAGGAATGTAATTGTCATGAGTATTCCCTCCTTAATTTGTTATGAATATGTTCATGTGTATGTATATACATATGTCAAATATCTTATCCTCTTATCATGTAACATAAAATGCATTGACTTTATATTATAATATACATTTAAGTTATGGGATATCAAGGAGAAGAGTCAACATCAACAAGGACTTTGCTTCCTATTCTAGGGAAGAGCTAGAGCATTTTCAGTTGTATGCAGGATAGTTGTATCATGTCAGGTAGAAGTATAACCTTGTTATTATCCTTATTTGTAGATTAAGTATGGTTTAAGGAGATGTATATGGGTAACAGATTGACAAGGGGTATACTTGTGATGGATAATTTTATGTGTCAAGTTGACCAGCCTATGCAGTGCTCAGCTATTCGGTCAAACATTATTCTGGATGTTTCTGTGAGGGTGTTCTCAGATGAGATTAACATTTTGAAAACATCATTAAAATATATATTAAATAGAGATGATAAATAGGTGACATTGAGGATGTAATCAAGCTCTGTAGTAAGGTCTTCAAATACTTAAACAATGCAACAGCTATTTTGGAAAGAATGGTCCCAACAAATGAAGCTTTTATATCAACATTATAAGTTTGAATTATTTTGCTTGTTGGAGCCCTCCATGAAATCTCTGGCACAGAGCAGGATTTAAGAAAGATTGGCCAGTGTCATCTCTCTAAGAAAAAGAGAAAGCCATGGTTCATATTTCCCCTGGCAGTAACTTTTAATCTCCAAAGAAATCTAGATCATTCAAATTATCCCCCAAATCTTAAGATTTAAATCAATAGAATTTGAGTAAAGCATGTGCCTGCCATAATGTGGGTGAGCCTCATCCAATCAGTTGAAGCTCTGAGTAGAGCAAAAAACCAGCATCCTGAGCATTAAAGAAAATTCTCCAGCAGATTGCCTTTAGTTCTTCCTGGTTTTCCAGTAAACTGCCTAGTAAGGAGACAATACATACACATGCATGTATGTAAAATTGATACTGTCTCAATCTAGGGCATGTCATGGGCATGTTGAATGCATTAGGAGCACTGACCCTCCATGCAGTTGAAAATTCACATATAACTTTACAGCTGGCCCTCTATACCCACAGTTTTACATCCTCAGATTCAACCAGTACTGTAGTACTGTAGTATGTATTAGCTGAAAAATACCTGCGTATAAGTGGACCCACACAGTTCAAATCTGTGTTGTTCAGGGATCAACTGTATATTAGTATTTCTTATCAAAGTAACTAATTTGCCATAAACACCTTGCTTCTCTTAAAACAACAAAATTTATTTTTTCTCTCTGAAGTGGTCCATGCATTTCATGCTTAGGAAAGAAATGTAAATATCTTTGCTAACTGATAATTTACTATAAAAAAAACCCAACTTTACAATCAATTTTCAATAAGGAAAGAGATGGTGAAGTTAATTCTTTGGGCATGTTTTATTAATGAAATCATACTAGTATTCCTTTTATCATAATCCTATATTTTATCTTTTCAGTTACCTTTTGTAAAATTCTGCCAGAAATTATAATTGTTGTTCAACTTAAGACAATTTTCTCCTAGTAGTAAAGTTTCCCATTTATGGTCTTTTCATGTGCACTCTTGCTAATTCCTTTTCAAAATATTTTTTGTAGACATAATCTTTTGAAATTTCTACAGCTAATCAGTTACATGTTAATAATGTAAGTAATTATAATAAATGCTTATGCTAATCTCTCCTAATATAGTAAAATAATCTATGGTTGGATGTCAAGGCCATTTCAGAGTGGATTAATTCATTAGATAAGCCAGCTGATATGTTTTTGCCATGAGCCCTGAAACAGCATGGTATGCTCTGAAATCAAATGTTTAAGTGGATTTTGAATTCATTGAAATGAATACCAAAGGAACAGTATATAGGATATCAATGTAAGCTAAAGGGAAATAGCTATTTCAAGATAATTTATAATTATGGAATACAGAATTCTGCATCAGTCCTATTTGCCTTCCAGTGCAGGACCACTGACTTTGCAAGGGGTTTTTCTGGTATTAGGGGTGTTTTTGTTTTTTGTTTTTTTTGGCAATACTGAGGAAGATAGAGCAACGCAGGAAAGGTTGTAAAAGCACTAGACTACAAGTTATATGCCCCTAAAATATTTGAATCTCAGTTTCTTTATACATAATATGAAAAGAATTATGCCTACCCAGCAGATTGTTCTAAAGTTTAATGATAAATTATATGCATATCTGCCCCATGTCTATAAACTTGGTTTATATTTAGCATGTAATTTCACACCATGGAGTGTAACTCCACAAATCCTCAAAAGAGTAAAATATGACTAGAAACAAACAACAAACTACCCCATGTTCCTTCAGTATGTATCTGACTGCTCTGCTTGGTTAATGAGTAAAAGGGTCAATGAAAAATTGGCCACTTAAATTTGAGTGTTTCACCTATCAAAGGAGTTATATGTTGTCTAATATCCTAAAATATTGTGACAGCTACATGTAAAATAATGAAATTAGAACACTCCCTAACACCATACACAAAAATAAACTCAAAATGGATTAAAGACCTAAATGTAAGGCCAGACACTGTAAAACTCTTAGAGGAAAACATAGGCAGAACACCCTATGACATAAATCACAGCAAGATCCTTTTTGGCCCACCTCCTAGAGAAATGGAAATAAAAACAAAAATAAGCAAATGGGACCTAATGAAACTTAAAAGCTTTTGCACAGCAAAGGAAAATATAAACAAGACAAAAAGACAATCCTCAGAATGGGAGAAAATATTTACAAATGAAGCAACTGACAAAGGATTAATCTCCAAAATATACAAGCAGCTCATGCAGCTCAACATCAAACAAAACACAACCCAATCCAAAAGTGGGCAGAAGACCTAAATAGACATTTCTCCAAAGAAGATATACAGACTGCCAACAAACACATGAAAGGATACTCAACATCACTAATCATTAGAGAAATGCAAATCAAAACTACAATGAGGTATCACCTCACACCAGTCAGAATGGCCATCATCAAAAAATCTACAATGAATGCTAGAGAGGGTGTGGAGAAAAGGGAACCCTCTTGCACTGTTGGTGGGAATGTAAATTGATACAGCCACTATGGAGAACAGTATGGAGGCTCCTTAAAAAACTAAAAATAGAACTACTATACGGCCCAGCAATCCCACTACTGGGCATATACCCTGAGAAAACCATCATTCAAAAAGAGTCATGTACCACAAAGTTCATTGCAGCACTGTTTACAATAGCCAGGACATGGAAGCAACCTAAGTGTCCATCGACAGATGAATGGACAAAGAAGATGTGGCCTATACATACAATGGAATATTACTCAGCCATAAAAAGAAACGAAACTGAGTTATTTGTAGTGAGGTGAATGGACCTAGAGTCTGTCATATAGAGTGAAGTAAGTCAGAAAGGGAAAAACAAATACCATATGCTAACACATATATATGGAATCTTAAAAAAAAAAAAAATGGTTGTGAAAAACCTAGGGGCAGGACAGGAATAAAGACGCAGATGAGGACACGGGGAGGGGGAAGCGTAAGCTGTGACGAAGTGAGAGAGTTGCATGGACATATATCCACTACCAAATGTAAAATAGATAGCTAGTGGAAAGCAGCCGCATGGCACAGGGAGATCAGCTCGGTGCTTTGTGACCACCTAGAGGGTTGGGATAGGGAGGGTGGGAGGGAGATGCAAGAGGGAGGAGATATGGGGATATATGTATATGTATAGCTGATTCACTTTGTTATAAAGCAGAAACTAACACACCATTGTAAAGCAGTTATACTCCAATGAAAATGTTAAAAAAATAAAATAAAAAATAAATAAAATATTGTGAAAAAAATTTATAAGTAACCTTTTTCTGACTTAGAATAGTCAGATTTAAAAGAAAGCTATGATCAGTAACTTTTGTTCTCTTGCAACACACTGAAGTAGCCAAACTTCAGTGAGAAAAACTAAGGCCCACAAGTAAAGAGAAAGCAAAAAGGAGAGATGGATATGGAATGCCACCAACATCTGATACATTGGTTCTAGTTTTACCAGAGACCCAAATATAATATATCACTGGGATGTATTATGTTTTTACTTTTCTTTGTTTCCCACGAGTAATAATGGATCTTTCTCCAAACTATGAATGCTGATAATAGAAGCAAAAGTAGAATAGAGAAGGAGGATGTATGATCCTGTATAACTGCTCTGCTTGAATGAATCAAGAACATACACATACATGCGCACGCACAAACACACGCACACGTTCATTTCCCTCTAATGAAAGTACAGGCATTCAGAGACATAATACAGATTTCTCATTTAGGCGTATGCATGGAAAAGCAGATGTTGGATGTTTCCCTGCTAAGTCCAAACCATGTTTCCTAGCCATTAGTTCTGTCGTGTTGTTGTTTTTGTTTTTGCTTCTCAATTATTTGCCATATTATAGTAGTATAAAGAAATCTCACTTACACTGAATTTGAAACCACTCCAAGTTTGGGGACAATATCTCTCCACAGTATCTCCAGAATATTAACAGAATGCCAGGCAAATAGTAAGATTTCATAATATAATTACTGAATACATAGTTGAATACCAATATGTGGTACAGAAAGGTGTTAATGCATCAATGGATAGGCAGTGTTCGAGAGGCTGTATGGGGTCTAGAACTAAATTATTTGGTCCTTGATTGTCCTTCCCATTTCCAGAGTGTTTGAATAAATGCATTGGAATCAATGTCTTTCTAGGATTACCTCAATAGTAACAAACTTATGGTTGCCTCAAATCCTTCTGGTAAGTGGTTACAAAGATGTTAACAGTCATTCTTTACCCTAAGATGAGCAGTCCTCAAAAAATCAAGCATGTTTGTCATCTGTCTTCCTTCATGACTGAGGAATACCTCATATATAACACTAAGCCTTGGGACAGCATTTAGAGAATCCCCCAGGAAAACATTAATTTCTATTGTTCAGTAGTTAAAATAATGCCTAGGCATTTTGGTAAGCAGAGCTTATCAGTGATTAATTCACACTGAGAGATGTTGTGTAAGTATTCCTTGGGGCACATGCCATGTGGAACTGATGCATGCTAACTTTATTTTTCTTAAATTGTAATACTGTAACTGTATATTTTATATTATCTCAAGCACAGCACACTTGTCACTGACATGTGCAAGATTCCTCAGCATACCAACATATTCACTAATGAGGTAACACATGCCACATAAGTAAATATTAAATATGGTATTCACTCTCATTTAATTATCTTATGCCAAATGTTTCAAGTAAGGGGTGGATATGCAAGATTTCCATTATATAATCCCAACTTGTACTTATTAGTACATTGTTCATTTGAGGTTTTCTTAAATTCTGGACTGATTTTGAGACCTCAGTCAAGTTCCTGAAATGTCCCCTTATTATCGAAGTTCAAACTGAACCAACTCTTATTTTCAGACCCATATCTTTATTTTTTGCCTTAATTCTTTTCTCCCAACATTACAAAGTACACATGGCTTTATTTAATACCTTCATTAATCCAGTAAAGTAGATTATCAGCCCATTCTTTTTTTATAGTTTTGTAAATTAACTGAGAGAGCCTGCCTCTGAAATAAACATCTCACATCTTAAATCACTTTTGGAATGCGGTGGAATATACTAAATTTAGAAATTCTGAGCAAATGACCTTTGCTATATACAAAAAAATCGTAATATAATTTGCCAAATTTTGGCCTTTTCTCTAAGTCCTCATGACAAAATATCTTAGTAAAGGGAGGCATATTAATCACAAATAATGTCTTATAAATGATTTTGAGCTTCCCAATACCTATTCTTTCTTTAAATTTTTATTCAGCTCTCCAAAAAATACACATAATATGTCTCAACATTTATATATTTATCCTGCCAGAGTACCTGAGGATTCTTTAGATTACTGGTCTTATTTTGACAGTTTCTTAAAATTTATCTTTTATGTACCCATTGGCTATCATCAAAATTTCAGGAAATCCAAATGTCAGAGTTGGCTGTGGATTTATTTAGAGTAAGAATAAAGAAAAAGTGATGTGGAGCCGAAAAATATATCAGCTCATGCTATGTCTGAAGGACATAAGGTAAAAATTGAAGAAAAAATTCACATGGCCAAATACATCTCTGAGCTCAACTGATTATTGTTGAAAGGCAGATCTGCAAGGTTTTCAGGGTATTTTTTCACTTCTTTAAGGTAGAGGTAGGATCTTTATTTTATTGCATAGGATACTTATTCTGTTCATCTTTTTGTCTTCTTCCAGAAAGTGAGAAGTCTCTCTGCACATTTCAGTATTATTTACATGGGAAATACAGAGCCGTACATAGGTAATTAACTTAGATTGTTATCACAAATATACATAGCTCAAAGTATACAACCCACATTCTCCCTGTTCACACAAAATAAACACACTAAAACAAACTTTTATAATGCAGAAGTAGTGCATGGATTAGAATATTAAAACAGTATAGTGAAAAATCAAACATTTGTGTGAACTTGACTTTCTTGGAAGAATCAAAAAATAGAATTTTTATTTTGAGATAGGACAATGATGGAGACATTACTATACTGTCATCCTATCCCTGAAATACATCAGGAAAAATAATCAGTAAGAAAGCAGGATTCCCTTTGATGGACTTTTAGGTAAGATGTTTAAGCTGTATGTATCATAGATTGTACATGTTCTATCTGTTCAACAGAGTTCTGATAAGCATAGCATGAAACTGTTTTAAAAAATACATATTTTACTTTAGGAATATTAAGAAGTATCAGTAAATATATCTGGATCTTACATAGAGTTCATAACCATAGTAGCTTAAAACACTAAGTTTAGTATTACTTTGGTTCGATAGACACTGTCCCTCTTGTGTGTCTTACCAGCTCTTCACCGTCCCCTCAGCTCCTTGTCTCCCACACACATACTGACCTGGCTTCCTTAGGATCTCTTAGGTTAAACTTAAGGTTTAAGCCCTGATACTCAAGCTTTATTTATTTATCTCGGAATTTTACAGGAATCATTGACACCAAAATCTCTGAGTTAATAAGTGATTCTGTGTTTGTATAGACCCAGCTGAATACACTCATATGAGGCCTTTTCAAAAATCAGAGCTTCACCCCCTCCCCGCCAACACTAACCCAGCCCTAGTCTCTTTCCCTCATCACCTACATGACTTCAGAGATGATTTTTTTTTTTTAATTGCCATCTATGTCTGATTCTTCTCTTGATCAAAAATAACCATTTTTCTGGGTCATTGGATAAAAAGGAGTCAACCATATCTAACAGAAAGCTTTATATTGTGACTAGACAGATTGTAAATCTCTTTGGAAGCTGAAAAACTATGCTGTCTTGAGAAAAAGCAAGAAAACAAATTTACCTTTTTTTTTTTAACCAGGATAGAATAATTCTTAACAGCGAAACAATGTTTTTACACTTGCAAATGAGAGCAGAAATTTCAAGTACGTTGCTCGCAAATGAAGGAGAAACTTGTTGCCTTCAGAAAAATAAAGCAAGATTGGAAGGTTATTTAACTCATGAATTCAAACAACTGAAATTGACTGTCATAATAATTGAAAAAAACCTCATAATAAACACCAAAGTCTTGACTACAAGACCTTTGTTACAGTGAATTTTTTTCATGCATTTACTGTTCTTGAAATTAGGATGACATCAACTTCAGTTTCTAAATTATTTTGTTGTATAGCAAATTGTATGGTAATAGAATGAAATTCTGACCTGTACTAGAGAATGAACTATGTTGGTGTACATAAAACTCAGTGTAATTAAGAATTCTGTTACATCTACAGCTTTTCGTATGCCAAGTAAGACTGTAAATTTGAAAAAAACAAGATAGAAAAGTTTGTTAAATAGTATATTAAAATTTGTTGAGTTCTGGTAAGATGCTTATTGTATGAGTAGGTTACATTTTTTCAGTTATTTTGAAAGTGTGTTTCAATGATTCCAAATAACCTCTAAGAGTAATAAAGGCCAGTGAAACTGAAGAAATGATGCTGCCGCTTAGTGAAGATGCTAGCTCTTCAGTATAGGCAAGCCATTCATCAGAAAACAGAAAGGACAGAGGTTAATTAAACCGCTAGTTTAGGAAAAACAAAATAAAAGTTATTTACAGTGTTAATTTAGTCACCTAGGTTATCTCTTTTGGGATTGGTAATAAATCCTCAGTTAGCTGCTCACAGGAGTCAGAATTATAGTGTCAGGGACAACATTTACTCATTTATTAAAGTGGAGCTAAAATAAAATACCCTCCTGCTGTAGGATTCTAACCTGTAATTCAAAAGACTCTTGTGAGGGGTAAAACAACTTCCTCCCCCATTCAGCTCTTTCCTACTTGTAAGCAAAAAGTTGATTATCAATGTAAAATAGAATAAAAATCTAGCTTCTGCTGCCCACATTTACTGGAATAATATCAGAAAAAACTAAAAATAAAGATTTTTCCTTAAAATATAAATTGAGGTTGATGAATTTCTGTATAGACTGGCATAAGCAGATTGGGACAGAACCCACAAATTAATTTAAAGCTCTGATTTCAGGCTGTTCCTCATCTTCATATTAAAACCAGTGTAAACTCTTGGGAGTATAGAATTAAGACCATTTAGCCCAGCCACCAGCCCTGACAAGTGTGAGGTGCTTGCTAGATCCTTTACAATAGCTGCTATCTCCGTGGTTCTGTAGTCAGCTTCCATTCTTACAAAGGACACAGTCTTATGTTTAGCAAGTTCTACCTAAAAGTGTTTTTTTAATATTTGTCTACTTATATTTACCAACTTTTGATCTAAATTCTGCCCCTGAAGACAGAATAACTTGGCGACAATAATTGTAATATAAAATGGAGAGCAATTTCAGTAACACATCAGGTATCAAAATATCAGTAGAAATATTTTTTTAGTTACCTATGAATTGAGTCCTACATTTATGAGATTACATAAGCTATATCTTTCTGGCCTAATCTAGCTGATTTTTGGATTTTTGGATTTTGGAAACATTCTATAGCACAGTGCAAGTACATAGCAATATTTCATGAATATAGGATTTTGTGAAATTAATGGAGATGATATTGGAGAACTACAAAGCCAATTGCAATCAGTTGGGTAACATTTACAAGCGTGAAGATATGATTGGTTTTCAAAGGAAAATTATTTGAAAATCAAGAATGAATGAAGCTGGGGGAAATGAGTTAAGATCTTGAAAGTCTGCAAAAGTAAAAGTATATGATCATGCTGTGAAACTCAAATTATACTGTGATATAATCTGTATAGAAAACTGTATACAAATTCAACATGGTTCATTCTGTATTTTAAAGATTTTGCTTAACTCACATTATAGCTAACGTTCTCTTCATTTTGTTTCAGTTTTGTTTTCTAGATAAATTCTGGAACTATTTTTGAAATCAAGCATGAGCACTCTCAGAAATATCATTTTTATTGACATGCACTTTTTAAATTTTGTACAGTTACATAGGTATAGAATATTTTTGAATTTTTTATAGCTGGAACTCTTCAGATAAAATTTTATATTAAATTCTAATATAACATTTAGGAGGAACTCTTGTTTACAACCATGTGGCAAAACCTGAATCTTATTATCTTAAACCCCAGGAGCTCATGGCATACAGATTAAAAATAAATTAACAATATTCAATTATGTGAACATAGCATAGTTTATTTAGCAGTACTTCTATTTTTGAGTATTTTAAAAATATACTATTTGCAAGGATGCAAATGAATACCTTTTGCCATCCAGTAATTCACATTTCTCTCATTATAGTCTATGTATAAGTTCTAATAATAGAAAATGATTCTAATAATGAAGGTTTTAAGGCTTCTGATTATATTTGATTCTATTACCAAATTACTTTCTAGTGTATATATTGTGACCATGCCAAACAGCCTGTGTTCTCTTGCTGTTTTACTGCTGCCTGTGTTGGATGAGAGTGTCCATTATTCTCTCTGGACAACTGCTCTAGAATAGATACCAGTTTAAATATTTTACACATTGTTTGCCACAGGCTTATTACGTTTTTATATATGTAATAAGGAACCAATATTTGTTATTCCCTATATTTTAATATAATCTTTCAAATAGATTAGATTTGAAGTTTAAGAAGAAAAGAAAAAAATTCTGAAGACAACAATGAAGGGCTGTGTTTTACATAGTGTTCTCGCTATGTAAGACTGAGAGTCTTACTCTCTGGGAGTCTTTTGTTTCTGTGCAAGTTCCAACTGTGGCACTAGATAGCATTCTGTGCTTGGATATTTTACCTATTTCTCTAAGGCTCCCTGGCCCTAAATAGTCACCTCTTTGAACCTTTACCTGAAGCACTGAATCAGAATCGATAGCTCCTTCCTTTACGTCACCCCTAAAGAGCTTATATGCCTTTTATTGTACCCACTGCACTGCCGTGCATGCATTTGCTTGTGTGTGTCACTTATATTAGATTTCTATCTATTTGAAGTTTTATTTATCATAGTGTTTACAGTCCATGGCACAAGTATCTGACTCATAGTAAAAGTTCTTTTAGTAATACTGATTTGACTTGTTTTAATGACTAAATACTTAAGCTTTTCACATATTAAGTTGATGAGACCTCTATAATTGTATAACTTAATTTAAACATCAGAAACGTTGTGAAACATAAGTCACCAAAATTCCTGTACATCTGTTTTTCACTATTCCCATGCCAGTTAGTCTCAAGAATATTAGCAAATTTACAGACACTGACTTTAAAACAAAGCAATTCTCAGAGGTCTACTCTGATATCAATTCTGTTGGCACTGCACCTGACTTTCTGGTCTTTTTCATTAGTCTATCTCGTAAATATCTCTTACATATCTCTTAACAATAGTGGTATCTTATCTTGATCCTGAAGTATTTTGAAATATATCAGTAATAAAAACAAATAGTTTACTTCTTTGTGAGACATCAAAACAAATTATATCAAGAGAAATGTCTGGTTTCACATGGCATCTGATAGTAGTCTATCATGTAATCTTTCCCAGCTTCTCACTAAAATTCCCATGAAGACAAAAAAGAAAGCTGAAAGTTTAAACATTTAAAGGTATTATATAATTACTTGGAAGATTTCACAAATAAGAAGAACAGAGTCGATTTGGAAAAAAAAAAAAAAGTGTATCATCTATAATTTACTTCACTTAAAAGCAGCCCAGTTTACCTAAATATAGATGGATAAAAGACACTTTGGTGCCTCCAGGGGGCACTATTTCCTTTCATATAGAGAGCCATAAGTAAAGAACAGAGCGGGAAAGCTTGTGGGGTCCCCAAAGCTGGTGGATACCACCTTATTCACAGACCAAGATAAGTAAGCCAGGCAAAGACAGAGGCAGGACTAGACCTAGTGTCTCTGAAGGTGACTAATGACAGTGTTAGCAGGAAGCAAAAACTTTCAAGTTTCAGAAAACGAGCATGACCTTAAGAGTAGATCCCAACTTGGGTACAAAAGGACTGCACTTGCTGAATATCCACCAGGCCAGTAGGCGTAAGAAGATCAGGAGTTTAATGAGGTTGCCTGGGTAGCTTTTCAAAATACGCATACTTTCACTCCACCCATATCTCTAATTTTAGAGTACGGTAATTTCCAGCTTTTTGTGCATAAGAATCAGAGGAGAACCTATAAAAATTCAGAATTCCAGAATTTGTTTTTTTAGTAAGTCTGGGGTGAGCTTCAGAGTTGTAATCACATGAAATAAAATGTGTTCCAGCCACAGGTGTAACAGTTCTGAGCCCTCATGGAGCCTACATTCTAGCAGGGGGTAAGGTGGAACTCTAGACAATAAACAAAACAAATTATGTATTGTTAAAAGATAATAAAGACTATGGAAAAAATAACTAATAACATGGTAAAGTGGGGCCAGAAAAATCAGAGCAGTAAAAGCTGCAGTAAGAAATGTGGTGGTTATGGTAGCTGTTGAAAAGTGGCCTTTGAGCAATTTGAATAACATAGTCAAGTATTGCAAGTGTAAGTGGTCATGGAAGACCCTCTTTGTGGAGTTGGGAGAGGAGACTATTTTTTTTTTAACCAGGAAATTCTCAAGCCTCTCCTCCCTCCTCTCAACATTTACCTACCTACCTCAGAACTCTGAGGATGTTATTTCATGAGAAAGTAGACCATTGAATAAGTTTACTACGAAAGATAGAGTAAAAACTCCTAACAAAAATATTTTATATAGAGATTAAGAGGAAGTTTTCAGAAAGATTTTCAAATCCATAGTAAAATATAATGTATAAAAATATAGCATTTATAAATTTAAAAATATATTTAAGAGACTGAGAAAAAATAATTGGAGAAAAGATAACTCATCATATAAATAAGCACTTGGAGGAAAATAAAATTTTATTAACAAATTTAAAAATATCTAGAAAGCAGAATTGAAGAGTAGTGTAGAAACTAAAGTTGAGATACTTTCAAAGACATTGAAGAAAAGGAAAATGAAATGAAAGTATGAAATATGTGATATAAAATATAGTGCTGTATAATATACTATATCTAATGTAATAGTGTGCAGCTTTTCAAATTTTACAATAATTTATTACATTTAAAAATACAAATATGTTTTAAAAACACATATAACCTAGAAAATAATGAACATGTGTGAGGTTACAAATCTCAAAAATTAATTACTTCATAGTTTTATTGATAGGTTAAAATAAACTGTTAAAGCAACTAGAATAAAATACTAATAAAGCAAATGTAAGAATAAGATACTTGGAAAAGCCAAGACAATCAAGTGAAATACACTGAAGCTAAGGTAAAGTATATATTTGTTAATTTTTTAAAGTTAGTTTTATTAAGTTCTAGTAATAAGCAGTTAAAATCATAATGACAAGCAATCTTATTAACAGTCACAACAAAACATAGTAGCTAGGAATAAACTGATTAAAAAATTTTGTGATCTAGATAGATATATACATATATATATAGATAAATACATAGATACATGGATAAATTAGGTAGAGTTCTATTTTTCTATTAAGTTTATGCTTGTTCATAAAATATATCTGTGTGTTTTGTTCTAGATGTATATGGGCATTGATTTGCTATATCATATCTACATCTGTGAATTAATAAACTGAATGCCTATTTTTTCAAGCAGGAAATGTCAAATAAGCCATATATTCCCAGAAAAAGAAGGGAACAGACCATAAACATGAAGTATTAATGAACACCAGAAATAAACAACAAATAGTACTCAAACCAGTGTTTCAATATAATAGGTTACACTACCAGAGTTCTCCGGAAGAAAGCTAACTGAGCACAAACTCCAACTCAAGTATTCTGAGATATAAAGACTTCTGAAAGGGCAGATCCTGTTAACTTCTTTCATTCTTCTGTATGGAAGATTAATAGGGTTTTGGCAGAAAATAAATGGCAAATACAAAAGTGTAATTGAGAGTTTAATAAAGGCACTCATTACAAAGGTATAAGCAAGTTTAAGAAAATTAACAAAGGAGGGTGATATCCAATATTAATGGGAAAGCATTGTGGGATATGGTTGTGATCAAGTAATTCTCTTTGTAGTCAAACTGTCAGTCATCTATAAAGGCAGTATAAAACATTTGTGACAAAAGGCTAAAAAGCATAGCACATAAAATATAGAAAAAACCCTTACATATATTTTATAAAACTAAAATTTATTAAAAATAAATATTCAAGGATGAAGAATCCATGACACAAACAGTACAGCTAATTTCACCCAAAATCTAAGAAATTCAAATTAAATACAAATTCAAATAAAAAAGGAATTGCTAAATTTAGCAAGAATATTTTTTAAAGTTCTAAAATATCAGCCATGATATTGTTTGAAGGACTCTTACTACAATTATATAAAAATATTATATATTTTATATAAAGTTTTAAAAGCATTTATTTTTAAATTTATATTATAATATACTTGCATATTACTTTTTAGTGTATTGTACAATAGTATTTTTCCCCTTTAGTATAATTATTTGTTTCACTGTTCATTAAATATTTTAATCATTCCCATGACCACGTAATGTTATTTATATTCTTGGGTTCCTGACTGTTCTATTCTGCTTCATAAGTCTCATTGTCACCAAGATCCTTATTCACTGAAAAATAAAGACTGGATACATAGAAAAATTTGCGAGGACTAATGCCAACAGGATTATGTATTTAAATATTTTTCTCTATGGTGTTTGCATATTAAAAAATTTTTTTTCAGTGTATTTTATCCTAAACTCTTTTAAAAAATATCTACAAACTATTGGTTATACTACTTTAATAATTGTATCCAATGGTGTTTGTAAAATAGAGTATCTACAAAAGAAAATCTATTTAATAAATGTTCAGATATATCATTCCATTTTTCTTTAAAACCCTCTATGTGCGCTAGTATGGGAACAAGATTTAAACTCTAGCTTTTGAACTCCTATACTTCTGTATTGTTCTATTTTAGATTGTGCTGTAATTTTAATAAGTTATGAAAGGTCAGTTTAGTGAGATTCCAAAAAGTTAATGCAAGATCATTGTCAAGTTTTGGTAACAAGGCTCCTTCACCTCTGTTAAGGAACTCAGGCATTTATTGGCCAAACTTTCCAGATAAACATACAACTTTTCATCTTATGGATCTCAGCAGCAAGTTCTCTCTCTTTTCACATTAGTATAACAGTATCACCCCAGATGCCAGACTTGTGTGCCAATTCCATCAGTTTATTCTTGTTTGTGAGTTCCTTATTCATTTGTTCAACTCATATAACTTTGATGAATTAAATCTGTGATTGAACCCTTAGAATATAACTGGAAAATCTTCTCATCTCTAAACTGATAGTGATATTACTAATTAATTTTTATGATACGTTGTAGCATCAGAAATCCTAAGGTATGTAACAAAAAACACCCCTCAATAATGTCAAAAACAATAAAAATTACAAATCTAGTTCTGCAGAATGATGGTCCTGATTCAAGTGCTAATAAGTACATTAATTTTCACTTTTCATTTTGATCCCAAAATATAATTCCTATTTCTTTAGATGTTAGTAAAAACATATTACCCTCTGAAAACTGAAAACTTCTGTACATTGGTGAAATGAGGTGGTTGGCTGTGGCCAGTTCTAACTGCACAGGACTCTGTTGTTTAACATTTGCCATGATGACTGGCATTAATAGGTTCCTTGGCTGGCAGCACTGTCAGACAAAGGAGAAATTATGTGAGATGGATGCATGAACTTCCATTCCTCCCAGAGCTGAGCACTTGTTTCCAGCACTTAGGAATGTAAGCAGAGCACAGGAAGGAGTCACCTCTGTACTTAACATTTTGCGGGTCCTGTAACTAGAGAGTCAGTTTTCTGTTAGCATTCTCACTTCAGACCTCCAAGTTTGTTTTTGAAAATTGCACAGTATTAAGGCTGCTTTCGGATATTTGAAAACAATGTATCTCTCTAGTGCAATGAAAAATGTCACAAATTAGGCAGTGGTAAATATTGATGGATATGCTATTTCACGAAATAAAAGTTCAGGATTGTTACAGTATATATCATTTAAAAAACATGTAGCCCAAGTAAAAGCCACAATTAGAGATAATAATTGTGCCCTGCACATGTAAGCAATATAAGCACTCTCTATCCTCTTGTAATCTTTTTTCTAGAAAACGGAAATACTCTTGCAGTCATAAATGCAGGCGGTTTGCTGTTTTGGTCAGTGCCTTGCTGTGTTTCTCTCTGGGAAATCATCTCTCTGGCCCCATGTTTCCCTCTTGATTTAAATTGAATCATGAAAGCTTATAATAATGTAAAGGTAGAACTGGAAGAAAGGCTAATAATGATCTAAAAAATACTATAGTCCATGTTGTAACCATTGACAATTACATTTGACCTGCAGCATAAACTATGTGAGAAAATATAAAATGTGGAGGAGTTGACGGACTAGAGTTCAAAGGAGATCAAAGAACATGAGAGGGATCTAGAATGATGGAGGTACTGACCAGAAAATGGAATTAAAAAGATGAAATTAGAGAGAGAACACATGATAATGAGGAGAAATGTTCAAGGAACTGAGAGGAGCTAAAATTATGGGAAATGTCAAGAATAGCGCAGTGATCAAATCAATAATGGATGCATAAAGATTTACTTGAGATTTTGCCAAGTCAAGAGGAGGAAGATTCAGTAAGTCACTACTGAAGGTAGAGGTGAGAAAACAATAAAGCTGTAAGGTGATAATCCCCCATTTAATACATTTAAATATTTTGTATATTTTAATCTAGATATGCTATATTCTAAATGTAAAAAAATCAATTTTTTTTTAAACTTCCAACAAAGTGCAGAGCTTCTTATCCTTCAAAAACTAAATTTCTGCCTCAGAACTCTTGCCACTTTCTTTTCCTTACATAATCTCCTATCTCCTCTGTAATTGTTTTTTCTAGTTCTTATTAGTTTTTTTTTCAGTATCCTTATTGGAGTATAATTGCTTTACAACGGTGTGTTAGTTTCTGCTGTATAACAAAGTGAATCAGCTATACATATGCAATATCCCCATATCCCCACCCTCTTGCATCTCCCTCCCACCCTCTTTATCCCACCCCTGTAGGTGGACACAAAGCACAGAGCTGATCTCCCTGTGCCATGCGGCTGCGTCCCACTAGCTATCAATTTTACATTTGGTAGTGGATATATGTCCATGCCACTATCTCACTTCATCCCAGCTTACCCTTCCCCCTCCCTGTGTCCTCAAGTCCATTCTCTACGTCTGCATCTTTATTCCTGTCCTGCCCCTAGGTTCTTCACAACCTTTTTTTTTTTTTTAGATTCCATATATATGTGTTAGCATATGGTATTTGTTTTTCCCTTTCTGACTTACTTCACTCTGTATGACAGACTCTAGGTCCATCCACCTCACTACAAATAACTCAATTTTGTTTCTTTTTATGGCTGAGTAATATTCCATTGTATATATGTGCCACATCTTCTTTATTCATTCATCTGTCGATGGATACTTAGGTTGCTTCCATGTCCTGGCTATTGTAAATAGAGCTGCAAAGAACATTGTGGTACGTGTCTCTTTTTGAATGATGGTTTTCTCAGGGTATATGCCCAGTAGTGCGAGTGCTGGGTGATATGGTAGTTCTACTTTTAGTTTTTTAAGGAACCTCCATACTGTTCTCCATAGTGGCTGTATCAATTTACACTCCCACCAACAGTGCAAGAGTGTTCCCTTTTCTCCACACCCTCTCCAGCATTTATTGTTTGTAGATTTTTTGATGATGGCCATTCTGACTGGTGTGAGGTGATACCTCATTGTAGTTTTGATTTGCATTTCTCAAATGATTAGTGATGTTGAGCATGCTTTCATGTGTTTGTTGGCAATCTGTATATCTTCTTCGGAGAAATGTCTGTTTAGGTCTTGTGCTCATTTTTGGATTGGGTTGTTTGGTTTTTTGATATTGAGCTGCATGAGCTGCTTGTATATTTTGGAGATTAATCCTTTGTCAGTTGCTTCGTTTGCAAATATTTTCTCCCATTCTGAGGGCTGTCTTTTCATCTTGTTTATGTTTTCCTTTGCTGTGCAAAAGCTTTTAAGTTTCATTAGGTCCCATTTGTTTATTTTTGTTTTTATTTTCATTTCTGTAAGAGGTGGGTCAAAAAAGATCTTGCTGTGATTTATGTCATAGAGTGTTCTGCCTACATTTTCCTCTAGAGTTTTATAGTGTCTGGCCTTACATTTAGTCTTCAATCTATTTTGAGTTTATTTTTGTGTATGGTGTTAGGGAGTGCTCTAATTTCATTCTTTAATATGTAGCTGTCCAGTTTTCCCAGCACCATTATTGAAGAGGCTGTCTTTTCTCCACTGTATATTCTTGCCTCCTTTATCAAAGATAAGGTGACCATATGTGCATGGGTTTATCTCTGGGCTTTCTATCCTGTTCCATTGATCTAAATTTCTGTTTTTGTGCCAGTACCATACTGTCTCGCTTACTGTAGCTCTGTAGTATGGTCTGAAGTCCGGGAGCCTGATTCCTCCAGCTCCGTTTTTCTTTCTCAAGATGGTTTTGGCTATACGGGGTGTTTTGTGTTTCCATACAAATTGTGAAATTTTTTGTTCTACTTCTGTGAAAAAATGCCACTGGTAGTTTGATAGGAATTGCATTGAATCTGTAGATTGCTTTGGGTAGTAGAGTCATTTTCGGAATGTTAATTCTTCCAATCCAACAACATGGTATATCTCTCCATCTGTTTGTATTATCTTTAATTTCTTTCATCAGTGTGTTATAGTTTTCTGCATAGAGGTCTTTTGTCTCCTTAGGTAGGTTTATTTCTAGGTATTTTATTCTTTTTTTGCAATGGTAAATGGGAGTGTTTCCTTAACTTCTCTTTCAGATTTTTCATCATTAGGATATAGAAATGAAAGAGATTTCTGTGCATTAATTTTGTATCCAGCTACTTTAATAAATTCATTGATTAGCTCTAGTAGTTTTCTGATATCATCCTTAGGATTCTCTATGTATATTATCATGTCATCTGCAAACAGTGACAGTTTTACTTTTTCTTTTCCGATTTGGATTCCTTTTATTTCTTTTTCTTCTCTGATTGCTGTGACTAAAACTTCCAAAACCATATTGAATAGTAGTGGTGAGAGCGGGCAACCTTGTCTTGTTCCTGATCTTAGAGGAAATCGTTTCACTTTTTCACCATTGAGAACGATGTTGGCTGTGGGTTTGTCACATATGGCCTTCATTATATTGAGATAAGTTCCGTCTCTGCCTGCTTCCTGGAGGGTTTTTTTTTTATCATGAATGGGTGTTGAATTTTGTCAAAAGCTTTTTCTGCATCTATTGAGATTATCATATGGTTTTTATCCTTCAATTTGTTAATATAGAGTGTCATATTGATTGATTTGCATATATTAAAGAATCCTTGCATGCCTGGGATAAACCCCACTTGATCATGGTGTATGATCCTTTTAATGTGCTGTTGGATTCTGTTTGCTAGTATTTTGTTTAGCATTTTTGCATCTATGTTCATCAGTGATATTGGCCTGTAGTTTTCTTTTTTGTGACATCTTTGTCTGGTTTTGGTATCATGGTGATGGTGGCCTCATAGAATGAGTTTGGGAGTGTTCCTCCCTGTGCTATATTTTGGAAGAGTTTGAGAATGGTAGGTGTTAGCTCGTCTCTAAATGTTTGATAGAATTCGCCTTTGAAGCCATCTGGTCCTGGGCTTTTGTTTGTTGGAAGATTTTTCATCACAGTTTCAATTTTAGTGCTTGTGATAGGTCTGTTATATTTTCTCTTTCTGCCTGGTTCGGTCTCGGAAGGTTGTGCTTTTCTAAGAATTTGTCCATTTCCTCCAGATTGTCCATTTTATTGGCATAGAGTTGCTTGTAGTAGTCTCTCATGACCCTTTGTATTTCTGCAGTGTCAGTGTTAGTTCTCCATTTTCATTTCTAATTCTGTTGATTTGAGTCTTCTCCCTTTTTTTCTTGATGAGCATGGCTAATGGTTTATCAATTTCGTTCATCATCTCAAAGAACCAACTTTTAGTTTTATTGATCTTTGCTATTGTTTCCTTCATTTCTTTTTCATTTATTTCTGATCTGATCTTTATGATTTCTTTCCTTCTACTAACCTTGGGATTTTTTTGGTCTTCTTTCTCTAATTGCTTTAGGTGTAAGGTTAGGTGGTTTATTTGAGATGTTTCTTGTTACTTGAAGTAGGAATGTATTGCTATAAACTTCCCTGTTAGAACTGCTTTTGCTGCCTCCCATAGGTTTTGGGTCATCGTGTTTTCATTGTTATTTTTTTCTAGGGATTTTTTGATTTCCTCTTTGATTTCTTCAGTGATCTCTTGGTTATTTAGTAGTGTATCATTTAGCCTCCATGTGTTTGTATTTTTTTACAGATTTTTTCCTGTAATTGATATCTAGTCTCATTGCGTTGTGGTCAGAAAAGATACTTGATACGATTTCAGTATTCTTAAATTTACCAAGGCTTGGTTTGTGACCCAAGATATGATCTATCCTGAAGAATGTTCCATGAGCACTTGAGAAGAAAGTGTATTCTGTTGTTTTTGGATGGAATGTCCTATAAATATCAATTAAGTCCATCTTGTTTATTATGTCATTTAAAACTTGTGTTTCCTTATTTATCTTCATTTTGGATGATCTGTCCATTGGGGAAAGTGGGGTGTTAAAGTCCCCTACTATGATTGTGTTACTGTCCATTTCCCCTTTTATGGCTGTTAATATTTGCCTTATGTATTGAGGTGCTCCTATGCTGTGTGCATAAATATTTACAATTGTTATATCTTCTTCTTAGATTGATCTCTTGATCATTATGTAGTGTCCTTCTTTGTGTTTTTTAATAGTCTTTATTTTAAAGTCTATTTTGTCTGATATGAGAATTGCTACTCCAGCTTTCTTTTGATTTCCATTTGCATGGAGTATCTTTTTCCTTCCTCTCACTTTCAGTCTGTATGTGTCCCTAGGTCTGAAGTGGGTCTCTTGTAGACAGCATATATACAGGTCTTGTTTCTGTATCCATTCAGCCTGTCTATGTCTTTTGTTTGGGTCATTTAAGGTAGTTATTGATATATATGTTCCTATTACCATTTTCTTAATTGTTTTGGGTTTGTTATTGTAGATCCTTTCCTTCTCTTATGTTTCCTGCCTAGAGAAGTTCCTTTAGCATTTGTTGTAAAGCTGGTTTGGTGATGCTGGACTCTCTTAGCTTTTGCTTGTCTGTAAAGATTTTAATTCCTCTGTCAAATCTGAATGAGATCCTTGCTGGGTAGAGTAATCTTGGTTGTAGGTTTTTCCCTTTCATCACTCTAAATATGTCCTTTCACTCCCTTCTTTCTCATAGAGTTTCTGCTGAAAGATCAGCTGTTAACCTTATGGGGATTCCCTTGTATGTTATTTGTTGCTTTTCCCTTGCTGCTTTTAATATTTTGTCTTTGTATTTAATTTTTGATAGTTTGATTAATGTGTGTCTTGGTGTTTTCCTCCTTGGATTTATCCTGTATGGGACTCTGTGCTTCCTGGACTTGATTGATCATTTCCTTTCCCATATTAGGGAAGTTTTCAACTATAATGTCGTCACTGCCGCTGGCAGTGGTGGGCTGCACAGGATCCTGGGAGGGGAGGTATGGATAGTGACCTGTGCTTGTCCACAGGCTTCTTGGTGGCTGCAGCAGCAGCCTTAGCATTTCATGCCCATCTCTGTTGTCCGAGCTGATAGCCGTGGCTCACACCCATCTCTGTAGCTCATTTAGGCAGTACTCTGAATCCCCTCTCCTCGTGCACCGCAAAACAATGGTCTCTTGCCTCTTAGGCAGTTCCAGACATTTTCCCAGACTCCCTCCCGGCTAGCTGTGGCGCACTAGCCCCCTTCAGGTTGTGTTCACGCAGCCAACCCCAGTCCTCTCCCTGGGATCTGACCTCCGAAGCCTGAGCCTCAGCTCCCAACCCCTACCTGCCCCGGTGGGTGAGCAGACAAGCCTCTCTGGCTGGTGAGTGCTGGTCGGCACCGATCCTCTGTGTAGGAATCTCTCCGCTTTGCCCTCTGCATCCCTGTTGCTAAGTTCTCCTCCGTGGCTCCAATGCTTCCCCCCCGCCCACCCCCATCTCCTCCAGTGAAGGGGCTTCCTCGTGTGTGGAAACTTTTCCTCCTTCACAGCTCCCTCCCATAGGTGCAGGTCCTGTCCCTATTCTTTTGTCTCTGTTTTTCCTTTTTTCTTTTGCCCTACCCAGGTACGTCGCGAGTTTCTTGCCTTTGGGAAGTCTGAGGTCTTCTGCCAGCGTTCAGTAGGTGTTCTGTAGGAGTTGTTCCACATGTAGATGCATTTCTGATGCATTTGTGGGAGGAAGGTGAGCTCCACGTCTTACTCCTCTGCCGTCTTGAAGGTCCCTCCTCCTCTGTAATTTTATATCATTCAATTTTACTATAAAACAGCTTTACATTCTAGGAGATTTTTCCTCATAAGCTCTACTATATTCTGATTTTTACTCTCTCCTCAGCATTTTGCCATTTACATGTGATTTTTTTATTGCTTAAACCTTGCATATGTTAAGTTTTTCCAATGTTAATTCTATGCACATTCAGTCTCTCAAACTATAAGTCAGAACTGTTTCCTTCTTTTCCCCAGAATCATTTGATTCTTTGTGTAGATTATTCAACAGATTATTGTTGTCCAGGTCTGTACAACTTCCAGAAAAATTGGGCCTTTATGAAGAAGTCATATAAAGAATAATATAATCACACGAGCTACAAAATGCTACTCATTAGACAGAAATTTCTCGATCAGGGACCATTATATTATTCTATGAAATCACAAGCTAGAAATACAGGATTTGTTTATTTTCTGTCTTCTGCTCCTCTCCACTTAAGAAGACAAGTACTTTTATGTTTATTTGGTATCCATAGTAACTAAGGCAGTGCCTGACTAATAGAAATTATTTAATAAATAATTGCTGAATAAAATAAAAAATATTACATTTTATACTAGGACTTTCATGAGTTTCAGCATTAAATTATATAAATTTTAGTGTTCCCATTTTTCCATTTTCCTATTTACTGATGTAAGATATGTAAATAGATGTGTACTAAGTGTACTAAGATTGGCAGTATACATCTACCATTTTATTAAAAAATGTTTTTAGTAGCTGATTTTATT
Organism: Balaenoptera borealis; assembly: GCF_965194805.1. Classification (NCBI taxonomy): domain Eukaryota; kingdom Metazoa; phylum Chordata; class Mammalia; order Artiodactyla; family Balaenopteridae; genus Balaenoptera; species Balaenoptera borealis. Next base: position 90,029,185 of record NC_138861.1, on the reverse strand, counting down.
TATAACTTCCCTTATTGCAAAACAAAACAAAGAAGTTGCGTACCATTTATTAAGAGAGGCTGTATTGTGTCATGTTTAAGAGCATGAATTAGGGGTCAAGAGACTTGAGTTGAAAGAATTATGAGTTAGTACTTTTACTGAACCAAACTTGGGTCTGCTCGCCAGTTCATAGTGGAACCAATCTCCTGATCCAGAGTTGTAGTGAAGGAAAGTACAGCATTTCCTGCAGGGCATCCAGCATGCAGCCAAGCAAGGAGAATTCTCAAAAGACCCCAACTGCCCTATGGCTTTCAGGGAACAGTTTTTGGAGTTTGTTTGTTTTTTAATTGAAGTATACTTGATTTCCAGTGCTGTGTATGGGAAGGGCTTTTAAAGGCAAGGTGAGGGAGAGTGTTGCAGGGTGTGTGAACAGGTCATGGACATCCTTCTGATTGGTTTGTGGTGAGGTAACCAGTGGTCACTTGGGAGTCAACGTCATCAACCTTTTGGATCCAACTGGTCTGGGGTCTATGTGACTGTGGTCAGCATGCAGTTAACTTCTCCCATCTGGTGGAGGTTTAAGTATCCATAAAATAACTCAAGTACTTGGTTACTCTTCTTATAAAGAAAAAGTCGTGTCGGCTTAACCTTTGAGATACGTTTAGGTTCTTCCTATTGTAATAGTTCCCTTTTCCTTCCATCTCCCCTATTGCAGTAGTCCCTTTCCTCCCTTTTGCAATAATGCTTTCAAATAAAGTCTCTCCTTACCTAAGTCCAGAGTTGTTTTTTATTTGACAAGAGAAAAGTGAAAACTAAAATAGAGAAGCCACATGGGGACCCAAATCAATTACTGACAATATTAAGGTAGGTTTTCATGACTGCTTTGTTTCTAGAAACATAAACTAAGAACCAGAAAACCTGAAGTCATTTCCTAGTGCTGTTTCTTAACATTTGACGTGACCTTGGGCAAGTCATACAATTTTTGAGACTTGAATTTCTTTCCTGATAAAGCAGGAATTACAATGCTTACATCCAGGGATATTGCAAAAATTGAATGTGATAATGCGTATGAAAGAGATTAGCAAATTGAAAAATTCCTTCCTATTGCATTTATTACCTATAAATGGCTCTTCTCCACTTGCTGTTGATCACTCGTAGCAGTTCCTGTCTTATAAGGATGGTTTTAAATGTTTGCAAGATTATCACCTGTGATCATTCCTGCAGGACAGAATGAAAGGTGAATAGAGAAAAAAAAAATTAGCCAGAAATGACTCCACGTAAGCTCTGTTGATTTTTTAACTTGACCATAAGTGTTTCCTTAAAAGACCTTCAATCAACACAGGCAGAATTATCTAAGAACAGTCAACAGTAGACTAGAGAACACAATATAAAGAAAATGAAATATTCCAAGGGTCAAGTAAAATTCACTTTAAAAACTTGAAATTTTATATGACTATAGAATATTACATAGCATTATTTTTGGAAATAAAGAATTTTTTTAAAGTTTTAAATAAGGGAGAAGCTTCTTGTCACAAAATCACCATGAAGCTAGACTGTTTTTGCTTGAAGCTTAGCAAAATACTTTCTTGAGACTATAGAATCAATCTTGCCATAAGAAGGTCTTTTTTAATTACTAATCTTTAAGATAAAAAAATTTTTCATTTATTTTCTCTGATACAGAGAGGTAACAGTTTGAGTCTTTATTTTATTGGACCCCCAAAAATATCTTTTTAAAGTTTAACCCTCAAGATTATTCTTTATTTTTTCCTTGCTCATGTTGAAGGACTTCTCCCTACCTGAATATATTTCTTTTCATATTTCTTAAAATAGAAAATCATTTTAATTTATATTATTTTCCTATTTCATATATTATAAACAATAAGAAACTAATCATTTTGGAGCCAAACCCACTTATTCTAATTAATTTTATTCAAGTATTTTTAAAATTATAAACACTTTTCTACAAGAGAATATATGCTGTTTGCATTTTAAATTTGCATGTTTTATTAGCCTATTCAGGGGCTTAGCATACTAATTACTGTATTTAATAGATTTACTTCTTTATTGAATAACATCAAGGATTTTTATAAATTTAATTTTATATCATACATATGTTTTCAATCTTGAGTGGTAAGAAATCTCATTTAAATTATGAATCTTTATTAAACTTTAGAATATTCCCATTGTTCTCAACTCAGCCATTGATATGCTTATATTTTCTTTCAGTTCTGGTCATTAGAAATATTAGCCAAAAATGTGTTTTGTTTTGTTTTTCTATATTTTTCCTCAAAATAGTCACTTGGCAAAATAACGTGAATAAGAAAATATTTTTAAACACCAAAGCAGCAATATTACTCTCTTAAAATATTTTTTTCAGAGACAATTGAATACCATGAGTAAGACGAGTTGAAACTGCAGAAAGCTAGGAATATTGTACTAAATCTTTGTTCTGTAATTTTTTAACATAAAGATCGCTGAGTTTCAGGTTCCTCATTTATAAGATGAAGTGTACAAACCAGGTATTCCATAAAATCTCTTAAAAAGCTAGCTTCCTAAGATCTACTTAAATTCATTTAGGGTGTTATGAGTTAGAGGCCTTCTCTATTGAATTTTTCTCTACTAAATAAACTTGGTTTCTCAAATATGACACATCCAACACTTATTATTTCTCATGTATGAACAAGCATAAATAAAAACTATAACCTGCAGAGCATACTTTTTAGTATAGTGCACTGAATTTTGCAAACAAATAAACCCAACCTTCACCTCTATGTCCCTTCTTCAATCTTTACTTCATTATTCCGCCATTATTATAATTATTATAATAATAATAATTATTCCATTATTACATAATAACATGTATTATCCACACGTTCTGGTATATTTTCCTGAGTTTTTCCAACATTAGTGGAAGTGATATACATAGTTTTATAGCACATTGTTAACCCCTGAAAACAACAAAGTGTGCTTAATTACTTGTGTAATTGTGCTGAGCACCATATAGAACTTACTGCAACCACATATTTCTTTGGTTTCGTTTTACAATCATAAAATAAGTATACTTCTTTTGAAAGAAAGATACCCCAGTCAAATGTCTTGGGCGGCAGACCTTTCAAACTGAACTTTTCGTGTCACATAGAGTGAACTGCAGGAGAGCTCAGATCCTACCTTCCCTTTGCTTTCCTTTGACACCAACAGTGCTTTACTCAACCTGTTTACTTTCTGAGTCTCTCTCTCTTTTTATAAAAAACAGGTAAAGATCTTTGCTTTGTGTGAGTTATGGGACTACTCTCAAGATCAAAGCAAGGATTACACATGAAAGTACATTGTGAACTATAAATTACAAGATGTTTTATTCAAACTAAAATTCCACGTTTTTGGGTGCCTCTTCTTAAATAGCTGTCATATAGACATGATTTACCTCTTTACCGTACAAGGCTCACATAAAAACTGCTGATACCTGCAATTTCTGTTTTTAAAGTTGCAAGTGGAAACGTAAGTTTTCCAAAAACTCACTGTTCAGCAATCATGTTTCTGTTTTCCTGTCACTTCTGTTTTTATTTGTTCTCACACAAAACCGTTACAAAGTTTTCTTAAATATAGTTCGTGAATGGGTATCTGAGAGTGACCTCAGTGCGGGTGGAAAACTTTGAATATTTTAAAATATTTAATATTTTGACATAGAAAATCATCTCCCAAGCTCCCTGGAAGCTTCCACTTCTCTTGTAGGTCAGATAAATCTGGATCTTCTTGCTCTAACGTAAAGGTCCATCTTAGAGCCACATGAGTTTGCCTCCCTAAAACACTGAAGATTAATACAAAGACCAGCATTAACTCTTGATTCAAATATACAGCTCTAAAATATTCAAATATACAACTATAAAATACAGCTGAAAAAAAATCACACAGAGTGAAAATTACCTTTTGTTGATGCTTATTTGGCTAAATAAGTTCTAGGTTTCCATCGGGGTAGACCAACCCAAAACGACAGGTTTGTTTAAAGCCATGAAGTCATTTAGTACGGCAAGATGCTAATGAGCTGGAACCAAGAATGGTTTCATAGGTCTCAAATCATCTCACTGTAGGGAACACATTTTCAGTAACTAGGACATCATCTGAATTGTCTACTCAATATAAACTTGCCCTGCTTTGGCTTTCGCTTTACATCTAGTTTTTCCTCAGCAAAACTCTACTTCACACTTGCCCCATCTCTTCCCTTTAAAATTGTTTTTTCTTCCTAAACGATCCATGCTCTCAATTTGAAAATACATCTACCATCTGCTCTTCTTCTTCCATTTCTCTTTCCTCCCACTATTCAGATCATGATAACTTACATGGTTGAGGGCAAAGCAATGTAGATACAATGTACCCCTTGGAAGCTGAGAGAGTGTGCCTTTCCCACTCAAAAGAACTTTCCTCCAGGGTAATTTCTTGTCTCAATTTACAGATGCCATTTCCAAGCTTCTATTAAACTTTACCACCTGGAGTGACAAATGTTCCCATGTGACAAAATGTCCAGCCCTTACCAAGTGGGAGTTTTACCTATTTCATGTCTAGTACATAAAAAGTTTAAAAGCATTATCCTATTCTATGATGATTATGGCGTGGTACCTCAGATTATACTGACTAGATAATTTCCTTCATTTAGGAAAGAGAATGTATGATATACTGGTTGTATTAGTTAACTAGGGCCGCCTTTAACAAAGTACCACAAATTGAATGGCTTAAACAAAAGAAGTTTATTGTCTCACACATCTGAAGGCTAGAAGTATGAAATCAAGGTGGTGGCTGGGCTAATTCTTTCTGAGGACCATGAAGAAGTATCTATTCTATTCTATAGAAGTATCTATTCTATTCTGTGCCTATCCTCTAGCTTCTGGTAGTTTGCTGGTGACCTTTGGCATTCCTTGACATGTGGAAGCATCACCCCAATCTTTGTTTAATCTTCACATGCTATTCTCCTTGTGTGTATCTGTCTCCAATTTTCCCCTTTTTGTAGGGACACCTGTCCTACTGTATTAGAGGTCCAACCTATGCCAGTATGACCTCATCTTAATTGTATCTGCAGTGACTTTATTTCTAAATAAGTTCACACGCTGAAGTACTGGTGGTTAAGACTTCAACATACGGTTGGGAGATGCAGACAAAATTCAACCAATAACCCTGGTATTTAAAAAAGGTTTTACCTTACTATAGCCAAGTGCATTTGTTGGATTCTTATTTGCAGAACTGAAAAATAACTCTGAATAATATTAGCAGAGAGAGAATTTATTGAAAGGATAATGAGTACTTGAAGGAATTGTCAGGAAGTTTCAGGAAAGTATGCACAGAGCTAGAAGACATAAGAAACTCTGGAAAGCCAGAACCAGAGACAGTATCAGGCCACTTAATAGTTAAGTAAGGAACACAACGGCAGCTGCCACTGAATGCTGATACCCTGCACCTACCAGCACCATACTGGCACTCAACTTTGATAGTTTATACTGCTGCCTTTTGAAACTGGATTAACTGCCTTTGATGCTGCTTCTTTAAGTCCCTGGCTTCCGATCCAAATTTTTGACTTAGCAAATTGATGGCCAAGTCTAGATATTGTGTCCATACCTTGACATTCTGAAAGGCTAGAAAAAACATTTCATCTCCTCTAGTGGGAGGCGGGCTCTTCTCCCAACAAGACACACATATTGGGAAATTCTGGAAATGTATAAATGGGGTTATATGTTAGACAGCCTAGGACTGGTAAATGTCCTCAGTCAGGTGATGTTATTATTTGTTTCCTTGTGGTTTTGAGAGTGTACTTAATATAAATAACAGTATATCAAAATATTATCAGTGGGGAAGGGAGTTAGAGGGGGTGAAGTATGTTGTCATTGTGGCAAATAATAGTGAAACAAACATTATAAACATTCAAAGGTAGGAGACTTTCCTATGACCCTAAGCCAGCCATTGAAATGAGGGCTAGGATTAAATAAGCAGAGGAAGAGGCAGGGCACCTAATAAAAGACATGACAGTGAGGGAAGAACGGATGGAACATCTTTGGGGTAAAAATGATTTACAATTTTAGATGGAGTTACACATTTGTATAAGTGAGGGATGGCATGGTATAAGGATCTCCTTTTGGCCAGGTCATTTATGGCCTTGCATGTCAGAGTAAAGAGTTTGAATGTTATTCTAAAGAGAATGAGATGTTATTTAAGAGAAGGGAGAGTCATGTTTAGGAAGAGTATTCTAACATACGATATTTTGCAGAGGAGAGTTTTGCAGGCATGAAACCAGGTAGCAGAAGATGCAATGGTTATGAAAAATGACTGCAATCAATGTAGCATTTTGGAAATATAGCAAAATGGTCAAATCTGTGAAATTTTATAAAGGGAAAGTAATAGAACTTCGTAGAGAAATAAAGCACTGAAGAGATATATACATCTGTAAGGTTTTAAGCCTCATGACCACATGAAATGTAGTTTCTTTGGCATATACAAGAAATAAGGCACGGAAAAAGTCCTCTGGTCAAATATTGATATCTTTTAAATGCTGTGTTTAAAAATGGTAGCAGAATATTCAAAAGAAACAGATGCACGTAGAAAAAAAGCCTAGAACTCAGAAGAAAGTATGGAGCTGAAGACACAGGTTTGGGAGACATTTATAGAGACATAAAGACAATACTAACAACTTTACTCTGAGGAAGAGAGGGTTCAGAGAAACAAACAGCCTCAAAATCACTAGAGGTCATGCATCTAAAACCAAGATGTTTAGTATGATACTATTCATGAATTCTTATAACCTGAATTTTACAAAATGGATCATTGCTCAAGATAATGATGAATTATTATATTTTTGCCATTTATTCTATTTAATTATATGAGTTATTTTTATGCATTACATATAAGACATGTTTATTAAGCAGTACATTACATTCCTAAACAATTCAGAATAACATTATCTAACTTCACTGTCTACATGTATGTTCATATAACTTTAGTTATGAATTAAAATTAAGGATCTTACCATGGTTCAGACCTTCAATATCAATAGCCATGATATAAATTATATTAATTTTTTCTCACTAACTATCCTCAGTCCAGTTCATATCTGGGTAGTGTGTGAAATATGCAGTAATTCTCTGTAGTTTTCATTGTAAAAATCAATGTGTTTAATTATACAGCATAACCACCAAACTCACATTAGAAAAGTACAAACACAGGAAATAGAGAATCATGAATTCAGGATATATTTGCATCCCAATTTCAATTTTTCTTTGATAAAAATTATGGAAAATTACATTTTTTTATTAGTGTTCATCATTCTGAATCAAAGTAGCAAATCAGGCCAAACTAGTCTGGCCAAGTGCAAGTCTAAAACAGTCTGTGACTTTTACTTCATAATAGTAGTGGTGAGCTGAAAACAAATCTTGACTGATATAAATTACAAATAAACCTCATACACCAAAAATCAAGTTGCTTACTTTTTGTTTTGCTTTACAAAACTTTGGACAAATAACCTCATTTCTCTGAATCTTATTTGCCTCTTTGGCAAAATCGTTTATGGAATTATTGGTAATGGAATTTGGTAATGGTTTATGGAATTATTGTAAGCATAAAATAAAATATAGGTAAATATGGCCTATAAATTATAACTAGATGACAGGGTTCACCCAAACAGAAATGACTTAAAACTGAATGTTATAAAAAGAGAAACAAAAAACTTTCCATTGACCTCATAGGTGGCCATAGAAATAAACTTCTATAAAAAATTACTGATACTTGTTTTCTTTACCTCTCACCTCCATGTCATTTTCAACTTACCCTACTCTGGCTAATGTCTCCAACATTACACTGAAACTGGTCTAGATTCTAGACAATGTACTGTGTCATTCTCATTGCACAATTTAAGAAAGCCTGACACATCAAGGGAGAGCCTGGGGAAATTTTAGCCCCCTCTTTTCCTCCATCACCTCCCCCTCAAGCCACAGTAAATGAACATATATAATCTAAGTAACACTGGTCCGCTATCTGCCTCCAATCACATGACTCCAACTCCTTTTTTTTTAAAGCTCTCCTAAGTAAAATTTCTAGAGCTGTTACTGTTAAGCATCGCCTCCTTCATGAAATGCATACTTCTCTTGCTTTCTGCAACGCTACTATCTTCTGATTTCCTAAGACTTGCGTGTCTAATCCTTCACAGGCACTTCTGCTGAACACTCCTTTCATCAGGCATCTAAATGCTGGAACTCTTTAGAACTTGAATGTAAGTCTTCTTCTCTTTCATCCATATTCTTTCTCTAGATGATCATATCCATTCCTTGGTTTTCTGCCAGGTATATGCTGATCATTCCCAAATTTATATAGATATTATAGAACTATTTCTTGAATTCCATAATTAATATCAACTTCTTATTTACTATTTCTCTTTGAAATTGCACATGCATTTTCATTTATAATTCCCCAAATTTAACAATTTTCTATCAAAATTTATTTCCTTCCCAGCTTTCTCATACCAGTAAATGTCAGTTCTACCAAAGTCAAAATACAAGAATCATTCTTGCCTTTTCCTGCTCATTCACTCTCAACATTTATTCATCAGTAACTTAATTTGTTTGTACTGCCTAAAAAGAATCTCTACTACAGCCATTTCTTCCCAATTCCACTGCCAGCTATTTTTTCTACTCCTACTTCTTCAATCAGTTCTACGCAGAACAACCAGACGGAATTTTGAAAATATCCCTTGTTTATAATACACTTAAGGCTTCCAGTAGTCTTCATGTATTTTCAAAAGCCATGGGTGATTATCCTCTGCTTACTTCTCCAACTTTATCTAATGCCATTGTTTTGACTCAACTACTAAAGCCTTTTTTTAAATGTCTTTTCAATATATTAATTTCTTTACTCCCTCAGGACTTTTGCACATGCTGCCATTTCTGTCATGAAAGCAAGCAGTCCACACACTCACACACCACCTTACCAAGTCTTTCTCTATTACCCTCCCCTAGATATCTCCTTTAATTCAGGTGCCATCTTGTTGCTTTCTATAAAAGACCTTCCCCAACTATTTCAAATATATATAGCTCATATTGTCTCTTATAAACTTGTGTATTTCTTGTGATACTTGCTACGAATTATATGTCTACTTGTTTTGTTTTTTTTTTATCATTCCATGCCTTTTTTCACTACTTTAACTGTATACCTGAAGAGAGCAAGGATCAGTATACATCTAACAGTTACTTCAGTGGCTGGCACATAGTACATTTACCTGTCAAGTCTACATAGAAAAGAGAGTAATCAAGGATTTTAAATGATGCAATCTAACTAATAATAGTTTTCTATATTTGGCAAAATATCAAGGAAGGAAATATATTGAAACCCCTAGCTAAAGAAACTCAGGCCGTTCATGTATTCACACACAATTTTATTTATTTTACTTTTTACCACAATATCTTAAACATAGTTACTAGTTTATAAGTATTTTCATTGCATATAGAAACCTGTTATCTGTATATAATTATGTCTTTAATTTGTAGGTGACAGATCTAAAAGTTAGAATAGGTGTACTTTTTTTTTTTCAAGATAATAGAATTAACCAAAATAGAAAAAGAATTCCTTCTTGGTTCTTTGGAGTCAGAAAGCAGATAAAAAGAAAATCACCTCAGGTGATTACATTTCAAATAGAAGCCTCTACTCATCTGTATATTATAATTAACTTTGTCATTTTCCATTAAGCACCCATTAATTTCAAAATATGATGCTTCTGCAAAAAGGTCAACACATATCTTTTCCCCCCACCACTTCACTTCTACCATCACTACAAGTCTGAGTGCAAAGTTGTGTTACTTGGAAAAGCTCAGGCAAAAAATTTCTTATGGCTTCTTATATAAGAGTGATGTCACTGAAGTATTAAAAGTTGGACATGAATCATGTACACATTAACTTGAAAAGCATATGTGTAGTTTGGCTACAGTATTTTAAAAATTATTTACAGTAAAACTTCCACTAAGTTTTTCCATGAAAAGAAGAAAATATTTCAGTCATATGAAAAGCAAAGATGTAATTCTTTAGATCTATTAATTGCTAATTGTGAGTACTATGATACTTTAAAATCAATTCACTGGTATCACATTCCACGTTACACATCATTTGGAACTGAAATGATATGCAGTGTCTACATGGCAAAAATAAAAGTCATATATTAACTTTAATCTGAATAATTATCTCTGGTATAAGATGGGTCATAAGCATAATTTATGAGTTAGTTTTATATAAATCAAGATGAATATTGTGTATAAAATGTTAGTAAAATGATGAAGAATAATATTGTCATGACTTCAGTGAGTTTATTGTTGAACAGATGAGGAGGAGGAGGAAAATGGGAATGGTTAGTTCCTGTAGCTACAACAAAACATGTGGAAGTGAATGCTTTCATTAATTATTGGAAAAAATAATGGGGAAAATGTTCTCCCTCTCCTTGGAGAAAATTACATCAAATATACTTGTTTTTGACAGGGCCAAATAATTATTGAAGTGTCTTACATCTGTAAAATGCTATGATTATAAGAGATATTTCATCTAAATCAGAGAAGCTATCTCAATGCTTCCCTCTGGTACTTCCTTTGCACTGACATTGGAAAAACCAATATAAAAAGTCAAGTTATAATATGAATGTATACCTTTTCTCTTTCTTAATGACCCACATTTTCCCACTTGAATTATATCTCTTTCCATCCCCAAATAATTTCATAGATATGACATCATAATACTGCTTATTCTCTTAAATTCATCTTTGAATTCACTTTATTTTTTCCTTATCCCTATAAGCAATTAACTGAGTTAACAATTAATTATATAAAATCTCATTCAATTTAATTCATAAATTAATTGAATAATTCATGTACACAATGTTTCATGTAGGGATCTAAAAATTTTTAAGGAATAGCCCTTATCTTCAAAGAATTGAATGTATAGTGATTCTACTGAAAGAATAAAGGATAAAAAGGAAGAGAATAATGAAAGTGCTACAACAGATGGAAAGAGGGTTAGGAAGATTTTAGGAATGCTCCACAGAAGTGATATTTGAGGTGTGTCTGGAAGAATTAATTATTTTTCTAAGCAGGAAAGGGAACAGTTACAGTGGATAGAAGGAAACATGTATAAACTTTAGAATTGTTAGAGTTTGTTCATGTACAGAAATTATAAAGGATTAAGAAATGAAACAGAAGAAAAGCATATATTAAAAAAACAAAAATCCCCCAAACAGGAGCATGCATAACAGCCTTAACTTTTCCTGTTGTATGGCTTATCATAAGATGATTTTAATTGACCTATTCACATTATCTGCTCTCTGCTTCCACATTGTATGGTTTACCATAAAATAATTTTATTTGACTTTATCACATTTTCCCTCTGGTATGACATAGTACATCTTTTATATATATTAAAGCAATTATTGTTTGACTAAATTACTTTCCTATTTCTAGTCACAGAATACATAATCTAAATTGGTAATAGAAGATAAATACAAGAAAACCACTTTATTCTTGATTATTCTATGCAGATGTTTGGAACAGAGCAAGGACCCACCAACAGGGTTTACAGACAAGTGTAGTTCAACATTATGGATTGCCTCTAATTTAGTTCCACAGATGAAACCATATATATTTTAAACATAAGTAACCTTACCATTATATGCACTGTTAAAAAAGGACATGTTCTGGATTACCAATCACTGGGAAAATATTAAACTCCAATGACAAAATATAAACCTCAATAGTGTTATTCAAACTATAGGCATTTTTTTTCTTTTTTCTTTTTTTTTTTTGCTTACTACATTGGGATTTTGAAAGATGCTGACTCACATTTATGAATTCATGTCACTGCTGAATGCATTCTTGGTTGTCTAAAAGTGGAGATTGGGGGAGACCTACAAGATGGTGGAGGAGTAAGTCATGGAGATCATCTTCCTCCCCACAAATACATCAAAAATACATCTACATGTGGAACAACTCCTACAGAACACCTACTGAGCGCTGGCAGAAGACCTCAGACTTCGCAAAAGGCAAGAAACTCCCCATCTACCTGGATAGGGCAAAAGAAAAAAGAAAAAACAGAGACAAAAGAATAGGGACAGGACCTCCACCTCTGGGAGGGAGCTGTGAAGGAGGAAAAGTTTCCACACACTAGGAAGCCCCTTCACTGGTGGAGACAGGGGGTGGGCGGGGTGGAAGCTTCAGAGCCACGGAGGAGAGCGCAGCAATAGGGGTGCAGAGGGCAAAACGGAGAGATTCCCGCACAGAGGATGGGTGCCAACCAACACTCACCAGCCTGAGAGGCTTGTCTGCTCACCCACCGGGGCAGGTGGGGGTTGGGAGCTGAGGCTCAGGCTTCGGAGTTCAGATGCCAGCGAGAAGACTGGGGTTGGCTATGTGAACACAGCCTGAAGGGGGCTAGTGCGCCACAGCTAGCCGGGAGGGAGTCTGGGAAAAAGTCTGGAACTGCCTAAGAGGCAAGAGACCATTGTTTTGCGGTGCACGAGGAACGGGGATTCAGAGCACTGCCTAAACGAGCTCCAGAGATGGGCGTGAGCCACGGCTATCTGCTCGGACACCAGAGACAGGCATGAAATGCTAAAGCTGCTGTTGCAGCCACCAAGAAGACTGTGTGCAAGCGCAGATCACTATCCACACCTCCCCTCCTGGGAGCCTGTGCAGCCTGCCACTACCAGGGTCCCATGATCCAGGGAAAACTTCCCCGGGAGGACACACAGTGTGCCTGAGGCTGTTGCAACATCATGCTGGCCTCTGCCACGGCAGGCTTGCCCCATATTCCGTACTCCTCCCTCCCCCTGGCCTGAGTGAGCCAGAGCCCCCTAATCAGCTGCTAATTTAAACCCGTCCTGTCTGAGCAAAGTACAGACGTCCTCAGGCGACCTACATGCAGAGGCAGGGCCAAATCCAAAGCTGAATCCCAGGAGCTGTGAGAACAAAGAAGAGAAAGGGAAATTTCCACCAGCAGCCTCAGAAGCAGCGCATTAAATCTCCACAGTCAACTTGATGTACACTGCCTCTGTGGAATACGAGAATAGACAATGAATCATCCTAAAATTGAGGTGGTGGACTTTGGGAGCAACTGTAGACTTGGGGTTTGCTTTCTGCATCTAATTTGTTTCTGGTTTTATGTTTATCTTAGTTTAGTATTGAGAGTTTATTATCATTGGTAGATTTGTTTATAGATTTTGTTGCTCTCTTCCTTTTTTTTTTTAATCTAGATATATATACTTTTTTCCTTTTTCTCTTTTTGTTAGTGTATATGTGTATGCTTCTTTGTGTGATTTTGTCTGTATAGCTTTGCTTTTACCATTTGTTGTAGAGTTCTGTCTATCCGTTTTTATTTTTTTTAGTATAGTTTTTAACGCCTGTTATCATTGGTGGATTTGTTTTTTGTTTGGTGGCTCTCTTCTTTCTCTCCTTTTTTATTACTTTTTTATATTTTTATTTTTAATAATTTTTTTTAATTTTTAATTTTAATTATTTTATTTATTTATTTATTTATTTTTTTCTCCCTTTCTTATAAGGCGAGTGGCTGACAGGGTCTTGGTGCTCCAGCCGGGTGTTAGGCCTGAGCCTCTGAGGTGGGAGAGCTGAGTTCAGGACACTGGTTCACCAGAGACCTCACAGCCCCACATAATATCAAACAGCAAAAGCTCTCCAAGAGATCTCCATCTCAATGCTAAGACCCAGCTCCACTTAATAACCAGCGAGCCACAGTGCTGGACACCTTATGCCAAACAACTAGCAAGACAGGAACACTTGGCCCAGAAATATAAAGGATCATGAGTGATTACTACAAGCAACTATATGCTAATAAAATGGGCAACCTGGAAGAAATGGACAAATTCTTAGAAAAGCACAACCTTCCAATACTGAACCAGGCCAAAATAGAAAATTTAAACAGACCAATCACAAGCACTGAAATTGAAACTGTGATTAAAAATCTTCCAACAAACAAAAGCCCAGGACAAGAGCAATTCACAGGTGAATTTTATCAAACATTTAGAGAAGAGCTAACACCTATCCTTCTCAAACTCTTCCAAAATATAGCAGAGGGAGGAACACTCCAAAACTCATTCTACGAGGCCACCATCACCCTGATACCAAAACCAGACAAAGATGTGACAAAGAAAGAAAATTACAGGCCAATATCACTGATGAACATAGATGCAAAAATCCTCAACAAAATACTAGCAAACAGAATCCAACAGCACATTAAAAGGATCACACACCATGATCAAGTGGGGTTTATCCCAGGAATGCAAGGATTCATCAATGTAAGAAAATCAGTCAATGTGATAAACCATATTAACAAATTGAAGGATAAAAACCATATGATCCTCTCAATAGATGCAGAAAAAGCTTTTGACAAAATTCAACACCATTTATGATAAAAAACCCTCCAGAAAGTAGGCATAGAGGGAACCTACCTCAACATAATAAAGGCCATACATGACAAACTGACAACCAACATTGTTCTCAATGGTGAAAACCTGAAACCCTTTCCTCTACGATCAGGAACAAGACAAGGTTGTCCATTCTCACCACTGTTATTCCACATAGTTTTGGAAGTTTTAGCCACAGCAATCAGAGAAGATAAAGAAGTAAAAGGAATCCAAATTGGAAAAGAAGAAGTAAAGCTGTCACTCTTTGCAGATGACATGATACTATGCATAGAGAATCCTAATGATGCAACCAGAAAACTACTAGAGCTAATTAATGAATTTGGTAAAGTAGCAGTATACAAAATTAATGCACAGAAATCGCTTGCATTCTTATACACTAGTGATGAAAAATCTGAAAGAGAAATTAAGGAAACACTCCCATTTGCCATTGCAACAAAAAGAATAAAATATGTAGGAATAAACCTACCTAAGGAGACCAAAGATCTGTATGCAGAAAACTATAAGACACTGATGAAAGAAATTAAAGATGATACAAAGAGATGGAGAGATATACCATGTTCTTGGATTGGAAGAATTAACATTGTGAAAATGACTATACTACCCAAAGCAATCTACAGATTCAATTCAATCCCTATCTAACTACCAATGGCATTTTTCACAGAACTAGAACAAAAAATTTCACAATTTGTATGGAAACACAAAAGACACTGAATAGCCAAAGCAATCTTGAGGAAGAAAAACATAGCTGGAGGAATCAGGCTCCCAGACTTCAGACTATACTACAGAGCTACAGTAATCAAGACAGTATGATACTGCACAAAAGCAGAAATTTAGATCAATGGAGCAGGATAGAAAGCCCAGAGATAAAGCCATGGACATATTGTCACCTTATTTTTGATAAAGGAGGCAAGAATATGCAATGGAGAAAAGACAGTCTCTTCAATAAGTGGTTCTGGGAAAAGTGGACAGCTACATGTTAAAGAATGAAATTAGGGCACTCCCTAACACCATACACAAAAATAAACTCAAAACGGATTAAAGACCTAAATGTAAGGCCAGACACTATAAAACTCTTAAAGGAAAACATAGGCAGAATATTGTATGACATAAATCACAGCAAGATCCTTTTTGACCCACTTCCTAGAGAAATGGAAATAAAAACAAAAATAAACAAATGGGAACTAATGAAACTTAAAAGCTTTTGCACAGCAAAGGAAAACATAAACAAGATGAAAAGACAACCCTCAGAATGGGAGAAAATATTTGCAAATGAAATAACTGACAAAAGATTAATCTCCAAAATTTACAAGCAGCTCATGCAGCTCAATATCAAAAAAACAAACCCAATTCAAAAATGGACAGAAGACCTAAATAGACATTTCTCCAAAGAATATATACAGATTGCCAACAAACATATGAAAAAATGCTCAACATCACTAATCATTAGAGAAATGCAAATCAAAACTACAATGAGGTATCACCTCACACCAGTCAGAATGCCCGTCATCAAAATATCTACAAACGATAAATGCTGAAGACGGTGTGGAGAAAAGGCAACCCTCTTGCACTGTTGGTGGGAATGGAAATTGATACAGCCACTATGGAGAACAGTATGGAGGTTCCTTAAAATACTAAAAATAGAACTACCATACGACCCAGCAATCCCACTTCTGGGCATATACCCTGGGAAAACCATAATTCAAAAAGAGTCATGTACCACAATGTTCATTGCAGCTATATTTACAATGGCCAGGACATGGAAGCAACCTAAGTGTCCATTGACAGATGAATGGATAAAGAAGATGTGGCACATACATACAATGGAATATTAGCCATAAAAAGAAACGAAATTAAGTTGTTTGTAGTGAGGTGGGTGTACCTAGAGTCTGTCATACAGAGTGAAGTAAGTCAGAAAGAGAAAAACAAATTCTGTATGCTAACACATATATATGGAATCTAAAAAAAAAAAAAAAAAATTGTTCTGAAGAACCTAAGGACAGGACAGGAATAAAGACGCAGACGTAGATAATGGACCTGAGGACACAGGGAGGGCGAGGGGTAAGGTGGGACGAAGTGAGTGCGTGGCATGTATTATATACAGTACCAAATGTAAAATAGATAGCTAGTGGGAAGCAGCCACATAGCACAGGGAGATCAGCTTGGTGTTTTGTGACCACATAGAGGGGTGGGATAGGGAGGGTGGGAGGGAGACGCAAGAGGGAGGAGATTTGGGTATATATGTATATGTATAACTGATTCACTTTGTTATAAACCAGAAACTAACACACCATTGTAAAGCAATTATATTCCAATAAAGATGTTAAACAAAATAAAAAAATTTAAAGAGATCAAGTAAAGAAAAGAAAAAAAAAGTGGAGATTGCACATACATATACATTTCAAATTAAAATAAACATTGGATTTGTTCTTAGACTATCATGTCTCGATGACAGGTAACATGGTTTTAGTGAAACAATATTGCCATAGAAGATATCTCTTCTTTACTGGTCACAAAGTGCTGATTAACTGATCATATACTCACCATTCATTTTTAATTAACTGACTAGTTTATTCTCCTCTATTACCTGACTCTAATTCTTATATATTCTTTATTTTTAACTAAAGTGAGTTTGCGTGAATTATTTTTCTATCAATCTACCTATGTATTTATTTATTTTTTGTAGCAGATTCTTTTCTATAAAATGAAAGTTCAGCAGATGACATATATTGCCTATTCTGGCTCCATGATTTTATATACTAGATGTTCATTTCAACTTCTAATACACTAAAAGTTGACCATTTCCTTATGTCTGTCCTGACTTCTCTCATTTGTTTGAGTAACATTTTTACTGAGTTGCTAATATGTTCAAAATAATGTGCCTACTAAGTGCAAAGAATCGTAAAAGAAAAGGTTAGTGGAAAGTGTTACCTATTGTCAAAAAGAATCTGAAGAGAGAGAAGTTGGTAAGGCTTTTGCTATGGGGAATAATGATATTTTAAATAAGATATGGGAGAAGAATGCCCAACAAGCTTCAATAATTTTGTATAAAGAAATGCCTCTTTCCTGGCTTCTGCAACCTGACCCACTAATATAGGTTTGGAAATGAAAGCTCACTGACACTCTCTAGACCAGTTACAGGAGCCCTTAACATGTTCTGCATAGATTATTTTAGGTTTCTCAGCATCAATTGTATTGTTCATTGCCTTTGGAACTCCAGCCAAAACTAAAACTGAAGTACTCTTTTTAAAAAAGATCCAGTTACTTTAGGGAAAAGAAATGAAAAAAACTGGAAAGCTATTATGCAAATATTTTGACATTCGTATCTTCTTCACATTGTCGATTTAAAGTCATATAATACAAAAAGGGACAGAGTCAGGAGTGTATGTATTGCATATATATATATTTCAATTTAAATATTAAAATTCTTTGTGGTTTTTGTCAGGTCTCTGTAGCTTTAATATTTAAAGCTGTGAAAGCTTAATTGGTTAGTTCTCCTTAAATTTTATCAAGTATGTTTATGTTCTTGCTGAAGCTAGAAATCATAAATCTGTGATGGCCCTAATTGTATAATTGCATCATTTTTCGCTGCCAAGAAGAAAGGTAAGTGAAGATTAGATTATTCGATATAAATTTTGCAAATGGCAGTGATGGTAGTGTTAAGGGGCGTAATGGAAGGAAAAGACAATGGAATTTTGGCAGGAATTTTTTTTTTTTTTAATTAACTAAGGAAATTAGGTTTAGAGAAACAGAACCAATAAGATATATATATATATATATATATATATGGGACAGTGCTGTAAGTACCTGTCTTAAGGGCAATAGCTCAAGAACCAGGGGTACCAGTGCCCAAGGGCAGGAGAAGATGACTGTTCCAGCTCAAGCAGAGAGAGAGAATTTGCCCTTTTCCCACCTTTTTGTTCTATTCAGGCCCTTGATGCATTGGATGATGCCCACCCATCTTAGTGAGGATGTTCTTCTTTACTCAGGTTACTGATTCAAATGCTAATCTCTTCCAGAGACACCACACTTACCCAGAAATAATGTTTACCAGCTATGCGGACACTCCTTAGCCCAGTCAGGTTAAAACATAAAATTAACTATCATAGGTAGGTAGGAAAAAAAAAAAAAAACCTGAAGGCAAAAAGGAACTACTAGTTTAGGAGAATAAGGAGGACTTAGAAACTTGTGATTGTACCTTTCTTTTATGTAATTTCCAACTCTATATAATGAAGGAACTAAGTAAAAAAAAAAAAAAAAAATTGATACTTAAAGCTTATTCTGTTCATTTTTTTCAAAGTAGTAGGCTTCATGGAATTTGCTACTTTAAGAATATAAGGAGAGTTTCCAAAAGTCCTATGTTTAATAACAAATGAATGATACTTCCTTTTCATGGCTGGCAAAGATAGGCTAAATGAAAGCAATTGTTAAGAGAGATTCTCTTAATCATTCTAGAGAAGTGGTCCCTGTAATAGTTTTCTACTGATGCATTTATTAAAACAGTTATATCTTTTCCTTTTAAAATCTTTAATGTGTTGGGTTATATTAATAGATGGACTGTTAACACTGTTCATGCATATCTGAGATGAGTCCAACTGATGACATTATGCATATATGCATTATTGGATTCATTTTTTCTAATATTTAGGTGATTACATGTTTGCAAGCTAATTTGTCTAAAATTTTTAATTCTCATATTGTCCTTACCTGATTTTGTTTATAAGGTTATAATGCATTATGTAATGAATAATGTAGTGATCCTTCATTTTATCTTCTCTACAACATTTTGTAAATGGCTGCATTTATCTCATCCTTGATTTTTTAAGTAAATATTTATCTCAGTATGAGATTATAGGACATTTTCTTTTCACACAATAAAAAGAATGCACAGCATTTTTATTGTCACGTGTATATATGTATGTCATATGTAGAAAGAAACTGTCAGAAACCATTCAAGAGGTCACATTATTCAAAATAGACTTAAAGAAATGAGTTTCAAATTGCACAGAAGAGAACAAAATTTTACCCTTGTCTACCAATCTTGATAAAATACTAGACTCTCTTCCAGAATAATGGATTTATATTTGAAGGCACAGAAAGTATAGAATAAGGAAAAAAGAACACAGAAAAAAAATCTACTTTTTCTGGTTTGCTTAGCAATATAAACAATTTCCCTTTCTTTGTGTCTATAACTCCAGTCTAGTTCAACTCCAAGCCAGAAAGTCTGTCTGTTCCAATGAATCTTTTTTCCTCAAGTATATTTTTCACAAAAGTATCTAGAATTAGCTTTGTGTGAACTAAATAACAATGAAGATTAAAAGTCTCTTTACCTAAAAAAGTCATAATATATTCCCTGGTAATGAAACAATCTCAACTCACATTTTACCTTTTGTTGTACTATCTTCTGTCACATCTCTATTTTTTTCAGGTCCAATCTGTTTTGAAATATATACTTTATTTAGCAGCATAATCTGAGTTTAAAGGTGTTAATTTAAAGAATCAAAGTAAATTGAAAATATGACTCCCTTGCCGTTTCTTTTCTCTGCAAACACTGTCAAGAGAGGGAGGCGTTCTATTTTCAGCATTTATTCCTGAACTGACTTTGATAGTCTCTGTTCCCACATGCAAAACACAATTACAGTTCTTAGGAACTACATTAACACTAATCTCACTAATTTCATTAGAGTTATTTTTATGCTTTTGTTTAAATTGAGAATGCAGAATTCACCGAAAGATAATCTCCCTTGGGAAATAGCAAAAGCATGACTTGTCTTGTGGCTGTTCTTATAATCACAAGGGTCACTTTAAGAGATGGCCCAATAAAAAATGCTAGTAGGTGAGGATGACATAGTTCTCTATGTTTAAATTGTAATAATTGAAAAATATAATATTTCCCATACTTCTCTGAGAGTCACTTTTTATTGCTATATTTTATTTTGATAGATTACTCTGGACTACAAGTAAAATCATTAATTTTTTAGTAAAAAATTGGAATATGCTATTGACATTCTTATTTTTTTATTGTACTTTAGGGGAAAAAAACAGACTTTCCTCATAAATAAATGTACTCACTGCTCTTTGTTTATGGCTTTGAGTATAGACACAAATCAAGAACACATAGAATTTAAGCTATTTTTATTGATATGACATCACTATTCATTAAATAATTTTATTGGGTCACAATATATAAGATATAATTCATGATACACAAAAGACTAACTTATTTCTGCTCTTATTTCCAATTCTGAAAATAAGTGTAAGTTAAGTAAAATATCCTTCATGTGCTTTTCAATTTCCCACTTTTTTCTTTTTCTAAAGTCTTGAATTTGCTGATTCTGTAAGCTTTTTATCTACACAAAGTTATCAGTTGCTAACTATGCTTGAAGTACAAGTAACATCATATTTTATTATCTTAAATTTAGCTTGGCTTCTCCATAGGATACTTGCTGGTGATCCTGATTCTGTCAATTTCCAGGTCTATCTTTCCCTCTCTCTAACAAAGAAAACTGTTTCCATAGAAATGCAAGAAATGTGCTGTGCCACCTGTCTGCAAATTTTGGAAATCTGAGTGGACTATTTGAAAGCATGGGGCTAGCTAGTGCCTCAACTTCTTCCTTTGCCAATCTGGGAGATATTCATCCAGACTCCCAACTGCTGTGGCTTCTACAGCCATTGATGGGAACTTCCATGGTACATGTTCTTTTTTCTTCATATGCTGATGAGCTTGCAGCTTCTGACACTTTGTCTCCTGGAATCCAACATCACTTGGGTGAGGGCTACCACCTCATTTCCTCAGTCTTTTAAACTTAGAATTTTAAATCCCCTTTCTCTTCCCTGTCCAAACAATTCAACATAATGTTTTCTTTGCCTTCTTTCAAAGTGTTAAGCAGTGTTTAGGGTTTGCATTTTGAAAATTCCAACTTTTCTCTTTTATTCTGACATACACACATACACAAATTAATCTGGAGGGGTAAATTGAGGCCAGACCATAGGAGACAGCTCTTAGATATATCCTGGAGTAGGGTTGTAAATGGTATTTGATTTCTCTTTCTTTCATGCTAATAAGTTTATATACTGAAAAGTACCATATAATTTCTCAATGGGTTTTCCAGCTACCTTGAATGTTCAAAAATATTTTACTGTATTCTAAAATTGCATGTTTTATGGACTTTGTGTAATGTACTCCCTAATTTAAAAGAAAATACCTGTTTACATGATCATTCATAATCCAAAGATAAATATATTTAGATATGAATATGTATGTGCATATATATAAGCATACGCACATATACCCCTGTGTGTATATGCATATACATAATGCCTATATTTGTATTGTATTGATAGTCTATTATAACCCTTTATTATTGATATGAGCACTAGAAATCAAGTAAAGTAATCAGGACAACCTGGAATATTATAACAGATTAAGTAATTTCCTGCTTTTTATTCTCCTTCTCCTTACTTACTTACCCTACTTACTGTTGCAAGATTGACCCTCCTAAAAATATCACTCTATAATCCCCACACCTTGTACAACTACCTCTGATGGCTTTCCTTTGCTCAAGATGGATGTCTTCAACATTGTTTTAATTTTTGTCTAGAAATAGCCATGAAAAATAATGTTTATTCTGATAAAATATGTGTATGACCTCACAGTTAAGATTATCTGGGTGTTGTGTGTAATTCATGGCAAGAGTGTGTAATCAACTAATCATTTCCCCATTACAGAAGTACATGTTTACCCCACTATCTGAAAGTAGAGCATTCCTATGAAACCTTTTGTAAACCAAAATGGCATAAGGCAAAGAACCAATTATGTTAGGACACATCTTGCTAATGGATGCACAAAATAAATCGAGATAAAGCACAGATGCTCACAGTCACGGTTCAAACCTATGATGGCGTCAAGTGAGAATTACTGACTTGAAGGATAAATTTCCCACTCAGATCTTCAGTAGAGGCCCTGCACAATGCAGTCCCTATTTACATCCTTCCCCATATTTTTCAACATTCTTATCCTGCAATCATCCTCATAACATACTTCTATTCATTCAATTTAGGAAACTTTGTTTATAACATTTCCACCCCCCTTCTCCTCTTACTTTTTCCAGTTCTACTTCCTTTATAGCAAATATCATCATGCATCTAACTCCATAATAATCTGGTCACTGCTTTGAAATCAAGTAGGACTTCCTATTCTGACAACACATTTTATTGTTTAATTGTATATGCCATCACAAATTCTAAATATACCATAAACATTTGAGTATGTGTTTGTGTGTGTGTACATTATAGATACTATATATATAATATTGTATGTATATTATATGTATTACATATCTACATATGTAATATACATGCATGTTATGCATATATATATGCATATGTGGGTACACACACCTATAGCATATATATTTCTTCTGAAATCACTATAAAATATGTATATCTGCTTATATCATCTTGTCCTTTAAGATACTTAAAATTACCTCAGTCCTCATGTAGATAAATGTCTTAACTAATATTATATTAGTTCACAAGAAATTTTGTGATTTTAAGCCCCTTCCTATTGATTCCAATGTTCACACATATGTCACCTCATGTTGCTGCCACCTGCTGCTGATCTCTTCCCACTGTACCATACATACCTGGACACACAAGTCAGTCACAGCTCTCCATTTCAGAGAGAGAGAAAGAATTAAATAAAATATTTAACTGGCCCTTCTATGTATTTCAAACTTCAATAAATTTTGAATAATATGAAGGACAGTACTTAATGCAAAATAACTTAAATTTTAGTAATATTCAACCCTGTTCTTTGATATTCTTCAGCTACCCTAATATCAGGAATTTTGTATTGCCCACTTCCTTTATAGGGTCCAGACTCCTATAGTATTGCCTGTCCCTTTATTTATTGTCTCTTTTTCTCTTCTGTCTCCTCTTTCTTGTATTTCTCTTTATTCTGTAGAGTTTCTCAGCCATCTTTTTATTTTTCCTTATAAGACCTGCTATGAACTGAATTGTGCGTTTCTTCCCACCCCCAACCCTGCCAAATTTGTATGTTGAAGATGTAACCCCCCAATGCAACTATATTCAGAAATAAAGCTGTTAGGAGATAATCAAGATTAAATGAGGTCATAAGGTTGAGGTTCTAATCCAATAGGATTGGTAGCCTTATGAGAAGGAGAGAGCTATCTCTCTCTCTCCACTTGCAGGCACTGAGGAAAGGCCATGTGAGGACACAGTGAGAAGATGGCCATCTGCAAGCCAGCTTGCAAGAGAGTTCTCACCAAGAACTAAATTGGCCAGCACTTTGATCTTGGACTTCTCAGCCTGCAGAACTATGAGAAGTAAATTTCTGTTGTTTAAGCCACACAGTCTTGGTATTGTGTTATGACAGCCTCAGTAGACTAAGACAACACCCGTTTTGAAGTCTCTAAAATTCCATCTTCATAAAACTTTTTATGTTATTTCTTTCTTTTTTAAAAATTTATTTCAAGTTTATTGTATTTTTTTTTTTTAGGGGACTTTGCACATATAGTTAAGGGTGTGGACCTTTATTTATTTATTTATTTATTTTAAACTTTGGGTTTATTTATTTATTTATTTATGGCTGTGTTGGGTCTTCGTTTCTGTGCGAGGGCTTTTCTCTAGTTGCGGCAAGTGGGGGCCACTCTTGATTGCGGTGCGCGGGCCTCATTATCGCGGCCTCTCTTGTTGCGGAGCACAGGCTCCAGACGCGCGGGCTCAGTAATTGTGGCTCACGGGCCTAGTTGCTCCGCGGCATGTGGGATCTTCCCAGACCAGGGCGCAAACCCGTGTCCCCTGCATTGGCAGGCAGACTCCCAACCACTGCGCCACCAGAGAAGCCCCAAGTTTATTGTATATTTATAGGGATTGAGACATTCCAAAACCCCTCTGTTAAACTTATCTAAACCTCATCATAATTCCCAACATTAACCATTAGTCTCATTTTAAAGCAAAATACATATTACACCAATGAGATTTTTAATATTATTTCTTAAACAAAAGTTATTTTCTCTTTAATAGACCTCACAACAGACAGTAAAAAAAAAAAAAAAAATGTTATTTTTGTACCTTCAATTAAATTCAATCTATGTGAGGAGATCTGGCATTTTTGTTTGAATCTGTGATGCTTATTATCATGACAATATGATGCCCTGAACATCCTGAGAATGAATGAGATTGATAATAGTGGTAATAACCCCTGTCTGAAGCCCATTGTCAAAATTATAAATTTAAATAGACAAAATTGATAAATTTAGTTTATTCTCTGTTTACTTTGTATTAGCTGCTTTTATCTGTAATTTTACTATATCCATATATTTAAAGTTACCATCAAATAAAGGTCTTTGCTAGCAAAACCAGTTAAAGCAGAGTATTTCCAGTCAACATGGCATTTTAAATTACTGGTTTTAATACAGCTCTAAGTAAGTCTTAACTGGAAATTTCTTTCTCTTCTTCTTCCTCCTCTTTCTCTTCTTCATCCTCTTCTTTTTCATATGCAGGTCAGTTTGTTGGCCAAGAATAAAACTCATATTCATTCCCCTTAAGTTACCAGTCCTGATGATTTTGGAAATATTTTTCTAGACAATCTAGTCTAAGACAAGTTATATTTACAAACAAAGCCCAGAAGAAAGATAAGTTACACATGTCATCCTAAATACATCTGATAATATTGTTTAGTGTTCCAATGTTGCTTTGAGATATTGTGTTTCTCAGTAAAACACCAATTTTTATTTCACTATAAGCAATTCAGCTCTATTTACTCTGATGGATTGAAAATACTCACTTTTTCTTTCATGGTGAAATTATTAAAGATATCCTTATTACTAATAGATTATAGAACATGAAAAATTTAAGCTCTATCTTTCATAAAAAATAGTAGTGGAGTAGCAGCCATCTCACTTTTAACTTGAATTAAAAACAAAACTACATCACCAATAGCTTTTGAGTGTTTACTTATATAATTCTCTAAGAATTATCTTTATTGAATCTCAGTTAAGTAAAGTAAATTGTGGGTCAGAAACAACATATACTTCAAGTGGTAATATGATAACTGGTCAAACCTTTGTCTCAATAAACATATTAGATTTTTCTCATGGCTGAATAACATTATATATATATATATATATATATATATATATATATATATATATATATATATATATATATATATACAGGCACATCTTCTTCATCTATTTATCTGCTGTTTGCAACAACATGGATGGACCTTGAGCACATTATGCTAAGTGAGACAAGTCAGACAGAGGAAAACAAGCACCGTATGGTATCACACATTTGTGGAATTAAAAAAAAAAAGCCAAACTTGTAAAAACAGAGAGTAAAATGGTGGTTACCAGGGGAGGGGGAAGGTGGGAGATAGGATGAATGTTGTTTAAAGGTACAAACTTGCAGTGAGTAGTAAATAAACCCTAGAGATTTAATGCACAGTATAGTGAATATAGATGAGAATATTGTACTATAATCATCAAACTTGCTATGAGATTAGAATTTAATTATTCCAACCACTAAAAAGAAATGATAATACATGACACAAGTGCTAATTATCACTACAATGGTAATCATATTACAATGTATAAATGTATCAAATCAACATGTTGTAAATCTTAAATTTATACAATGTTATATGTCAAACATATTTCAATTAAAAATACTAAATGTTTGTGATTTCTAATATTTGAGAGTTAAAAAACTACTGACCATGAAGAAAATGTAAAGACTTTGAATTCAACTGGCTATAGGTTTAACTTTTGTATAGTCTTCTTCATAATTCTGGCAACTTGGGTAAGATAATTAACCTGTCTGCATTAACTTGTCTGAACTTATAATATGATGATAACTATACCTACTTCATAGAACTGTTCTGAGAATTAAATTAAAATATCAGTAAATTGGATGTTTCTTTCTATAATATTTCTTTGAGGAATACAAGACAGAACAGCCATTATAGTAACCATTATTATGATCTTTAACAATCATTGCTACAAATGCAAATAAAAATGCTAATTTAAAATACTTAATACAGGAAGTGTAGTCCCAATATTTCTTTTATGTTCAACCTCTGTTGGTTCTTGATAGATTAAAAGATGAAGTTGACTCTCCTTTGCTTGGAATACAGACTTTTCACTACCTGGCCACATTTCATCTTTGAAACTAGGAAGCCCTTCATAATCTTACCCTACTTTCAATTATCTTACATTCTCAAACAATAAATGTCTCAAAAGTCCCTGGACTGTCTCAGGTATGCAATTGTCTTTTGTCTGTAAGTCCTCTTCTCAAAATGCTGTTTAATCTCTAAGCACATTCTTGATGGCACCTCTCCACTACTCCCAGTTTTTTAATCACTTCTCTGCCAATTCACTACAAGTATTGTATTGATACCTGTATAACAGCTTATGACATGATGAATTATGAGCTTTCTGTTTATATATCTGCATCTAGGTCATGAGTTTCTTGAGCATCATTATCATTTACTAATTATTTTTATATCTCCAATGACTAGCAACAGGTTAAATTAATAATATGCATTCATAGATCACTCTCTTGACTTTTATGAAATGGAAGTGTATAATAAAATAATAATTTTTAGCTTATCACTAATAATTAAAAATATACTGTTGATAAAACACCAGTGAGTGCCTTAGATCATGTACCTAGACAGTACATTGGGTCCTGAAGGTGGTTGGTATGGGGTGTCAGTGGTGAAATAGATTATAGAATACTTTTAGAGATACTTATAGGGACTTGCCCTGATAAACAGTAGTCCAAGAAATATAACCAATTCTTACTTTACCACAAAGAATTAAAATAACTTTGAAGAGTACAGTTTAATTTTAGAGTTTTTCAAGATATTTTCATACTATCTAGTCAAGATGTACTTAAAAGGGTACAGAACAGACTAAACTCATAAAAACAGGAAATCATGGCCTTCTTCAAATTTTACCATAAAAGAGTTTTCATATATACTATAATTTCATAAAGATAGAGCCAGTCACTGTGAACACCTATATTTTGTAATGTGAAAGAAATGTACATTTTATAATTAATTGTGTTTTTCTGCCACTTGATTTGAAAAGAAAACTTACAACTTGTATTTCAAAAGAAAAATGTGTACCTTAGGGAATAACATAAATTTGAATTTCATAAAATTACTATGTCCTTTAGACCAAACAGAGATGTCTAGATGATTAAAGCCTATTCTCTGTCATTTCTGTGGTTCAATTTCATGATACCATCAAAAAAGCACTCATCCAACCTTGTGGAAACTATCTTCATTTTTTTTCAATTATGATTTTATTAAAAAATAGTATAAACATGAATCATCTTGGTTTATCATTCAACTCATAACTGTTTGAAGAACAGTATGTGCAGACATCTTTACACGTGATACAAATGCATTAAAGACAAAGCTACAGTACCTAAATTATGGAATACACAATATAATGTGACTATGCTGAATACTTTCCATTGGCTCATCCACATCATTCTCCACTCTTCTCCCATCCTGCCCTGTGTGCCAAGAGGCTGACCTTTATGGGCTGCTGCAAAAGCTTTCCTTGCTTCTGACAGCTGTTGGATTTGGCCAATGGGAGGCAGCATGATGAGCTTGTGATATTTCTTTCTCTAGCTCCATCACCGTTATTTTTTTCTAAACAGATTTTTTTTTTAATTGAAGTATAGTTGATTTACAATGTTGTGTTAATTTCTGCTGTACAGCAAAGTGATTCAGTTGTACATACATATACCTTCTTTTTTATATTCTTTTCCATTATGGTTTATCACAGGATATTGGATATAGTTCCCTGTGCTATACAGTAGAACCTGTTGTTTATCCATTCTATATATAATAGTTTGCATCTGCTAACCCCAAACTCCCAGTCCTTCCCTCCCAACTCTGCTTGGCAACCACAAGTCTGTTCTCTATGTCTGTGAGTCTGTTTCTGTTTCGTAGATAGGTTCATTTGTGTCATATTTTAGATTCCACATATAAGTGATATCATATGGTATTTGTCTTTCTCTTTCTGACTTACTTCACTTAGCATGATAATCTGTAAGTCCATCCGCTAAACAGATTGACTTGAATGACATGATTGTTCTGACTTGCAGTTGTACTAATTTTTCTTTACATTAGCTAATTCAAAAGTGTCAAAACTAATTACTTTCTCACATATATACATGAGATATATATATATATGAACAAAATATATAAACTCATAAAAGCTTTCTTCTCAACTCCTTTAATAAGACATATTTTTATAATCAAATGATATGTCTTCATCTCAAGGTTAGAGTATATAAATGTGTATATATTAGAATATAATTTTGTAATTTTACATATTGTAGCAAAGATGTTTACAAGTAAATTAGCACTTATGCTATCATGATATATCAAGGATATAAAAAATGTTTATTCTGTGCACATCCCTTTTAACAACTAAGCGTTAGCTTATTCTTATATCTTTTTAAAATTTTTTATTGGAGTATAGTTGATTTACAATGTTGTGTTAGTTTCTGCTGTACAGCAAAGTGAATCAGTTATACATATACATATATCTACTCTTTTTTATGTTCTTTTCCCATATAGGCCATTACAGAGTATTAAGTAGACTTCCCTGTGCTGAACAGTAGGTCCTTGTTGGTTATCTATTTTACATGTAGTAGTGTGTATATGTCACTCCCAATCTCCTAATTTATTCCCCCCTTTCCCCACTGGTAACCATAAGTTTGTTTTCTATATGTGTGACTATATTTATGTATCTTTATATAAATGCATCATAGACAAAATGAGTATACTCAAATTTTCCCTTCAAATTCATAATTACATTTTGTATTATTGTGTTATTCTCTAAAGCAATGACATTAAGCTGATCTCTCTCCATTTTTTAACACCACATACTTTAAAATACTGACTCAGCTTGATTAGTCCAAATGTCATTATTTATAATAAATTTTTAAAATTGTATTTACATTTTAATTACATTACCAAATTTGGTTATTAAAAACCTTCCTAATACGTCTTTGTTATTGATATTTGTGATTATCATTGCCTCTTTTTTTAACTTTTCTCAATTTAATTCATCTTGGACTCTATAAAATTACATGTCTAACATACATTTCATCATATAATACCCAGAATCATACAACTCTATTCTCTGTCAACTCCAATTTGCATACATCTTCTGGATATACATGGCACTCAGTTATCTGGCTGGTCTCCAACTTTACTTATCCTGTTTCCGGTTATGCTATACTCACTTCTCTCTTATGAGAATAATATATTGATCATCACTCCTATTCCCTTGCCTGTTGTTCCCCACTTCCAAAATTAAATCTTAATTCCCTACCAAATTTCAAGTCCCACCTCATAACCTCTAAATTATTGGGGCAGCTTCAATTTAACAGTTAAGCAATCAATATTTACACATATTTTCAAAGAGAGTTTGAAACAACTTAGAGTAATAATAAGATAATTTATTTGTATGGGATAAATATAACAAAACTAAATGAAAAATGTCAAAAATCCCTATAAGAGAAAGAAGAAAGCATTTTGTTGATGCCTAGGATAGAGGTTATCACAATGAGCATCCATTTAAATGTAACTATATACTGATATTTAATGTCTATTAATATATCATGCAAGATGATTTAGTCTTTTCACTGCTTTGTAAGCTCATAGAAGGCAGGGAATTAGAGCGCTTTCTGTATTTCTTATACTGATATGATGCAGAGTCTATAATATATGCTCAATCAATATTAATTGACTGACAGACTAATTGATAGGGCCATTGAATTTGCTTCATGGTGTGTGGCTACAGCTTTTATTACTGCTGATTTATAGATCTGTTGATCTTTTGACCCTTAAATTTTGCCTTTCATTAAAATGTATCAGCTGTGTTTTCAACACGCCATGCTCAGGATGATCTTCAAATTGCCTGATCTGCTCTATGTAATATTTTAAGCTGTGTAAATCAATAGCTTACTGTTGTACCCAAGACCAAACTCTGTATCTCACATGGTCGCTAAATGATCCAAACACGCATATGTACAAGGGCCAGGAAACAATGGAAATTTGAAAACAGAGTAAGATAAAAGATTAAAGGAGGATATTTTCCTTGTATTTCATTGGGTGGGAGGCTATTTGCAATGAGTAATTTTTATTTTATTTTTCCTATTTCTGTAGTATCAGAATGCATTCGCCACATCAGGCACCTCTGTCTTTGTCCATTTTTAGGTTAGTGAATACAGCAGAGCAGTCGGTGCCAAAGTTTCATAAAATTCACATTCTGAAAATGAAAATTTAGAGTTACACTGTGATTTTTATTCCACGTATGGCTCCTAAACTGTTCTTGCCTGTAGCAGAACGGGCTCCACGGCCACAGATGGTGTAAAACCGAGAAGCTCTAGCAGATTGGCAAGCCTCATCCAGCTTTGAATTCCAAGGTTTTTATTTGTCTATTAAATAAATATTTTTCTTAGTTATAACAGCAGCAAATGCTCAAGATATTTTGAAAATTCTTAAAAATAAAGAATTCTTGTAAAATCTAACAATAGTATCTTTAAATAAAAAGTTTAGATTACATTTTGCTTAACATGAACAAAAGATAATAATAGTAAATATTTTATATAAAAATTACTTATGAGAAATGTGAGTTCCAAATAGTTTCCAGTAACTTTAAATTTGGAAGATTAAAATAAAGCTTCTGAGGGAGGTGTAATCATTTTTTATGTTATATGACATTAATTGGAATACATTTATGTTCCCATAAACTTAAACTACTATATCATAAAAGTAATATAACACCATCACCCTTTAATAAAGAAAAAAAAACAATAAATACCAGTAAATAAGAATACGAAGAAATCTAAGTTAGAGTTAATATATTTAAATATTGCTAACTTCAGAGAGTTTCCTACAAAAATAACAAACCATGCTCTGAAAAAATATAGGTGATAAAGTGAATGCCATTAGAAAATTATGATAGCTTTTCACCAACTATAAACCCAAGAATATCACTCATGATTTCAGAACACCAGTTGTTATTCTTCTCTTTCTTGAATTACCTAACCTAATCTGTAGGTAATTTGTAAATACATTTTATTTTCAGAAAGCTTATATTTTACAATCACCTAATTACTGACCATCATATCACATTTCAATCCAGTTTATACCCCATGAGATTATATATATCCTTGTATATATACATAGTGTTCTGTGTATATATGTGCTCATATTTGTGTTCTCTAGTGTCTAATGACCTTTTTATTTTTATTGTAAAATTTTAAGATTCTTAGTCACGAATTCATGTACTTTCATTTGAAGGAAAAAAATTCATACTAGCTTCATGTTTCCAAATTTGTTTTATCACCCATCTGTCCATTTCCAACTTTGTTGCTGCTATTATTTTTGTTGATGATGATTAACGATAATGTTGATTCCTATGTCTTATTTCATGCCTTTGTTTTTACAATTTGCTAGAGAAAATATTTGAGTAATTGTATTCAGAAAGAATGGTGAGTTATAAATATTATACATGTATATGCCTAAAAAGTTTTATTGCTCTCAAACATGAGTATTAGAATGACTGGATATAAAAATCTAAGAACAATCTAATTTTCATTCAAAATATTGTAAATCAATCTTACTGCAGACTAGAGGTCATGTGCCTTTTGCATTTTGATTACATGCTTAATTGTAATATTACTGTGTTATTACCTTTTCTTCTCCAACTTCCATATGTAGAACTCCAGATTTATGTCAATCTCTTGCTAACGTAAATTATTTTCATTTCTTTCTCTCCAATGACTTTGTTTTCTTTTTAAGAAATCCTTTAAGATAGATTATTGGATTTTCTGGATATTTGTTATCTCTCAGCTTCCACTGTGAATTCAAGTTCACTAATCCAATTTTCACTACTTCCTAGTCTGTAGGAATACAGAAGGGACATAAATATTAAGAACCAGACAGAGAAGTGAGACATATTACTTCTGCTCACATCCTTAGCAGAAATCATAGAAAATGACCTCTATGAATGTAGCTTTTAGCCAGCAGCCATGTACCCTGCTAAAACTCAATTACTACAAAGAACATTTGAACAGATAGCTTTGATAACCTTTGATAATCTTTTACATGTTGTAATTCTTGGAAGTTCCTCCATATAGATATATTTTAACTCAGATATCAGCTGAAACTCACCTATGCATTAGGGGGCAGTTTAGTGCGAAGGACTTGGGATCTGAAATACCTGTATTTGAACTAACTGTAGCCATTAATAGCTGTCTTAAACAGGGGCAATTTACTTATCTTCTCTTTACCTCTGTTTTATCATCTATAAAAAAGGAGATAATATCATAGATTTTATAATAGACTTAACAGATTAATAATAGATTTATTATGATCAATAAATGGTTAATATACATAAAAGTCTTAAAACCCTTACCAGAATATATGATTTGTTTTGTATAGGACATATGTGTGCCCGTGTATATGTATGTATGTGCGTGTATACCTACATACATGATTGGATTGAACCTTATTACCACCCCTAAAATGTCTGTGAGTTTTCATAGAGACAATTTTATTTCCAGTGTTCTTCATTTTTTGCAATCTATACTCCACCTTGAAATTTTAGAGCAGTGCCTTTTAATCTGCATTAAAATTGTCAAAAATTTGACTATCCTTTAGGTCCCTCATCTTTCAATTTCAGAGATATTTATTGAATACCTAACAATGTCCACACTTGATGATAGCTCCAACAAAGTCATAGTTCAAATACAGGTATTTCAGATCCCAAGTCCTTTGCACTAAACTGCCCCAACTAAGTCATAGTTGTTACCATGATTTAAGACAGAGAAGGTCCTTGCCTTCATGATCTACATTATAGTTGACAAGAGAATAATTAGCAAATCAACAAATTAGTTAATTGTGGATTATGATAAAAGTCTTAAATTAAAATAATAAAGTCCTGCAATAAAGAATTATGTGAGATAATTAGTTAGGGATGCTCTGAACAAGTCAACTTAAACTGAGATTTCGATTCTAAGGATGTCAGCCATGGGAAAAGTCTGGAGAAGAACATACCACATAGAACTAACTAAAAATTCAAAAATTGCTATTACTATTTTTTTTAATGGCCTTTACACCATGCCCCTCTGTGGGAATCAAACTTTAATAGAGGTTTTTTGAAGATGAAGGGTGTTATAGAAAACCAGAGAAAATTAAAATTGAATATACCATCCTCCTTTCAAAATATTCTTTTCCCCTCACCCTGATGTTTGATAATTTTTCTCTTTTTTCTCCTCTTCCCTCTTTTATCTTTTCCCTGTAATTTCTGATTCCTGATTGTACAAATACAATTTGCATATGAGTCTTGCCTTTGCATTTACTGTAACTTTCTCATCTCAGGTTACTTTGTTCAGGTTATCTTTTGTATATGAGTTCAGAATATAACAGCTAAAATATGTCAACAGAATAATTTATTCTCAGCAAGCCATCTTTTCCAACATACAGGCTTTGATATTACAATAAAAAACACCACGTAGAAAAATATATCTTCTCAAGTTCATGGGTGTTTCTTAATAAAAACATCTCTTGTTAACTCTAAAGGTTGAATGATGATAAAATCAACAGGTCTTCAGAGATTTCTTTAATAGCTACAGTACCTCAAACAGTAGAGTTGTTTATTCATTTTCATGGCAGAGTGGAGTTCCAAAATGTCTCTCTGGTGTTGATTTTAATGCAGCCTGTGTGATTTTGAAGAATCAACTGAAGCTATCTTATTTTCCTAAAAAATTAAGATTCCAAAAGAATAAAATTAACAAAAACTCCTGTATGCAAACAGGAAAAAAAGCAGAATATTACAAGCAGTTACCTTTTAAAAGACAGTATCTATAAATCTGAATTCAATTTCAAACAAATCCAAATTCAATCTCCCTTCTAGTATTATCTCATCATACACATGTTATCATTAAGGGACAACGTATTAAGAAGGAAAGAAAGACAAATTAACACATGTTTTGAGCTGCTGCTTTGCGTGAGGCACTGTGATAGGTGTCTGAGTGAATGCACAGAGAGAAAGCTCTCTCCTCAGAGAGAAAGCTCTAAGTTAGCTACCACTTGTACGCCATAAATAAGAAAACCAAAGCTAGGACTTCCCTGGTGGCGCAGTGGCCAATGCAGGGGATATGGGTTCAAGCCCTGGTCCGGGAAGATCCCACATGCTGCGGAGCAACTAAGCCCGTGCGCCACAACTACTGAGCCTGCGCTCTAGAGCCCGAGAGCCACAACTACTGAGCCCATGTGCCACAACTACTGAAGCCTGCGCTCCTAGAGCCCATGCTCCACAACAAGAGAAGCCACTGCAATGAGAAGCCCATGCACCGCAAGGAAGAGTAGCCCCCACTTGCTGCAACTAGAGAAAGCCTGTGTGCAGCAACAAAGGCCCAATGCAGCCAAAAATAAATCAATAAATAAAATTAAAATTAAAAAAAAAAAAGAAAACCGAAGCTTAGAAGCATAGTGGTTGTTTTCATTAATTTTAAAATATTTAATAAGAACTTTTTATGTGCTAGGCATTGTGGTAGGCACTTGGTGTGAAGGACAGACACAATGTCTGCTCTTATGGAGTTTACTGTATGGAGGGAGTAATAAGACATTAATAATTAATGATATTACTTAATTATAAACATTGGTATGTAGTATAAAAGAGTGAATGGTGCTATCTAAGCCTGGAAACGTATATGGGTTACGAAACCTTCTCTAAAAAATCAAAAATTGTATTG
The DNA here is from genome assembly GCF_965194805.1 of Balaenoptera borealis. Taxonomy (NCBI): domain Eukaryota; kingdom Metazoa; phylum Chordata; class Mammalia; order Artiodactyla; family Balaenopteridae; genus Balaenoptera; species Balaenoptera borealis. The sequence goes on along the minus strand of NC_138861.1, from coordinate 89,993,952 downwards.
AGATGTAAAAGACTTACAGGAACTAATTATTTAATGGAGGATGATGGATATGTTGTAGTCGCAGATAGTAGTGTGTGACAAGTGCCTGCAATGGAATAAAAATGTAGTCCAGTTAAAGTTCTGAAAGAGATATTGTGGTGTTAGAGTCCAAAAAATGAGTGGAGAAAAGTTAAAAAAGTAAGACTGTGTAAGTAAATCATGTAGGCTGCTTAGGCAATTTTTAAAAGTATTTTATTTTTCCCTATTAGAAGGGAAATTAATTAGAGGACTTTAAGCATGAAAAAGTCAGATTAACATGGAAAATATTATCTCTTCAATTCGGGGAGTGGTTTCGGAGGAGAGTAAAATTGAAATTGGAATGCCAGTTTTGAAGGAGGTCCAAGCAAAAATTGATAGTATCCTGGAATATGAAAGCAGCTAGGAAAGTAAATACATATGAGAAATATGCAAGAGGAAAAAAAACACAGTTTGGGAATGAAAAGGTGAAAAATCTGAGAAGCCATTTATTAGATATGACTTAACATGTATTATGAATTTTGGATTATGGCATATTTGGCATCAAAGTCTCCAATGAATGAGGTGCCTAGAGTTTTGGTAGAAAGTACCATTGAACAAATAGAGAGGGAAGCGTAGTTGAATAATTTAAGTTTCAAATGATTACAGAATTTACAAGAACAAGAGGTGTTTAGTGGTTTACAGACCACAGCGGGAAGCAAAAAGAACATCATTGTGACACAAGGTTTTGCAGATTTAGTGCCCAATTAATTGATCATGTATTGAAGGTCTCTCATTCTGCACTCCACAGAAGCTCATGCCAAGTTCTGACCTATTCTAAGAGATTGGCATTTATTTTTCAGTGAACCACAGACTGTGTTCATTTGCACACCCATTTTAGGAAATGTACACCAATAAGCATACTATGTGCCAACAATGATGTGAGTCACTGGAACACAATAATACAAACAAAGGGTGTATCACCCTACACATTCAAAGAGTATATAATTATTTTTTTTGTATCTTGAAATGTGCATAAAAATCCCTGGATAACATTTAAAATGCAGAATCTTGAGCCCTTTGTTCACTGATTAAATGTGCCAGGCAGTGTAAAAAAAAAAAAAAAAAAACTGCATTGCAACAAGAGCTTGAGTTGATTTTGATGCCAATGGCCCAGAGAAATCCTGAGTTAGTGGATGATTCTCTCCAATAGTACAAGGGAAAAAAAATTAGCAGAAAATTTATTTTTCTCATTCTATTTTGACCATGATGTATGCATGGTTTTTTTCTCCTTTTAGAATTATTAAGTCCATGGTGTTAAAGAGAGCAACAAATGTTAATAGTCTTTGCACCAGCCACTCAAGGTCTCCCAGATTTTGTAGGAGCCATGTGAGCAACACTCATCTCTTGTATAGAGCTGCTGGGAATAGCTTAAACTGATCAGTGATTGGGTTAGTGGTGAGAAGGTGTCCTTGGTGGGACCAATAAGTGAGAATTGAGGACATTCTTTTTTGTTTGTTTAATGTTTAAGTAAAGGAGATCTTCCCCCGGATGGAGGATGGAGAGATGTTAATTTCTGAGTCCTGGAATATGTAGGTATTGGGTATCCATAATGCTAGCCAGAATGAGTCTGAAACTTGTACAGGGAGAAAGGCAAAACCAAGAGAATTTTACTTGGTACCCTTAACTCTGTTGTCAGTTGTGTGATCATGTAAATCCCCTACTTTTTTTCAGACAATTGGCTATTGTAGTTGATAATAGACAGTAGTAATTTAGAGTTTTGGACTCTTTGTGTTAGATTTCTATTATCTTGTGATTCTTCATAAATCATAAGAATTAGGAATTCTTCCTAACTCATAGAATGCACCAAAGAATTGCTTAAATTATTTTTACCTTTTCTTATCCTTCCTTTCATTCTTACTTAACTAACTCCTCTTTTACAATAATAGCCTACATTAGAATGGTAACAAAAATTAGTTTTTTTTAAATCAAACAACTCTACTCTGTAATAGACGATTGTGATTTTTTAATAACTAGTAGAAATCTATTGTCCTATATAAATAATTTTTCTTATCAGTATGAAACATAAGTTATCTGTCAGTGAAATAGTCATTTGGAATTGATTTTCTTTCTCCATAAATAGCTGTCTTATATTTTCACCATTTGAATTAAAAGTTATTTTCAAATGTAGCTTGACTCTTCTCCTGAAAATTAATTTTCAATAAATTATGACAGTTTTCTCATTTATTGATTGTATTAATGTTTTTGGCTTGTGAAAATGGCATTATTATTAAATATGAGAAGACAAAATATTTCAGTAAAAGGGCACTTTTTTCAGAAAGCATAAATGAATGGATTTTTAATATCAACAGTAGATATGAATATTATGTTATTATAATACTTATAAAGAAATTTCTCTCAATCTTGGTATTGAGCAAACTGAGAGGACAGTTATAAGTTTTAAAATAAGAAACAGTGTATATTTCTAAACATCATTGAGACCATAAGTTATTTCATTTTTAAACTTCCATTCTTTATATACACACCTGTAGAATTCTTCTCATTTTTATTCTTTCATTTCCCCATAATTTTACCATCTTTTTGCTGCTATATCTCTAAGTATGGAGTTAATAAGGATTCTATTATTTGCCTATGAAAAGTATCTACATACTCTTTATCTTGTCTTTCTCAAACGAATCATCTGAATAATCAACAAGAATTCCTCTTAGTCATAAAATTGAACATGGTTTTATATTTAATAAATGATAGCATATCTTTCATAATTGGACAGCTTTGTTACTCTGATATTGTATTTCCTTAAACTATATGCATCAGCAATATCAAATTGTGAATGGTTCAAGAAATAACTCACAACTCTGTTTCTTCTCTCTTGGCTTTGCATACACTGTCTTCTCTGCCACCGCTGAATTTTATCCAAAACATAAACTTTGCCTAAAGCCTACTTATAAATTAAACTCAAATTTATTACCATTTCTTTTAAGAGGTATTCTTTAATTGTCTCTCAACAAAAAAATGGCTTGGATTTTCTTTTTATCTGCAAAATTCTGTGGGACAACCATAGTATTTCACATCTATTACATGTTGATAGACAAATCAAATTATACCTCTATTAAGTAAATTAAAAGTATCATGGAGTTGTTCCTATCATTCCCTATCCGTTCCCCACTGCTTACCAGTATATAGAAAGCCTTCTTGTTTGGTAGAGTTGGGGGAATACCTCTATGATGCTGCTTAGTTAAAGGATAAAGTTGTGAGAAATTGGGCCTTAGAGGTGTAGCAGAGCCTCTAGAATAACTGAGGAATTTGAGGAAAATGTGTGTCCTCAGGAAGATTTTAAGCATAAGCACAGTGTAGTGGGTTGAATGGTGCCCACCCCCCCACCAAAGACCTGTCCATGTCCAACCCCTGGAGCCAGTGAATGTAACCTTATTTAGAGAAAGGGTCTTTGCAGTTGTAATTAAGTTAATGATATAAAAATGAGATCATCCCGGATTATAAAGGCTAAATTCAGTGACAAGTATCCTTATAAATGACACACAGAAGAGAAACACAGAGAGAGATTGAAGAAAGCAGTGTGAAGATGGAGGCACATATTAAAGTTATGAAGCCACAAGTCAAGGGACACCAGAAGCTGGAAGAGGCAAAGAAAGATTCTCCCTTAGATCTTTCTTAGGAAGCACGACCTTGCCAACATCTTGATTTCAGATTTTCAGCCTCCAGAACTGGGAGATAATAAATCAATAAATTGGTGGTAGTTTTAGGCCACCAATTTTGTGGTCATTTGTTACAGCAGACCTAGGAAACCAATAGAAGCAATATGATTAGATTTTATTTTCTAAAGACCATAATAGCAGATTCTAAATAAGTAACAATATAACCAGTGTGCAAGGTGGTCTTAACATTTCTCTGTTTGACTAATCTTTAGATAGGATTCCTCCTGACTCTAGGTCCCTGAACTTCCTTTTCTCATAACTTATTTTAGAAAACTTGTAATTATCTATTCTTTCTTTGCCCCTTAGATATATAAATCTTTTTAAAAGTCTTTTGCCGGCTTTACAACCCAGGGGTGTCTTTCTGAAGGCCCTGGAAGCTGTCTCTTTGAAATGTAATTGTCAAAGAAGATAGCCCCCCCTACCCAAGGCTCGGTGGAAGGGTAGGAGTGTAACTTGGGAAGGTGGTGAGTGCCTTGCTCCAAGTTGCAAAACTGCCTCCTATCATAAAGGTATGGAAAGTTTCATGTTCCTTTGGCAAACACAAAGGGTCTAACCTCCTCTGAGACTTTTCCACTAGCTTATCCCAGCCTTTAAAATGCCTCCTTCTCTTTGCTTCAGCAGAGTTGAGTTCAAACTGAGTTCGGACATCTCTCTCCTATTGCAATTGCCTTAAATAAAGTTGTCCTTGCCTGTTTAACTTTGGTGCAATTTTTGCTTTGATATCAGGAAGACTTGTATTTGTCCTATTGCCATATTTAACTACAGACACTTACAGACATTAACTCTGGGAATTCAGACCAGAAATCCTGTCCAGCCTTGGAACGAAAAAAATTCCAATCAAACTCTAGAACTTTAGTGAAGTATGAGTTCTGATATCATTCTGCCTGTAGCAAAACTCATCATTCAACAGTAGACCAGGCCAGAGCTAGAAATGAGGGATTCAGAGCAAGGTGTGGATACCTGGAGATCACAGAAGGAAACCAGCAAATATAATTACAGGACCCTAGGCTCTATCTTCTCTCTTGTGGTAGATGGCAAAAGTTCAGAGACTGAGGAAGAAGAGGATGTAGCTTGAAATTTGAATTGGGTTCATAGCAACTTTCATACCTATTTTCTGTCTTACGTGGTGTCCACTGTAAGTTGATCTCAGCTCAAGTGAAGCTGTGTCTTCAATAATGGCCAAGAAGGCAGCTGAGAATCTTTCATGTCAGGTAGGCTTACCTCTTTCAACTTAAAAACCTGGGAAGGCATCACTCTCAAATCTTTATTCTGCTTTTTTTCATGTGTGTGGCATTTACTGTACTGTAAAACTGATTCTGAATAGAGAATTGATTTCCCTTTATTATGGAATTTGGGATAAGTGTTTTGAGAGAAAAAAAAATGCAAAATTTTTCTTTCATGTGCAAAGATGTAATGAGAAGACAAATTCAACAGGATCATAGTTTTAAAAATATTAACCCAGTGTGGGTTTTTCATTCATTTGTTTACTTTTAGAAAAGAAGAAATACATTAATTCATAAGGATTCAATTAGCTAAGAATTGTTTTTGTAGCCTCAGGCAAGACATAAGAGAAATTCAGTAAGGAAACTAAGTTGATGATTATGGAAACAGTCAGTGAAGGGACCATAGTTTGAGGAGATCATCTAATGACTAAACTACATGCTCTAAGACTAAATAAAGACGTCCCAGATTGGATGAGGGGAAGCACTGAGAGATTCTTATAAAAAAATTTCCCTTGTCTGTTGATTAGCATGTTATATAATCTTTTCTAAGCACACCCATAATGCACTATTTATTATTCTCAGTTTTAGTTTTTTAATGTTGAGCAGAAATTCAAAGAAACTTTCTCTGTCAAACTAAGGATAGAATTATTTAAGTTTTATGATATTTCTTGTCTTTTGTTAGTTGTCCAGAAACTTGATACTCGAAGTGTGTGATCTGTGAACCAGCAGTGTCACCAACATCTGGAAGCTTAATAGAAAAATAGAATCTCAGGTCCTTCTCCAAACCTCCTGAGCTAGAATCTGCATATTAACGTAAAACCCCTGGGTGATTTGTATGAACATTAAATTTTAAGAAGCACTATGCTAGAGGTCTTTCCCAGATTTTATTCCTTAAATTCTCTAATTCAAAAGTTTGAAGCAATTTTTTTGGAAGTAAAATCTAAATTCCCTTTAATTCTCTCTGAGTAGTGCATAACATATAAGCATTTTAAAAATTGTACTACATCATATGTGTATATTCCTAATAACCCAAAATAATCACAGTTTCTTACTTGGAACATAATAGCCCACCAGATAATGACTTAAACCTTTAAGTTGCATGTCTCAATTTTCACCTCCCTCCAAAAACAGGCTTTCATATTTCTAATTAATAAGTTGAAGAAAACCAGTAAAGCCTTGAAGGAGATCACTAACACTGGAAATTGAGCATCTGTCTGCCACCTGATAGACAGGTTCTAGGCTGTGATAGATGAGCTGAGCCAGATTGCTATTCAGAAGCTGAACCCTACAAATGTGAATGCTTTTATTTCAATCTTGCTTGTCAACCACAGATTCTTTTATTTTTTATTTAACAAACTCAGTATCAGTCTCACATAATATGTTGCCAAATTATTAACTGCACCATTACTGATTAAAATTTACCACTTTGATCTGCACAGATTATATATCATTAGTCTTGATGGGCAGGTTTGAACATGGTCTCATATGGGTCTACCCTGAGAAATTTCTAATTGTATAATTATTTATATGGGTATCATGCCATGAGAGTACCAAAACTACCCCAAGGGCTCAAGCACAACCCTCTACCCCGAATACCACAAATACACATACACACACACACATTAGAATTCAGTATAAAAACCAAACTATATCTTTAACTGATGCACACAATACACACTATGTAAGCATGTTCTAAAGAGCTGGGATTAAATTTATGACATTTTTATATTTAAACAGTAAGACATATCCATTTTAAATATACAGACAAAATAGCAAAAGGAAAAACTGAGGAACAGAGAAATATTTCAAATTTCCACATTTTATTAATAAAAAAAGATTGATAATAAAAATTATTGAGTACTATGTCTTCAATTTTAAATGGAAATTTAAATATTTCTATATTAACCTTGGAGTATAATCCTTTTATTTGTATGATTTTTTTAAGTCTTCTACAATTGTCAACCATCTTGATATTCAAAATATGATAAATCTTTTACATTCATTATCTAATTTAATGCACATAAGAATGTTATTTTGCCATATCAGGCTATCTTTAAAATATATTCAGAATTCAATTTTCTCTACCCTTACTATAATAACCGTAGTCCAAGCAATTGTAACTTCTTAACTAAACCACCTTCATAAACCTGTACGGGGGTCCTGCTAAAATGCCCAATCCTCTAGAGTCCAAAAGCTCCTCAGTGCCTTGAGGCACTCTCCTCAGTTTGTCATTTAAACTGCATTAGGCTAAAACACTGCTCTAAAGATTTTAAAGGCTTCCCATCACGTTTAGAGTAAAATTCAAATTATTTACTATGGCTTGGGGTGCATAAAATTTAATAATGGCTATTCCACAATTTTCACTATAATTTTGTTTGTTCAGTCCAAATCTACCACATTCAATTCCTTGTCTAGTCCAAGGTTAGTCCAAACCTTGGGTGTTTCCACTTGCTGCTTTCTCTGTCTCAAATTTACTTCTAGGCCTTTCCCCTACATTTCATTCTAGTTTCTATTCAATGTTATCTCTTCAGAAAGGCCTTAACCAACTACTCTAAAATGACTTCCACCAATCCTAATCCCTTTACATACTTTGCTTTATTTTTCTTGAGAGCACCATGGGCTAACTAAAATTGCATCACATATTTGTTTAAATATATGGTAATTTTCTCTCTATCTCTCTAGAATGTAACTCCATGAGGGCAGGGATTTGCCTCCTTTGTTCATTGCTATATCTTTCAGTTGCTAAAAGCACTGCTATATAAGCATGTATGTATGTATTTGTTTATTTAACTCTTATTTTAAGAGACTGTAGGGAGCATCTATTAGTTCTGCCATATACAAATTGTATGATTCTGGACAACGTTTATTAAATGCCCAACAAGTCATTTTATGTGAGCCATTCAGCTGAATTTATCGTCAAAAGAAGGATTAAAATATCCTCTTCCTAAACTTGATTATGGTAATTAAATGAGAAGGATTATAATATCCTTCTGCTAAACTTGATTATAAGGATTAAATGAGATAGAATAGTGCTTTTCCTATTTCCTGGAAAATAGTTGGAGCTCCATTAATGACTTTCCTTTCATTTTCCTTTCTGGTTGACTAGAAACCTCGTGAGCATCAGAGGTCACATTTTTCTTTTCTCATTTTCTTTTCCGTTTTTCTCCCACAATACTTATCTCAGGCAATGAGTTGATATTTAATGGTCTTGAGTTACTGGAAAGAGTTTCAAACTTTACTGGGACTGAAACACACAGAGTAAATGGCATTGCTGCTAATTACAAGTCATAAATTAGCACTTTGAAAGTTTATTTTCTTATCTCAAGGCACATGTTTTGATGCTTCTTTCCAAGTGACTGCCCCTTAGGTGTTCAATGAAAAAAGACCTGAAATTAGTGCAGATTCCCTTGAAACCAAATCAGCAGGATATATTTATCAAAGAATTCACTTTGCACATATTTCAGGTTTATTCACGTATTTGGCTCAATCATTTGGTAAGCCTGAAACTTTAATGGAACCCTAGAGTAATTATAGCACAAAATCAAGTCTCAGATAATGAACAAGGTGTCAAGTGTACTCTAGGGCTATGACTATTTCATTTTCCAATTAAAAAGTCTGTAACAGCTCCATTAATGATCACATTGTATCTCTGACTGACTCTCTGAAAACTTTTATTTTAATTTAAAAGGTAGATCCTATGACAATTTTGTTTGTATCATGTATACAAAGAGACTATTATTTACAGATCCGAATATAATTCTCAGAATAAATTCTACACTATAATTTATATTAATACTTGTTAATAGTCCATATTTGTATAGTGATTATATTTTTGTATAGTGATTAAGAATTTTCCAAAACTTCATATTCATTATGTCATATTTACCTTACAGCAACCCATTGAGCAGAAAGAGATTATCTTCACTTTGCAATGAGAAGATAAGTCCAACAAAGACTCAAGTGGTCGCACTGTAAGTTGTAAAACCAAGCTTAGAACATAGGTTCACTGTCCCTACTTCAGTCTGTTTTCTTCACTCTTAAACTATGTTCTACTGACTGTGTGGCAGATGTAAATGGGATATATTTTGAAGCAAAATGGAGGTATTAGTTCCAAGAATGATATGGATTTCTTATAGAGACTGATGGAAAATAGGAGGAAAAATCATAAAGAGATTACCAGAGTGTAGGTACTACAGCAAATCTTGAATATTTTATAGAGGGAGGATGGGACAAGAGGACCCTTTCTAGGAGCAAAATGATTAGATGGGGCATACCCTTCACTACTAGGAATGTAGGTGTAGGTACTGAAGATGGAGTTGTCTTTTCTAGAGATCTGGGAGCCCTAGTTCTTCCTTTTCTCATAAAGAAACTACGGTATGTTTTCCAGTAGGCAAGGTAAATCCATAGAGCTCACATTTTATATTTTAATGAGGATACTTTTTTAATCCATGTAGAGGAAAACATCAATGTATCTCCTTGTCCAGTAGACTGTGAGCAATTTGAAGAGTCCTATAAATATTTATTTCCACAGGAACTAATGCATAGCAGGCATTCAACAAATACTGGTTGCATGGGTAAATGTGATGGCAAATACAAATAAAAAGAAGATGACAGAGAGACTGACAGTAGAGCACAGAAACCACTGACTTCCCAATTCCCCCCTCAAGTTGAATATAAAATAATAATTTCTTGCTAAAACTTTTATCACTATAATTTCTTCTACAAGTTATATTTATAAAATAATGAGATTCTCTGAGTCACACACATAAAAATAATTAACTAATAAATCTGTAGTTCCATTGAGTAGAGTTCTCTTATACTTTTCATATTTCTGACTCACAACTTCCTTACAAGTTTGTGAAGAAAAACCCATCATATCCCTCTAAGTTACTCACAGCATGGAGTATTCTGTATGACAGACCCCTAATAAGCCTTTACTCTGTATAGCAGCAATTTTTTAAATGTATGAGAACTAAACAATTCCATAGTGCTGCTCTAATTAAGCCTTTATTTTATTGTAGGCTTCTGTAGTAGAAAAGGTTCCACTTAAATTTCATTTATGAGCAAGTCAATTCATTTAAACAAAAGTAGTTTCTTTGTCCTTATTTTGAGACTTCAGTAAAATACATTCCCAATACTCATTCTAAATTGGCAACCCCAGAATGAAAAATGCCTTGCCCATGTTTCTAATGCAATATGCTACTACATTTCACATTCTCTTCTCTTCATATGTAACCTGAAAAATATAATAAAGGGTGAATAAAATAAAAAATAGTAATTACGAACACAGAGAAATACTGAAAGTATACTTTGAATTAAATTTTGGCAAAACATTATACCATTTATGTACATTTTTAAAGTCTATTATATGTTCTTTATGATCATTTGAGTAATTAGTAAAATTACGAGTACTTGGGAGGAGGTGATGCTCAAATACGTTGGGATATTTGTTACTTCTGTGGAGTGACGGAGGGGAGTATGATGTCTGTATTTGCAGGGAGGTGTAGATCTTCAGTGTAATCTATGATGCTTTATAGATTAAAAGCAAATTAATCATAAGCATATATGCAAGAGTTTTATATTTGTTATATGTTGCACAAATGGGTTTCCCGAGTTTGTTACTCTCTATTTTCTGCTCTTTTGACATCGTTCATAATTATTAAAATAACTAAGTTAACTAAAGTAAAAATATTTTGGCAAGATAACGTTATAAGTGCAGGCACCTCCCTGCCCTATTGTATTAGTCAGGGTTCTCCAAAGAAAAACAACCAATAGAATACATGTAGCTATATAGAAAGAGACTTATTAAGAGGGATTGGCTTATGATTTTATGGAGGTTGAGAAGTCCCATGAGCTGCCATCTGCAAGCTGGAGAACCAGGAGAGCCGACGAATACTTCCAGTCCAAACCCAAAGGCCAGAGAACCAGTAGCCCGGATGTCTGAGAGAAGGAGAAGATAGATGTTCCAGCTCAAACAGGGAGCAAATTCACCCTTCTTCCACCTTTTTGTTCTATTTAAGCCCTCAATGGATTGGATGATGACCACTTGCTTTGATGAGGTTGATCTTCTTTACTCAGTCTACAAATTCAAATGCTAATTTCTTCCAGAAACACCTTCACAGACACATCTAGAAATAATGTTTTACCAGCTCTCTGGGCATTCCTTTACCCTGTCAAGTTGACACATAAAATGGACCATCACATTTATTAAGCAATGTTTTTTTAGCTAGGTAGCAAAATATATAAATAATAATAAAACAAATACTGTCTCAGTGATGTAAGCAAGATATAAATATAAAATATATATTCCACACAGTAAATTGGATATCTGGAAGAAGGTCTGCTAAATAAATGGCAAAGAGAGCATTTTAGTAAAAAGTAACAAACCATTCAAAGGTTTGTGGACTTCAGAAGAGGAAAAAACATCTTGGGGAAAAGATTTTTAATATTAAAAATTTGGAGAACACCAATTTTATAAATGTTCAAACAGTTATCTCAGAAATAGATTTACTTTTGGAAACATTAAAATAAAGTATAGATTACTCTCTTTTCTTAAAAATATTCAAAAGAGCATTGCAACAGTGAAAATGTAGGAAGCCTTTGATAGGTAACCAAGATTGCAGAGTAGGAAGATCCTGAGCTCACTTCCTCCCAAAGGCACATCAAAATTACAGCTATTTACAGAACAACTATCAATGAGAACAACATTAAGACTAGCAGAAAAGATAATCTGTAACTAAGGATATAAAAGAGGAGCCACAACAAGACAGGTAGGTGGGGTGGAGACATGGTATAGTCAAGATGGATACCCCCGAGTAGGCAAGGCACAAGCGGAAAGATAATCACAATTACAGAGCTTCTCCCCAAGGAGTGAGGGGTCTGAGCCCCACTTGAGCTCCCTAGCCCAAGGGTCCTACACTGGGAGGATGAACCCCTAGAACAGAACCCCAAGGCCAGAAGGACTTGCTTTCAAGAGAACCAGCAGACAGCAGGAAACAGAGACGCTGCGCCCAAAGGGAGCACACAAAACATTACACGCTCTGAGACCCAGGGCAGAAGAAGTAAATTCAAAGGAGTCTGGGTCAGACCCACTTGCTGATCTTGGAGAGCCTCCCAGAGGGGTATGAGGTGACTGGGACTCATCCTGGGGACATAGACACTGATGGCAGCCATTTAAGGGAGCTCATTCTGCCATGAGGACACTGGTGCTAGAAATGCCATTCTGGAATCCTCCTTCTAGCTTATTAGCACCAGGACTCAGACTGGCCCATCAGCCACTGAACACCAGTCCTGGGACACCCTAGGCCAAGCAGCAAGCTGTGTGAGAGCACAGGCTCACTCAAGAGCAGACCAGCAGCAGCTGTCCTTCTGAAACCCTAAACTTTGCAGGGACCTGGCCTTGCCCATCAGAGGGCCTAGGATCTGGTTCCACCCACCAGGGGGCAAACACCTACTCTGGGACAACTCAGGCCTCTTGGAGCAAGCCAGTGCAGGCCCTGTTCTGCCCATTAATGGGCTGGAACTAGCTCCTGGACCCAGCCTCATTCACCAGTAGGTGGGCACTAGCCCCAGGACTCACCTGGCCCGAGCCATGCCTACCAGGAGGCTGACACCAGCTGTGGGACCCCAGAGGCTCACAGTCAGTCATGACAGGACCAGGTCCCACCCACCATCAGCTGGCAGCCTTTGCACTAGACAGGGCCTGGCAACATACCAGGCTGGGGAACAGCCATATACCTACCAGAACACCCATAGTACCTGGCTGTGCTAAACACAGCTCACCCACAGTACCTGTGTTTAGCTGTGCTAAACACAGCTCACATAGAGGGCACTCCTAGAGCACACAGCTCTGCTGAACAGAGAGAAATGTGCTGCTGGGCCCCAAGGATGTGTCCTACATAAAGTCACTTCTCCAAGGTCAGGAAATGTAACCAGCCTACCTAATACACAGAAATAAAAGCAGAGGAACAGGCAAAATGAGGCAACAGAGAAAAATTTTCGAAACAAAGGAAGAAGATAAAACCTCAGAAGAAGAGCTAAGCAAAGTGGGGATAATATACCCAATAAAGAGTTCAAGGTAGTGATAATAAAGATGCTCACCTAACTCAGGAGAAGAATGGATGAACACAGTGAGAAGGTTAATAAAGAGTTAGAAAATATGAAGAAGAACCAAACAGGACTGAAGAATACAATAGCTGAAATGTTAAAAAATTACACTAGAAGGAATCAGCAGTAGATTAGATGACACAAAGGAACCGATCAGCAAACTGGAAGACAGAGTAATGTAAATCACTGAAGTTGAACAGAAAAAAGAAAGTGGGATATGAAATAATGAGGATAGTTTAAGAGATCTCTGGGACAACACAAAGCATTCTAACATTCAAATTATTGGTGTTTCAGAAGGAGAGTAGAGAAATGGGCAGAGAACATATTTGAAGACATAATAGCTGAAAACTTCCACAGACATCCAGGTCCAGGAAGCACAGAGTCACAAACAAGATCAACCCAAAGCAGTCCACACCAAGACACATTGTAATCAATATGGCAAATACTAAAAATAACAGGAGAATGTTAAAAGCAGCAAGGTAAAAGCAACTAGTTACATACAAGGGAACTCACTTAAGACTATTAGGTGATTTCTCAGAAGAAACTCTATGGGCCAGAAGGGAGTGGCACAATATATTCAAAATGATGAAAGGGGAAAAGCTATAACCAAGAATTACTCTAGTCAGAAAAGCTACCATGCAGATTTGAAGGAGAGATAATGAATTTTATAGATAAGCAAAAGATAAGAGTTCAGCACCACCAAACTGGCTTTACAAGAAATGTTAAAGGGACTTCTTATGAAAAAGAAAAGACCACACTAGAAATATATAAATTACAAAAGGAAAAATCTCATTGGTAAGGGAAAAATATGCAGTAAAGTTTGTAGATCAATCACTTATGAAGCTAGTAGGAAGGTTAAAAAACAAAAGTAATAGGGATTTATCCTAGGGATATAAAGATGATTCAACATCTGTAAATCAGTGTGATACGCTACTTTAACAAATTGAAGAATAAAAATCATATGATCATATCAGTAGATTCAGAAGAAGTTTTTGACATAATTCAACATCCATTTATGGAAAAAACTCTCCACAGAGTGGGTATAAATACCCATACCTCAATACAATAAGGGTCATATATGACACGCCCATAGCTAACATCGTACTCAATGGTGAATAGCTCAAAGCATTTCCTCTAAGGTTAGAAATAAGAGAAGTAATGCCCACCCTCACCACTTTTTTTCAAAATAGTATTTGGAGTTCTAGCCACACCAATCAGGCAAGAAAAATAAATAAAAGACACTCAAATTAGGAAGGAAGAAGTTAAACTATCAACATTTGCAGATGACGTGATACTATATATAAAAAATCCTAAAGACACCGTCAAAAACTAACTAGAACTCATTAATAAATACAGTAAAGATGAGTTGACAGATACAAAATTAACTTACAGAAAGCCTTTGTTTCTAAACACTAACAACACTCTATCACAAAAAGAAATTAATGAAACAATCCCATTTACAATTGTGTGAGAAATAATAAAATACCTAAGGAGGTAAAAGACCTGTACTCAGAAAACTATAAGACACTGATAAAAGAAGTTAAAGAAATAAAAACAGATGGAAAGATATATTGTACTTATGGATTGGATGAATTAATCTTGTTAAAATGACTGTACTACCCAAGGAAATCTACACATTCAGTGCAATCCCTAATAAAATACCAATGACATTTTTCACAGAATTAGAACAAATAATTCTAAAATTTTTATGGACACACAAAAGACCCCAAATAGACAAAACTATCTTGAGAAAGAAGAACAAAGCTGGAAGTAGCATCATCCCTGATTTCAAACCATACGATAAAGCTACAGTAATCAAAACAGTATTGCATTGGCACCAAACATTCAAATGAATCAATGGAACAGAATAGAGAGTACAGAAATGAACCTATACGTATACGGTCAATCAATCTATGACAGAGCAATCAAGAATATATAGTGGGGAAAAGACACCCTCTTCAATAAATGGTGCTGGGAAAACTGGACAGCTACATGTTAAATAATCAAACTGGACTACTTTCTCACACCATATACAAAAGTAAGCTCAAAATGTATTAAAGACTTAAAATGTAAGTCCTAAAACCCTAAATATCCTCAAAGAAAACATAAGCAGTCTGTGAAAAGGAGACCCCAAACACAGTAAGTTAAGCAAAATGAGAAGACAGAGAAACACACAGCAGATGAAGGAGCAAGGTAAAAACCCACCAGACCAAACAAATGAAGAGGAAATAGGCAGTCTACCTGAAAAGGAATTCAGAGTAATGATAGTAAAAATATCCAAAATCTTGGAAATAGAATGGAGAAAATAAAAGAACTGTTTAACAAGGAACTAGAAGTAGTAAACCTCAAACAAACAATGATGAACAACACAGAAAAATGTTTTCTATTGGAGGTACTCCCTCACAGAATTCTTCTAAATATTAAAGCTCATGCTCATAAAAATACCTACCAGATAGTAGATATATATTAAAAAACAATAGTTAATAGCAGTAAAAAAAAAAAAAAAAAAGAATATTATGGACTATCTGGTTATGGAGACTTGCGTTCCAGCCCAAACGCTGCATCTTTCTATTGTGTTAACTTGGGCTAGTGATTTAATCCCTCTCAACTTTATTGTCCCTTTGGTAAAATGAGTATAACAACAGAATACATCTTGTAGGGTTTGGTGGAGTTTAAATAAACTAATTCTCTTCGAACAGTGCTTGATTTGGCTGAAGTGCTTAATAATCAGTAACTATTATTTTCTTTCAAATGATACAGATAAGAAACAAACAAAGAAAAAATGCCCAAAACTATCTAGTTCACCTCAAAAGAAACAAAAGTGAATGTAAATTATTTTGTGACATGAAAACACCACCGATTTCATAAAATCGCTAAACTCTATAATAGATGAAATGGGGTTAATTTAAATCCACTTCTATCTAATTGTCTATCCACATTAGATCATTTCTGGTATAATGTTCCTTTTAATTCTAGTCACTGGATGTGTCATTTACACAAACAATATTTCTCCATGAATTTCTCCATGAAAAATCAAAGACTTTTTTTTTTGAAATTCAAGTTCTTTTATTTATTTATTTATTTATTTATTTATTTATGGCTATGTTGGGTCTTCGTTTCTGTGCGAGGGCTTTCTCTAGTTGTGGCAAGTGGGGACCACTCTTCATCGCGGTGCGTGGGCCTCTCACTATTGCGGCCTCTCTTGCTGCAGAGCACAGGCTCCAGACGCGCAGGCTCAGTATTTGTGGCTCACGGGCCCAGTTGCTCCGTGGCATGTGGGATCTTCCCAGACCAGGGCTCGAACCCGTGTCCCCTGCATTGGCAGGCAGATTCTCAACCACTGCACCACGAGGGAAGCCCAAAGACTTGTTGCATTTGATTATTTTGCAATCAGGTGAAAAGAATTTGCCTAAGTGGAAACTTAAGTTACATATACAGCAAAATGTTATTGGCTTTGCAGAAAATACTAGAAAGACTTGTATTAAAACAAATATAATATCCTTTCATAGATAGGTATTTTCCACATGTATGCACTCACATACACATTTATAAGTCAAGAAATGTGTAGCAGTGTATATTGGATCTGTTGCTGATGAACTGCAGGACTCATTTTATAATGAAAGAATTAGTTGGGGTATTTAGTATTTTCCTGAAGCAGGATGACACCTTTTTGTGGTTATTTCTTTTGTTTGATTTTTCACCTTTGGGCATTATGAACCAGGAAAAATATCAGCTATGTATAACAAACATTTTTATAAGAAACAATCCAACATGATATGCATTCTGTTGTTTGTTTACTCAGTGCTCCTCTAATTTTTAAAAATGTAATCGCAACCCACTAAATTGATTTCATAAATCAATAATGTATCATGTGGTGCATTAATAATCCTGAGGTCTAGATGTGTCAGTGTGTTTAAGAGGCTTCCAACTAAGAGGTGTGTCTACAGCTTAGAATCTCTCTTGGAATCTGGATATTCACTTATTTGTTCATTCCTCATAGACATTTACTGAATACCACTAAGTGCTCAGGTCCTGAAATCATGGATAGAGCATCAAATAAAATGTAGAAATTTTTTTATAGAGGCTCCCTATGTAGCAATAATATCTCTCCTACTTTCTTCAACAAGAACCCCATATCAGTGTTATATATCACTTATACCTCAATAAACCTGGGAGGAAGAAGAAAATAAAGTTAAAAATCTTTTATATATAAGATAACCCAGGTTATTTTCCTAATTAGAGGAAAATGGGGGAGAGTGTAAAACCACCCCTAATATATTTTACTTGTGGAGAAAGAGACACGAGAGCTTGAATTTTCTCTTTTGGAGAAAAACAAGCTAGAATATAACCTATGCTGGGAAAGAAAAGAGTATAGGGCACCTAATTTATCTTGAGTCATGGAATCAGAGTCAGAATCTTTAGTAGGGCCTCCAGGCAGATGAAGTGTTCACTAAGTGATCTCTTTTGTTTCCTTAGCTGAACCTAGAGATGTTTGGTTTGATATTGATCAGATCATTTGCCTAAAACTGTCAATTTGCTTAGTTAGCATTTAGCACAATAGTATACATATAGTAAGAATGAGGTGTTATTAAAATTTTATTTATTATAAACTATAGTTCTGAAAAATTTTATCTTAATCTATTCAAACCATGTAATTGTTTCTTGATAACTTTTACAATTTGAAGGGAATAATGGTAAACACCATAGTATATGCTCTAGTATATAACCTCATTGGTTAACATAAAGCATATTATAAAACACTGATGATAAATACCAAAAATACTCCTGTTATTACCACTTCTAGAACTACTACCACTATTACTATTATTGTTGCAATTTGTTAAACCCCTACTATATGCCAACTACTGAAATGTGAAATTGACTTAAAGTACAATCTCATTTTCAGACAAATCATAAAGTTTAACAAGTAAGTTGTAGAATAACTAATATATAGTTGAAATGACAGTGATGAGAATAAATAAATTTTTTTCAAAATTAAAATGTATATATATATTTAAGAATAAGAATTCAGTTGGTTAAAAATGCACCATTTAATAGAGATTTCGTCATTTTAACTTACATCAGTTTAAATCAAATTATAAAGATCCATAATGATTATCAATGTGACTGAATCACTGCAGAAGCCAAAAAACGCTAACATTAAACAGTAAATGTTCTTTGCTAACAATATAAAAATTTTATGGTTCCTTTATTTTCCTTTATTATAGACAAATAAACCTGTCATTAATTTAATATTCTATTGTAAAATACAGGAAATACCCTAGTTTCCTTATTAGAGACATTAGAGAAGCATAGTATAATTTTGTAGTATTATTCAGTTTTATTTTGTTCATTTTTAACACTGTTTTTATTCAGTTTTATCTGTTGTAGAAATGGAATTGCTTTACATATTGCATAGTCTGAAATAAAATTAGAGGTGATGTCGTTATTTTTTCCTTATCTCAAAATATTCATGTCATTGTCTTGAAGATGAAGATGGCAGAGTAGAAGGACGTGCACTCACTCCCTCTTGTGAGAGCACTGGAATTACAACTAATTGCTGAGCAGTCATCGATAGGAAGACACTGGAACTCACCAAAAAAGATACCCCACATCCAGAGACAAAGGAGAAGCCACAAAGAGACGGTAGGAGCAGTGCAATCGCAAAAAAATCAAATCCCATAATCACAGGGTGGGTGACTCACAAACTGGAGAACAATTATACCACAGAAGTCCACCCACTGGAATGAAGGTTCTGAGCCCCACGTCAGGCTTCCCAACCTGGGGGTCTGGCAATGGGAGGAAGAATTCCCAGAGAATCAGACTTTGAAGGCTAGCGGGACTGGATTACAGGACTTTGACAGAACCTGGGAAAACAGAGACTCAACTCTTGGAGGGCACACACAAAGTAGTGTGCACATCAGGACCCAGGGGGAAGAAACAGTGACCCCATAGGAGACTGAACCAGACCTATCTGCTAGTGTTGTAGGGTCTCCTGCAGAGGCGGGAGGTGGCTGTGGCTCACTGTGAGGACAAGGACACTGGCAGCAGAGGTTCTGGGAAGTACTTCTTGGCATGAGCCCTTCCAGAATCTGCCATTAGCCCCACCAAAGAGGCTGTAGCCTCCAGTGCTGGGTCGTCTCAGGCCAAACAACCAAGAGAGAGGGAACTTAACCCCACCCATCAGCAGAAAAGTTGATTAAAGTTTTACTGAGTCTGCCCACCAGCGCAACACCCAGTTCTATCCACCACCAGTCCCTCCAATCAGGAAGCAAGCACAAGCCTCTTAGATAGCCTTATCCACCAGAGGGCAGACAGCAGAAGCAAGAAGAATTACAATCCTGCAGCCTGTGGAACGAAAACCACATTCACAGAAAGATAGACAAAATGAAAAGGAAGAGGACTATGTACCAGTTGAAGGAAAAAGATAAAACCCCAGAAAAACAACTAAATAAAGTGGAGATAGGCAATCTTCTGGAAAAAGAATTCAAAATAATGATAGTGAAGATGATCCAGAAGCTCAGAAAAAGAATGGAGGCAAAGATCGAGAAGATGCAAGAAATGTTTAACAAAGACCTTGAAGAATTAAAGAACAAACACTTAGCAGGATTAAAGAACAAACAAACAGAGATGAACAATACAATAACTGAAATGAAAATTACACTACAAGGAATCAATAGCAGAATAACTGAGGCAGAAGAATGGATAAGTGACCTGGAAGACACAATGGTGGAATTCACTGCCATGGAACAGAATAAAGAAAAAGAATGAAAAGAAATGAAGACAGCCTAAGAGACCTCTGGGACAACATTAAAAGCACCAACATTCGCATTATAGGGATCCCAGAAGGAGAAGAGAGAGAGAAAGGACCTGAGAAAATATTTGAAGAGATTATAGTCGAAAAGTCCCCTAACCTGGGAAAGGAAATAGCCACCCAAGTCCAGGAAGTACAGAGAGTCCCAGGCAGGATAAACTCAAGGAGAAACACACCAAGACACATAGTAATTGAATGGACAAAAATTATTAAAAGCAACAAGGGAAAAATGACAAATAACATGCAAGGGAACTCCCATAAGGTTAACAGCTGATTTCTCAGCAGAAACTCTACAAGCCAGAAGGGAGTGGCATGATATATTTAAAGTGTTGGAAGGGAAGAACCTACAACCAAGATTACTCTACCCAGCAAGGATCTCATTCAGATTCAACAGAGAAATCAAAAGCTTTACACACAAGCAAAAGCTAAGAGAATTCAGTACCACCAAACCAGCTGTACAACAAATGCTAAAGGAACTTCTCTAAGTGGGAAACACAAGAGAGGAAAAAAGACCTACAAAAACAAACCCAGAACAATTAAGAAAATGGTAATAGGAACATACATATCGATACTTACCATAAATGTGAATGGATTAAATGCTCCAACCAAAAGACACAGGCTAGCTGAATGTATACAAAAACAAGACCCATATATATGCTGTCTACAAGAGACCAACTTCAGACCTAGGGACACATACAGACTGAAAGTGAGGGAATGGAATAAGGTATTCCATGCAAATGGAAATCAAAAGAAAGCTGGAGTAGCAATACTCATATCAGATAAAATAGACTTAAAATAAAGAATGTTACAAGAGACAAGGAAGGACACTACATAATGATCAAGGGATCAATCCAAAAAGAAGATATAACAATTATAAATATATATGCACCCAACATAGGAGCACCTCAATACATAAGGCAAATGCTAACAGCAATAAATGAGGAAATCGACAGTAACACAGTAATAGTGAGGGACTTTAACACCTAAGTTACACCAATGGACAGATCGTCCAGACAGAAAATTAATAAAGAAACACAAGCTTTAAATGACACAATAGACCAGATAGATTTAATTGATATTCATAGGACATTCCATCCAAAAACAGCAGATTACACTTTTTTCTCAAGTGTACGTGGAACATTCTCCAGGATAGATCACATTTGGGTCACAAATCAAGCCTCGGTAAATTTAAGAAAATTGAAATCATATCAAGCATCTTTTCTGACCACAACGCTGTGAGATAGAAATCAATTACAGGGAAAAAAACGTAAAAAACACAAACACATGGAGGCTAAACAATACGTTACTAAATAACCAAGAGATCACTGAAGAAATCGAAGAGGAAATCAAAAAATACCTGGAGACAAATGACAATGAAAACAGCACGATCCCAAACCTATGGGATTCAGTAAAAGCAGTTCTAAGAGGGAAGTTTACAGCAATACAATCCTACCTCAAGAACCAAGAAAAATCTCAAATAAACAATCTAACCTTACACCTAAAGGAACTAGAGAAAGAAGAACAAACAAAACCCAAAGTTAGCAGAAAGAAGGAAATCATAAAGATCAGAGCAAAAATAAATGAAATAGAAACAAAGAAAACAATAGCAAAAATCATTAAAACTAAAAGCTTGTTCTTGGAGAAGATAAACAAAATTGATAAACCTTTAGCCAGGGTCATCAAGAAAAAGGAGAGGACTCAAATCAATAAAATTAGAAATGAAAAAGAAGTTACAACAGACACTGCAAAAATACAAAGCATCCTAAGAGACAAGCAACTCTATGCCAATAAAATGGACAACCTGGAGGAAATGTACAAATTCTTAGAAAGGTATAACCTTCCAAGACTGAACCAGGAAGAAATAGAAAATATGATCAGACTAGTCACAAGTAATGAAATTGAAACTGTGATTAATAAATTCGTAACAAATAAAAGTCCAGGACCAGACGGCTTCACAGGTGAATTCCATCAAACACTTAGAGAAGAGCTAACACCCATTCTTCTCAAACTCTTCCAAAAAATTGCAGAGGAAGGAACACTCCCAAACTCATTCCATGAGGCCACCGTCACTCTTGATACCAAAACGAGACAGAGATACTACAATAAAAAGAACATTACAGACCAATATCACTGATGAATATAATGCAAAAATCCTCAACAAAATACTAGCAAACAGAATCCAGCAGCACATTAAAAGGATCATACACCATGATCAAGTGGGATTTATCCCAGGGATGCAAGGATTCTTCAATATATACAGATCAATCAATGTGATACACCATATTAACAAACTGAAGAATAAAAACCATATGATCATCTCAATAGATGCAGAAAAAGCTTTTGACCAAATTCAACACTCATTTATGACAAAAACTCTCCAGAAAGTGGGTATAGAGGGAACCTACCTCAACATAATAAAGGCCATATATGAGAAACCCACAGCAAACATCATTCTCAATGGTGAAAAACTGAAAGCATTTCCTCTAAGATCAGCAACAAGACAGGGCTGTCCACTCTCACCACTCTTATTCAACATAGTTTTGGATGTCCTAGCCACAGCAGTCAGAGATGAAAAAGAAATAAAAGGCATACAAATTGGAAAAGAAGAAGTAAAATAGTCACCGTTTTCAAATGACATGATACTATACATAGATAATCCTAAAGATGCCACCAGAAAACTACTAGAGCTAATCAATGAATTGGTAAAAGTTCCAGGATACAAAATTAAGGCACAGAAATCTCTTGCATTCCTATACAGTAACAACAAAAAATCAGAAAGATAAATTAAGGAAACAATCCCATTCACCATTGAAACAAAAAGAATAAGATACCTAGGTATAAATCTACCTAAGGAGGTAAAAGACCTGTACTCAGAAAACTATAAGACACTGATGAAAGAAATCAAAGATGACACAGATGATGGAGAGATATAACATGTTCTTGGACTGGAAGAATTAACATTGTGAAAATGACTATACTACCCAAAGCAATCTACAGATTCAATGCAATCCCTATCAAATTACCAATGGCATTTTTTACAGAAGTAGAACAGAAAATCTTAAAATTTGTATGGAGATACAAAAGACCATGAATAGACAAAGCAATCTTAAGGGAAAAAAATGGACCTGGAGGAATCAGACTCCCTGACTTCAGACTGAAATACAAAGCTGTAATCAAGCCAGTGTGGTACTGACACAAAAACAGAAATATAGTTCAATGGAACAGGATCAAAGACCAGAGATAAACCCACACACCTATGGTCAACTAATCTATGACAAAGGAGGCAAGGATATACAATGGAGAAAAGACAGTCTCTTCAACAAGTGGTGCTGGGAAAACTGGACAGCTACATGTAAAAGAATGAAATTAGAACACTGCCTAACACCATACACAAAAATAAACTCAAAGTGGATTAAAGACCTAGATGTGAGGCCAGACACTATAAAACTCTTCGAGGAAAACATAGGAAGAACACTCTTTGACATAAAATACAGCAAGATCTTTTTTGACCCACCTCCTAGAGTAATGGAAATAAAAACAAAAATAAACAAATGGGACCTAATGAAACTTAAAAGCTTTTGCACAACAAAGGAAACTCTAAACAAGACAAAAAGACAACCCTCAGATTTGGAGAAAATATTTTCAAATGAATCAACAGAGAAAGGATTAATCTCGAAAATATATAAACAGCTCATGCATCTCAATATTAAAAAAACAAACAACCCAATCAAAAAATGGGAAGAAGACCTAAATAGACATTTCTCTAAAGAAGACATACAGATGGCCAAGAGGCACATGAAAAGCTGCTCAACATCATTAATGATTAGAACAATGCAAATCAAAACTACAAAGAGGTATCTCGTCACACTGGTTAGAATGGGCATGGTCAGAAAATCTACAAACAACAAATGCTACAGAGGGTGTGGAGAAAAGGGAACCCTGTTGCACTGTTGGTGGGAATGTAAATTGATACAGCCACTATGGAGAACAGTATGGAGTTTCCTTAGAAAAACTAAAAATCGAATTACCATATGACCCAGCAATTCCACTACTGGGCATGTACCCAGAGAAAACCATAATTCAAAAAGACACATGCACCCCAGTGTTCCTTGTAACACTATTTACAGTAGCCAGGTCATGGAAGCCATCTAAATGCCTATCGACAGACAAATGGATAAAGAAGATGTAGTACATATATACAATGGAATATTAGTCAACCATAAAATGGAACAAAATTGGGTCATTTGTAGAGATGTGGATGGACCTAGAGACTGTCACACAGAGTGAAGTAAGTCAGAAAGAGAAAAACAAATATATATTAGTGCATATATGTGGAATCTAGAAAAATGGTACAGATGAACTGGTTTGCAAGGCAGAAAGAGAGACACAGATGTAGAGAACAAACGTATGGACCAAGGGGGGAAAGCAGGGCGTGGGTGGTGGGTGGGACGAATTGGGAGATTGGGCTTGACATATATACATTAACATGTATAAAATAGATAACTAATAAGAGCCTGCTGTATAAAAAAATAAGATTCAAAAAAAAAAAGAATTTATAGAGTTATATATTTTTTTGTCATGTACTGATTATAGTCTAAAAAGAAAATAGGAAAGGGGGGGAATATAAAAATTCAATTTTGTTATTACTTCTCCCATCATTTCAATTGCTGAGTTCAATTACCAAAAGAAATGAATCCATTTAAGTTTGTAAAATAATGAAACATGGCTTTCTATCAATTGACACGATTGACTGTTAGAAAACTATTAAAATACAGGAATATATAGATAACCCTATATGTGCTTGCTACTAGTTGTTTTATAAGTATGTACTGGACACTCTTCTAAATTAAGACTTGAAAAATTTACCCATTGTTAAGCATTAGTATTTCCTTTAAACACATGGGCGTATCTATGTTCATATTCCACATCGCTTTGATACTCAATTTTTCTTCTTTCTACATTCCCAGAGAACACATATGCTATTCTGTCTCATTCTTTTTTGTTGGAGCTTTTAGCACAAGAGCAAACTTGCCACAGAGACAAGGCAAGAGGGGTTGAATGATTCTAACATTTCATCAAGTTCTCAATGTGGATCCATGTACCAAAATCTTTACTGTTATAGGCATGCTAGCATCTTTTTCTTTTCATTTAATATATATTTTTAGCATCTTTATTGGAGTGTAATTGCTTTATAATGGTGTATTAGTTTCTGCTTTATAACAAGTGAATCAGCTATACATATACATATATCCCCATATGTCCTTTTATTTCATATATCTATTTAAAATAAATTCAGTATATTTTAGAAAATATATATATCTGAGAAAATTGGAGTATTTCTTTTTTTTTTTAATACTTTTACCAGCATTTTTTTAAAAAAATTTATTTAATTTATCTATTTATGGCTGTGTTGGGTCTTCGTTTCTATGCGAGGGCTTTCTCTAGTTGTAGCAAGCGGGGGCCACTCTTCATCGCGGCGCGTGGGCCCCTCACTATCGCGGCCTCTCTTGTTGCGGAGCACAGGCTCCAGACGTGCAGGCTCAGCAACTGTGGCTCACGGGCCCACCTGCTCTGTGGCATGTGGGATCCTCCCAGACCAGGGTTTGAACCCGTGTCCCCTGCACTGGCAGGCAGACTCTCAACCACTGCGCCACCAGGGAAGCCCTGGAGTATTTCTTTAAATGACTGACTATGCAGTTTCTAATAAGTAATAGCAACTGCACAGTACACCTGTTCAAAGAATAACTGCAGGAATAAATGAATGCTTGAAAGAAATATCACCATGTGTTTCTTATTGCTGTTGTAACAAATTGCCACGAACTGAATGGCTTAAAATGATACAAATTTATTATCTTGCATTTATGAAGATCAGAATTCCTAAATGAGTCACATTGAGTTAAAATCAAGATATTGACACATCTGCACTCTTCCTAGAATTTCTATGGGAGAGTTTGTTTCCTTGTGTTTTCCAGCATCTAGAGGCTGCCTGTAGTCCTTGATGCATTGTTCAATTCCCTTATCTTCAATGCTACCAATGTCAGTATTTCTCACACTGACATTTCTCTGGTTCTCTTTTCTCTTTTAATGTGATCACCCTTGTGATCACATTTGCCCCACTGGGATAATATAGGATAATGTATTTATTTTAAAGGCAGTTGATTAGCAACCTTAATTCCAACTGCAGCTTTAATTTCCTCCTTTGCCATGTAACCTAACATATTCACAAGTTCCAGGAATTAGGACATGGAAATCTTTGGGAGGGTCATTATTTTGCCTACCATACTATGATACTATGTAATTAACTTAAAAGAGAGAGAGACCTGGTAAGGAAGAATTTTGGAGATTATGATAAGAATTTTAGACTGTATTTTAAATGGAAACAAATTAAAGAATTTAAGCAAGAGAAACATCAGCAATTCAATTTGTCCTTTTAAAAGATTGCTTGTATGCAGTGTACACAGTTAATAGAAGGAGTTAAGAGTGGATTTTCTAATGAATTTCATGAAAAATGTGAGAAAAAGAAAAATTAACAGAGCACAGATCCTAAGGTATTTAAATCAAATTTTAGACTCCCACTTAACTAGCTGAGTAGCTTTGGAAAATTCTGTCTCAGTTCCCTTATATGTAAATTGAGGATGACAGTGGTACCAAACTCTTAGTTTTTGTTTTGTTTTCTAATAAAACTAAGGTAATGTATGCAAAGAGCCTAAAGTGTTAGTACATGAATTCCTTAATAAATGTTAGTTTTACTAATAATTGTTTAGGAGGTAAAACTTACCAAATGACTGAATGTGGATTTAAGACAAATATTGATAATCACTCCCAAATTTCTGAAAAATCAAGGCTTCTTTTTAATGGTAAAAACTAGAGTTGGAGCATAAGTGATTAATGTACTCCACGGATTTCCTTTTTTATTTGATGAACACAAGATGCTTTAGAGAACTCCATCCACAAATGTTGAGGAAAAGTTGCATGTAACTATTATTGCTCAGATACAGGTTTGGAATTGAGAGGAGAATCAATATATGTTTGCTTATGCAAATTCTGTCTTTCTTCATGTAGAAGATGCTATATTTGTAATATGCACCATTATTTTTGTACCACACAGAAAGAAACAATAAAAAAAATTGCCAGTAGAAATATGACATGCAGTTAATCTAAAAGTGAATTACCTTTTTGATGTTAAATATGAAAGAAATTTACAGCTCAGAGTCAATATAATAGAGTTGACTATTTTTGACAACTTGTGGGGAGATTAAATCATCTAAGTGAGCAGTCAGAGTGAAAAATGAAGGTCTTGGGGAAATATGACATGTAAGAGCAGAGGTAGAGGCATGAGAGATGGAGAAATAGAAATTATGGGTATGGTCAGTTTCTCTTTGAACTTAGCTGTCAGTGAAAGGCAGCTGGAAGAGAACATGGTGTCTGATGAATCTTCTTTTCCTTTCTTTTTTTAAATTTGGGAGCAATCAGCCCATATTTGAATATTGAATATTGATTATCTGATCTACAAATGTGGTGGGATCAGCAAAAGAACCATCAAAAAATTTGAGAAGGAGCCTGCTGATATGGGAAAGAGATCCTTCAAGTATGCCTGGGTCTTGGATAAACTGAAAGCTGAAACTGAGCTTGGTATCACTATTGATAGATATCTCCCTGTGGAAATTCAAGACCAACAAGTATTGTGTGACCATCATTGATGCCCCAGGACACAGAGACTTTATCAAAAACACGATTACAGGTACATCTCAGGCTGACGTGCGGTGTCCTGATTGTTGCTGATGGTGATGGTGAATTTGAAGCAGGTATCTCTAAGAATGGGCAGATCTGTGAGCATGCCCCTCTGGCTTACACACTGGGTGTGAAACAACTAATTGTTGGTGTTAACAAGATGGATCCACTGAGCCACCCTACAGCCAGAAGATACAAGGAAAGATACAAGGAAATCTTTAAGAGGTCAACATTTACATTAAGAAAATTGGCTACAACCCCAACAGAGCAGTATTTGTGCCAATTTCTAGTTGAAATGGTGACAACAAGCTGGAACCAAGTGCTAACATGCCTTGGTTCAAGGGATTAAAAAACTACCCATTAAGGTGGCAATGCCTGTGGAACCATGCTACTTGAAGCTCTGGATTGCATCCTGCCACCAACTCATCCAATTGATAAGCCCTGTGTCTGCCCTTCTAGGACATCTATAAAATTGTTGGTATAGGTACTATCCATGTGGGCTGAGTGGAGACTGGTGTTCTCAAATCCAGCATGGTGGTCACCTTTGTTCCAGTCAGTGTTAGAACTGAAGTAAACTCTATTGAAATGCACCATGAACCTTTGAGTGAAACTCTTCCTGGGGACAACATGGCCTTCAATATCAAGAACATGTCTGTCAAAGATGTCCATTGTGGCAGTGTGCCTTGTGACACCAAAAATGACCCACCAATGGAAGCAGCTGGCTTCACAGCTCAGGTGATTATCTTGAACAATTCCAGCCAGACCAGTGCTGAATATGCACCTGTGCTGTATTGTCACACAGCTTAAATTGCTTGCAAGTTTGCTGAGCTGAATGAGAAGACTGATTGTTGTTCTGGGAAAAAGCTGGAAGATGCTTCCAGATTCTTGAAATGTGGTGATTCCACCACCATTGATATGGTTCTTGGCAAGCCCATGTGTGTTGAGAGCTTCTGTGACAATCCTCGTCAGGGGCACTTTTGTGTTGGTGACATGAGACATGGTAGCTGTGGGTGTCATCAAAACAGTGGACAAGAAGACAGCTAGAGCTGGTAAGGTCACCAAGTCTGTCCAAAAAGCTCAGAAGGTTAAATGAATATTATCCCCGATCCCTGCCACCCGTGTCTTAATCAGTGGTAGAAGAACAGTCTCAGAACTGTTTGTCTCAGTTGGCCATTTAAGTTTAATAGTAAAAGACTGGTTAATGATAAAACACATCGTAAAACCTTCAGAAGGAAAGGAGAATGTCTTGTGGGCCATTTACATGTGTGTGCGTGTGTGTGACTATTTTAAGTTATTAGTTTTTAAAATCAGTACTTTCTAATGGAAACAACTTGACCAAAAATCTGTCACAGAACTTTGAGACCCATTAAAACAAATTTTAATGAAGAATGTGTGTCTTCTTTTGGTCACCATTGTAACTTCCTGTAGTCCTACTTAGGTAAAAGACTTTAACAGGAGTTTCCCAAAACTTATTTATGGTGTACCATCAGCTGTAACTTCAGAATTTGGTAATTCTGAGTTAACATTTTTTTCTGCATAGGGATTTCGATTTTTTTCACCTTGCCAAAGTGGGAGGCATCACCTGTTTAAGTACATAATGAAGAACTATGGGAAGAGTCTGTTGGTGCAACGTTTCATAGGTTAGGACAGATAAGCAAAGAGTAACTTTGTTTATATGTAAGATGACTTAGAAGGCCAAATTCTGTAATATTAAAGTTTGAGTGATATATTTAGGCTTCTGTATAATTACATCAGTATTGAGTAAACTTGTTGGTATAATGTCAAATTTTAGTTTGCAGTTCTTGGAATGTGCATTCTCGCATTTACAAATATTAAAGTAGTAGAACCTAAAGCGTTAGGCTTCAATAGTTTTGAGCACTGCCCTGCTGGAGTTAATTGTATCCAGCTTCTAGGAAAAAGAAAAGATACTGGAAGTTGAAAAAAAAAAAAAAGGACCAGGAGACAGGAAAAAGTGAATTGTATAAAAGAATGGGGAAGAATAATCGATATTCTGTAGAAGGCAAGTTACATGGAGAGAAGAGGATAGGCTTCAGGACACATGCAGAGTAGTTTTCCCCTGACTGGTAGAGGCAATTCTGCCACTATAATGGGAGGGAAGGATACAGTACCTGCAGAGATGCTGGAGAGAGGTGTGGTAGGAGGGTAGAGATGTTCCATTGGGTGGCTTGAAATCAGTCAGTGAAAGATGAGGAAAGGTCATCCACTGAGAGTAGTGGGGCAGAGATAAGGTTGAGGGATCCCATGAGAGAAAGTGTATGAAAATCATTGTAGCAAATAGTGAATGAATGCATTCAATAAGAGAAATGCACTAAAATGGACAAGTGAAACTGGAAATTTTGTTGAATGTAGTGATAAAAGACATTTACCTCATAGGGTTATTGTGAAGATTAACTGTTTGGCCTGGCATATAGTAAATGCAGCTATTATTAATATTATCATGTAATAAATTCCAGCTTATAAAATATTCTTGAGTGGAATTAAACTACTTTAATACAAAAGAATGGCTGAATTGATTTTGGAAAAAATAGCAGTGATTTTAGGGAATTTGCTGAAGAAGGAAGATGATTCTGGATAATAGAATTCAAGCAAGGCAAAGAGAAAAGCAAAGGCAAGAGTATATGTCTCACTCTGTCCATGATGATGGACATGCAAATACCTAGGCTAGCAACAGGCATCTGGTTGAAAAGGTAAATGGTAAACCATGTGCTAAAACCATAATAAACCATGGACTCTCCACAGGAGACCAATAGGTGGCAATGCTGAAGTTGCACATACAATTTAATTACAGGAGCTTCAAAGGAGTAGAGTTTATTAAGTTGGAGTAATAGTAGCCATTAGGTAGAAGCATGGGTACTGTGACAGTTTAGCAATGCCCATTTGGATTGCAGTACCCATGAGAAAGAGGGAAAGGGGTTAAATGGAACACTTCATGTCTAACCATGGATAGCTCCACATCATGTTTATTCCTTTCGGCAACAAACATGTTTAAGCAATATGCTGATCAATGAAGTAGTCCTAGGAATAATGTGAAGGACAGAAATGGCAAGTCTCTATCCTCAGTCATTTGCCATGGTAGTGAGAAAAAGAAGCTGGAAAAAATGGCCACATCAGCCACGAAGGGGACACGCTGTATTTTTTGAGGCCACATAAAGGAAGATCCTGAGACTCTTCGAGACTTAATAGCACAGTAGATGTCAGCCAAGCATAGACCTCAGGAATAATGTCTTGGGAAAAGGAACCCATATGCAATGGTCATGAACAGAGCAGAATGCAGCACGCTTATAAAATTAAAAGACATTTTGGCCAGAGTGTTGAGAGGGAGAGGAATGAGTGTTGAAAGATGAGACTGGTGATTTAGGCAGGGGTGAAAAGACAAAGTATTGCAGGTTTAGTTAAGAACTTTGACTTTTAAACTAAAACCAATAAGAAGTGTATTGTATTACACATGGAAGATATATGATGATATTTCCAGTAAAAAATGTGTATCACACTTGCTGCATTGTGGAGAGTACCCTGGGTGCAGGTGACACAAATACACTATGGAAGTATATAGTCAGAGAAGTGGTGGAGAGCAAGAGAGGAGGATGAAGTGTGTGTGTGTCTGTGTGAATATACATATGAGTTTACACATGGGAAATATCTCTCTCTGTCTTTCTGTCTCTGTCTCTCCTTTTGTTCTTCTCTCTCACACATACAATATAAGCAACAAGATGGTGATGAATTGGAAGTGGGAGAATAGGCTAAAATTGAAACAAATTAGATATTGCAGACATTACCATAACTGGAAGTGCAAAAATATTTATATTTATCCATATTAAGAATAAAATTGAAATCAAGAATCAATGTGTAACTATTTTTGAAAATATAAAGGGCAGCTCTACACAGTTTGATATTAAAATCTAAGGAAAATTCCACCACAAGTATGTGAAAAATTTGGCAGTTCATATGAAAGAGCTAAAAATAAAGAAGCTGTAAGGTATATTTTATAGAGACACTCTTCAGTCTCCACTGAAAAAGCAAACAACATAACAATCAAATGTGGCCTTTAGAGAACAGGGCTTTGTTAAAACACAGTTGCTCTTCTGCATCTCTCTTTACTGGAAGGTTTTAATACATTTCTCTAATACCTTCTAGTTTACTGAAATATATATTGACTAAAATGCCCATAGAGATAACTTTCTTCTTCTCACTTCAGTCCAGCCTCCATCATGAGGTACTTCACTTCCAAAATGCATTATGACACTTGTGTCATATCCCCTCAGCCACATTTCTCATGCTTGACAGAGTCTGTTCTCCAAGATTATTGTGACCACAGCTCTAAATTTCATCAGGTGTAATTTTTAAACAATTTTTTTTTGTTTGATCTCACTCTGCACAACAAATTTTATTCTAAACCTTTCATCCAAATATGTAAAACTGGTTTTCACTAGGTTGGTAGACAAATATGATTTAAATTCTTTTTAACAAGAGTTCCCAAACCATATCTTTCATTATTTATGTGTTCCATTCAGATTATAAACTGATACTGAGAATCAAGGATTTAGTTGATAACAAACATTTTCATAAAATGTCAGCAATATAAAATTCCTGTCCTCACCTACTTCAGTGTTTTTCTATAAATTGGTCAGTCAGAATTCAAGTAACAGTAATTTATTTTCAAAGTTTGAGATTGTATTAATCATACTTTATCTTTTTTGTCACATTTCTTGCCAACATTCCCAAATATTTCAGGCAGTGAGAAAGTATTTTTATTAACTGAGTATAAGAATCAATAGGCCCCATCTTTTAAAGTACACCACTTTTATGACTACTGACAGTCAGAAGGGAAAAGAGTGGTAGATTACACTGCTATCAATAATGCCAGTTTAGAACTTTGTAAAAGCAAAAAATAAATAAAATAGTCGATGAAAAATTTGTGCTCCCAAGAGGGAGTTTTAAAAGTTTAGAAATGATCTTTGTGATGCCCGTTGATGAGTTTGATCTTTCTGACATTACAGTAGAGGCTCTTGAAAATAAATGTACAAGATAGATCTATGTATAAAAGACCTAATCCATTTATAGACTGGAATAGTCCATTAACATTTTGTTTAAAAGGTATGAAGGGGCAATTGAAAGAAGTTACAATTGACAAGAGAATGGATTTATGTAGTAGTTCAGATAGCTGTAGGAACAGGTTTTTATCATGGTTGACCGAGTGTGAACCACTACTTTCTTTTTACAAGTACTCTGATTTGAATTCTCATTAAGCTGTGTAAAACATCAGACTTTCAACATAGTATGTATTCTAGAAATAAAGGCTATTAAGTTTTCAGCAGCCATGGAAAGCCTATAATTTATATCTTAGATGATGAGTCTTCAGATGGCTTTAAAACTAATTACATTTACATTTTTTGATTTAATCATTTCTGTTAGCATTACAAAATGATAGCACATTGTTATACAAAGGAAAGCTAATCTTTCTGACTTATGGAAAATAAAAATACTACTAGAAAGTTTCTCTGGTTTATGCTCCGTTCTCTGTTTCTGCAAATACCTGATAGTTTATCCTATTTATTTTGAAACTAGCATAATGTTTTTACTCTTTAATTCAGTGCAATGACCATGAGCTTGAGTTCAGCCCTACTCTCATTATAAAATGCTACTTTGATCTAGTATTCAAAACTAGATGGAACTGAAGGCTGTGAGAGTAATTTATCATTTTGTGAGTATGGTAACAAACTAATGGGCTCTGATTATGAAATGCTGATTGTGTAGCACCAAAATAACATAAATATATACTAAAGTCTTACTAAAAGAATAGCTGGTATATATATTTTGTGTATTTTCTAGAAAAGAAAATTCTACATATAAACTTTTCATTGCCTTTTTTTGCTTGAGATGAGGGCATAGTATGATGATTTTCAAACTGAGATTGCATAGCCAAGACATTGTAAACAAGACCTATTGTCATTTTAAAATATGTTCATAGTAGTGGTAAATATTTGTCATCCTCAGAAAATTGGCATAATTATGTTAATAAAATACTGTGGGTGAGTCAACATGGTATTCTGAGTTTTCACTCAACTGATGACTATTTTAATATTAAAAAATATTTGATCCATCCTCACTCTATTTTGAGGTGAAATGAAATGCAATCTTCTTTTTATGTGTTATCACCAACATACTTGATCATTGTTCTCCTAGGGTCATTTCATTATGTTGGCCCCTCTGTGGCCAATGCGTCAGAGGTGAAAGGGTTCAAATTTCATGTGAACTAGGTTAATAATTTTTGCTTAAAATGCTCCTAAGACTTCCTATTATAATTTGAAAAAAAATTGTATTTTTAATATTTTTTTACCATCTGCTTTAAGGCATATGAGCTGCCCCCAAGCAGAAAATGTAAGTTGCTTATAACCACACAGCTAATAAATGGCGTACTTGGTTTCTACATTTTAATAGCTAAATCTACCACATTTCACGTACATAACTCTGCCTCTCCAGGTCATTTGGAGATTAAAATTTACCAAAGTGTGGGCCTATATAATCTTTTATAATGAATTATAGATTAACCTATCACTAAGTACAAATTTATCCATTTCAAACTGAATATACTCAGTTGAGGAGGTAGGGAGTAGGTGGGAGATCAGAGTTAGTGCCTCTGTTTCTCTTCCTTTAAGAACACATTTGGACTGGGAGTAAGATGCCCCCCAAATCAAATGAACTGTGTCATGGATTTCACCTGGACAATTTTTTATAAACATAATATTTCACGTTTATAAACATTTTAAAACTTATTTATAAACCAAAACAGCTCAAGGAAAATGTTAGTCTCAGCAGAATCAATTTTTTTTTAAAGTAACCTGAATTTTTTGTGGTTGTTATCCTCATCTTGCTAATTTGTAAGCATAATAGAAGTAGTAACCTCATTTTGTAAAAAAAAAAAAAATTGCAATAACTATAATTTTATACTCTCTGCTAAGCATAAATATAGTAAAACAAGTACCATATGGCTCATCATTATCAAAGTTAGTATTTCCACTTGCTTTGTAAATCTCTTCAATTTTATAGAGCATAGAAAGAAAACTAATTGCTAAGTGAGGTCATAGCATTCTCTTTCTGAAGCACTAAACATTCATAAGCTCAGTATAAATTTTTTTAGGAGAAAACTAAGCTATATTTGTAAATGAAGACTATTATGATGTAATTATTATTTATTTCTCCAGCTTTTTATGAAATGTATGTTTACTGGGCAACTATCAAACAAATTTCATTACAGTCCTTTTTAGCCAAATAAGATGAATTTATTAAGAATACAATAATGAGCCTTTTTAATAATCCAATGTAAATTAGTTTTCACATGAATGAAGACTTTCACATGGCCAGAATTAAAGTCTTTATAAAACTGATATAAAATTATTTAGTTATGCAAGCGTTATATTTTGTCTTAACTTTTTGTTAAATCAGCAATTAGTTTGAATCTTACAAATTTTATTTCTTTTGTAAGATTATTCTTTATTTGCTAATTTCATCAGTATGACAGATGTGCTGTATAAAGAAGGAAATAACATCATAGACAGTTTTGGACTGAAGGCAGTAGAAACTGTTTCCATTGCTTACAAACTATTATTAATGTGATTCTGGCTCTAGGTGTGGTCATAATAAACATAAATCAAAATATTTTAGGAAAGTTGCAATATAACTTTTAAATATTTGGCAAATAGACTATTGTTAACTTCAGGATTTGGTGGTGGTGGTTGTATGTGTGTGTGTATGTGTATTGAACAAAATTGGCAATA
Source organism: Balaenoptera borealis (assembly GCF_965194805.1). NCBI lineage: Eukaryota > Metazoa > Chordata > Mammalia > Artiodactyla > Balaenopteridae > Balaenoptera > Balaenoptera borealis. The sequence goes on along the minus strand of NC_138861.1, from coordinate 89,958,554 downwards.
TACTTTTTCTTTATAATTTAATGAGTGACTATGTTAAAAGAATTTGAAATTATTGATTGTGTGTTTTTAGAAAATGTGACATGTGTCACTTATCATGTAGAATAGAAAAAATATAGTCATTGACCTTTCATCATTTTATTTTTTATTTTGTATGTTTCAAAAGGCTTTCATGGTCTTTGTATTATTTTTGAAGATAAATATGTACATCGTTATTAAATCAGTAACATACATTATCAACATGAAAGAAAGTAAAAACCACATACACAGTAATATTAGGTTAACACTAGATTTTAGATTAACTAGTAGCATACAAGGAAAATCAAATTTTTCTGTGTACTTTGTAAAAAAATGACACTTAGATATAATAATAATTCTCTTTTTGTTTTTCAGTCCATGTAATTGGTAAAAATGTCATATAGGAAAGATAAACAGCACTAAGGGAAGCTAATAGGAAAATTTGTGATTGGAACACTCCATATGATCTTAATAAGCCTGATTCAGACTTTCAACATTATGTCTTCTCACTATTTTGAATAGTCAGTGCCGTGTTGCTTGCCTTCATGATCTCAGCAGGAACTGATTTTCTAATCTGACACACTAATTGGATTAAAGTGACAAAGTATTTATATATGCATTGTCTCAAAAGTATCTCTACAGTAGTAAGAATTTCTACATCATCACTGCAGAGCAACTAGAAAAATGTATGGGTAGAAGGACTATACATTTATGCCACTTATAATCACTCAAATTATGTCCATTTAGATTCATACTTTGAACTCCAGGAGGCACCAAAAATTGTTTTTTTGTCACTAAAATTATATTTCAATGCAGTTTATAAACCTACTGTATATTAATTAGAATAGTGCTTAGTGAGACAGAAATAATAAATTGTTTATATTCAAGACTTATACCTCATAGAACCATGAAACCACCCTTAGGTAATTCATAGGATCCTGAAAAATGCCTTTCTGCCAAATATTACAGATTTAAAGTAGTTCATCACTTTTTCTTACACTACATGTTTGAGTACTTCTCTCTATACAGTTATCAGTTGATCAGAAAAATTTTAAAATCACTTTTATATCTGATAAATTACTGTTATTCTGATTTAGTGATTAAAAAATGGAATTGAATAAGTGATTCATTATTTGATAGTCATATGGGATATTTTATCCTTTAAAACATGGATAAAATACTTAATAAAGTTAGAATACTACAATGGGAATATAATGAATGACAAATGTTCAGTGCATAACAGAAAAAAATTAAGCAGTTTTAAATGTAATTTTTATTTTCCAAGGACCTAAAAATGTAATTTAATAATTTAGTATATAATTTAAGCCCTGAAATTAGAACACTCAAAGATACAAAATCAAATCTTAATATTGTCTTAACCAGTTCCTATCCACCTAGGAAGATTTAATTATTTGCTACTTTTTAATTCATCTATTACATATAAACCAAGTGTATTTTCTAGAAGTGCATGTTAAATATGTTTGTATTGGAACAAAATATTGAGTATTAATAAGTATGGCAAATTACAGGTTAATATTTTCCCTTGTTTTGTAAAACATTTTTCTATTTTATTTTAACACAAAACATGAGATTTCAGTGCAGACTATTTGGATACATGAAAAATAAATTTAGTTTAGTTTATGTAATTGATCTTATTATTTAAGACTCATTTTGAAAAGAATACATCTGAATTAATTAAAATTACTTAATTATAATGTTTATAAATGTATACCTTTTTTGGAAAGTAAATATGACAATATATTATATATCAAGAACTCATACTATTTATAATTCTAATTCAGTAACTGTATTTTTATGAATTTATCCTAGGGGAATTTTATCAAATACTTCTGTTTGAAAAGTTAATCAAAACATTATTTTTACTCCACATTATGTACATTTATAGAGCCAGATCAATGTTCTAACATGCTTGTACCACCAAAGCTTCATTAAAATAATTGGATAATTTGATATGCAATATCATATTTAATTTTCATTTCCTTTGACACACTTTAATGTTTGATACCCATAGTATCTATTCTCTGAATTTTGGATTTTCTACTAGTTTCACAGATATTTAGGATGTATTATATGTGTTATAATACCTGGAATTATATATAGTATATTTAATACTTAAAAATTAAATATATTTTAAAAATTAAAGGTCTTTAATTACTGACATATTCTATATTTCATTATTCTTATGCTTGAATTTAAAGAAAAATGCATCTGCATACACAACTTATAATATAAACATATATTTGTTATGCTTGTCATATTATTTGTAACATGTATTGTAGTATGATATTTAACATGAGTAATTTAGAATATGAGAAATATTAAAATTTAAGTATTCCCAGATCATCATAAAATCTTAATATGAACAGTATTTTTATAATATCTTCCAACTTAAAATTTGACTACGAATGTATGGTTTTATAATATAGTTAGAATCAACACAAACTAATGAAATTGGCATCTTGTATCTCTCAAGTTGAAAAAAAAAAGAGAGAAATTTCAAAGTTTAAGAAGAGAAAATGGAATGTTATTATTATTTTTTATAAATTTATTTATTTATTTATTTTTGGCTGCGTTGGGTCTTTGTTGCTGCATGCAGACTTTCTCTAGTTGTGGCAAGTGGTCGCTACTCTTCATTGCACTGCGTGGGCTTCTCATTGCGGTGGCTTCTCTTGTTGCGGAGCATGGGCTCTAGGCACACAGGCTTCAGTAGTTGTGGCAGTTGGGCTCAGTAGTTGCTGTACATGGGCTTGATTGCTCTGCGGCATGTGGGATCTTCCCGGACCAGGGCTCGAACCTGTGTCCCCTACACTGGCAGGCGGATTCTTAACCACTGCACCACCAGGGAAGTCCTGGAATATTATTATTTAAACTAAAGCTTGATATTGTTTATTTATAAATACAGAACTAAATCATCGTCATCAGAATCTTAATGAATCTTAATGTTCTCTCCATAAATACTTTCATATAATCGAGTTTATTTTGTAAATGAAGGTTAGCTAATATATTTATAACATTCCATGAGAACCCATTTTTTAAGCTTTATTGAATTATACCTGGTATACAAAAAAATTACATACATTTCATGCATACATTTTGATGAGTTTGGATATATGCAAACACCCATGATACCATTACCACAATCAAAATACTAAACATATTCATCACCTCCAAAAATTTCCTCGTGTGGTTTGCTTGTTTTTTGTTTTTTATCATAAGAACACTTAACATGAGATCTAACCTCTTAACATACTTTGAAGTGCACAATACAGTATTGTTGACTCTTGACACTATGTTGTACAGCAGATCTCTAGAACTCATTCATCTTGTATAACAGAAACTTTGTACCCTCTGAGCAACTTCCCACTCCCTCCTCACCTCAGCCCCTGGCAACCTCCATTCTACTCTGCTTCTGTGAGTTTGACTATTTGAGATACCTTGTATAAGGGGGATTGTGCAGTGTTTGTCCTTCTGTGACCGGCTTATTTGACTTACTGTGGCCTCTAGGCTCATCTAGGTTGTCACAAATGACAGAATTTCCTTCTTTTTTAAGGCTGGATAATATTCTGTTGTATGTACATACCACATTTTCTTTATCCATTCATCTGGCAGTAGACATTTGGGTTGTTTCCACATCTCAACTATTGTGAATGATGCTATAACAAAAGTGGGGCTGAATATCTCTCTGAGATCCTGATTTTGAAAACAAAGAGGAGCAACTGATAGCCTTTAGGAAAAGAACTAAATTTGCTAAAAAATTTTAAAAAGATTTCTGAGCCATCTTTATTTGACGAAGCTTTTATTGTTACTCTTTTTAGGAAAAACGTGTTTATATTTTCCAATAATGTTGGTTCCTCATGTTTAGAATTTTCAGAATAATTCTAGTGTGTTAATACAAAAACTAATTTTTCTGATTGCTTAATGTTTCATATCAGTGATTATCTTGATATTCTTATTTCTTATAGTAAATGTGTGATAACATAAAGCACTTTCATTTTATGGAACTCTGTGTTCCATGCTGAATATTCAGGGAAATTTTGATTATATAATGTATAATTTACTATGGTAAGCTTATATCACTTTTTTTTCAGAAAGTTAAAAAGTGAGGAAAGTGCAAATGATTGAAGGATTCATAGATTAAGTAGGCCAAGCATAAATAGGAAATAGTGGGGACTGTGACATTCTGGGAAGTGCATGCTTGTTTCATCTAAAAGGAAGAATCACTACTGAGTTCCACTTAATTGTCACATGGAAATGTGGTACCATCATTGACAATTATTCTAATTATATTCTAGAGAAATAGGGCATTTAAATTTTTATTTGAAAGTTTCCATTTTTTAAATATTAGCTATTCACCTTTTAAACGATATAAGCCTACATATTAGAAACCAAATAAAATGCATCTCAGGTCAGGATGCAACATAAAAGGAAATTTGTAATTACAGTGATTAAACAACTGTAGGAAGTAGAAAGAGAAGTGGTATCACGGCAATTATAATAAAAGATTTCAGTGAATTCTAAGTGGGGTGAATATTTAGAAACAATATAGGACATAATAATTTCAAAGAATGAAGCAGGAATAAAGAACAAATTGATAGCATGGAAAAAAGAAGCAGTGATATGGAGGATCTACTTGAAAACAATACCTCAGAATGCAGAGAAAAAGGACAAAATTATGGAGGAAAAGACAGAGACTATGCAATAGGTGGGACTGGCCAGATATAGCTCACATATGGAAAATTACTGTGTAAAAATATTTTAATAGATATTATGCTGCTAAATATAATACAGAAAAAGGAAGATTTATTTTCTACATCTATACATACATTAGTAGATATAGATTTTCATATAATTTTAAAGCATGGAAAAGAAAAGAAAAATCCTTCTAGAATCTAGGCATAAAGTTGTTTTTTGCTATCAGGGATAAACAATAAAGACAAATAAACTCAGTCCACAACCAATCAAATTGTTAAAAGATAATGGAATAAGATGTGCAAAGTTTCATGGATAAAAGTCATCATAAACATACGAAGTTGATCACACACCCACACTTGCAGCACATGCACACTTGCTCCTTCACAGTCTCAGGGACCCTTGTGTTCTGCTGTGAGTCCTGTACTCCCAAGTCAGGCCTCCTTCCATCTCATTTTTGAGACCATCCTAATGAGGTGTCTCTTAATGCCTGGCTACTATTCAGGGAAACCTGAAAACAAAAACCCCTGGGTGGAACAAAGCTTTGGCTTTCTGTTGTGATGAGGATGCAGCAGGAATACTTACAGCAGCAACAGCAAATGTAAACTAATTTTTATTGTAGTATCTTTAATTAAATATTACTTTAAATAGTGTAAATATATAGCCCAAAACTCCATATACTTGTTGAAAGGCTTTCTACTGTCTTTTCTTTTTCAGTTAACTCCTATTCTATAGTGCCCTGAATATTCAGAAACTAATACAAAGATAATGCTCTAAAAATAGAAATATAATAAAATTTCAATAATCAAACCTTTATTATTTGGTCTAGTTATTATGGCTTAGGAGAATCATTTTTCCAGTTTATGATGTTTTATTTCTTTCTCTCTCTCTCATCTATTTAACTTCTGAAGTAGATCTTAATAATCTGAGAGAATATATATATACACATATATAACCATACATAACCATTTGCATATATTAATATGAATTTGTATTGTTCTTTTAAACAAATAAATACTTGCAAGTAAAAAAATGGAATAATAGTCAACAAATAAGAATCTAACTAAAAGCCTTTATTTGTGTGCATATGTATGCTTTGAAATGTTTAGGTGAAATAAAATACTATGTATATACTCTGTGATTTTGAAAGTCAACCTGCTTTAAGCTGTCTCTAAAATAACTTTTATGTTCACTATTTTACTTTAAAATGCAAATATCAAACTTCAAATTTGTGGCAACTAATAGATGAATTCAATTACATCTCTCTGAGTGAAAAGAAATATTCATGATGCATTCCAAGATACAAAGTCATAACAGTACAGAAATGTGAGGATATTATTAGACAAGTTTTTAAACTTTAGGAAGGGTAGTCTCAAGGAAGATAGCTGCTAAATGTTGAGGAATTACAAGTTGCTCACTGCATTAATTCCCTACAGCAGCCATAAAATAGTACCTCAAAATAAGTATCTTAAACAAACACAAATTTATTCTCTCACTGTTTTGGAGACTAGAAGTCTGAAGTTAAAATGTTAGTAGTACTATGCTCCCTATGAAGGCTTCAGGAAAGAATCTTTCCTCGCCTGTTCCTAGCTGGTGACCCCCTGGAATCTTAGATATTCCATGACTCATAGCTATATCACTTCAATCTCTGCTTCCATCTTCACAGGGCCTTCTTCTCAGTGTGCCCTCCCTTTTTCCTATAAGGACATCAGTCATTGGATTTAGAAGTCATCTAATCCAGTATCATCTCACCTTAACTTGATTACATCTGCAAAGACTCTATTTTCAAATAAAGTCACATTCACAGGTACCAGGAATTAGGATTTGAACATATCTTTTGGGGAGACACAATTCAACCTACTACACTGACTAATCTAGAGTTCTAAAAGAAAGCAAACTTAGAATTGCCTTGTGCCCCAGTATCAGCGGCTTAGGGCTACATCAGTGAGAAAAAAAAGTCTTCTGCAATTATTCAGAAGCCAATTTTAAGAAGGAAAGGAAGTTGAATTTTATTCTTGCTACATCAGAACTTTTAAACATCCAAAGGAGGTTTGTCTCTCCAAAACTCAGTTCAGCCCAGGTAATGGGAGACGCAAGAGGGAAGAGATATGGGGATATATGTATATGTATAACTGATTCACTTTGTTATAAAGCAGAAACTAACACACCATTGTAAAGCAATTATACTCCAATAAAAATGTTAAAAAAAAATAAAATAAAAAAAATAAAAGTGAGCTTTTGTGGAATGGGCTGGCATATTTCAGACTGGATTAGAAGTAAACCAATCAGTTGTGGCAAAGGCAGAAGGAGGGCTCAAAGGAATGCCGTCAGGAAATATAATTTTTTAAAAAAACTATTTCTAGTAAGATATGTATAAAATATTTTTCAAATCAATCAGAAAATAATTACTTTATATTCAGGAGAATAGATAACTGGAGGAGAATATCCTGCCTCATTTAAGCAGAATGATCCTTTATGAATACCTGTTTGACACCAGAAATTTCATTATTTGACTAATGTTTAAATGCTGTCCTTTCAACTTAACTGACAGCACTATCATAGAAGAAACGAGATAATCGATGATGTGGAAACACACACACTCTGATAGTTGGCAAACACTAATCTTGAGGATGTTTCTTCTTCCAAAATAAGTATTTCATTTAAAATATGTGGATACATTATATAAAATATGTCAAGTGAAAGAAGATCACTGCTCTAAAAATTCAGGAAAAAAGGGTACAATACAAAGTTGGCAGATGTGGAGTTTAATGCATAATCACATGAGTTTTAGAATCAGAGAAACCTCCATTTATATCTTGGCTTTAGCATTTAGCAAGTGTATAACTTTGGACAAGAAATTACTTCGTCATTATAAGCCTCACTTTTGTTGTGTATACAACTTGAATAATAATACAAATGTTATGGTGGTAGGAAAATAATGTGTGTACATGTGTGTGTGTTTACACCAAATAGCCTAAAGCTTAGCAAAATGAAGGTTCAGCAGTTGTTATTTTTGCATTAATATTATTATATCCATGAGAAATATTTTCTAAAGGAAAGAGGAAGATTTTAATTTTGTCTCACATAGAAAATGCAGGACATGCAAGCTGTGATGAAAATGAAGTGGATATATATGCAAGGAATGCAGACAAAATAAAAATTCAGACCTCAGATTAAATGTACAGCACAGATAGTCAGAGCACAATTGTCAGTGCCAAAAGAAAAATTCATTACATGAAGGGCAAAAATAAATAATGCAGAGGAAGAGGTCACAGAGATAAAAATAATGCTGGGCATGAAGATAGCTGTAAGAAATCTCCATACTCCCATTTTACAAAGAAGAAAATTAAATTTAGAAATACTGTGTGACTTTCCCAAGGTCACTAACAATTGGTAGCTGAAGAAGCAGTTTCATAACCAAATACAATTGCAATATACTATGTTAAACTATAATATCTCATTGAGTATTTAGTATTTCTGAACAGTAACCATTAAACATTAAAATTCAATTAAACATTATATTTGAGATTAAAGTATTTCAGGTATTAAACAGCATTTATTTCAAAATATTTACACAGTATTTCAATTCTTTATTTTATTAGTGTCTAAGTCAGTTTCCTTATTGTTATCTCCTTAGCTGTAGTATTAAAGGAAGTGCTACAAACCATTCTTATCAGTTCATTTCCATAAATTTTTTGTTTCTTGATATATTTATATATGACTTTATGGTATCAGCTGGGACAACAAAATATTATTAAAATATGGTCATTTTGAAATTAGATTAGACCTTTGATCATGCATTTAAAAACCTTCACATACACAAATGTCTCTTTGCTATGTTTTTCTCCATTTAGAAGACAGGAATATAGTTGGGAAATGGTCTAAAACTAATATAGGATACTGCTAGTTCATATGCATACAGTAATCTTTTGACATCTAAGATTACTATGGGGAAAATTATACTGTATTGATTAGAAAGCTATTAGTAATGTTTGATGAAGTATTGCTCACTTATTGAAAATTTAATGTGAAGTTTCTGATGAAATGAATAATGTTATACATACTGTATTTTTAAACTAAAATTAATCTCTCAGTTTTAAGCAGAGTTTTCCAGAGATCATTCTTTCTGTCTTCTTACATAAAAAACATTTACACAAATGCCTTTGGACTTGGGTGCTTTTGCATGGTAAACCACTAAAGAAAGTGATTTGGCAGAAATTTAGACCCTTGTTTCCCCAAAGGAAAAGGAATATTCATTAATTTATCATTCAACACATGCATTGAATTTTTTTTCATATTTGGCAAGCACTATTCTAAGAACTGAATTATAGGGAGAATTACAGCAGACAAGATCTCTCTCTACTTTTTTATTGAACAATAAACCAATAATTAGATAACATAATTTAAGTTACTGGAAGTGCAGTAAGAAAATAAATAACGTAATATGTTATACAGTAAGTATCTGGGGCCTATGATTCTCTAGCTTGGTCTGGAAAGGCACTTTTTAAGGCAGTCTATGATCTAAAGCCTAAATAATGAGGTAAAGTCAGTTATGTGACCAATTAGAGCCAGAGTTCTCGAGCCCAGGAAAGGCCTTGAAGAAGGCAAGAGCTTGGTCAGAGTGACGTGGACAGTGCCATGAGTAAGAGGAGAGCTATGGGACCTTGGTTCACAAAGGCCACAGGAGCCAGACTGCACAGGCCTTTAGGGACCTGATAAAAATTTAGATTTATATTTTAAGTATGCAGGGAAGATAGTGGAAGATGTTAAGATAGAGGATAACATGATGTGCTTTACTATTTTTAATAAAGTTACTTTTAGGATGGTTTTCAGTTCGTCAGCTGAGAGGCGATGGTTTGGACTAAGGGATTATTTGTGAAGATGGAGAGAAGTGGTTGGCCTCAGAATATAATTTGGCAAGACAGACAGTAAGACTTGCTAGAGTCTAGATGTCAAGAGAAGAACAAAGTGGATTCAAGGATGGTTCCCTGGGTTTATCTTGTGCATCTAGGAGCATAGGAGCTGCGAGTGGCTTTACTGAGTTGGGGAGAATGGGGAAAGAAGAGGTTTACTGGGGATGAGGTGTGAGAAGGTATCTAGAAATCTGTTTCTGCCATTTAAATGTCTTGCTATCTATTAGATGTTTAAGTGCACTTAGGCCAATTCTTTGTAAGTATGAAAATGACGAATCACAACTAAAGAAATAGAAGTCTCAAACTCTAATTAATAGCAAAGACTATTTGATTATTACAGCTCTAACTCCCACTAATTGACTATTTAACAATGGTCAAATTGGCCTCAACAAAATTAGTCTATTTAACAGCAGTTCATTAATTATGACATCCCTATGTACTGTACATTTTAAATACTATTGTAATATTCCTAAAGCATTAAAATAATTCATAAAACATTAATCTGCCCTATGTGAAACCTTAAAAATATTGATATGAAACCTTAAAATATCGATATTGTTATACAGATGTGACCTCCTTTGTTTTAAATAAATCAATAAGAACACCAAGCTGCCAGTCATATAAAACATATTATATTATATATAATTAAGAACCAGATAAAATAAATGTTATTTTATACTAATTTATATTTTTCCAGATATTTTATTCCTTAAAATCCCTAAGAAATAAAGGCTAGTATTATTCTCATTCTTAAAGTGATACAGATCTGTGGTGTTGACAAGTGCTGTTTTGTAGCCTGGTAAATAAAGAGCCAAGACTTCCTGATTTCAGCAGAGTGTAGGTCTGTCTAGGCAGCTAGCCTTCCCATGGATCCTCTTCTCTACATAAACACATGTTCTTTAAATTTAATACTTCAATTTTCTAAGAATGTTTAGGCTGTGCTCAAAAGGAGTCTGAATAAATCATCTTAGATGAGTTATTCAACTACACAAACAACTCTAACACCTTATATTTTTAATATCAAAAATACTTGATATCTAATTTGTTAAAATATCAAAATAATTAATATCAAATAGTTTATATACATTAATTAATATTTATATTTATTTTTCATTTATTGCATGTTGGCTTGGTTTTATTTCATGTTTTCTTTATCACAGGGCCCAGGCTAAAAAAGGAGCTGCCTTTATTTGGGATATTTTGAGCTAGGAAAGAAAGGAAAAACAATGGTAGAACCAAGCAATGACTTTTAAATTTCTCAAGAGTGACATAAATTGCTTCCACATATATATCCTTGGCCAAAGCATATAATGTGGAAACGTAAGACTTCGCTGGGGCATTTAGCATAATTCTACTTCAGGAAATGGTAAGGAAACTTGAGAAGAAAATATAATCAACCAGTATCTATGATCCAATTCTCTTCCTTAAGTTTGAAAAGATACTTACCCTCTCCTAAGGGTGAAAACCCAACAGTCTAATCCAACAACAACGTCAGTCCCAAAGTCCAGAATTGTATGATAGTATCTATTTCTATCTAGTTATGCCTGGCTGCTTTTGATATTGAGACCTGTGAACAATAGCAAGAAGCAATCCGAACAACCAACATATAACAAAAAAGTACAACAACAAGAAAACAAATTATTTGCTCTCTGCTCCTTAAAAAAACATGAAATACACAATGATGGAACAGAGACAAGACAAATGCAATAAACATTCCCATTAAAAAGGGAAAGAATGGAAGGCTTAGAGCAGTAATCAGTCAATTGCAATTCTGAAATTTCTCTGGGCAAATATGAGTCTCAACTCTGGCGCTTTGCCAGGCCCCAGTTTTGCTTCCTGGGAAAAGTCAACTAGCCCGTTCTTTGCCATGACTTTTGGCTGTGCTATCCAATAAGTCTTTCATTTCCTATTATCCTCCTTGGCCATATATAAATAATTAAATGGGGAATATTTCAGTATTCCAAAGGGCTTCCTACTTGAGGGGGGTTGGAAACCAAAAATTATATTGAATTTCAGACAATTGCAATCTCTTTTAATCCAGGTCGGTAGTTCTTTTGGCCATACACCTCTCTCAAAACCTTCATAACCTGTAAAAAATCTATTTGCTTTCAATCAATTTGACATGCCTATAGCAATAACCATACTGTTATTAAATTTAGCTTAATTACAGCTATAGTGAGTTTAATCAGACTTTGTTTGTGAGCCAGCATTTATTGTGTTTTCTTTGAGCCATTTAATCCAATAAAGATGCAGACGTAGAGGATGGACTTGAGGACACAGGGAGGGGGAAGAGTAAGCTGGGACGAAGTAAGAGAGTAACATTGACATATATACACTACCAAATGTAAAATAGATAGCTAGTGGGAAGCAACCACATAGCACAGGGAGATCAGCTCGGTGCTTTGTGACCACCTAGAGGTGTGGGATAGGGAGGGTGGGAGGGAGACACAAGAGGGAGGAGATACGGGGGTATATGTATATCTATAGTTGATTCACTTTGTTATAAAGCAGAAACTAACACACCATTGTAAAACAATTATACTCCAATAAAGATGTTAAAAAAAAAAAGTATTTAAATGCCATCTTAATCAGAATTTTTTTCTGGGGGATTTGGGCCACATCCTTGATTTTGGTTTTGGCCATGATGCTGCACTTGAATTATCCTTGCCACTCAGGGGCTTTTGGTTTTTGGTTAACAACGATAATAATTTCATCTTCAAGTTCTGCAAGTCTTGGAATTTCTGGACTTTATTTTTTTACATTTCTTCTTGCATCTAGCCTATTATTTTCTAAATTCATTGGTTTCTTTAAGTATTTTGTCAAGGAGAGCCAAGAGCAACAATGTCAACTACTAACATTGTTTTCCCTTATTTCCACCTAAAACCGCAAGGTTATTAGATATACGTTTTTTCTTTATATGTTATCACAGGCACCATTTACCAAGTGTGCTGCCAGCAGCCTGGAATGCCATCTCTAACATCCAATTACAATGCCTCTAACACTTGCTGCCTCTTCCCAGGTCAAAGTCACATATCATAGATTTTCTCACATTGGAAGCACCCTACTTCTAATTACTCATTTCTCTATCAGTCAACATGTGATAGTTTTAAAAAATCTTTGTGGCCTAACACAAAAAATGTTTATTTCTGTCTTATTTTACATGTTCATTGATGATTTCTTTGAATCTGCTCCACATGTCCTTCAGTATAGGACCCTACTGGAAGAATATGCTATCTGAGACATGCCTAAACTTTTTGCAGAGGGAAACATATGAGCCATGGTAGAATCATAGGAGGGATCTCTTAAAATTTCTGCCAAAAGGTGGTGAATACCATTTGCTCAAATTTTATCAAAGTAAATCATATCACCAAGCATGACAACAGTGGAAAGTAAAGTTTAATCCTCCTTCTGGGTGAGACACCACAAGTCACATGGTAAAGTCAGATGTCAATGGAGCAGGTGAATATGAAGCTCCTAAAAAAGGAAAATAAAAACTTGGGAACCATAGTACAACTTACCACAGTCCCAATACTAAATTCTAGTAGAAAAAAAATTTCAAGCCAGAACAAGAGAAAAATATGAGAAAAAAACTAGCATTTGTATCTTCAATTTGGACAATATTTGGAGAAATATTATCTCTAAAATAAAGAAATTCATATAGAATAAACATCGATATAGTTAAAATAAAATCCCATCTGAAATCTTATCTGATTTTTATTTATCTTTAATTGAGCAGACTCGCCCTTAAAATTCAAAAAAAAAAATCTAAGTACCAATAAACCTGTAAAATAAATGCCAAATCAAATGTAAATATCACCCCAGTACCTTATTAAACAACAGAAGGTGTTTTTGTAAATATATATATACATATATAATGTATTTTGCATTATAATGTGTGATATTTGTAATCTGAATCAAATTTGAATTACATTTTTAATTCCTTTTTAATTCATAACAATTGGTTTTAATTTTAAAATAGAAAACATAATATTTCGAATCCATCTACAATGTGAAAGAGTCCAGGCTAGCCTACGAGATGATGAGAACCAAGTCTCCATTGTCCCAGCCAAAATCCAGCAAGTACAAAACATGTGAATGAGGCCGTCCAGTGCAAGCCAGTCTCTAGCTAACCTGCCTGCTGTAGGGTGCCCATGAGTGAACCTAGCTGGAATCAGCTGAGTTTGACCAAGAGGAGAAACACCACACAGATCATGAACTAAAATAACATTTAAGCCAATACGTTTGAGGATCTTTTGTCATGCAGCAAACTTACCTGGCACTATGTCGTAAGATATTTTAATAGAAATCAGTCAATTAATAGTTTTCATGTAATTTTCAAAAATATGTAAGAGTCTCTTCTTGCTGCCTTGCTGTGGAGTAGCATAGGCAACATCCAGATGGATTAATGTATCTTTCTTTGTCTTATAGACAAAGAAAGATAGAGTACAGTATACTGAATCAATATACAAGTGTTCTTAAGTAATTCTGTTTGATGGTGCATCTGGGTTATGAGTAATTTTTCCCTTAATAATTAAAGGAGTATTTAAAAATATTATTTACAAATATTTTGGTATAAAATGGAGATTAAAGTTCCCCCTCTATCATTTTAGGAAATGAAAGAGGAAAATATAGTTTCACATGAAGTTATCTACGGTTATAAAACACTGAGAGATAAAGAGAGGAGAGAGAAGGGAAAGAGGAGTCAAGTTATATCACACAAGAAGGCACTGATGCTTTGTATATCAATATGCCTTTCAAAGCCTCATCGATTTAACATTAATTAACCTAGTTCTTTTATTTTACCTTTAATTATCTTAACATCCTCTACCACATGCAAGACATAGATAAATTAAAACATAGGTGACCAGTTGAAAAGAAACATATAATCAGCAAGAAATGGCTATGTTTTGGCAAGATTGCATTTTCAAATATATTCTAATGTGCTTGAGTCCTATAGTAGACAAGAAGGATTGAAGTTAGCTTGCGCTTTAAATTACCTTAAGGTTATCTAGGACATTCTTTGAAGGCAACCTAATAGGGCACCGAGTGTTTTGTTAGATCTGCAATAAGCAGTTTTATTTTACATCAAACAGGGGTGAGTTTAATAGTTTGACCTAATTTCTTATGAACAGAGCTCTTTGTGTAAAAGACTTGAGAAGATTTTGCTCCAGTATACTCAAGGACATTAGGAAAATAGCTCTCTGTTATGGTTTTCCTTTCAGGTTTAAGAGTGGAACTAGCCTAAATGACCTGTTCTTCATAAAATGCCCTTTTAATTTGCTGATTTTGCTCCCAAGACATACAAGTCTTCTGATGTACTGACCACTAAGTTCTGTTGGGATAATTATTTCAGAATAATTTCCCTGAGTTGCAAGGCAGGTCAAAAGGGAAAAATACTTTAATGCCTAAAGGAAGGGCACTGGTAAATGTTTTCAAATTAATGATGTAGGCAGAATTTAAAAGGCAGGATAACTCCAAATAGTTGCTATTTTAAAATCATTGCTTACTTCTAAATAAATACTTTATTCTGAGCCCCTGAAGGAAATGATCTCAAAAGCATTTAGGATAAAATGTTTTATAAACCAACTTATGTGTAAAAATTGGTGCCAGAGAAAGGTACTTTATCAGTGTGAGAAATCAGAGTTTGGGTTGGATGTGTTCAATCTTAACATATTTTAATAATATTTCTCCTTCCCAGTCAAATGTAATGTAGTTCATAGACATAAGTATTTTATCAAAATAGTAAGTAAGATTTAAAGGAGGCTGAATTTCGCCATTCTGTCTACAGTTTTGTCTGCAGATAGATTGAGAGATTTGGTTATTAAAACCCATCACATTCAGAATTTCTATATGTCTTACAAAAAAAAAAAGACAAAAGAGTTAACTGTCAGATCTGGCCCATCTTAATGGAATAAGATGCAAGATTTAAATTATTTCTGAAAATAAATAAATACACTTTTGCACACATATGTCATATGATCTTATGCAAATAATCTAGCAATTTTCAGACCCACTGAATTCAAGTTAAAAGAAAGAGTCTGGACTACTCCATGCCTCTTGTTTTAATACAGTTATTTAGTCTTAACAATACCAAAAAGATAAGAACATATCTCATATTCTTAGAGATTAAATAAATACTGGAGTATGTATAGAAATGACCTATATTTAATGAATAATAGTTTTCAGATACCTCTCTAGCCTTCCAAAAAGTCACATATGCTAATAGTTTTGTTCAGATTAAATGACTCATTCAGTAATTTGAATTCTTTTTGAAAAGTTCATATATGCTGTCCCCAAACTTTTTATATCAGTAGGGTTTGGCAATTTACTTTTTCTGTAAATGGCCAGATGGTAAATATGTCCTGTTTCATGGGGCATACAGTTTCCATAGCAAGTTGGCTGTTGTAGCCCAAAAATATGCACAGAAAATACATTAAAACAACAAAAAAAGGAAATGTGTGTAACTGTTCCAATAAAACTTTATTTACAAAAACAAGCAGCTTGGCCCAGTTTTGCCAGTCCCTGTTAATGAACATGAGTATCCTGAGAGACATTAGTTGGATGGTGAAATTTTTCTGTTTTCAAAGAAACCTGGATAGTTCAGCAAACTACATCCTTTCTTTGAGTTCTGTCACTTATTAGCATATCAAAACTTCTGAGATTAGTTTTAAGGAATCTCTTGAAATTTCTTTAGCACAGAATTTTGTAATGTTATCAATTACTTAACCTTTTTAAAAATTGGACTTTTCAGCTATTACTGAAATATACAAATGAGGTCAATAATTCATGTTATCAAATCAGCAATCATTGATTATACAACTTTAATAGTAATTTTAAAACTATATATTAACTAGAATTCTTATAGAAATCCATCTCAAAAGACCTGGGGCAAAAAAAAGGAGAAATTTCTTGAATTATATAATTAAAATTTTTCTTCCTGACTATATGTTTGTACCAAAGTGAAGGAAAAGCTCTGATTAGCAGAACCTAAGACATACATCTTTCCCTGGTGTGGATCAAGGGTGGTGACATCACAGGGACTACAAGGATTGAGTTTCCCCATAGGAAAGACATATTTCTCCAAGAGTAAGGGGGTTAACTAAAGTTATAGTTACTTCATTCCATTCTAAACTCATTTTATATCATCCCAGCAATTTTTCAATAATAATTAGTACTCATCATGTGCTATAATAACTAAGATTAAACTTCTTTCCAAAGGAGTTATATGAAAGCCAAAACTTTTTATAAATGTATTTAAGTCCTAAATATAATTGAGTTATTCTATGCTTTCCAAATATACCTGACTGTTAATTCTCCCACAAGTTTGTGTTAACAGACACTTTGATTGCTCCTTCTTTTAATAGAAAACCTATAGTTTTTCATTGTAAAAGTAAAATAAATATACTGTATAGACTGAGTCATAAGTAGCAATATTAGGTGAACTAAATGGCTAGGAAATAATTATTTAAAAGGTGGGTTGAGGAGAATTAATTTTATCAAATGGCTTTCAGATATTATTATACAATTTGGTTTAGTTTACATTGATAATTGAAAACATTCCTAATAATTTTATTATTGTCTTACTAAAATTAATTTGGTTGTGAATTATCCTTTAAATTATCATTTTAACAATGAATTAATGGGGTATTTGCCAGTTAGTTTTAGAGGATATGGGCATAAGCAAATACTTTCCAATAATGGACACATATAATACAATGAAGAGGTGGACTGAGAGTTATTAAATAATCAAGAAATTATTAATAAACAATTGATAGTAATGCAAAGTTTGAAAACATGGGAAATATAAACTTTAAACAAGTTTTGATATGCTTTTAAAGTTTAATCAGTTTAATTATGCAAACCAGTCCTTATTTTTATAGCTTCTTCCATATAATTTTTAGAACCGATACCTTACCTATGATAACTTTCAATTTACTGTTAGTTTTTAATAGAGCAAAAGTTAAAGGTAGTTGTTATGCAGAAAAATAATTAAAACATGATTTAAATGGACTAAAAGAGACTTCTCAGAGCAAGATGATGTTATACATAATTACATAAACTAAATTAAATAGCATATAGCCCCTGAATTTGTAGCAGACACAAATTACTACAAAGAGAAACTATGAATTTCAATTCATGCTATCCTTCAAAACCTCCTAGGTAAAGTTTACAGGCTAAAAAAAGTTATTAATGTGATTAAATATGCCAGAATGTTCAGTAATGAGGCCAGAGATCAAAACTAATCATATGAATTATGAACAGGAAAGAACCTGGAGGGCTATGATGATATTGGATATAAAAAATTAAAACTAAAATTATATGAACTGTGGTTTCAAGAATCAAGAAAAATGAGAAAAAAATTTTAAAACATATGTAGTCTATCTCCAGCTATTGATATATTTAATTCTTTCTTATTTATTTTATTCATTTAACTAACTCATTGTTATTGGGCACTACTGTATGTACCTAAAATAACTAAAACACTTAATGAGCCAAATCTTGTAGATAGAAGCTTGAACCAGAAGTTCAAGAAACTCAAGTGACTTCTTAATTTTATTTTGGGTGTGAAAATGCTATAGTGGTTTTTTTTTTTTTGAAATCCTTATCTTTTAGAGATACATACTGGAAAATTTAAGGATTAAATTATATGATCTCTTGATGCTTGCTCCAAAATGATATGGGGTAGGTGAGGGTTGGATGGGGGTAGAGGTGAAGCACGATTGACCATGAGTTGTTAATTGTTGAAGCTGGGTTAGGTGTATGGGGATTATTACACCATATGCTTATGCACATGTTAAAATTTTCCATAGTAAAAAGTTAAATGAAATAAAACCTACAAAGTGAAAAATAAAAAAAAAGAAGAAATATTTTCATCTCCATGTGTAATTGATTTCAACACTGGTCATGACTGGAAGTTCCTAACTTGCTGATCAGACTTAGGTTGATTTTCATTTCCTTTTTTTAATTAAATTTTGCAATTTCATAGCATTTTCTTAAAATTTTGCAAATTCAAAAATTACACTTTTATCTTCAGAAGTTATTAAAGTCTCATATTTTTAATGAAAAAAAAAAAAGAAACTCAAGTGAGCTGTTTTTTAACTCAACCCAATTTTTTCCTAGAAAAAAATGTGTAAAAATTGTATTAGCTTTCTTACTATATCTTTCCTATGCTAATGTTTTTTAGGAACTCCTCCAAGCCCATCTCAAGTCTTCAAGCACTTTGTAAGCAAACCTTACATTTTCCCTCATTAATCAGGGAATTTTTCCTGAGTTTGCTTCTCCTTTTTCTTCTTAAATGATTTTTCGAGTATCTTTTATATCAATTACTTGTAGCTAGATTACTTTACATTAATAACTCCTATAAATTGCATACTTATAAAGGAAGTGATGGTATTTGCCGGAGCTCTCTGAATGCTATACAATCACATTTTATAAAATACTGAGCTGTCTATGATTTTCATCTGAAGACATCATTGGAAAGAGGAGCTAACTAAATAGACAATGCTTGTTTGCCAAACCCAAAACATCTGATTTAATATGGAATGTCTTCTCTAAATAATATTAGTAGAGGGAAATGTAGGCCACTGCCAGGAATTGTAATACAATAATAGTATTTACTGAGAAAATTCTCTGTCCTCTTTTTCACACACACAGTTACATTTAATGCCACAAATAACTAAGCAAACTGATTTTATTATGTTAATTTTCCACATGTGAAATGTGAGGCTAAGAAAGTTTGAGAAACTTGACTTACAGAAAGGTGAAGAGATGACCCTTGGAAGCCTGTTCATACATTTAACTATTACAAACTAAAGAAGCATAAAAATATTGGTGATAAATTTAACTCTTGTATTCACTGTAATATTTACCTCCTACTTATATACATTACATAAATTACTATCAAAGATTTCTTCTAATGGTTGTATTTATCCTCAGATGCACTGTATTAGGTTAATCCTATTTTCCTCTATACAGCCCTCTGCTATTTTAAAGAGTGAATAGATGACTTAACTTAAAATTTATTATATATGATCCACATTCAGGAAACTACTTCTCAAACAACTATGAAATTACTTGTTTCTTATATTTCCCATATTCTCTTCCCTATACCCTGAACCTAGTACCTCCCCAGATGTTTTTCTGTTAGTTAGTTTCATCATTTCCCTCCTATTTAAATTTTTCAAGCTTTATTACACATATATGTGTGTCCAAATGATACATGATTTAGTTTTGATTGAACATTCTATAATATATTACATTCTTTCTTCTCTACTTACTTTTTGGCAACTCAGTTTTAAGTTACTAGAATTCATATTGTTGTGTAATTACCCCTAACTTTATGCCATTATGTGAATAGACAACAAATTATGTGTACAATTTTCCTATCAATGAGCATTTGAATTATCTTCAGGTTATTATTTCTATTATAATAATAATTATTATTATTATAACTACTATTTCTATTGTAACTATTACTAACAGAACAATGGTATAAATATCATTTTCCTTTTCTTTTGGTTCAAATATGCTAAAATTTATCTTGATTATTCCAGAAAGTGCAATTGTTGAGTAATAGGGAATATGACTGGTCAACTTTAAAAGAAGTAGTGCTAATTCATTTTCTAAGGCATTCTATACTTCCCACCCCTTCAAAATGAATAAATAGCCCTATTGATCCATGTCTTCTCCAACATTGGTGTTATCAGAGTTCTTAATTGCTTCCAATAGAATGCACAAAAAATGCGATTTTAAAAGAAATTTCGATGCACATGTCCCTTATCACTAATGAGGTTTAGCTTCTCTTCAAATCTTTTTAGCAACTGGTGGTTCCTCTTCTGTGAACTGACTTTTTAGGATTTTTGTCTATTTTTCATTTGTATTATTTATCTTTTGTATTATTGATTTATAAGAGTTTGTGATTCTTAATATCAATTACTGACATGTTCTGTCAGTTTGAATACATAAAATGTAAATATCAATATGAAATAAAGTATATAAGAGGAATATGGAATTTGTGTGTGTGTGTGTGTGTGTGTGTGTGTGTGTGTGTGTGTGTGTGTGTGTGTGATAGTTGGGAGGCTAAGGCTAAATAGATCATTCTGTTTGCGTCACCGTGCAGAGTCTTTCTCCGCAACTGTTAGTACTGAACACAAATATCTAAACATTTAGGTAAACGTGTTCTTATGGTGAGTCTCAATTTAAATTTTATCCTCAATCTAAAATTACTTACTGCTAGTAGTAAAATAAAAAAATATTTGCTAACTGCTCTTTTGATCAACATAATACTTCAGAATTAGAGGAATTTTAATATCATATTACAGTAGACCACTACCTTCCTATGTTTTTATCAACTGCCATTTGGAAACAATGTTGCCTTCATTTCTATGAGACATCAAGTAGGTTTACTGGGTAATGTCCTAGCCACGCATATCACTTCAATTTTGCATGGGTTAGCAAAGAGCATTTTCCTAAACTTTAGAATATAGCTACATCATATTCATATTTTTCTTGTCTGGTTAATATAATACGAATTGTTCACCTTTCAAAATGTTTTATGAGTCTCTAAGCCTTTGACCACTTTATTACATTTTTATTATTACACCATCTAACACAATTATATTTCCGTTGCCCTGCTGTCGATGATCTTCCTCACTCTGGTCATAAATCTTGCCCTCTTGAATTCTTCCTGTTACTGCTAACCTAGCATTGGAATTGATTCATAGATATTCATTTTCTCCTGAGCACTTATCAATACTTTTCAGATTCTCAGTCCTTTAATGAATTAAGATTTCCTTAAAATTCTATTTCCTTTGGTGTCAAAATGATGATCAATTATCTGGTTCATTTTTCCCCTTCAATTTCTGAACTTAAGGATTTTAATATTTCTCTTTCTGATATTTCAATCAAAGACTGAAATCATTCCATTTTAGAGTAATCCATTTTGGATATTGAAAAAGCGTAACTTGTCCAATTTTCTATGAAGAAGGATTATTTTTGCATTTGAGCAAATTCCTCCCTTGCTTTACCTCATCCACTTAATACCTTGCCTTGCTGCAATTGTTAGTCACTCCCCCCCCCCACCCAATATACTGCCTACAGAAATGCTGAAATTCTGTTTTGTTTTGTTTTCTTTTCTCAGGTTCCTTAGTTTTACCACGATCATTATTGTTTCATTAGGGAAAAAACATTTTGGAATATTCAATTTACATGTTATACACTATTTTCTCTAGTTTTATAGAAACAGTATGTATAATATCTGGGAGAAGGGGTCATTATTTTGCCTAGTTACAACAATCTGCAACTTTCAGTGGACATTTACCTCTTTATGGCTCAATGATTCTAATTAAAATTGGTGTAAAACTATTTGATGCCTCTATATTTCATAATCCTTGAAAGTCTGGGCTCAACCCACCTTTCCAACATTCCCACCCCAGACATTTTCTTATACACTCTAGGATTTTCTCCTCCGTGATTCTGGTTAGTTTATTTGTGCATTCCTAGAATTACCTGAGTTGTTCTTAAGATCGATAGGTACTTGTCATGAAACTTAATGCATATATTTTTGTTATGAACTCAGCTGAATCTTTTGTTCCTTTTTGAAGATCTTGCCAATTATGCCGTGTAGTCCTACACTTGTCTCTTCTTTCTTTCTGATGGTATGGTTAGAGTTAGAAGTGTGAAATACATACGTGTGCCATGCACGCATCAAAATCCAGGTTTTTTTTTTTAGTGGATTGAAAGGAGGGAAACCTAGTCCTACGAGGAGCAAACAGTGTTACCTCCACTGTTCCTTCTTTTCTTAATACTTTTAGGGCTGTGTGAGTCGGCTGTTGAATGGAAGGGGGCTGACTGATTATTAAATATAAAATGTAAACCTATCATTCATTTCCTCTAGTTGTATTTCCTCGTGATGTACAAGACAACCGAGAAATACATTTGACTTAGGAGGGCATTTTCAAAGGAGTATGAGGAAGATTTAGTGAGGTAAAATTTGGTGAAGGTCAAATTCTACACAACGTTGTGCAAATTGTATCCCAATTTGTTTTGATGGATTGTACTTGACAATTAATTAGAACCTTATGAATAAACATTGAAAGGTAGATTTCATTAAAGAAAATATGGTTCAGCCCTAAAAGCTCTATGGCTTTAGAATAATAACATTGATTATGATAGTTTCCAGAAACTTAACTCACAAAATATCTCACAAAAGTTCAATGTAAACACATTTTATTTTAACTTCTATATCATAGCTTTTAGATTAAGTTTTAACTGAATATATATGTATATATATATCCATATATCTATATGTATATGAATGGATATGTATATTCATATGTGTATGATTTCAACCCAGATTCTCAATTCTTTGGTTTCCTTACCTCCTATAGTATTTTCCTTTATTCTCCTTCCACTCCCATAGTTATCTTAAGTTTACTATCACTAATAACTACACCATCTCTAAAGATTTAACTTTAATCACTGCACCACTAGACCACTACTCTTAAGTACTTTTACTCTAGAATCCCTCATTCCAATATTTTAAAAATCTTTTCAAGACTTCCAATCTATTAACATTACTACTTTTATAAAACAAACAAATAATAGCAACAAATAGCATGATGACTTCTCTCATTTAAAATCTATAAATGCACAAACTGCAAATGAGCACTGAGGAGCAAGGAGTTAAAACTGTTGGCATGTATTGTGTTGCTTCCTTGGGAAGGTGGGGAAACTCCTTTGAGGCAAGGGAAGAAAAGAGAGCATGCATCTAGGCTAATATCCTTGTCAACTGCACTTCCAGGAAAGTAAATTGAGGGTATTTATTAGAAGGAAGGACATATCTATAGGATGTTCCCTGCCTAAAGTATATCTTATACTAAATAAACCTGAGACATGGCTCACTGGATAAGGTCATGTAAGCTATGCAATTGTCTGTAGTATAAAACAGATATGTTCCATTACGTAAATTCTGCCTGCTGTGTGAGGTGACATGCAGACCCCATGCAGACCTCATTAGAGACTTCATTTATTATTCTGGGCCAGAGAGTGCATGTCTGGTACAGGAATACAGGACCAACATAGCTGTCCTCAACATCCTAGCTCTCTCACTAATTCTTCTGCCCCTCTTAAATGACTAATTACTTGAAATTATTAGCAAATCTTGATCTCTGATTCATGTAATTTTGGTTATGTGTCCTCTGATTTGGCTCATACACTCAACGTTTTACAGGAATCTTCCTTCACGTTAGTGAGTATGTTTACTTTTGTGCTTTCCAAAACAACCATTTTGCGTCCTCTCTTCCCTCTTTAAACGTCTAACCCACCAAAGGAAGCTGAAGGCTTTACTCTACACTAGTTTCAGAACAGGGATGTAATCAAGTGAGAATTCCATAATCCTCCTTATTCAAATTTACCAGCCAACCTGCAGTGGCAATTAAACATTCTCCTTTTCCTCTTCCTAAAATGAAGAACACATTTCTGCATTTGTCTAAGCCTAACTCCTCTTTGTGCCCTAGATTCAATATATTCTAATCACTTTAGCATTTTGTCCTGACAAATTTTCTCTCTTTTCTACATCATCAAATTAACTCTTTCTACTTGTTCATTTTCGTTAGCTAACAATGTGGTCTATTATTTTCTTAAGGTGTTCTTACATTTTCTATAAGACCTCTTCATTTGCTACTAACCAGGTTTCTGCTCTTGTTCCAGACTACCCACTGAAAGAGTTGTCCCAACCAACTCCCTCTAATCCCCTACCCCGAAGTCTCCCCTTGATCCAGAGCAACCAGACCTCTTACCATATCACTCCACATCAATCCCTGAAATCTGTGTTGCAAACTATCCTCTATGCTCTTGCTGCTTTCCTGTTTAATAGCTTCTCATTGAAGTAATCTTTCACATGTCTTTGAAAAACTTGTTTCATTTGACTTCTGTGACAATATAATCTGTTTTCTGTCTAGACCAGGCTGTCCCTTTTTTATTTCTTTTACTGAATATTTTTTCTGTTTAATCTTATAATTTTGAGTACCCCAAGCCTTGTGCCTGTGCCTCCTTCTTTTCTGTGCTTTCTTCTCCAGATCCTTTCATTCAGTGCCATCAACAAAATTCACATCATACATACGAAGATGATTTTGCTCCTAAGCTCTACACCTATATTTCAATTGCTGATTTATTTCTACTGGAATATCTGTTAAGATATTATACACTTAACTTGTCCAAGATCAAATTATTGTACTTGATTCCCAACTGGTTCCTCTCTCTTCCCAGTAATCCTTACCAGTACTAATCAACTGCTCAAGCTAGCATCTTTAATCTCTCTCTTTCTCTTATCAAGCCCTTTACTCTTGTAGTTCTCTCTGCTTTGAAATCTAACCACCTCCAACAACCCTAATTTCTTAACTCATATGTTAACTCTGTTGAGTGTTTTTCCTGTTACCTCTGTTTACTGTGAGCCTCCTTTCTCAAGTTACAATTTCTTAAATGATCTCATTTTGTTTCCTTTAGATAATTATCATTGTTGAAATTATCTTGTGTTTATTACCATGTTTCTCTCTCTCCTTACTAGAACATGTGAAGCATCAGAGAAGGGGCCTCGTCTGTTTTGTTCAGGGATATTATATAGCATATGAAAATCACTTAGGAATGAATTGATACATTTCCAGAAAATCTAAGTTTGACTCACAGATCCACCAATCGGTAGGTTCATGACCTTTTAAGGTTACTTAAGCACTGTGAACTTGTTTCCTTATCCGTCAAAATAAAGGTATTAATACAGCTTTGCTGCTTACTTACAGAATGCATGATATAGTACCAAGCACAGTGTCTTATACCTAGGATTAACACACATATTTTCATTTCCTTCCCATTCTTCTTAGGCAAAGTGTACATAATGTAAATCACCTAGTTGAAATATGGATATGGGTAATTCAAATTATTAGCTTATATGTAGAGATCTTTTAACATACTAGGCACTGTTCTAAGTGCTTTTCACATATTAACACATATATTTTCATATAATAACCCAGCAATATAAATCCTATTGTTATCCCCATTTTATAGACTAGGAAAATTGTGAGGTTTGATATTATCGAAGTTGACTTAGCTATTAAGGGCTAGGTTTCCATTTGAGCAGTCTAGCTCTACAGAAGGTAGAGCTTACCTTCAGGGTATACTGTTTCCACTTAGAAATGAAAAGTGTTCATGCATCTTCATGCTCAGTGTGTGTGTGTATGTGTGTTTGAGAATGTGTGTTTGTTTGTAAGAGAGAGATGATAAATAAGATTGAAAATTACCAAATTTGTGTTTCATAAATTTTAAACACATGATTTAGTATTTCTCTTTTTCTCCTTTAAATTTTCCAGAAAAACAAAAAGGTCATTGTTCTATGATCCCTCTTATTTGCAAAGGAAATAGAGAAGTGGTGGAGATAATAAAATTTCCAGTACTGTCAATCAGGAATCACCTGACCAGGTCTTGATATTAGATGCTGTATTCTTATTTAAATGTTCATGTCATTAAACTACACTTCTTTATTTTATTGCATGAGATGAAATTAAGCGGTGCCAAAACTTAGTCACAACATGCAATTACGTGGGGCAGTCTTTCTTTAAAACATTGTTCAACTGTTTTAGACTGTGCTATTTTGGTGAAAATTAAGCCTTTTTAAAATACCAATTTTTTTTTTTCTTATTGAAACAAAATAATACCTAAGTTGCCTAAGCAGTTTTATAGACATAAGTAAATGTGCAAAGGGCTTCCTGGGGGTGGAGCTGTATGATCCCCATTACAGTCAGTGGGGATCATTGACTTTAACGGGAATCATGTAGCGAGAGGCTCATGCAACACTTCACAAAATTTGAATTAGGGCCTTTTGATTTTAAAAAAAAGGAGCCATATTTACTTTCAAAAATATACTGGGATTTTTTGTACTTTTATATATTCATTTCCTGGATTTACATCTTTAGACAATTTTTAAATGAAGGAAAATACAAAACAATTAATTATGTCCCTTTTTTATGTGTGTATCTTTATAATTAATAAAGATAACAGTGTTGTAAAATCAATTCCTATTGCAACTGATTAGATATCTTTGTAAAAAATAGCACAATAGTATACTTTCTTCCCTGAAAGCAGTCACCCAATACAATAAAATAAAGAAAAAGTTAATATAACTACTTAATGAAACAGAAAAGGCACAACATTTCATGAGAGGAAGCTAAATCAGAATATATATACATATGTGTATGCACACACCCAGCTCTGTGCTAACTGTATTAATTGCCATAGCAACTTTGTGAGAAGGGTGTTTTTTAATACATTTTTGCAGTGGAAGAAACTGAGGAATTTACACAACTAGTTTCATATTACACCACGTCTTCAGTTGTGCTCTCCAGAAACAGGCTCCGGGATGAAGATTCCTGTGCCTGGGTTTCTAAGTGGTCACAGGGAAAATCAATCAGAAAATGTGTAGAAGAAACAGGACAGGAAAGGGAGAACACCGAGTAAGGGTGAGATCTCAGGCAAAGTCCCACAGAAAGACATTTCAGCTTGATTCCTCCATTCTCTCTAGTCATTCATTTGGGACCCTGGGGGCTACAAATTCCCAGTAATGTCTGGGTCTCTCTGGATATGGGCAAAGCAGGCTCAAGTTGCTTAAGAGCTGCAGTCTGACTGTTAGAACAAGAAAGCATACTGAAGTGTGTGCTGGAGGGGAAGAGGGAGAGACAGAAAATGGTAATAGGGATCTAGGAAGATCTGATCAGAATACCAATACTGCAAGCCAGGCATAGCCAATAAGCAGCAGAGCCAGGTTCTTAACCCAGGAATTCCATTCCCAGAGCCCAAAGCCTGATTTAAAAAATTAGAAGTGCTAAACCAGCCTTTTAATACAGACAGAGGCTGTGTTCAGGCAACAGAAAAATCTGTGGGACTTTTTCCACACTTCAGAATGGCTGAAGAGGTAGTTGTAATTAACATACATGCCAGTGCTCCATCTTTGCAACAAGTCCACATTATTTTATGTAAATGTATTTCTGGTTGCTGGTCAAAGGGCACAAACTTTCAGTTATTAAATAAACAAATTCTGGGACCTAATGTACAGCATAGTGATTATAGTTAATACTGTATTGTGTACTTGAAATTTGCTAAGAAAGTGGATCTTAAGTGTTCTCACCACACAAAAAAGGTAATTATGTGAGGTGATAGATATATTAGTAACTTATTAAATGATAATGGTAATCATTTCATAATGTATATGTCTATTAAATCATCATATTTTTACACCTTAAAAAATCACATGTACAATCTAAATATATATACAATCTTTTTTGTCAATCATATTTCAATAAAGCTGGAAAAATTAATAATAACAAACAAAAAAGTAAATATATTTTTGGAATCTTTATATTTCCTTTATTTACATGATTATTCTTGTGCTAATGACACTTAAAATTACTAAAGTCTCAGAATACATCTTTATATCAGGTGGACATACTTATTCTCATTTGCTCTCAATAACATTGGCTATTCTTGGTTTTGTGAAATTGTGTACAAAAATTAGAATTGACCTTTTCAATTCTATATGCATACATATTAAAAATTTTTCCATGAGATTTTTATCGGGATAACTTTGAATCTAGGGATCTGCTTGGAAATAATTAACATCATGATGGTATTTAATTTCCCAAACCATTAATATATTGTATTACTACATTTATTTAGTTAATTCCCTATAATTTTTCTATTAATTATTCATTCTTTATATTTTCCTCTGGACAATATTCCCAATAATTAATTATTTTTCTATCTGTATCTCTCCATTACAGTCATTTTTTGAGTTCTTAATTTTGCTTATTATATATTTCAGGATTAGAATTTCACTTGATTCTCTTTTATCACATCTGTTTCTCTTTTATAGCACCCATTTCTTTATAGCATCTGTTTCTCTATCTTGCCTTTTAACTCTTTGAACATAGCAAGCAGATATACTACAGTTTATTTAAAGAATTCCAATAACTGGACCCCTGGTTTTCTGTTTCTGTGGTCAGTTTCTTCCCTTACTTTTCATTCATGCTATATTATCTTCTTATATGCCTGGAATTTTTTATTGTGTGCTAGATACTGGGCTTGCACAATTCTTTGTAGTAAATAATTTGACGGCTAGGGTAAGTTTCTCTTCGTCCAGAAAGAATTCTATGTTTGTTTATGGATATTCCTTACCTTGAGGGTGAAACACTTCAGGATTCCAACCAGGGTATTAGGTTCTACTGAGCTCCCTCTGCAAATGCTTACCTCTCTGGGCCGTTGTTTGTCCCTGGAACCTTGGCCAGTGATTTTTGATATAGTTTTATTTCTTACACATCTTCAAACACAATATTAGTATTTATTCATTTTGTGTAGTGATCTTTAATGGTAAATTTTAGATAAAATTGAAAAAGAAAATGTGCTACTTTGAATCCTTGAGAAAAAATGGTGTTGGATCAACGAGCTGTATATTGACAAAAAAATTTTAAAGGATATTATTAAAAAATTTAAAATGATGTTATTTCCCACCTGTCTTCAACATATATTTCAAATAGAGCATAGATTTATATTCAGTTATAAAAATTTAAACTTGAAATGTTTTAGAAGAATACAAGAGTGATACAAAGCTAAAATCCCCCACTAAAAAATCAAATATTTATAAATTTCACTGATACAAATTAAAATCTTTCATATGATTAAAATATAAAGCTAAAAATGACTGGAGAAAATATTCGCAAGACATATTAAGAAATACAACATTACCAGCACCCACTCAATCATTACACATTCCTTTGTCTCCAAAGAAACTGTGATTCTAATTTCTAATACCATAGGTTAGTTTTGCCTGTTTTTTTGATATATACATACTTAGATTCACACAATATATATTGCTTTTTCATCTAGCTTCTTTGGTTCAACATGTGTAACTCATTCAGGCTGTATGTAACTGCTGTTTTTTTTTTTACTACCATTTCTGTCTAGGGTGATATTTGATTGAATTTGCTAATAAAATGCAGTGTTTCACTGATAAATATAAACTAACTGTTGTTATAATGAACACAGCCATTATAAAAATCTCTGGGTTTAGAGTTTTGAGAATATACATATGAAATATTTTCTTCCTCCCAAAGATATTTTGCTAAACTAATGGATGAGAAATTTTAACAAATTAATTTTCAAACAATGTTGATGGAGTAAAATAGAATAGAATTAAAACATAAGAAACAACAGTTTTCAGAAATTGGACAACAGGTAATACAGGACAGTAAATACTAAGAGAAGGGAAACAAATGAGATGGGCCATATAATAAGCTGGTAAGAGTTTCCAGGGAGCAGGAGCGCAAAAAAAGACCAGAAATTCCACTGAGTTGAGAACACTGGATTCAGAGCTCATGTAAACCCAGATGTGTAAGATGGCATGTAAAGATGGTACCAGAGGGCAGAGAAAGGCAGAGAGAGCTCTGGAGATCCATGGAGAGCTCCTCTCCAGTCTTTAACAGAATACTGAACAGCTCATGCATGAAAAGAAACTATGAAGTCAGGGAAAGAACCCCTGAAGAGGAGCAGGTAGAAAAATCCTCAAAGCTCATGGAGGGCTGCAAATAGATCAGGTACCCAGTGGTCAGAGTGGAAAGACCTCCTAACACAAGAACAGTCCAGTAAAGCCCTCAGAAGGGTATCACCTCAGGAATAGCCATAGATTTTGGTTGAACTGCAAGCAAGCTTCTTAAGGATCAAGGCCTTTACTAGTAACATAACTAAATTCCAGAACAAAGCTCAAAAATACCTAAAAGAATACAGGTATTCAACATTTAATAATGTAAGCTACATGATGTCTGCCATCCAATAAAAGAAACTAGCAGACATGCAAAGAAGTAAGAATATTCAAACCATAATAAGGACATCAATCAGTTAATAGAACAAATTGAGGAATGGTACAGATTATAGAGATAGTGACCAAAGACATTAGAAGAGCTGTTAAAAGTACATTACATTTATTCAGGAAGGTAGAGGAAAATGTTAGCTTGATAATGAGAGAAATGAAAGATCACAAAATACTCATCTTCTGAACTGAAAATATACTTTTGAAATAAAAAATACACTACAATAAACATATGAAAAGATATTTCACAATATGTGTTGTCAAGGAAATGCCAATTAAAACAATGAGATACCACAGTATATCTATGAGAATGGCCAAAATCTAAAACACTGGAGAAGCAGGAACTCTCCTTCATTTCTGGTAAAGATGAAAAATGGTACAGCCACCTCGGAAGACAGTTTGGCAGTTTCTTACAAAACTAAACGTACTCTTACTATTCAATCCAGCAATTGTACTACTTGGTATTTACCCAAAGGAGTTGAAAACTTATGTCCACACAAAAACCTGAACACAGATGTTTATAGCGGCTTTCTTCGTGATTTCCAAAGCTTGGAAGCAATCAAGATGTCCTTCAAGAGGGGAAGGGATAAATAAACTGTGCTACATCCAGACAATGGAATATTATTTAGTGCTAAAAGGAAACCAAACAAAGAATCTTTTATTGCTCTTCTGATGTAATTTCTAATGATCTCTCATTACTTCTGTGGCTATATTTTTTGTCCAAATGGGAACTTTATAGATTTATAATTCTCATTTCTTAAATAAAGTTGATATAAGTATGTTAAAATGCTAAGTAGTATTTTTTTAAGGTTCTGAATAATCTAACTCACTATGATCTAGTCACATTTGGGATTTTTTTCAGTTCCTCATATTTAACCAATGATTGCTTCCATCAAACCTTCCCACTTTCTCTTTTCTCTCACCAGGATAATGGCAACTTTCTCTTCAGACATCAACTCAAATATCAGTTACAGAAAGAATCTTTGTGTAAATTTACACCCTCTATTTAAATTATATTTTCTTTATTTTCCTTCTGAATCTAGTTAATTTTTTCCTTCATGTCACTTATCTCAGACAATAAATTGTAGAATGTTTGTTCAGTGATTTCATTCCTCAGGCTTTAAGTTCTATGAAGGCAGGCATTATTTTCCTTTCATTCACTACTATATACCTAGTGCCTAGAACTGTGTGTGGAATATAATAGGGACTTAGTAAATATCTGTCGAATGAGTGAATAATTAAACCACTCAGGCAATAGTATGGTACTTTTTTTATTATGTCCTTGAAGTTCACCTTCCCCTTCCCTTGGGCACCTTAATTGTCCTGCATTGCTCATTAAGGGCAAAAACTTAGTGTGGCCAGTTTGACTATTTTTAGTCCTGTCCTTGTCCATGAGTTTATATATTGAATCAGTACTGTTACCTTTATAGAAAGAATTAAAGTGTCTTTGGCTGCTGCTCTGATTTCTAGCACCTTGACTGAACTACCCATGAACTCATCTTTTCCTTGGCCTCTTCCATTGCTCCTGACAATGAAGGTCTCTTTTAATACCTGCTCTAGTGTTTTGACTTGATTCCTTAACCAGAATGGGAAAAGAATAGTATGAACATACATATAAACACAGAGATGGACTAAATATAGACTCTACATCCAAGGAGATTAAGTGCAAAAACTCTACAGGCTTACTTTCAATATAAGATACAGATTTCTCTCTTCTTTCTCCATATCTCTCTCATTTTTCATTTTTCTGTAGAAAAGGAAAGTCATTTCATTACTGTATTTCTGGACACAGAACAGTCTTCTCAGAAGTATCTTCTCAGATCATAAGGCTATGATTAATGAACGGTTATACTCACTACCCATTTCCCAGACTGTGATCTTCCATAAGTGGGTAACTGAGCCTAAGATACTATGCCATATGTCTCTGCACTCTTGACTACAGCTGAATGGGCCCCAAATTGATGTCTGAGGTCAAGGCAACCACCTGTAGGCAAGCCAAAGACACATGAGGTGACTGATAGAAGGAGTACCCTGTACAATGGTGGCCATATTGAATAGTGAATAACAACTTTAAATTGATTTTCTCATTTTGGGAAGATTAACATTGAATGAAGCAATTTTTTCCCAGTGAGGGCTGATATAGAAATAATGCTTGATTTTTTTTTTACTCACATGAATAAAATATTCCTCAAACATTTTCTATATAAAAGTTATATTAAACTTTAAATTCTAGATGTAACTGTAAGTGATTCTGATTCAGTTGCTCTTGGGTTCTAGGAATCTGCTTGTTTGGGAAGTTACAGATGACACCAGCAGTGACAGCATGGTTGGAGCTCTGTCCCGTGGGCTTGCACACTAGGAGCAAGAGCATTGCTCAGGATCATGTTAACAGCAGTGGCAGGGAGAGAGATAAGGATGAGGAAGAAAAGGAGAATGCCATGGTGGGGAAGCAGTTCCAATGTAATGTCAGCAGGAACGACTTCTTTGCCTCCTTCCTGAGGCTCACTGTGATCATAGACACCTGCCACCATCTGGCCTCCTGCCCAGAATGATGAGAACATGCTGTGAAAGAATATCAGAAATATATGCATGATCTCTCTGGTACCATCAGCCAAATATTTCTACAGTAAAGAAAAAAAAAAAAGATTAGTCCTGCTTTGAGAGAGTTAATGACTTCATTTCTTGCATACAAAAATTGCAAACAGACCATAATATCAAGAACACAATCTTATAAAATATCAAGTTTGAACCTAAAACAACTGTAGTAGAAAAATTTAAACATTATTATTTGCTGTTACTTAAATACAATCCGAGGAAAGGATGAGATGAAGTGGCATTCATGAAGACAGCAAAAGCTTATACTATTTTGACTGGTGAGTCCTGGTAAATGTGGCAAAAATTGGACAATATGGAATGATTTCACGCCATTAGCTTTGGAAGTGCTTTGACAGCTTGGATAGTCAATCAGAAAATCTCAATTTTGGTTTTCCTCAATATGGGCTGAAATTTATGGTTACCCTTTCAGATTTTCTGTGTTCTTGGTTGTATCAATGTGTGAGAGAGGAGACCAGATCCTAACACACATTAAATAGATTTAAACATTATTTATGAAAACCAAACTATAGAAAATTAATGCCTCATAATTTTAGCTGAATTTGAATTTCAGTATAATATAGATTCTGAATTTGAGCCTCAGTATAAAAAAATCCACAAGCAGATAAACTGATAATATCATCATATTATAGCTAATAAGAAATGATTAATTTCCATAATGAAGCTCCACGCAGCTACACAAACAGCTTGAGTCCAGAATTCTACTCCTGTCTCATATGGCTGTGATGAAATTTCTTTAGATTCTTGAAAAATATCAACAATTTATGTTTTAAAAAATACCATGTACTATTGCAAGAAAGGAATTAAATAATCTGTCAAAAATAAAAATAACCCTGATTCAGAAAGAAAGGGAGTCTTTTATTCCAAACTTGGTATCTCTAGAAACTTTATGAATCATTCTTGGGAGGCTGATCATGGTCTTAGCAATGCAACTCTCCATTTAGCAGCTCCCACTTGCTGAAGAGGATGTATTCTATTAATAACTTACAGCTATACAGGATTTAGTGTGTTTTAAAGAATCAGATTATCACAATCTACCGGCCTTCTTTGAAGGTGAAAACTATGAATAGTTATGACCATACTTGAGAAACTTTCTTATGTGACTACGAAAAGTTGCTAAACAAAGAAGATGATATCACAGTAGATCCCTAGACTCAGGATTGGTCATAATTTTTAAGGCAAGCAATGGCAGAAGTTTAAGATGGATCAACCTGTCTGCACTAGAGAGAAGCAGCCAGAACAAAATAGGCAAGTTAATACCAAGAAGAACAGGGCAAGATGAGGTTGGCAGCAGAATCATAAGAATACAAGAAAACTACTAAATCAAAAAGGGAAATTTAGGAAAGTACTCATGCTATTGTTCCAATAAAACAGGAGCTGCAGAATCAGGCCAGTGGGGTTATCGAGAGTGAAGCTGCAGGAAACAGAGATGAATTAAGTGTCAGGCAAAGACAGTGGTTTTGAAAAACAAAAGAAGAGACATCCCCAAACAGAAAATGATGATGATAGTAGCAGATGATGTAGATTAGATGAAAACAAATCAAAGATCCTGCTACAGAGTGGCAAGAAGTACAAGGAAATATACCAAGGAAGGAGAGAGCTTTACTGAAAATCAAATAGAAGATAACTCACCCTGTTTGTAGTCTGCACTTACCTAAGGAAAAAAACAGAAAAACAAGGATGGTGGTAGCTATTCATCACAGTTAGGAAGGAACAGATTAATATCTAGACTATATCAAGTATATATAAAGTGTATAAAAAAGAGGTAAAACTAGAGTTTTCTTCACCAGGAAAACCTGGATTTGTCATAGAAAATCACACACAGTGGGAAATAGGGGTGTGGACCCCAGGGTGAGAATGAGCACTTTGAAAATAGCTCTTATAAGGAAAAATGGTAGTTATATGCATTTAAAAATTTGCTGTTTGGAAAATGTATAATAATTTAGAGAGAGAGCAGAACTAATGATGAAGAAGGTCTTTGTTTCTTTAGCAGAAATGCTTATACTAAATAGATTAGGCAGTGGAGGTGTCCTGGTGAAATCTGAAAAAATACTTAAAGCTTGAAAATTCTTGTTTGATATTCAAATGATGAAAGAGCCTTTTTTAGAAATGTCTGGAAATGTGTCCTGTTTGTTGTCTGAATAACTTATGGTCCCTGTAAAGGGAGAAGAATATAAAAAGCAAACTACAAATGAGCAACTATTTGCATTCTGCTTTGTTTTAGCAAAAATTAAGAAAAATACCTTAAACATGTTTTCAGTAACATCTGCTCTAATTTTAATTTCTTCATAAACGCTGTGATTTATGTTTTTTATTTGACAGAATCTTCATAACAAGAATTGTATTGTAGGTCCATTCATAGTTTTACATTTTTTTAATTTGTCATGGTCATAACCTAGCATTCTCTCATATTTTGCACAATACTACATTTTGGAATTTTCCTCTTTTTAATTTCTCACAGTTATCATAACAATCACAAAAATAATTCTTAATAAAGTCAAAAAGCCTCTTTTTCTGCAGATCAGTGCAAGATCTATTACTTCAACATACTAAGTGTATAAATAATTATGGGACAATATGTTATCTGATGTTGGGGGCTTGTATGTTATTCCACCTTTAAAATTTTTTTAAAATATGATTTTATTTTTTATTGAAGTATAGTTGTCTTAAAATGTATTATCTCCAGCTGTACAATATAGTGATTCCATATTTTAAAGATTATACTCCATTTAAAGTTATTTTAAAATATTGGCTATATTCCTTGTGCTGTACAATACACCCTTGTAGCATATTTATTTTATAAAAAGTACCTTGTACCTCTTAATCCCTAACCCTGTCTTGCCTCTCCCTGCTTCTGTCTCTCCAATGGTAACCAAATCTGTGAGCCTGTTTCTCTTTTAATACATCATTTTTGTTTTATTTTTTAGATTCTACATATAAAGTGTTAAAATACAGTGTTTGTCTTTCTCTGTCTAACTTATCAATAGTTCACTAAGAATAATCCCCTCCAGGTCCATCCATGTTGTTTCAAATAGCAAAATTTCTTGTTGCCTTTAGAACGCTCTATCTTTAAATTTTGCCATTTTAGTTATGATATGTCTTGATGTGGGTCTCTTTAGGTTCATCTTGCTTGAGGCTCTCTGCTCCTGTACTTGGATATCAGTTTCTTTCTTAAGTTTTGGGAAGTTTTCAGCCATAATTTCATCAAATACATTTTTGGCCCCTTTCTCTCTCTCTCCTTCTGGGACCCCTATAATGTGAATGTTAGTACACTTGATGTTGTCTAAGAGGTCCCTTAAATGGTCATTTTTAAAATTTGTTTTTCTTTTTGCTGTTCTGAATGGGTGATCATTATTCTATCTTTCAGCTCAGGTATGTATTCTTTTGTGTCACCTAGTCTGCTGTTAATTGCTTCTAGTGTGCTTTTCACTTGTATTCTTAAGCTCTGACTGTCTGATTCTTTTTTATGTTTTATATTTCTTTGCTAAAATTCTCATTGTGTTAATCTATTCTTTTCCCAAGTTCAGTTAGCATTTTTATTACTAATATGTTGAATTCTTTATCTGAGAAATTATTTAAGTTTGACTAGTTGTTTTTTTCAGAGTTTTTTGTTTTCTTTTGAAACAAATTCCTCTGTCTTCTCATTTTGTTTAACTTTCTCTGTCTCTATGAATAAGGTGAAACGCATCCTGGTCTTAAAGGAGTGTCCTTGTGTGGGAGCATGCCTATGCAGCCTGTGTGTGCCCAGTGGGTTTGTTGGGAGAGCTGGATCTGAAGTGAGCATGGGTAATATCTTCCCCCGGGGTGTGGTGGCTGCATCAACTTGGTGGGAGGTGGGGCTGGAGATGGAGGAGCTAGAGCCAGAGCTCTAGCAGAATAGGGGGACATGTATCATGTACACTTTTTAAAAAATATGCATGATAAATGCTGAAAAGTACTAGTAGTTGGTAATATATGTCATTTTCAGAAACCCTTTCAAGGAAAAAATACAACACATAGAAGACTTATTTTTGAGTTTGCTATTCATTTTGAACTGCTCTCAAAAAATAGAAATTTACTTTACTTATTTTTATTATATTTATAATGGCATCTTTTGTTCCCAAAGAAATATTGTAAATAGGAAAATCAATTATACTATTTTCCCGATCGAAAGATTTGTAATATTGTATTAGTAAAGGTTCTCCATAGAAACAAAACCAGTAGCGTGTGTGTGTGTGTGTGTGTGTGTGTGTAAACATATGTACAGAGATTTATTATAAGGATTTAAGACCCATGATTATAGAGGTTGGCAAGTCTCAAGATCTTTAGGGTGAACTGGCAAGTCAGGACAGCCAATGGTTTGGTTCCAGACAAGGCTCAAAGGGCCAGAGAACCAAGAGAGACAATGTTGCTGTTCTAGTCTAAAGGCTAGAAGTGGTGAGACTTGGGAAGAATTGATGTTTCAGTTCAGGTCCAAAGACAATTAAAAAAAGCCAATATTCCAGCTCAAAGGCCATGGAGCAAGAAGAAGTCTCTCTTACTTAGGGGATGGTTAGTTTTTTGTTCTATTCAGGCTTTTAACTGACTGCATGAGGTCCACCCACATTAAGAAAGGTAATCATCTTTAGTCAGTCTACAGATTTAAATGTTAATTTCATCCAAAAACACCCTCACAGAAAAATCCAGAATTATGTTTGACCAAATATCTGAAACCCCATGGTCCAGTCAGTTAATATATAAAACTAACCATCATAAACAATGTAAGATAACTATACTAGTATTTCTATGTGGTATAGAAAACACTTGAGCAGGAGAGGTTATAAAAATGCAGTCTTTAAGGATAGCGGTTATAGAATATAAATATTCATGTACATGAATCACTGATGTAGGATTAATTATTTATTAATTAATTTTGAGAAGCCACAAATCTACAATATTATGGAATTGATAGCGATATGTTGATTCATAGGAACATTATTATTTTGTCTTATCAAAACCATCTACATCCCCACTTACACCAATGAACAATAGTTTCAGAAGTCCTAGCCACAGCAATCAGAGAAGAAAAGGAAATAAAAGGAATCCAAACTGGAAAGCAAGAAGTAAAACTGTCACTGTTTGCAGATGACACACTACTATACATAGAAAATCCTACAGGTGCCACCAGAAAACTACTAGAGCTCATCAATGAATTTGTTAAAGTTGCAGGATACAAAATTAATAATCAGAAATTGGTTGCATTGCTATATGCTAACAACAAAAGATCAGAATGAGAAATTAGGGAAACAACCCCATTTATCATCACATCAAAAAGAATCAAATACCTAGGAATAAACCTACCTAAGGAGGCAAAAGACCTGTACTCTGAAAACTATAAGACCCTGATGAAAGAAATTGAAGATGACACCAACAGATGGAAAGATACACTGAGTTCTTGGATTGGAAAAATCAATATTGTTAAAATGATCATACTACCAAAGGCAATCTACAGATTCAATGTGATCCCTGTCAAAATACCAATGGCATTTTTCACAGAAATAGAATAATTTTAAAATTTGTATGGAAACACAAACTCCCTGAAGAGCCAAAACAATCTTGAGTAATAAGAACAGACTAGAGTAATCACACTCCTTGACTTCAGACTATATTACAAAGCTACAGTAATCAAAACAGTATGGTATTGGCACAAAAACAGACAGATCAATGGAACAGAATAGAGAGCCCAGAAATAAACCCACACACTTATGGTCAATTAATCTACAACAAAGGAGGCAAGAACTATACTTTCAGAATACAGGAGATAACTCAGACTTAACGAGATAATACAGATTCTCTTCAGTGAGTAAATTAGAAAACACTTGTTCATCAGAATTAACAGGGAATACTTAATTGACTGTCTTAATCTTGGCTCTAGGTAGAAGGGAGGAAGTATAAATTCAACAAAAAAGAACAAAATTTCCTTCTGGCCATTCCTAAATAAAGGACACTTTTTCATGAGTTTAAGCTACATTTAATGATATCTTTGCAGTTAAAATAAAAACAATAATAAAAAATATCAACAACCATAAAAACAATAATAAAAATGTCAACAACCAAGGAACCTAGAAATTTGACTTAAAGTTTAATGTGAAGCCTTAGTGCCTGGCAGAAACAGAAAGCAAATCTCTCTGGAGGAAAACAGTTTAAAATTAGTCCTCAAAAATCTGCCACATGTAATATTAGAAATAATATGAGCAAATAATTTAAAAATATTACTGAACACAAACAGAAACATTGATGGTTTAAAATTATTTGAAATATAACCTCTATATTGTATGTACACATTGAAATTATTAAAAATATAAATGACACATTTCATGTGTTCTAAGGAATAAAAGGAGATGAATGAAGTATAACAAAGGTAAAAGAGACTAACAAATAAAGCAATGTTGGCAAATAATCAATTGGAACTTGAAATAAGATACATGACAATAAAAATTAGAACCTCAATGAACAGTGAGGAAAAACTTAGTAAATTGGAGGATAGAGCTGAAGATATTATCCTAAATTCAACAAAGAATATCAAAGAACTAGAAAATATAGAAGTAACATTAGGAAAAATGGAGAAGAGTGTAAAGCCCAACATTGGCCTAATTAGAGTTCCAGGAAAAATAGTTTGAAGGAGAATAAAGAAAATGTAATCATTCACAAAATAATAACAAATACATTTCCAGAATTAATCAGTGATACCTATTAAAAGATTCAGATAGTCCAAACTTTTCCAAATAGTAAGGTACAACACATACACACACATGAGCACATACTCACACAACACTCATCTGGGTTATGAAGAGATCTATTTGAAATTATCTACTCATAGTTCAGTTCAAACAGTGTTCCTTAGTAATATCTTCTCTAAACCTCGATGCCAGAGCAGTTCTCACTGCTTTAAATTTGATATCATCATATAGCACTTTTGTAATGCTTGATGGAATTGTATATGCATGTTTATATTATTTGTCTGTTGTTTATTTCTTTTTCTAAACTTTGAGCTACATGAGAACAGACACTGGTTTTATCATCCTTATCATTTTATTCCCAGTGCTTAGCACAGAGCCTGATACATAGTAGGTAATCAAAAACGTATGATTAATTAAAAATTGATAAGAAAGATTCTTTGAAAAATGAGTATTTAATACCTGAAATATTTTAATACTTTTATTACTGCTGTATTTGACACTAAATATGTCCCTACTATGAAACAGTCACATGCCCCTGTCATTTAATGCTCTTGAATTAAGTATTATTATCCACATCACATGTATGAGGAAACTCAGAGTTTAAGAACCTTCCAGAACATTAAATAGCCAATATGTGAAAGAAAAATGGCATTTGAACACAGACTCTCCTATTATTTCTGTCAGCTATTTATTGCCACAATGTGAAAGAAACAACAACAAGAACAAAACTCGTGGTTATACAAATATTGGATTGGCCAAAAAGTTCCTTCAGCTTTTAAGTAAAAATAAAAGACACATTTTTCATTTTCATGAAGAACTTTATTGAAGAACTTATTCACCATTTCGTTCCACTGCCTTCTGCCATTTTTCAGGCAACTTCATAATTCCATCTTCCCAAAACTTTTAGTCTTTTTGAGCAAAGAACTGTTCCAGGTGCATTTTACAGTCTTCTAGGGAATTGAAATTTTTTCCACTAAGAGAATTTTGTAAAGACCTAAATAAATGGAAATCAAAGGTGCAATATTTGGTGAATATGGCAGATGAATCAGAACTTCCCAGCCAAGCTGTAACAGTTTTTGCCTGGTCATCAAAGAAACATGT
This sequence comes from Balaenoptera borealis, assembly GCF_965194805.1. NCBI lineage: Eukaryota > Metazoa > Chordata > Mammalia > Artiodactyla > Balaenopteridae > Balaenoptera > Balaenoptera borealis. Next base: position 89,917,599 of record NC_138861.1, on the reverse strand, counting down.
AGCCTTGCATCATCCTGATGGAAGATTATGCGTTTTCTGTTGACTAATTCCGGACACTTTTTATGGAGTGCTGCTTTCAGTTGGTCTAATTGGGAGCAGTACTTGTAATTAATCGTTTGGTTTTCCAGAAGGAGCTCGTAATAGAGGACTTCCTTCCAATCTCACCATATACACAACATCACCTTCTTTGGATGAAGACCAGCCTTTGGTGTGGTTGGTGGTGGTTCGTTTTGCTTGCCTCACAATCTCTTCCATTCCACATTATTGTACAGTATCCATGTTTCATTGCCTGTCACAATTTGTTTTAAAAACGGAACGTTTTTGTTATGTTTAAGTAGAAAATCGCATGAGGAGATACAGCCAAGAAGGTTTTTTTTGCTAACTTATGTGGAACCCAAACATCAAAGCGATGAACATAACCAAGCTGGTGCAAATGATTTTCAGTGCTTGATTTGGATATTTTGAGTATGTAGGCTATCTCCCACGTGGTATAATGTTGATTGTTCTCAATTAAGATCACTGTCAACTTCAACTGGTCTACCCGACAGTGGAGCATTATCCAGCGAGAAATCTCCAGCACGAAACTTCACAAACCATTTTTGACATGTTCAATCAGTCACAGCACCGTCTCCATACACTGCACAAATCTTTTGCGTTTCAGTTGTGTTTTTACCTTTCTTGAAATAAGTAAGTATAGTATGCCAAAAATGTTGCTTTTTTTTCATCTTCAATATTAAAATGGCTACACAAATATTCACCAATTTTGATGTTTTTTTTTAAAATGCACGCTGATATGACAGCTGTCACAATACAATCTAACAAAATTGTTTTGAATGAAGTTAAAACAACTAAGCGCCACTAGAGCCATCTTATGGAAAAAACCAAACGAACCTTTTGGCCAACCCAATATAAGCATTTATTTAGCACTTATTACCATGGATGGACTGAAAGTCAGCTGATCCAGGATTGGGACATCTGTGGATTGTGCTGATCATAGCTAAATTTGCTCATGCTTTAGGCTAGGAGTGGGCTACTCTTCGGGGGCACCTGGGCATAAGGGCTCTGCTCTGACTATTTATTATCCTCTTTTGAGAACACTGGACTAGTCTAGGTATGTCTTTTTATGATCGTGGCAGAAGCACAAAGCAGCTGAAGGGTAGCAGAATATGCCACCACAAAATATGTTTCTTTGGCATAAAGATTATTTCGAGAAACAGCAGACATAGGAGAAGCTTTGAAAACAGAGTAGAAATTACTCTTTTCTAAGAGACATTTACATTTACAAGGAAAATCTCCATTTGTGAGGGTGTCTCCATCTCTGTACCAGGAAGAGGAGGATGACCAAATCTCTAGAAACTCTTATCAAATAAGATGGTACCGACTTAAATCTACATAGCAAATACATCCTTGTTTACTGTGTTTTTCCTGTAACCTCCTGAAACCTCTCCCCCCTCCCCAACATCCTTTTATTATCTTTACCTGGAGATAGAATTAAGGTGGAGGCTTGGGCCATTTGGGGGAGTTACTCAGTTTTCCTGGGTATTTTCCATATAAACAGGAGGTATACAAGTTATTAAACTTCTATTTGTTTTTCTCCTGTTAATCTCTCTTTTATTATAGGAGAGTCTTATCCAAGAACCTAGAAGGGTAGGGGGAAAATTATTTTTCCTCTACAATTGTTTTCCAAAGACATTTAAAGTTTGTATTCCAAATTAGGGAATGCTTTCCCCCTTTACTAAGTTTAGTTTTATTTATTTACCATATAATTTCAAGTTTATAATAATTTATATTCAGAGAAATATAGATTCTCTAAATATAGAAATAGAACCTGTCTACTTCTCTCTGTTTCCTCCCTCTTATAAATTGAGAGATGAAACCCCAAATTTGAATAGAATAATGGTCAAAATATGAATGCACAGTTTGATAAAAGAAATACCAATAGCCTTAAATGCATAAAAGATGCTCAACCTTGCTCCTAATAAAATAAATAAAAAATCAGCATATACTGAGATACCATTTCTCACCTGTCAGATTGATTAAAATTTAAAACATATTCTGTTGGTGAAGTTTGGAGAAATTGGAACTCTCATATCTTGCTTGTGAAGAGACAGAATGATACAAACTCTAGAAAGAGGAATTTGGCAATATCCATTTATCTACCTATTTATCTACCTGCCTACCTTCCTACTTATATACATTACTAAGCATAAATAATATGGAATATATTACAAAAATAGAAAATAATATATGTAAATTGTATTAACTGTGACATACATCTTGGTGATTCATGATTTTGAGCAAATATAAACCCCTAGACACTTTATGAATTTTTAAGGAACTTTAAGAGTCATGGGCTATTCAGGTTCTGACATTATGTTCTTATCTAAATTAAATATTAGTTAATTATTAACCACATTATTAATTACATTCTCTTTCAATAAGTATATACTTTTGGAAAGACATATAACTCATAATGACAGATGAATGAAGAATAAAACCAAATGAAACAAAAAACTAATTATAAAAACTGTTTCAATTAAAATAATCTTCGAAAAATAACATATATAAAGGAAAAGGAGGGTAAAATGTCATATTTTATTCTTATTGATGCAATATCAACTGGCTTCATGGTATCTCTGTATTACATGATTTTTGGTTACTGTTTGGATTATATAAGAATAGTAATTAATAAATATTCAGTTGTCTTTAGATATTTTTTAGTTTTAGCTCTCTAAAAATCATCAAAATATTAAAAAGCAAAATTATATATATGTGTATCTATATGTGTATGTATACATGTGTGTACAGTACCTATAAACTTATAATAACTTAAAAACAGACATAGTTAACTGAGAAAGTAATACTAAGTCAGAAAATAATCAGTAAGATTGAGATCATATTGTGGTGTTTCTATGTTATTATTGTAAGAAGGTATTGAGTTCTATTAGTTTGAAATGGATGCCCTAACAAATACCACAGACTGGGTGGTGAATAGAAAAAAAATTTTTTCTCACAGTTCTAGAGGCTAGTAGTCAAGGTGTTTGGTTCTTCTGAGCCCTCTTTCCTTGACTTACAGATGGCTGACTTCTTGCTGTGTCCTCATATGGTTGGTCTCTGTTATTTGTGTCCTGATATCCTTTTTCTGATAAGGGCACCAGTCCTATTGGATTAGGGCCTACCCAAATGACCTCATTTTACCTTAATTATCTCTTTAAAGGCCCCATCTCCAAATACAGTCACATTCTGAGGTACTGGGGGTTAGAACTTCTTCATATGAATTTGGGGGGAACACAGTTCAGTCCATGATGTAAATAAGTGTTTTTCTCAAAAACACAATTTCTAGAATTCTTCTGCTTTCCCACAAAGGTTAATAAAATTGTGTTTATGAAAGGAACTGTGCTTGTTTATTAAATTAAAATTAACTCAAATACTTGAAACAAATGGACTTTAGAAAAATGTTAAAGCTGTTAGATAAAATGAAGAAACATAGATGATTTCCTTATTAGCATATACTTAAATTTATCCCTGTTTTGTCTTTTAAAAGAAATGAGTTTTCAATGAATGCATATAAAAAGTGTAATCTAAATCAGGGGTCCCCAACCCCCGGGCTGTGGACCAGTACCGGTCCATTGCCTGTTAGGAACCAGGCCGCACAGCAGGAGGTGAGCCGCAGGTGAGCGAACGAAGCTTCATCTGCCGCTCTCCATCGCTGGCATTACCGCCTGAATCATCAGTCACCTCCGGTCCATGGAAAAATTGTCTTCCATGAAACCGGTCCCTGGTGCCAAAAAGGTTGGAGACCGCTGGTATAAATGAATGATATTGAAATTATAAATAACTTGATTTAAGCAGAGAGCACTATATTTTCATATAAAATTACATATTAATACAATGCCATTAGGCACATTTATTTCTCTTACATTTTGAAAAATATTTTACTTTATATATTACAATATCATTAGATGTATTTATTTCTCCTATTTACTTTAAATGGTTCTAAGACTATAAAATAAATTTAGATAACATAAATTCTGGTGTTTTTCTTTCCTTTCTGTGGATTCAAGTTACCATCTGACATCATTTCAACAATTTTTCCTTAAGAATTTCTTGTATGTAGGTCTGCTTGCAAATTCTCTCTCACTGTTGGTTTGTCTAGAAATGTCTTTATTTCACTTAATTTTTGAAGAATAGTTACAATGTATAAAGAATTTTTGTTTGACAGATTTTGTCTTTCAACATTTGAATATGTCTTTCCATTGTTTTCTGGCTTCTGTTATTTCTGATGAAAGTTCAACCATTATTTGATTCATTGTTTTGTGTATGTGATGTATCATTTTTCTCTTGCAGCATTCAATCTTTTCTCTTTAGCTTTGGCTTTATGCAATGTTGTTATAATGTGTCTCCATGTGATTTCCTTTGGTTTGATTTTATTTGGAGTTGAATGGAATTCTTGGAGGTATAAGTTAATGTTTTTTCTCAAATTTGAGAAATTTATAGCCATTATTTATGCAGATCTTTTCTCATGAATCTTTATGCTTATTGTTGTCATCTGGATACATTTAACATTCCTTCTGATCCTTATTATCTATTTAAATTTTGAAATCGGCTACATTTCTCTTTTAAAATAAACTTTTTAAACTATGGATAACCATAAATGATTTTCTTTATGTGAGCAAATCTTTTCAATCATACTTCCACTATTATGATAAACTTTTTTTCTTTGCTTTAAAAATGAAATAAGGATAAAACTTACATTTAAAAAAAATGAGACATTGGATTCCTAAACATAGTTCTTAATATTTACCCCAGGATTCAAATAGTTAGGCTTACCATCTCTTTCCATTCTCTCTGTTCGAGACAAATAAAGACATATTTTTTCTAGAGTAAAAATCAAAGTGAAGCTTTTGCTGTAGAATGACAATTATTGCCTAGGATGAGTCATGTAGTTTAAACAGTAAATTCATCCTTTTGGTTGTAGGCATAAATAAACAAGATAATCACACACTATTAAAAAGCAGTAAATTTTTCCTGTGTTCAAGTTGAAGGGCAGTTTATTGTAAAATAGATGAAAAGGGAGTTAGAATTATATCGTGGGAAAAAAATCCATGATTTATAAAGTAAAGACATCAATGTAAATGTAATGACTGATTTAGGTTAATAAATGTGGCTCAAATTTAAATACATATAGTGTGTTTGTATTTGCCATGGGACTTGATATCATGAAGATATAATAAATTCTGTCATTGGATCACAACTTTTCTGAGCAATTTACTAAGAAATCAGTTAGTTCTCTGTGTAGTTCATTTTTAGATATGTAAACAAATGATTAGTGAATATTCCAGTGTTAAAGAGAGAACATAATTATAATTTTCATATTATAATCATTTTATGTATTTAATGTCCATAAAAATCTATTTCATATTTATTATTATTATCCCTTCATGATACAAATACTGAGTCACAGAGAAATTAAGTGACATAAAAAGAAGGTGTCAAGCTAGGATTTAAACTCCGCCTGTTTCCAGACCCTACGCTCTTAAGCCTCTCTGCTTTAGTATACAAGAATTTTGAAAATTAATTGTAATATGAGCATGAAGATGTCTTTACAACAACATTAACTCTTGTTAATGCTAATAATGTGTATGATTTTTCATTTTTAATATCAACAACTTATATGTATTCACCAATTATATTTAATTGGTTAATGTAGTTGATAATTCTGTTTTAAAATTGTGAAGTGGGAGGAGGACATTCAGGAATCATACATTCAAGCTCACTTTTCACTATTGAATTATTTAAATTTATTCATTTGCAAATGTATTGATTGTGCTAGTCACTGGAGATATAACAGTAATGAGGATTAAAAAATGTTGCCTTTATGGATCTTAAATTCTGATGGCAAAATCAGAATAAAACATGTAAACCTACATGTTTCTTCTACAAAGAAGAAAACTACAGATTTTAATAGAGTCTTTGCAGGATGATTAAAGGGTGATATGAAAGACCACACGGGGAGGATGCTAATTTCAACAGAGTAATTTACCTGTGAAATTTCAGCATGCAGAAAAAGACCCCCCTGATCCCCTAGGTTAAGTGTGGCAAGAAGCATAGAAGGACATATACCAGTTAGAAGAAACAAGTGAAAAGCCCACAGCTGAGAAAATAGTTGCATATGGTTAAGAAACTGGGAGACCAGAATATCTGCAGAATGGTGTGACTTGGAAACTATGATACAAGGTGAGATTGTAGTCAGAAAAAGACTCATGGATATGTATTAGAAGAAGCCAGTATGTAATTGCTGGAAAAGTCTGCCGTATTCACAATAATGGCTTCCTCTCATATTCCTGATTTTGGACCTGGTCTCCCAGAACCAACTGATTGGTTCACCTTGGTTGAACCAATTGATTGGTTGATTGGTTGAACCAACTTGATTGGTTCACTCATATTTACCTTTCTAGGAATTTAAGATTAAAAATACAGCACACAATGTCTGGGCATCACAGAGAGCTGAGCCATATATCATCAATGGCATCCACTCCATGAGCCTCTTCAGCTGAGAACGCTAGAACAGGTGGAAGAATGATTTTTGAATTTTAGGCATTAAAAGGAAGGTAGGAGGAAATAACATGATAATTAATTTCCCTCCCAAAGCCCTCACACTGAAAATATCAAGATAGTTTCCAGTTACATTTTTAAATGAGATTATAATAATCCATAAGACATCTGAGAATGAGTATATTCTCCCCCTTAAGATTTTTTCTGGTAACTTCCAGACATATGGAATGGATGTCTTCTAGATATGATATATTTATGTAAATTAATAGCATTACTTTTACTCTTCTTATAATTTAACTATAATTTTTAGAGTGCTTATGATTCAGGTATTAGCTATTTTGCCATACAAATTATATTTATCACCACTTTTCATCTATTATTACCTTATAACTCATCTCATCTCTTTTACATCATTCTTGTATCACATCACATTTTTAAAAATTATTAGCTACGCTCCTTAAACTTATTTCATAGAGTAGGAAGAAATTAATTTTTTACCTTAAACTGACAACTTTTGTAAAGAACATTTTGTTTCCAAATATCTAGAGATAGAGCAAAGTTAGCTTTGGAGTTAGAATAGTTACACAGCAGGCAAGTTCCCAGGTTTTATGCAATGCTTTATACAAGAAAATTTAAATAAAAGGAGGTAAGACCACTGGACTTGGGATAAATCCATTGCCTTCAGGTTTTCATGCTCAGGATATATATTTTATTTGTTAATGATTCCAATCCTAAAGATTAGCACAAATGAACAGTCCTGGATAAGGATGATTGATTTTATGTTTGGTATTCTAATTATTATTTCCTTGCCTAGGCATTCAAACTCAATTAAAATACGCTCTTACAAAAAAATAACCAGAGCCCTGTGCATGCAGTTATTTATATTAATCTTAAAATAAGAATTCCCAGTACATCAAATGGGCAGTGACTTTATATGTGTAGAAAAACCACCATAAAAGTTAACGGTGCCTCATGAAATAATAATAGTACTTATTAAGCTATAAGCAGAGGATTACACACATTTATATAGTCATTTAAAGCTTTGCTTATATCGTTGTTTTATTATGGCTGGAGAGAAAACTAAATGTTTTTTTTTTTAATTTTTAAACAATGGCAAGTTTTGCAACCTTTCATATTTTAAGTGCACAAATTATTTGACCACATCAATAGTGCAGAAACTATAAGATATACAGTAGCATTTACAGTTAGAACTTCAGTCAAGAAATATTTCTTAAACTAGTTATTATACTAGGCATGTGATATATAAAGAAAAAATTTAAAATAAGTAATCCTTTTCTCTCAAGGAGTTTATTATACAACAGAAAGTGTGTGTGTGTGGGGGGGGACGTATATCATACATAAAGCATATGTATATGATGATGTACTTGTTTGATTCAACTCTGCTTAATTTTAAGCACTATTGTTTTCTTCAATAGAAATATATATGTATGTATACACACAATTATATATGCAAAAATGGCATCAAATTTTATTTTCTGAATCAGATAATTTAAGTACATTTCTTCATAGAAAAATTATAAGAAGGAAAATCCCTTTGAGCTGAAAATAGGGATTGATACTAATCATATTTAGCATATTTTTGTAGAATTTCTTCTAGACATAATGCATATTGAATACATGCAGGATGCAGGATTGTATAGTGTTCTTTAGGTGGGGCATAATGAAATATTTCTAACCATTCTGACATGCATAAATGTTGTTCAAAGCAAGCCTCATAGTCATATCTGATTTGAGGGGAGTAAAGGAGTGTAATTCTACAGTTGCAGAGAAAGAAGCCATAATTATTTAATTGAAACTCTGATGTATATAACATATACACAAGAAATATAAATATAGGTAAGAAGGAAAAACATGATCATTACTCATCAAAAAAATTATTTGATTTACTAAGCACAAAGCATAGGAAGATGAAAACCACTAGAAAATTCTGAGATTTAAGTAAGGTGGTCAGTTGCACCAATAAATGTGAGAGAAGAAATATTTTTCTTAAATTTTAATAGCAGATAGCAAGTATAATATTTTTTAAATTACCACTTACATTTTTAAAACATAAAATCTAGAAATATAAACTTCTTTAGAAATGTATAGAACTTACATAAATAAAATTGTAAAATTCTATTTTAAGACCTAGGGTAAAATTGGTTTATTTTCAATTTTGTAAAGAATTTTAATGTCTCTAAATGTATCTATATATGTAATGTAATCACAATACAAATATTAGAACAATATTTTTTAGAGATGGAAAAATGCTCTAAAAGGTGTAATGAATATAGCTAGGAAATTTTATCTAGAGAAAAATTGAATAATTGTAAAGAATTGGTCTCGTGTACTATCCAAAATATATGGCTTGGGCTTTAGCATTCTGAGTAGACACAGGAACTAAACCATAAAACTAGAGCAGAGTTCTGGACATTTCCTACCACGCTAAGTTTTAGTCCTCTAATTTTTGGATCACAAGAAAATCTAGAGGTCCTGGGAGAGGAAAAGGGAGCATATCAGGACTTGGAATAGTGACCAACCAGTATAGAAGTATTGAAATTCAACATTTACACAAGTGGTTTAGATGTATAAGACAATAGCTATATACCAGCCCTGACTGTGGTTTTGGTGCCATATTTAAAACGCACAGGAGGAATTTGCTAGAACGTATAGAAACTTATCAAGTTATTTTAAGATGCATGATAAATATGGCTTCTTATAATCAGATGGATTATGAAATAACCAACTTCCTAATCAAACCCCCCCATCATTATAGTAATAATCGTGAATTCCAAAGGGATCAAAGAATTACCTTGTTCATCAGCCACATACATTCAATCTATCATTTTAAATCTCTCTGTTGTACTCTCAGATTATATTTTTAATCCATGTTTTTAATCTAATTCACTTTCTCTTCACCTCCCCAATCAGCAAAATTCCAATCAACCACCCATGAAAGCAACTTTTCTCTGCTTATCTTCTGCTGGTTTCATACTCCCTTCTCCATTTAGCACAGAATGACTTTATTTTAAAAATTTTAAATCATATTTCCTTACAAAATATCCAGTAGATTTTTTCTTTCTCATGCTTAAAAGAAAAGTCTAAATTCCATACCACAGAGATAAGGATCTTTATGATCTGGTCCCTGTTGAGCTTTCCCCTTCATCTCATGCTACCTTCTCATCATAATCTGGTCACACAGGTCACTATAGTCCGTCTTTGCATAGTTTGTTCATTCTGCATGGAAAACATTCCATCAAAGTGTAGCAAAGTGACTTTGTCTCATCTTCATATCTGTACTTAAATGTTATGCTCTCCAAGAGGCTGTCTCTGAACATTGCATGAAGGAGGGGCATACCTTTCATAATATTTGTGTATTTCCCCAATGGCATTCATCTCAATATGTACTTAACTTTTTTTTTAGGGGATCATTAATGTTTTAATGATTCTAAATTTTTCAATTGAGTTATAGTTGACATGCAATAAACCATGTATATTTAAAGTGCACAATTTGATAAATGTTTGACATATGTACATGCCAGTGAAACCATTACCACAGTCAAGACAGTAAACATGCACATCTCCCTCAAGAGTTCCACCATACCCCCTTGTAATCCCTCCCTCCTGCATCCGCCACCCCCGGGCAACTATGACCTGCTGTCTGTGACTCCATCAGTTTGTGTTTTATAGAATTTTGTGCAACTGGAATTTTATAGTATATATATATTTTTTTTCCAGCCTGACTCAGCAACAAAGAGCCAGAGCTAGGGATACACACAGCAACATGGATGCGTCCCAAAATAAATATAGCACTTACTTCATACGTTCATGTCTTTTGTATTTATTTGTCTGTGTCCCAAACTGGAATACTAACTGTTGACTGGTAATAATATGTTTAGATTCAAATAAATGAACAAGATAGGGAATAGCTTGGTCAAAGATTGTTTACAGAAGGAAATGTTACCTATTCTGCTTGCTACCTTTTATGCTTAAAATTATGAAAGGTTATAAAATGAGACCATAACTATGAACTTATCCATCAGTAATGTACCTGGGTACAAAAAATATGATCAGAAAATGAAATATTTGAGATTCCAGTATACTAAATGAGTTTGTATGTTTCCAGTATGAGTACTAGATGGTAGACTGCTAAGCATTGCCATGTTTTATAATGAATATAAGTAGATACCTATATTTTTATATATATGCTCCAATTCAAGTTGAGAAACATGTGTAAACAGTTATGAGAAAAGTAATCTCACATGACTGGTTTTGGATTCAACTCTAACTTTGATGACCATTATATACTGGACCAAAAAATAAAATGGTTATTTGATGGAATTGGAATGACCTAAATCACACAGAATCTGGAAGAGTTCAGTCCTTGAAAGAAGTGAACTGCAGAGGGTGAAGTCCACATTTATGTGGCTTGGCCCCTAACACCACTCTCCAGTTGATTAGCAAGGAGTGGTAAGAGCTCTCTGGGAAATCTTCATTGTCACAGGCTTAAGGTGTCAGAGGGATTCAGAGCTGTCACTGGGGGGAGAAACCTGGAAAGGAAGGTGTCATATAATGTGAATACAAAAGCTCTGAGTATAAACCCCCTCACATCCTTGGCTGGATGTGCATGTGCACAAGATACTCCGGTGAGCCCAGGGTAGAACAGCTGAGGTCCCACTCCCTGTGCTTTGATCTGGGACTCTTCCAGGCAATAAACTGAGACAGGCACTGGGCTCCCCTTGCTTATTTTCACGCTCTCAGTGATCCCTGCCTTGTGCTGCTTGTTACCTTGTTTCTAAAAACAATTTTTCCATATATTTTTCCTGGATTTTTAGTTATTTCCAGCAAGAATTGTTACTTCATTGTGGCTGGAAGTGGCAGTCCTCCACATTATGCCTTTAACATTGCATAAGAAAGAGTTTTAGGAAGTTTTTGAGTAAATTTCATAATATTCTCCACCTATGTTATAGGTTATTTTTAAACTGCATTCAACATATTATACATATACCAGGAGAGTTTATATCATGTAAGCAAAGAAGATGCATACTTTTACAAGATCAAAAGTAAAGTGATTCTTTTTATTCTTTTATATCAAAGTTTTGTTAAAATATGAACTTTTTACTTTTTGGAAACTAGTTTGGGATCATTTCCTAAGTAACACTTTTATATTCTTTTTACTGGAGCCAAACAAATCAATAAGTGGTTATTGTGTAGCATGAAAATTTATCTCTAATTCCCTTCCAAGTGACCTTGCCGAGGTTACGGACAAGAATTTACAGAGTACAAGCATACATGAAACTGGGACCATTGAATGGAATAAAACTGTTGACTGTCAGGTTAAATTACAAAAATATATACATAATAACCTGCCAAAAATGAGTCCAGTGATATTCTTGATGCCTAGGGGATACCTAAATTTTAACATATTTTCTCAGCCCTCAAAGTGAAATAGATTAGAAGGGAAAAAGTCAGAAAAAAGATTATAACATATTCATCTACCACTGGAAATAGATGGAATGAATAGTGCCTCCCCAGGTAGCCTGGAAGGTTCCCCTTTTACCTCTGTTTCTGAGCTGTTTGGAAAGTCCTGACTACCCAGCCAGGGGTGTCTTTTGTTCTTTCAGCGTCTTGAAGTGAAAGCTCTGGAAGGCTCCCTTAGTTTCTATGGATTATCACAGAATTGAATGCCAAACATCAGAGACACTGGGGATGTGTTTAAGATACACGTTTCAGCTTCTAAGGAATCAGTGATTTCACTTGCTCTAACTAAAGAGTAAATCAAAGGCTTCACTATCACCTTCCAGGGATCAGCAATTCACAAGAGTCGTGGGCCTTGTCTCTCTCTGAAACATGCAGGAATCGTTCAAAAATTAATGAAAATAGACTGCATTGCCTCTGAGTTCCCTCTTCTGACAAACAATATTTATTGGCTCTCCAGACCATTGTTCTAATTTTCTTTTGTTTTCTCTCCTTCTGGGAGGTTGTTTCACATCTTTCTTCCAATATTTCTACTAAGTATTAGTTACTGCCATCATACTTTTAACTTCCATTTTTTTTTTGGTAAATAATTATTACAGCATTTTTTTCTTTTATTAGGGATACTCAAAAGGCTAAAAATATTACTGGTGATCTTTTAAGTGTGATTACTCCAGCTTTATCTAAGCTGTTTCCTTCAATTTACATTTGTTTCTTATTTTTCTTTTGTTTCTGCATTTAATTTTAGATAATTTTCTTAAGATATTTTCCTTAGATTATTTTTTTCTTAAATGTGTGGTGATCCTTACCTGTCATTTTGTGATAGAAAACTAAGAATCTGATTGAAAAAGACCATTCCCCATCAATCCAACATACACAGTCTCCATTAGAATATCTTTATGAATTTTCTTTTGGGTTCATCACATTTCAGAGAGGAGACTATTCCAATATCATATAGGGATTGTAGACCACCTGGTTACCAATTTTGTGCTTAGCACATGGGGAAAGTAAGTAGTGGTCTATACATTCTGTAAACATTCCTTTAATGTCCAGTCTGGGTCCTTCATTTTGCCTGATGTCCAGAAATATTTCCTCTCACCTTCTGCAGAGATTAAATCTCCAGGCTTCTCCCAAGGGGTAGAGGAACATTCAGGGTTGTAGAATTAACCTGGTAGATACATTAGTCTTTTTCTTAAAAGACTGCCACATAATCCTATCATGCTTATTCCTCCATCACATCTCCCCACTCATATCTTCTTCAATCTTCTGACATATTTAGATATAAATTGGTTTTCTTTTTTGTTTGTTTGTTTTGTTTAGATTGGAGATTTTGGTTCAGGTAAGCCCAGTTTCCATTCATCTAACGTCAAACCAGATCTCAAGATATATACTGCTGTTCTTTCCTTTGTTATGTCTTTGTGGGAAATACCTTTAAAAACTCCATTATGGTCATTTTGGCGATTTGCAGACATAGTGGAACTTAATGTTCAATTCACTGATTTTAATCAGAAGTTTTACTTTTCTTAAGTACTTTTGATTTTCATGTTACACTAAGTAAAAATAATTCAAATTTGGTAAAAAAAAAAAGTGTAACACTTTATAGCTATAGCATAACTACTACACATATGCATATAAAGGAATACATTATGAAAATGACTCTCAGGCACACTATAAGCTCATCCAGCTATAAGAAGTCCGCGAAATGGAAGGTTAAATATAAAATTTCTTTCTTGTTATTCTTTTCATAGCATATTTTTAGCACAGTGGGTCAATTTGTAGAAGTATCTTGCCAGCATATATTTAAAAATAAAAAGAACAATGTGCTGAAATAGAAAATGGAGGTTCCCTATTTATTTTCCAACAATATACAGTAGAAAACGTATTTTAAATGTGTTGTTATAGTTTCACTGTTATTATTCTGAGACAATCATTACAAAGAGCCAAAGGATACATATATATTTCTGGAAGTTTACATTTTCTTTGTAAAGAATTGCCCGATTTTATGCTTACCATTTACTAGACACAGGCACTATATCCTGACTCTAGAAGAGAGAACTAATTTATTATTAATAGAGCTTTATACAAACAAGCATTCATGTCATCAGTTTGCCCTTTTTAACTGTACCTCTGGGCACCATGTGAATCGTTTATGAGGTAGCTGTGTGTCACATGATTGAAAAGATTGCAAATTTACAAAGCATACCACGGCATACACACACACACACACACACACACACACACACACACACACACACACATTATATGAATTTCTTTTCATGAGAAGCAGTTCCTCATTTGGTATAAGAATAAACATTGCCCTATTAATTAGGAAAGGTTTTCCCAGTTAAATAGATTTTAGCCTAATAGCAGGGACATAATTATATTGAGACATCATGATTGGTTATAGATTGTATTAATGATAAAATACTATAAGAGTCTTAATCTTTAAAAACTGAAGAAAAATGCTAGCAAAATATCAGATTATCAGACCAGACTATCATATGTCATGGATATAATGGAAAAAATCTGGAAGTATTAAATCAGGCAAACCATTCTTACCAAATTTAGAACACTAAAACATATATCAGTGACTACTATCTTGCCTCACCACACAATGTTTATTACACCTGACATAGGAATGCACCCTGTGAAGGAACAGCCACGTGTTAATTGTTATAAAAGTTGACTAAATATTAAGAACATATTTTAGAATTTTGTTTCTTTTTAATTCTATTCATGAACTTCAGATGTTATGTATACAGAGCAAGGCATGTAACAGAATGAATCACACTGCTAGACTTCAGAACTCTCCTCAGCTAAGTCTTAACGTCATATATTGTTCATAACATAATCTGGCAAAATAAGATAATGGCAGTAGTAGATAACAGTAATTTAATACTCATTTCTGTCTGCTCTAAATGTGAGATATATTTGCTATACATGAAAACAATAGTTGTTTAGATTGACTAAATATATAAAGTCAATCTACATATCCTATTTCCCTCAGAAACTCTTTTTAAAATGTAATTTATCATTGCCAGTAAAAATGAATTTTGCTTATTAGATATTTGCTGTCTTGAGAGAATATTACAATAATCATTTTTCTAGTTCTTTAGCAGGAGAATAATTTTAATGGAGACATCACAATAAAATGTCTCATGAAAAATTAGAGTGCATTGAAAAAATTAAACAACATTAATAATTCTTAAAATGAGCAAACAATGGCAGAACTATCTTCTAAATGATCCAATGTGAGGAACACTTTTTATGTCTAAGTATTTTCAGATGAACGCATGATACCGTTTATACTCTAAGTATTCATTGATTTAGAATGTACTTAATTTAATGGAAACAATATGAATTTACTTTGAAAAAAATGATGAAAAATATGAAAAATAGCAAAACAAATATCTGTAAGATTTTTCAGAATATAGACAAAATTTTACAAGTATATAGCTTAAAAGCATTATAGTAATTCAATGGTCCCCTCATTGTCCACTGCCCATAAAAGATGTCCCTTTCTTAGCCAATAAAAAATTCACATTTTTTGGAAAGCTTAATTGGCAATTAAAGTTTACTGGGATATTAAAATATGTAATTAATCAATATCACTAGATAATTTAATTAAGCCTATAATTAATACTTTTATATTTATTAGAAATATAATTCTATAAAAGAAAAAATCATAGCAAATAAAACTATCTACATGCATTAACATATAGTAAAAAATATAACGGCATTTATAAGAGAAGTTTATTTTGCATCAACTTTAAGTGAGAGAGATTTGTTTGATTTCTAAATAACATTTCTGTTCAATTCAGCTTTTAAAATTGACACATTTTAAATATCTAAATTATGCATTAGGGCTTCATTGTTAAGATTGATCAAAAAAATTTGAGCAGGTCTATGATTTAGAAATGGTATTTAAATGTAAGTCATTTAAGTTTAATTCCTTAAGTTCTTAGAACATCTGAGTGATCTATAAAAAGAACCCATCATTTTGTTGTCAAAATGAGTGATTATGACTTTTCATTGTCAAGAACAAATGATTACAATTGTTTCAAACATGACTTTAACGTTTTATAAGTACACACACATTACATTTTTGCAATTGTGTTGGCTAGGATGAGTCAGGTTTCTGGTTATTGTGAAATAAAAGTGTAAAAAATATAAAATTTTATACTTTAACATTTTTATTATTCATCTACTTATAGAAACATAAATGATGCATTTATTTCTATTATAATTAAGTGTGACTATCTACAAATATTATTTCACTGAAGCCTTAGTAAAAGGGTCATTTTGATGGCATAACAAACAGTACCTAAAACATGAAAGGGAGATTTCTTTGGTAATCAACAGGAATGTATTACTTAATAGATCTGCCAACTTTAGACCCGCCAATATGTCATGCTGTTACTCACATACCTCTTTTCCTCAAACCCTCTCTCCTGGCAGAGTAAAAAATTTCTCGGGTCTTTTCCAAGCAGATCTTCAACATTAGTCGGAACAATCATTCTCTATGCCTAAATAGAATGGAAAAAAATTCCGAATAACTGAGAATTCTAGAAGTCATGATAGTACTTTTTGAAACACTGTTTTATTTCCAAAGATTAGCAATGTGCTTAGGTCAATATATATGCACCACCTGGATAAAAAAAAAAAAAAAGAATGAATCAATCAATGAATAAAAATTCTGCACACCTAAAATATTTTTCGGATTTCTATTTGAGAATAAAATAAGGCTCCGACCACCTTTTGAAGTTCTAGAAATGTAAGGCAGAGTAGAATTGAATAATGCATTGTGTATTTTAAATGTAAATTGCAGTTTTGCTTGCTTTATGCCACATTTTCAGTAGTTAACAAGAAGAGTTATTTCTAAGCCAATTTGTAAATACAAATATTCTCATAAAAATCAAGTCAAAGTTTTTAAACTTCAAGCTTTTTCAAAATTTATGGTGAAAATTGAAATGTGTTGCAATGTTTCTTAATGAGAATATGTAAGCAGCTCTTTGCAGGAAACCACCCTCAGCAGGAAACCCCTTTTCTCTTATTTTAGCAAAGCTATATTATAACTAACTTTAAACCAGGGACCGCCATGCTCTCCTTATCTCCGGCCCAAGAACACTTGTCAAATCTTTTGATCACACAATACCTTGCCTAACTTGTTGGTTCTTTACTTAGATCAAAGAAGTAGAAATGAAGAATAACTAACAGGTGACCAGATCTCTCCCCTAGCTTCCCCTTCAGTAATCTCCCGAACAAACTGTGTGAACAAGATAGCATCTAAAGAATGATCACAAGGAGTTGACAAGCCTGTATGCAGAGGGAGATGGCTACAAGTTTGATTCCCCTTTTCCCTTTAAAACTTTCATGGCTGAGCAGAATCTTCAGAGCTGATTTCTGGGGGGAAACAGAGAAGTCCACCTTCTCCCCAGATTGCTAGCACTCTGATTAA
Source organism: Balaenoptera borealis (assembly GCF_965194805.1). Lineage (NCBI taxonomy): Eukaryota > Metazoa > Chordata > Mammalia > Artiodactyla > Balaenopteridae > Balaenoptera > Balaenoptera borealis. The sequence continues at coordinate 89,900,111 of NC_138861.1, read as the reverse complement.
AAGCAACCTTCTTTTCTACCAACAACTGCCTCTCGGGTATTGATTTTTGAGTGGCAAGCAGCTGGACCTGAGTTTGGTGACATGGCGTCCAACATGGGGCTGCACTCCGGCAGCATCCAGTTCTTCCAGGCTTCCTAGGTTGAAGCTGCCAGTTGTGGCACCATGCTGGGTTGGCCATGAAGAGCCAGCTCCTTATGGCTAGTCGGGCCAGAGTGGGGTATTATCAGGGAAGTCCCAGCAGCTGTCGAAACTGTTCATTCCTGAGACGCTCCCTGTCTCTCCCCTGCTCAGCACCAGCTGCCAATTTTCACTTTCAGTTGGTGGAGATGGGAACGTGCGTTTGGATGAACTGACAAGCTCCAGGACCAGGTTTTCCCATTGGAGGATGCCCAGGCAGCCTCCTTCTATGGCCAGTTGATTCTGATGTGCATCTGCCATTGAGACTCATTTGTGGGCACCAGGCACCACTTGGGTAAGGGGTGCTATTTTGGGCCAGTTAGTTCTGACGTGCATATGCCATTGAGAGACATTTGTATTTAAGGGAGTGTCTGATTAGGGCCTCTACTGGTCAACCTGTGATGGCTGTGCATGTGTACTTTGTGTTCTGTGTTGTGACTAAGTTTTTAAAGTGAAGCTATGAGACCTCTAGTTTTGTCTGTTTATATGTCAGTGTACACATTATACATATGCCATGTCTCTACCCCTGGAAAATATTATCAAAATTGAACTTATAAAAGAGCCCTATTTAATTGACTTAAAAATAAGCACTTACAAACTAAACTCTAAAAAATATAGGGGGAACTAGACAGAATGAGTTTCAGGTTCATGTGAACTGGGAAATATTCAATATTAAGTTAATACCTGGTATTAAAGTTAGTTTCTTGATCTAATTAATACGGACATGTCTTTAGCGTCATCAATATTAAATATAATACTTTTATTGTACTTAGGTTTAGTAGAAGTCAAATAAGATCTTTCTATATCTGTTACAAATTTGTCAGCAAGAAAAATAATTTGGTATGATGAAATTCTTATGAGTAAATTGAATGCAAATGAGATAAGAGCTTTCGGGACAAAATAATATGGATACAGAAAGTGATGGAAAGTTTGAGTTTGGTAACAAATATAATGTTGCAAAAAGAGCCAAAAAGCCTGATTGATTATTCCCCGCGTGTTTTACTTTGTTTTTTTTTCCAAAACATTAAAAGCACAGAAACTAATATTATAGACACAAGTTGTAAACAACACTCAAAATTAATGTGTATTTTTCCCCTGCTCCATCCGCCATCAGATATTTCCAGGAAAAAAAAAAAAGATATGTATTGTTCCAATGCATATTTCTATATATTGAATATATGTATAGCCATAAACTTTATGATGATACTTTTTTATGAACATTTGTAATTCGCATAAGTTCTATCCTATTATCCTGCCTCATAGAAATTTGCTGTTTTCATTTAACATAATGAAAACACATCCATGTTGATACTTGTAGATCAAGGAATTTTTCTCTTTTTGCTCCACAGAATCTCATTATATGATTATGAGGAACTCTTCCTTTGATCTTTTTTTTTTTTTTTAATAAATTGCTTGTCATAATTTTACACTGATTGATTTTATACCCATTTTTATACTCATTCATCTTTTGCTTATTTGAACATTTAGAATGTCTTTTGTTTCACAAAATATTTATTTTTAATATGGTAAAATTTATCAGTTCTTTAATATACTTGCTTTTTTGCTTTTTAAGATATATATCCATATACCAAGAAAATAAATTTTTCTCTAAGTTCTGTTATCATGTTTATATAATTCTGAGTGATTTGATATCTAATGTGTTCTTTTCATATATTTAGTTTTTCTAACTTTTGGAAAATTTACTAAGTAATCTTTTCTTGTTTATTTATAAGGCTTCCTCTCTCAAATTACAGCAAAATATATGTATATTTTGTCCTCTGACTCTGTAGTCTAGTCCACTAATCTATTTCCATAATTTTGTATAAAACTACTAGATTTTAATTAGTATATTTTATAATATGTCTTGATTTCTAGGCAATGTGAAAAATTGCCTTCCATTCTTTGTGTTTCTCATAAGAGACTTAGCTTTGAAGACCATTTTTTATAACGCTATTGTGTTTTGTTTTGCTTCAAATGAAAATCTACTATGTCTTTCAATCATGCTTTTCAATTTTCTTTCAATCGTATTTTGTGTAATTTTTGTTATATTCATTCTTAAACATTTTTTAATTTTGTTGCTATTTTAAGTGATGTCTCTACAGTCTTACTTTATTTTGGAATAAGTTATTATTGTTTTTCTTGTATTACTACTTCCTTCTCCTCTCCTTTTCTTCCTTCTTATCCTTGCTCTATCTCTCTCTCCCTCTGTCTTTCTCTCATCTTACTGCCTCTGAGATTCAATAGTGTAGTGATGGTGGGCAAATTGTCTTGGTGGCAATAGTCTTGTGATTGGAATCTCTCTTTTTTTCTTACTACTTCATCTCACTCAACTCCACACCAAGAGAGTTTACTGTGTTTTAAGAGCTCATGTAATTATATTGGACTCATCTTGATAATCTGTGATCTTCTCCCTATTTTAAGAACCTTAACCTTAATCTCAACTGTAAATTTTCTTTTGCCATGTAAGGTAACATATTCACAGCTTCCAGTGATTAGGGTATTGACAGTTCTAAGGGGAATTCTGCCCACTGCACATAGCATAAGAGAGGGAATCATAGCTCTTGACTCACAATATAAGGTACAGAAGTTTATACTTGAATGTTTCATAAGAAATTGATAAGGATATGAAAAAATAATATTACAACACTTAAATAACACTTACTATTGTGAAAGACATTGTTGAAAACATTTCATTTTTAGAAATTATTGTATGAAGTATGATTGGTGTCCCAGTTTTATACACGAGTAAACTGAGGCACAGAGTAATTAACATGTACAGCACTAAAAAGGAAGAAAGAGAGAGAAGGAAGGAAGGGAGAAAGAAAGGAAGGGAGGGAGGAGGAAGGGAGAAAAAGAGAGAAAGAGAGAAAGAAAGAAAGAAAAAGAAAAAAGAAAGGAAGAAAGGAAGGAAGAAAAAGAAAAAGTTGGTTTTGATTTTGCTGAAAGATGACAAAAATAAATTGTTTCATAAACTGTATGGTTCAGCTCTTTAGTATTTGTCTACCTTCAAGAGACAGTATGTTTCAAATTGATATAATTTCTCTAGCAAGGTTACATTTATAATCTCCAGTACTATTCATTTTCATCTATACTGGGTTGCAGACAATTCCCTTTCACCAATGATGCTTATCAATAAAACAGGCAGATGTGGAAGAAATAGCTGTCTTAAATTGGAGGAAACTGTCACGAAGGATTATTTTTCACATGCATGAGTCCTCAAAAGACTGTGCAAGATCTTTCTGAATGACAGGAGACATCCTATCAGTACAAAATATCACAAAAGCCATGATAAAAACTTTGTGCTACAGCAGACTACTGCACTTGAATTAGGTATACAGTGTATCAGAGGGGGAAAAACATTATTTAAATATTATATAATTCTTGACTAACTAGATTATTTTTAAAACATAAATTCATTACAAAAGTGGAAAATTAGCATAGGAATTTCTAAAGCAATATCTTTTGAGAATGCAAAGCTAGCCTTTCTTGACTTATATTTTCTGATTTTTCTATCAATGATTCATAGTTGAATTTATTCCTCCATTGCTTTACAAAGGAATAAATATTAGATAGGAAATTCTCACCATATTTCTTGGTATATGGTATCTAATTTTTCCTTTAATGCTTTTTGGGTCAAAATTAAATTTAACCCTCTAGATGTTTATATGTTATTTAGAATGCCTTCCTCTCACTGTTTGAATTCATTATATATCTGTCTTCCCATCCAAATAGTAAGTTCTTTGGGAATAAGTGTTTTATTATCATTTGCAAAGTGGTGACACACAGGAGCCATTGTTTGTTGGCTGACTGAATAAATCAATGGAAATTTATTACCTTCTCTATTATGAAGAGAAAATGAGACAGAATGAGCAGTTGAGTAGAACAATATTTGGATAAGAAGGAAGTACGTCCAAAAGGAAATGGTCAACATTGCTAAATCCTACAAAAATGATTAAGGAGAACAAAGACCAAGAGGATATAGCTGCCAGATTATAATGAGAAAGAGTGTGAAAGCAAGGTAAAGAGAGAGCAGTAGTAGGTGTAAAAAGCAAAATAATATATCTTGTAGAAAATAGAAGTAAAAAACTGGTTATAGATACAGTGCACAGCAAGGGCAAATAAGTTTGTTTGTGAGGGAGGGACTTAGGTTAATGCAAAAGGAAGGAAATAGTACATATGCAGTCAGCATGGAAATAAATAGAGAGAACTTGTTAAATTTACTTTTATGGCAATTCTGTGAAGTATTCTTATACTTTAATTATATTCTCTATAAAGTGGCATTCTCCTAATTGAATCAATAATTTTATAAAAATTGGCACTGCATATGTTTAAAAAGGAAGGAAAACACATTTATAAATTAAATTTAGTGATCAATTTTTTGTTGTTTGTTTATTATGCATCATTTCACAAAGCAATTCAGATGGTCAGCCACAGCTAATAAGGGCACATCATATTTCTCTTTATAAAATATTTCACATGAATGATATTTTGATCTAGTGAAAGGTTATCAATGTTAGAAGCAAGTAAAAGAAAACTATTTTGCAAACTGGAAGTCAGTTCAGGGCAGAAAATACATGTGGAACATATACTTTTTGATTGCAGACTCTATGCTAGGTAATATACTACAGAGGTGCCTAAGAATTCCTGTCCGGGATAAGCATATACTTTAATAAGAGAGACAAATGAATAAATGGGTCCACTCCAATATAGGCATTAAAATAAAAGCATGTATGGTGTGATATGATGACAAAGAGGGGAAGGGCATTTCAGAGACGTTTTCTAGAGGTGTTGATAATTGATTGGAAGTGGGAGGAGATGAAGAATTACAGGATAGACCCTGGGTTACAGATTCAGGTACCTGGGATAAATTTTTGCCATTAAATTAACAGATATATGCCATTAAATATATATATGAAGTTTAAGTGACATCATAATAAGTATTCAGTTATAATTTGAATTGTATAAGCTTAAGACATCTTTGAGACATACAGACCTGACTTATAAGCAGGTAAATAGATGAGTTAGAAATGCAGGTTGAGGGCTAAAGAGAGGCATTGGGAATCATTAGCATATTGATGGCATATTCAGTCAGGAGAGTAAATTAAAACAAACAAAGAGAAAGAAAAAGAAGTACAGTGGACTAGTTTACAACTCCTTCGGAGATCCAGTGTTTAAGGGTCAAGTATAAAAGTGGATACAAAGGACTGGGGATGAAAAATCAGACAAAATAGTGTCATTAATCTAGAAGGAACAAAGAGTTTAAAAACTGACCATTAAACAGCATTAGAGAGTCTCAGTAAAATATGCATGCAGGGATCCATGTTAGAAAAACAGCTTTAATAGAGTGGAAGAAATAGAAGCTGTGTTAATATATTTGAGGATGGGAAATGTATAGTAAAGCTATGAGTGACTGGATAATTTTTACAATACTTGGCTGAGAGAGAAGTCAAAAATCCCAGAAAACCTAAAAGAAAAATGTAGGGAGGCTATAAAGAGACAATTTAGACAAGAACCCCAAATGACTCACGTACGTAATGGATGAACTGAATGAGTTGACTTTAATGGGGCGCAAGTAAGAAATGACTTTATTTTTATTCTACTCTTGTGTTCAATTAGGCTCTGCCAGTTCTCTCACATCTACTCTTTGATGATCTCAGTGAATCCCAGAGATTTCCTTTTATTTTTGTTTTGCGATTGGTCTAATTTTGGTGATTGCTCTTTATCTTCAGGTATTACAAAGTCCTGTCCAGTACTCTGTCAAACTTTAATCTCACAGCAAATACAACAACTTATTTTATTCTGGGCTCCCAGTAGAAATGTGGCTTAGCATCCTTCCCAAGAGAAAGTATGGGAGCATGATTTATTCTTCTTTATACTCTTTCAGTCATCTTCCCTTCCCTACCCTGAAGCTTGTGTTTCTTACAGAGTTGTATGATGGGTGTAGTTAATAGAAAATGGGAAAAAACATTTCATTTATGTGGTGTAAGTAGTAGTTCTTTCTGTGGATATTGATGCTCTTTGTGAACAGGAAATACAGTTTCCTGTGTGATACAATTTGAGGGCTCATTCAGATAAGCTTGTAAGTTTCAGCAGATAATCAGCTATGTCTCCTCTCTTCATAGTCATGTCAGACTTCACCAAGGAGCTGTCTTGCAGACCCTGTGCAAGGCTTGCTTGAGTTGCCAGTAGCAAGAGCCCTGAGGGGTGGGATCACAAGAAGTCAACTTTCATGAAAATGCACTTCCCACATAAGGAATCTCTCTTTCTATGCCTTAATAAGGCCTCCCAAAAATGTAAATTGAAGAAGGGGATCCTAGAAAGAGCAACATTTAAATGCCTGTGATAGAGCTCTCATTGAAGTCTGAATTAAAGTAGCGGCAGTCTTATAAGGATTTTACCTGTTTACATGATCCCTTAACCTCTCATCCCAACTTATAGAAGAGCCACTAGTGCAGGAATGGATGGAGGCGGTGAGAGAGAAGGAATAACGAGAGAGCAGCTTGTGCTTCTCTTCCTGCTGCAGGTTCTTGAGCTTAAGATCAAGTTTCAAACTGGATTTGGAAGCTTTGAATTGGATGTGAGATTGATATCTTAAATTGAACTAGACTGAAAGTTTTAATTCTTGAGAATGTACTTAAATTATCAAATGAGACATTTAATAACAGAAAGTGACTAGTGAGCTAAATACAGGATCAGACTGTTCAGTCAGCTAAAATCAGAGATCTCACTGGGTGTCAAGATTTCCTAAATAAATTCAAGGACATAGGCAAGCAAGAGGTGCAGTGAAGCAAAAGGAGGTCTGGGAAACTGAGGCTGTTCCCCAGGCCCCCACCTTTCCATGTCAGATATGCACCTCTGGCACAGGAGAGATTAGGTTCCTAATGAGTTTGTAGAGTGCTTGCTTCACACAGCAAGAATTTCAATTATGACACATCTCCATTTTATATCAGAGATTGCATAGCTTACACAGAATTCTCCAGAGTATCAAGCCTCAGAGAATCTAAGTTCTACTTAGTGCAGGTTATTCTTAGGCAGAGTCATCCTATGAAGTGCATTTTAATGATAAGTTCTCTTCCCCTCAGCAGATATCATTTTTTTTTTCTATTTACTTGAGAATACATGTACAAGGAAACTAGTCTGGTTGACCTGTTTTATGTATTTTTTCCTCTGGAGGTGCTCCCCCTGTTTAACAGAATGAATGATATTCAGATAAGCTATTTTAGTTTCTCAACTGGAAAGCTCTGAAATCATCCCATGATGTCATTAAAAGGAAAAAAATTACCAAATAGAGCATGTTTGAAGTTAGAACTCAATGTTATAAAATTAAAAAGTATCAAGAGATGATAAGCATTCAAGGAAATATTATTTAAATTGAGATGTCACTTCACATCCAGAAAAAAATGGCAAAAAGTTATATAATGTCAAATATTGGGTGGATGTTAATAAAATATGACCCAGAAATCCCACTTGGCAATATACATCCCAGAAAACATCTAATGCTGATTCATGAGAGGATAGGTGTGAGAATGTTCAATGTAACATCATTTGTGGTAGTAGGGAGTAGGAGCTAGCCTAGATGCCCATCTCTGAATGACTGGTTAAAGAAATGTGGTAAATATCACCATAGAATTCTATGCAACAGTTGGAAGCAACAAGCTAGATGTAATTAGCAACAAGCTACACATTCACAACATAGTGTTGAATGAATAACAAGGGCAGAATAGCAAAATGCCATTCACATATACTTAACATGTGTAATATACACATAAAACAGCAGTATGCATTTTGCAAGGGCACATCGTTTTTCAAATATATACATATGTGTTTAAGTAAATGCCAATGGGGATCAGAGTATCCATGGATATAAAAGGAATACAATTAATATTAAATATTAAAACAAGAGGGGCATTCTACTGATGGTGATAAAGTGCTTTACACTAATGAAAATGGTTACGCAATCTTTTATACCTGTGGTCTAAAAATAAATTTAGGGAGGAAGAGGAAGAGAACAATAGGATAGTCTATTCCAAAGTGTAGATGGTGAACCTGAGAACAGTTTTATTTTTGGAGTGTAGATATAATTGTTACTGTTTTGTTTTGTTTTCCTAAGGATGGGAAATATAATGACATGTTTAGAATGAAAGAAATGGACCAGTAGGGAAAGCAGTCACAGCGTAGAAAGTTTCTCAGAGAGCTAAAGTAGGTAAAAAGCTAATGATTGGACATATGAAAATGGAAACCCCAAAATTCTGACTACAAATTCAGTATTTTTTCTAGCATATTTGTAATTTTGTCCATGAAAATGTAAAATCATTCAATCTATTAGATACATAGAATTATCTCATGTTCAATCCTGATCTGTTTATAAAGTATCAATTTCTGTGTTTATTTTCACTTATTGTACAAGTTGAAATGTTTACTCAAATATGCTTTTAACATGTACATCAGGCTAATGTTATGTCTATGCTGTGAAAACTATGGAAAACAGTATAGGTATATTGAAAAGTTGTATCGGATTTAAGGCTAGACATCTTCGGCAAAAATTTACATTGGAGTCACCATATTTCAAATTATTTTTATGATATGTACTGACTTTTACTCAATCATGGCACATATTTTTATTTTTATAGTTAACTCACTGTATACATTAGACATTTTACAGTTAAACAGAATTATAAAACCAGTATTAATTATTGCATGTGCTTTAATTTCTTTTATATTACTTAGCAATTTAGAAATATTATGTCTTCTTTAATTCAGTAAAGGCTAATTCTTGGTAGCATTTACTATTACGAAAGTGCATAGTTTGATATTCTACAGTATGAGTAAGCCTATCTCCAGTGTCTAAACTCTCAGATATGAAATTTTATTTTTAAATGAAGACAATCCCATAAAATGTTCATATTTTTCCATAACTACACTATAATAATCCCTATAATTTCACATGTAATCTGTAGTCATTTTTCATAAATATACAATAATTATAATAGAAAATTCATCTGTAATCTCAAATATCTATATTGACTTAAATATAAATTCTAAACCCCTTCTTACAATAAAAATTGAGTGATTAATCTTCATGCAGTCATAGTTCAACTCTGTAAATGAATATACAGGTAAGACTATCATCATTCCTAGAAAAACCTACAAGTAATCTTATTGGTGACATCCAAACATGTTTTAAGAAATTCTCCTTTCTTAGTATGACAAACGTGGGATAAAGATGAGGAGTTTACTACAATGTATCTTTCCTTCCTTTCTTCCATCTTCTCTAGTTTTAGTTTTCTTTTTTTTTATGATTAAAACTGCTAACTGCTTAATGAGTGATCAGAAGCAATGATATAAGAAATGAAGAGAGCAATAATGGTCAGAGAAGAAAATTATTTAAAGAAAAGTAGCATCATGTAAAGTTACTTTATCACTGACTGGGTAAGAAGTGGACTTCTACTAAAAAAAAAAAAAAAAGAAGTGGGGGAAACAAAAGAGGTTTGATAAATGGATGCAATCAACTACAGATCAATGACCACAATGATCTGACTTGTTCACTTATGAGCTTCTGAGAAACATTTAATCTCAATGAAGCCTGCTGGGTTTTTCTTTGCTTTTGGTCAAATCTTCATATAATTTATTCTTTCCTTGAACACAACTAGTAAAAGTGAACAAGAATACATATTAACCACTTAATAAAGAGTTTCCAGAAACACACACACAGGTAAACACTTCTTTTTTTCCTCATTTTAATACAAGTATGTCATCATTGTACTGTTTTCTATATTAATGATTTTATATTTCTCCTATTCTAGTAATGAGTAAATGGAATATCCAGAAGCTATGAAATGAAAGGAATTGAGTTCTATATCTCTTAGTTATTATTATGGTATCTTGAGCAAATCTCTTACCCTATGAAATGTAATATTCTTTAAATGGAAAACTAATTAAATATAATGTTCGTGAAAGCAGTTTGGGAGCAAAATGATATGGTGTTAAGAGTGTGAGAGACCTCCTTTTGTGTCTTTCTACATGTATGATGCACTGGGCAACTCGTTTTTTGTTGCTAAGTCTGAATTTCCTTGCATATAGTGATTATAATGCTTATAAGACTTGTTGTGCAAAGTAAATGCTTTACACTTAGTACAGTGCCTGACATAAAATATAGCCAATAAATATAACTTTCTTTTCACCACCTGCCTATTAAAATAAAACATTTGTCATTACGTTTTTCCAGTTTTGATTCTCTTTATTAAAATACTACTGAGTTTAACAATTACATTTAAAAATTTTATATATTTGTTGTCAGGTTTCAGTATTAAACCTTAGGCTTTTTAAAAGATGTTTGGGCATAAAAGAAAATTTAAAAATCCAAAGTCATGGGCTTTATTTCTTACTATATTTCTTTTAATTTTAAAATTTAAAAAAATTAAGCAGTTGTTACTGTATTAAAGAAAAATACCTTAATTAAAATATTTTTCACTGAATTATATATCTAATTAACATTTATTGAGAACTTTCTATGTGCTAGTTTTTAATCCAATGCTGATAGATTATGAAGAAAAATAAGAGTAGTCCCAACCCTCCAAGGACAAATGGACTATTTGGGGACACAATATGGTAAACAGATATTTGCAATAAAATAAGAAAAGTGCTGAGAGAAATGTTCACACACTGTTAGCAAATATTGACAATAGAATGACTAATTGCACTGAGTTTGAGAAAATTTCATACAGAAAGGAGCATTTCCTAGACTCTTCAAGGAAAAATTAGGAAGGTCTCTGATGGTTAAAGGATGTAACAAGTAAGGAATTTATAAGTAAAAGAGAGTAACGTGTAAAATATGGATGGTGTTACAGCATGGTGTTGCCATGCATAGAACGCAGAAAACATATGTAGAGAGAAAATACTGCATACATTTTTTTTGAAGTTAACAATTTCAACTTTATTCAGAGCTTATTTTTAAAATGTCAAGTATCAATACAGTTTTCATTATAATTTTAATTTTGGAAAGGAATTTAATAACATTCCCATTTCTTTTACCTTATTTTAAAAGTTATTTTTCATATATCATTAGTATTCTTCAGAGTTATTACTTTCTTTTTCCTATTTTATTTTCCTACTTCTGCACTGGAGAGAAATAATCTAGTATATAAAACCATATATTTCTGTACCTATTTTCTGTATACATTAATCATTATTATTAATTCCAGAAATATCCACTAAAGACCCTCCATGGAACAGGCATCATGCTAGATGCTAAAGAAATTTTGAGTCAAATGGAATAAATTAAAATAATCAAAAGAAATCCACAAATTGGGAGAAGATATTTGCAAATAACATATATCTGCTAGGGCACTTGTATCTAAAATATACAAAGAACTCTTAAAACTCAACAATAAGAAACAACCCAATTAAAAAATGGGCAAAAGATCTGAATGGACACCTCACTAGGAAGATACACAGGTGACAAATTAGTGTATAAAAAGATGCTCAACATCATATGTCATTGAAGAAAATGCAAATTAAAACAACAATAGGATACAACTATACACCTATTAGAATCACCCAAATCCAGAAAATTGATGTCACCAAATGCTAGCGAGAATGTGGAGCAATAGGAACTCTCATTCAGTGTTGGTGAGAATGCAAAATGATACAGTCACTTTGGAAGACAGTTTGACAACTTCTTACAAAACAAAGCATAGTCTTAGCATAAGATCTAGCAATCTGATTTGTATTATGTCCATACATAAACATGTATGAAAATATTTATAGCAATTTTATTAAAATTGCCAAAATTTGGAAGCAACCAAGATGTCCTTCGGTAGATGAATGGATAAATAAACTCTGCTACATGCATAAGATGGAATATTATTAAACAATAAAAAGAAATGATCTATTAAATCCACAAAGACATGGAATAATCTTAAATGCAAACAGCTAAGTGAGAGAAGTCAGTCTGAAAAAGCTATGCACTGTATGATTCAAACTATATAACTTTCTGGAACAGACAAAACTATAGAGACATTAAAAAGATCTATAGAGAGAGGGAGAGAGGAGGGCTGAATAGGTGAAGTACAGGTGATTTTTAAGGCAGTATAACTATTCTCTATGATACTGTATTGGTGAATTTATGACACTAGGCATTTGTCAAAAACATTGAACTGTACATCATAAAGAGGGAACTTTAATGTAAATGACAGAGTTTAGTTAATAATAATAATACCCATATTATTCAATCAATTGTAACAAATATCACACTAATGCAAAATGTTAATAATAATGGAAATGAGAGGAAGGTACATGGGAACACTGTACTTTCTGCTCAGTTTTTCTGTAAATCTACAACTACTTTAAAAATAAAATATGTTAATTAAAAAAATCTTAAAGAAAATACTAAACATAGTTGAAGAATTTCTAGAAAATGATGAAAATTAAAACAATATATAGACTAACACTTGTAATACATCTAAGTCAGTGTTCAGAGGGAAAAAATGCATAACTTTAAGGACCTATATAGATTTTTAAACAAAATAAAATAATTAAGCATTCAATTTTTTAAATCGAGTAATAACAATAAATTAAACAGATAAAGCAAAAGAAAGGACTTAAATTATGATATCAATATTAAATGAATTAGCAAAAAATACAGAATTAAAATAAATAAATATATAATGTTCTTTGATAAAAGAACATAAAAAAGGCAAACCACTATTTAAACCACTATTTAAATCAAGGAATAAAAGTAATGAAATCAAAGCCTAAAGAATGATTAGAGGAGAACGTAATTCATAGATTAAAAATAAATTTCACAAATCATTAGAATATTTTTTCTGACAATATTCAAGTAAAAAATTTTAAACCTAGATTAAATGGGTAATTTAATAGAATAATAAAGTTTACTTAAACTGATCTTAGAGAAAATTTAAATTCAAATTGACTAATTTCTGCAGAAGGAAGAGAAAAATTTATAAATTGCTAGTCTCCACATTGAAAAATGACAGATTGATGATACATAGATAGGTAGATTGGTAGATAGATAGACAGAAAAACAACAAACACTAGGAATAAGTTATTTCATAGGCAAATTTTAACAAACTCTAACTAATTGATAATCCCATGCTAGTAAAATTATAACATGACATAAACATATTATAAATTAGTTCACAAATATTAATGAAAATATTCTAAAAAAGATCCACAAAACTTAATTGAATCTCAGTAGAGATAATTTCAAGATTTCAAAGATGTTTCAGTATTAGAAGTTCTCTTTATATAAAACACCAAATTTATACATTTAGGGAGAAAGCTATATGGTCATCTCTATAATTGCTGAAAAGGCAGCTGGCAAAAATCAACAATTCTTGATAAATACATTTAGTAATAGAGAATGTCTTGGTTAACATTTCTTAATTAGTTAAGATCAAGAGTAACTGAGAGAAAGACAATATGTCTGAAGGGCAGAAAATGAGAGGCACTGAACCATAGAAGGACGTAGAAATAGACGAACAATGTCATGAGGTTTTATGACGAAGTCAGGAAGTGATTTAATTAAAAGTAGAAGATTTGAGTAGATAGTCAGAGAGATGATAGGTAGAAAAGAGATTAGAAATTGGCGAAGTAATGGAATATGTACACAGATTCTCAGATTAAATGGTGTGGAGAACAAAATTTCTGTAACTTGAATGTCCAGTCCAAACACGACATGTTAAAATGTAGGTTCAGATTGAGTTATTCTGATGATGCCACCCTGCTGGTCTATGAACCGACCACACATTGAATAGCAGGGTTGTTGCTCACAGACCTAAAAATTGGTGATGCTTGAACTAAATTTCTCTGACTGCTGGTCCATTCTGTTGCATATCAGGGAATATATCATTCACTGAGATAAATCAAGTAATGAATGGGAGCAGGTTTTCAGGAGAAAAACATAGTTTTCTTTTAGAATTCCTTAGTGTTTTCTTTGATTTCTCCTTAGACTTTTTTTTTTAATATTGTCTTACCTGCCCAAATCATATTTCTCTGACCCCTTCTCACCAACAGAAAATATTTTCTATCCAAAAATGCATGAGATTATATTAGTCACAAATGAGTTTTAGTACTGCTAACACTTAAAGTATATTTTCTTTCTAAGTTTACAACTGAAAGAACATTGGATCATTGTGTGTGTGTGCTGTATGTCATTTTATAGATTTTTCTTGACCAATACAATACATTTAAGATTTAAAAGATACTCTTCTATAGCCTCTGGGATAGGTAAAAATTATTAGCACTATCACCTATAAAAAATATGTATTTCTGTAGCTACTGTTTCACTAGCTTATTTGTTCATTTGTTTATTGTTTGCATGTATTACTCCCTCCAGAATAGTATCTAATTAATTGTTTAATTTTCTTTCTAGCATTGGTATCATGGCCATAAGAATAAACTTGGTATTTGAGAAAAAGTATTCACTACTTTGATACATTTATTTGAGTAACCACTTATCCTGGGGAATGTTCATGGCAATTGACCCTCAACAATCTAGATGCTTTTATATATGGAAATGAGGCTAGAGAGTAAATCAGTAGCTGACTTTTGAATAACTTCCTAACTTTGCACTTTTCCATTAGTGAAGCATTAGACTGCCCAATTTATAACTTCTGAATTTGGATACTTAGAATGCCCTTATGCAACTGACCAATTAAATGAGACACAACTATAAGAAAACATAGTCTCAACAATTCTTTGTCTTGATTTTCCTTACTAGAAAATTAAATCCATCCAAAAGATTATAAGCTTAAGCAATGGCTTTCTTTGTGCTAATCAATGTAGGCATAGGTGTACAGTGTCATTCTGTTGAAACTAAGCATGGTTGCATGATTGGCTCAATGCCCTTATGCTGTACAAAATGTAAATGATCATTCTACATATTTTATCAGTTAGCTTTTTATAGTAAATGCTGTACAGTGGATTACTGACTTGAATTATTTATGGTAACATCATCTTATAGAGTGACTGAAATGCATATGTTATAAGCAACATATTAAAGTAAGAGAACTAAAGGTTACCTCTGGGGATATTGCATTCAAAGAATATACATGTAGCTTCAAGTTTTCTATAGTGAATATAGGATATAATTTTTTGCACGTATTTTTCCCTCATTACTCACATGCAGATCTTTACTTGGTAGGGTCTTCAGAATTCGATTAACTAGAAGTTGTGAATTTAAAAAACTGTTGGGATCAGGCAGATAATGAAAAATAAATGAAGAAAGCTCAGTGGTAAAAGAATAACCAGTGGTTGGGACATGTGAAAAGAGCAACAAGAACACGTGCTAGCTACAATGAGCAGCTGCTTTTCAGCCCCAGCCCCCATATGTCACCAAGGAATGTAGATTTCTTAGATGTTATTTGTTTCTTAGTTTCTTAAATGCTGAAACAAAATGCTTTTAAAGCCTTTCCAGTGCAAGAAGACTAGATGTGCATTTTTTATTTATAACCTTTGGCTAATTATCAATTTAAATAAATTTAACCATCCTTTCAAATTCATATTTTAATGGTTTTTCTCTGTATCTTACTAAAAATAGTTAACATTATTTGAATTATTAGGGAGTGAGATACTATTACCATGCTAAACTTTACACAAGTTATCTCATTTCATCCACGCAATAACATTATAGTTAAGTGCTGTAGGCACCTTTGTTTCACATAGGAGGTGTGGGGAATTTACTGCACCAGGAAGTCAGTCTTAAGAAACAGTGCCCCTAACATCTATGTACACCATTCTTCAAATAATGCACATAGAAGATAAATGTACCCATATGTACAGGTACAGATGTAGCTCTGTTTCCCTATCTATCTATCTACCTATCTATCTGTCTATCTATCTAACAGAATTACTGTCCATGTTATGAATATCTACTTTTAATCAAGTTTCTTTTCTTATACTGCAGATAAATATTGCCATTTAAAATTACTTTCTCAAACTAGTTACTATTTCATCCGCATTAGTTCATCTGCCACTTTCCTTTATAATTCACTCTTCCTGACTTTGTGCAAGTTTTACCATTTAAAAAGACTTTCCCTACTTTTTCTCCTCTTCACCTTTGTATTCATTACATTATTGAGGCTTCTCAAAAAACTTCCAGGTTAAATGTACCTTACCATGATTATGCCTTTATTTTCTTTCTGTCTAGAATGTATGACCCATATAATTTATTACTTAGAATTATAGTATTTTAAATGTACTAATGCCAATCAAATGTGCTTATGTTGTTTAAAATACAGGTTTTAGGATTTTTGAAATCAAGGATCAACATTTCTGCTTTTTTCTATTAATTTTCTTTCTTCCCCCCTAATGCCTAGCCAACACCAAGAACACATTAAGGGCATTCAATAATTGCTTGTTAAGTGAAAGAAAGAATGAATATTTGAGAATTCCCTAGAAAACTGTGAGAGTATCCTTTTGACCTAAAAACATTATACTAGCATCTTCCAGGAATGCCAGAGTTAAGAATATAATTACTAATATCAACAAAAATTTATTTTATCTGGATAATGTTTTGTTTTCTGAGCAAAATCCTGATGTACTTTGAAAGTTAGGCCTGATGTTAACCTCAAGAGTATATGATAGATAGAGAACCAAGTTCATGGAACCAAGTTTGAACCCAGGAACCCAAACTACCCATTCTTATGTCAGACCATCCTTTTTTATTTTTGAGTTCTTAACTCCCTTAGCTTTATCTCCCTTTTCTGTGAAATTAAGGATTTGAGTAGACAATCTTTAAGGCCCCTTCTAGTTCTAAACTCTTATACTTTATTAACCACAACTTGTTGCCTCAGTTGGCTCAGAGGTTCAGCTTAAACATCTACTGGGGACATTCTAGCTTTTAACACTGAGCAGAGGTTATACATAAAGGAAACGTGGGTAGGCGTGTTAACAAAAGCAAGCTGAGAACAACAGAAGGTAAGGGCAATTAAAACTCCCAGAACAATCACATGGTAGTTCGTTTCAGTTCAATTTATTTTCTGTTGTATTTTGCTGGGAAATATGGCCGTTAATGAAACATAAAGACCAAGCTTTATTTTAATAGTTTTCCCCCTCTTTTCTCTCAAGTCTCTCTGTCTCTCTTTTATATACCATAGCTCAATCTAATATTCCACCCTCTTTTCTTCCCCTCTCTAAAAGGAGGCAAACTATACTGACAGAAGAAAAGATTAAAACGTTGCTAAGTGGAATGGTCAAAAAATTTACAATTACCTGGACATTTTAAGAAAGATGAAATTAGTTGTTGATACAGATAACATGAGTTACAGATAATTCATTTGTCCAATACCTAAGCCCTATATGGACATCCTGGATCTTGGCAGGTGAAAGAGGTGTTTATATCTCAGGAAGCCATGAGAGTGTCTGGTGCCTAGGAATATTAATTTTCTTCCTCTGACAAATATTTTTTCAATAATGTTGTGAAATTTAGTTCAAATTATTTTCCTAACATTCACATACTCACTGAATTTTTTTGTTTTTATGCATATACTTCCAAAAAATACGAAAGTTGAATTGCTGAACAAAAGCAATGAGTTCTATTATACTTTTACATCAATGAGGGTCGAGTTAGGAGACAAAAAATACACTAGTAATTTAAACAAGGAATCTTTATTATAAAGAATCATTAACTTATACAAAGCCTTTAACTACTAAAAGAGGTATAAGGAACTCTATGGAGTCCAGAATTTGCAAGTGCAAATAAACACGTTATACTATTACTAAGTTGAAGGATACTGGACAGTGAAAGAAACTGAGGACTTAGGAGAGGTTCCTCCATCCAAGGCTGAGATTTCAAACTCTTTGCAGAAGGCATGGCTAGAGAGAGACAAGCAGTCTTCCAGTGGCAAAAAAGCTTTCTAGAGGATGCAGGCCAGTGCTGATTTACAGAAACGGTCTGCCATTGCCAGAGGAAGTTGGCAGTTGTGAGCTAGTCTGTAGAAGTAAGTTACATGTTGGTGAGACAGTTGCCTGAGGTCTCAGCTGGACCTTCTTTAGAAGCAACCTCAAAAAGGATAGTCAGTTGCTTGATGATGGATGAAGTTCATCTGTAAAAGCAGCCAGCCAGGTAGGAAGAGCATGGCTTAAAAGTAGGAGCACAGCTCCTGTGAAAGACAGTGAGGCTAGAAACTGTCTATAAAGTCTCATGAAGTGAGAGCCACCAGGCCTCACCTCCTGCACTGGATAAAATATGGAGGCAGCACCCAACCTGAGGGAAGTGGCTTCTTGTCACTATCACCTCATTATGTCGCTCCAGCACTCGTTATTGAAACAAAAGCCCAACAATGTACCAGCTAGAGAAATAGAAATACGTACAGGGTCCACAAAACTGGGAAAAAGAAGGTTGGGTTTGGAGCGGAGAGACTATAAATGATAGCTGGCCCAATCTTTTATCACTGGACACCTTTCCTTAAAAAATTGAACTTATTATCCTTAGAGATTACTGGAGAGGGAATCTAGATCAGTGCTTTATTCTACCATTTACTTTGCCATTTATTGTACCTTTTATGTTCCTCATTTAAAGTAATCTGGAGGCATGCTAGCATCATTTCAATACCAAAACATATGATGACAGTCTATTAGGTTGAAAGAAGAAACCTGTGTTTACTTGATTTCAACCAAATATTTTAATAAAATGCTTATTTTGGCAGGTTCAGGTACCTCCTAACCAATAAAATCTGTGCACGTATGCCTTTCTAAATTTCTTCCCAAATATATATGTTTATATTAGTGGGGACATGGGATTAGAAATAGGAAAAACATATATACATATACATATAGAACATATATACATATATACATATAATGAAAAATCATTCCCAAATGTGATTTTAGCCTATATTTTGACTTATTCTCAAGAGATTAAAATTAAAGACATTACTGATTATAGAATTTCAGATATTGTTCATTGCATGTATTCAGTTAAAAGAAGATTTATCAGTGTCCAGAGACACTTGTTCACTCACTATCATAACTGGATAGTGACAGATTGGTCTAGAACTAAAGTCTCATGCTTTAAATCTCAGTTCTTTCTTCATATTGTGTGCATTAGAAAGAGCTAATAATATGTACACAGTTTACCATACCATCCTTTCAGAATCAAATAACACGGCCTCTCACCAGCAGGGATACAGTGACATAATAAAATATTACTTAAAGCCCATGTTATGTACATTTTACTTCACATAAAATAGTTTATTTTAATCTAAGTAATTTAAAATCTCTAGCTCAGATTTCTTTAAAAATTAGCAGAACATGTAACCTGATGAGGAGACATTTAAAGGGGACTTATATGTCAGGCCTCTCTTCTAAAATTTAAGCCACCTCATTTTTCCTTTTTTTTAAACTTTCTTTGCTAAATATAGGTTATTTGATCTTATTTTCACATTCCCTTGAGATCTTAAGAAAATAATTTTTCCTTTTCTTTGGTTGATGAAGAAATGGCAGGAGAAAATTAAGACTGATAGCACAATACATCAGAGGCTCAAGAAACTACCTGAGATATCGCTGCACAGCCGTGTGACAAATGCCACTCACCTCCCTTGCCTCCTTTAAAATGTTTCTTTGTTTGATATAAATGATATAGTAGTCACTATGTAAGGACAGACTATGACCAGAAGTCAACTGCATTAATGTAGCAGACACTTTATTCCTAGGATATGTAATTTACCTCTTCTAAAGAAAAAAAAATCGCCATATTCTGGCATACTTTAATCTGTCAGATTTCTGGGTCAGATGACTTTCTTAAAGTGGATAGGAACAATTTATTCATAGGAAGCCAATGTACTGGACTTTAAGGTAGAGTGATCCATTCATATTTTTAAAAGTTTTAAAGTTACATTCAGATAGGAAAATGGCCAGTGTAGAGTATAGGAAATACATTTCAGGTACGAATGTTAGAAAAAATTTTCTTCCGAGAATGTTATACCTTCTCTCAAGAATAAGCATACTTAAATATGAATCAAATATATAAACCAACTTCAGAGAAACATTATAAGATCATTTTCTATTCCCTGCCAGGGCAACACTTCCAGGCACTGTAAGTGATGTCAAGATCATATAGCATCAATAATCACACTCTTTGGTTAATGTGAATTGGAGACTTTGAAGCTGAGGAAATTAAATAGGGTATATTGATTTAGTATTTTTGAGCCTATATTCCCCAGAATTTAGAGGAAGAATGGAGCCCATAACTGTTATTTGGTGCTATTTTTGGTCATTATTTTATACATACACACACACACACACACACACACACACATATATATATGCACACACACACACATATATATGTGTATATACAACCATAATATTCCAGGAATTGTGCCAATACCACAGACATTTATATAGAGAACGGTTCTTGCGTTAATACAATTGCCTATGAAAGGATCTTTAGGAAATGCTAGCTATAGGCAAAATACCATTTTTCCCCTTCTAATCCAAACAGGGTATTGGAACCTTCATATTCGAAGCGTCAACACTTACCTAGATGCAGACTCGTTAGAAGTCATTCTTAGGTCTGTCAAAGGTGTCAACATAGCATCTTACTCAAGAAGTATGTTTTGATCACTCATAGTGTAACCTTAAACACTTCAACAGAAAGTTACAGAAATAAAGCCAGTAAGTTTGATTCATTTAATGCAGAATGCATTTAAAGAAGCACTGTGATCATAAACAAACTCTAGCTATTATCTACCTCTTCAAGTGGATGAAAAATAATACAACTTTCACCCAATATGTGCCAAACAAAAGGTGCAATGAAAACTGGCATTGAAGTATATGAGCTTTCTGACAACAGTATTAGTCACATCTTACACACTGACCTTTGTGGTGGTAGGGATATTCAGTAAGCTGTTACAAGGAGTTGGCATTTTCAGATGTAATGAATCTCTTTAATGTCTGCCACCTGCTTAACAGGAATACCATCTCTTGACTGATGAGTTTCCAGTGATGTAAAAATCCACTCAACTGCTTTACGGATTTTGCCACTATTCAGAAGACACAGTGGCTATCTCAAGGAGTTAATAATGATATTACTTGCAGCCCCAAGACACAATTATCTGTAAGAAGACAATGGAAAGAAGTGATGATTGACTAAGTTAAACTCTTTAGGTATAAGTGCCAATGGAACATGGCTATTATTCAGAACAAGTGCTTCATATGAATAAAACTTCATTCTCAGGGGGGGCTCCAAAAGTTCAGAGGCTAGCATGTTTAAATTAGGCTCTCTCTCAGTTCAATGTCAGCTCCTAATCCTGTTTTTGATTGAAAGGTATATGGCTTTCAGCATTTATCTTTATTCTGATTTATCTTAATATACTCAAATTCTTGAATTTAATGAAATGGATTAATGGTGGACAGTTGTGCTCTTCATTCCTCCTCTGGCTTATCTGAGCAACTATCCACAGTTTTCATTAAAACTTTTCTAAGTTGGAACTTAGGTTATAATATCTGACTGTATTATCTAACATACTTCAATAGTAAAATGTGCTGTTTGTTAATTCATGTCCTTCTTTTGTATCAGTGCTTTAGCACAGTATGGAATTAATGAAACCTCAATGTGATACATCCTTTCTCTCACCATAATAAGTTGCTCTAGCACATACTCACGGCATGAGAGATTGTAAAGTGATTTATTTTTTAAATCACTTTACAATCACTCTTGGAAACCCAAAGATTAGGCATGTATGCACATGTATTTGTAGATAACCATAGCTCAGAAGTAAAATTTGAAAGAAAAATACTACAGGTTCATTATATACAAAAAAGAATGATTGCCAAATCAGAACGTGGGTTTTTAACATATTTTAAATTTATCACCATGTGTAGCACTCAAGCTTTGTTCATTTCTCCCAACACTACAAAATAAATAACAGTATAGATATATTTTTAGATGGGGGTCTAGGAAGGATAATTAAAATGCAAAATTTACAATTTATTTATGATGAGAACAATCCACAGATCTTTATATACATCATAACTTTTCATGTTATTTTAACTATTCATGGTTCATGTTACTTTGATCTATTGTTAATTTAACAAAAAAAATCTTAAGGCTTGAAGAGACCTTAAGGATTTTCATAGGGGCTAACAAGTATATTTCCTAGATGAGGACTTTGTGGTTAATAGAGGCTACACAGCTTGTCTACAACAAAAGGAAAGCAGCATGTGCAGGCCAAAGACTAGAACGCAGACCTTCAAACTTTCCACTATTTCTTTTCCTCTGCATTACATCCTTTTCTGTGGAATGGTATGGAAGAGATATTATGTTATTCTTTAGTCACTATGCTAAAGACTGAATATTTATGCCCCCTCCCCACTGCCCAAATTCATATGTTGAAACCTGATACCCAATGTGATGGTATTTAGAGATGGGACCTTTGATTAGGTCATGAGATCCCATGTCAAAATACCATCACATTGAATGAGATCAAAAGACACTCTGAAGAGACTCTTACCAAAGAGATTCCAGAGAGTTCCCTCTCCCCTGTTACCATGTGAGGACACAATGAAAAGACTGTGTATGAACCAAGAAGCTGGCTCTCACCAGGCATATCTGCTAGTACTTTGATCTTGGACTTGCCAGTCTCCAGAAGTATAAGAAATAAATTTATTTTGTTTACAAGTTACCCAGTCTATGATATTTTTGTTAGAGCAGCTGAAACAGACTAGAAATACACTATCAGACATTTAATTTTCATTTTGTTTATCTTGTTCTGTCCCATAAACCTAATATTTTGCTATTTACTGTGTACATATACAAACCTAACAAATGCTCTTAACTATTCCTCTCCTGATAAATGTTTTGCCGTGGGTTTGCATTCAGTAAGTCAAAGGAATAATTTGTGTATCAAGTAGTAATATTACCCTGGTCCCAACTTAATTCTGAGTCACAAAACCTTAACAGGAGATATAATAGGAAAATATGTTTTGTCACTATTGAAAATGTGTGTGATTTTTAGATTTTAAAATAGTACATATCTTTAAAAAAATATCTTATGCTAAAGAAATTGCAGAAACTTAAAAACATAAATATACTTAAAATGAAAAGAAGAATTATAGGGTGATGGTCCTGGGGCGCAGATGGAGGGAGACACGGTTCGGCTGCTGTGTGGCAGCGCACTGCTAAGAAGAAACTTCCCAATTTGCCTGTCTTCCTGGAAAAACCCTCCTCATGTCTTAAAATCTTCCTAGCTTTGAGAAGCTGGACTCAGAGCAACAAATAATGGCCTACGCTATGCCCCTCTGCAAACATTTACAGATGAGGAGAGGATGATAAAGAGCATGGTTAAAAAATTTGCCCAGGAACAAATTACTCCTTTGGTTTCAAACATAGATGAAAATTCAAAAATGGAAAAATCAGTAATACGAGGATTATTTCAACAAGGGTTGATGGGTATTGAAATTGACATAAAATATGGAGGAACAGGAGCTTCATTTTTTTCCTCTGTCCTAGTGATAGAGGAATTAGCCAAAGTTGATGCGTCTGTGGCTCTGGTATGTGACATCCAGAACACAGTAATTAGGAAAATACGGAACAGAAGAACAGAAGGCTATCTATTTGCCCAAGCTAGCTACGGAACAAATGGGAAGTTTCTGCCTTTCAGAGGCTGGAGCAGGTAGCGATTCATTTGCTTTGAAGACCAAAGCTGATAAAAAGGGAAATTATTATGTCATCAACAGGTCAAAGATGTGGATTAGCAACGCCAAGGATGCCAAGCTCTCCATGGTGATGGCAAATGTAGACCTTACTCTTGGGTATAAAGGAATTACCTGCTTCTTGGTAGATTGTGATACTGAGGGCCTTCATATAGGGAAACCAGAGAACAAAATGGGAAGCAGAGCTTCTTTTACCTGCCCATTAACGTTTGAAAATATCAAGGTTCCAGAAGCCAATATCCTGGGAAATATTGGACATGGCTATAAGTAAGCCATTGGGGGTCTTAATGAAAATAGAATAGGAATTGCTGCACAGATGCTGGGACTGGCTCAAGGATGTTTTGACTACACTATTCCATATATTAAAGAAAGGGAACAATTTGGCAAAAGAATATTTGATTTTCAGGGATGCCAACACCAAGTGGCTCACATGGCCACCCAGCTAGAAGCTGCAAGATTACTCATACAACGCTGCAAGGCTTTTAGAAGCTGGAAGGCCATTCATTAAAGAATCATCTATGGCCAAGTATTATGCATCAGAGATTGCGGGCCTAATAACTGGCAAATGTATCGAGTGGATGGGAGGAGTAGGCTACACCAAAAATTACCCTGTGGAAAAACACTTCCGAGATGTGAAGATTGGTACAATATATGAAGGAACTTCAAATATCCAGCTGAACACCATCCCAAAGCGCATCGATTTGGAATACTGACAGCCACGGGAGTGGGACCCCTCCCTGGTGTCACTTGTGTAAAATTTTAAACTTTGTGCCTTGTTGGGGGCTGTGTTGAATGATTTTATTTAGGCCCTTCACCTTGGATCTGGAGGTAGACCTGTCCTGTTTCCTCTTTCCAATCTGCTTAACTTAGATGCAAAGAATCATTTTTAAAATTTGGAAAGAAATGCATCCATATTTTCTCCAAAACTATTTTTAAAACTCTATATGCATTATCATTCTAGCTTCAGGGTATACAGAATTTCACTCTATTAGAATTTGGAAAAATAAAGACAATATAAATATTTCTTACAGACATGGCTATTTTATATTCTTGTCATTGTGCATCAGTCAGAGAGATGTTTGTGCTAGTTGGCAATTCTATAAAAGAAATAGATTCAATTCTAAGTTGCTAAACTAGGTGAAACTGATAAAAATTTATTTAGAAAAATCTAAAAGTTTTAGTTCTGAATATTTGAAAATGAGTGGATTATATAATTGAAGAAAATATTTCAACAAAGGAAAGCAATATAATTTGTTACTATAATTTACCAGTATGAAAAGTGCATTTCTTTATGGTTTCAGTAGATCATTTTAAAAACAAGTCTCTGCATTGGTTTTCAAGAATGAAGTTTAAATAATTTGGTTTAATAATTAGAATATACTCAATATTATAATATTCATTTTATCTATGATACAGTATTTTTCCATCTTTAAATTGAATATTGTTTTCTCAAACTTAGTTATTGAGCTTTATCATGAATAGTAATTCAGAAATTATATTTTGGTTCAGTGATTCTCAAGAGGGGATGTCTTTTCCCCATAAAGGAGTGTATTAAAATCTTGTAAGGAATGAGGGATAGAAGGGAGCTGTAGAGTTCGAAAAGCATATTTGGTAATATATAAAATGACGTTTCTGGGAAGGCAAAAATAAATCTGTTGTTTTACAGTCAAATTATGGAAAGGCAAAGGTCAGCAAATATACAGCTGGCGATGCCATTTCTTCAGTATCAGGGATTCTCAATCAGGAGAAGAGACCTTGTAGGGTACAAATCCTCAGTCCCCTCAGGAGGGAGGAGGACAGTGAAGGGTGTTTTATACTTTCTGGAAGGGGGCACAGGTTAGAGATGTTGGAAAATGTTTCAAGGCTCATACAGTTGCTTAAAGTAATCACTGCTGTCAAAAGGGAAACACTTTAGTACTTTAATGAAAGGATAATGTTTATTAAGAAAACTTGACATCTTCAAAGTGATTTTGCTTTGCACATTCCTGTTCATCGAATTGGATTAATTTCTATAATGGATACCATAGTGAAATATTCAGAATTGTGTAAATACAATTGAGATAGGAATTACATTAAAATATTAGGAAGAAATACAGACAAATTTATTCCTTAGATTAAAAGAGATAAAGTCTACTTGATTTTCAGATGGGGAGCTGATGGAAGCCAGTCATTCAGTGTTTTAGAACAAAAAGACAGTAATCTGTTAAGGAAAATAGGGGATGGAGGAAATGCCTGAAAGGGGGGCTTGGACATCTTTAATTTCTGTGATTATGTGAGAGAGGTGGACTTTTCAGATAATGGAATAGAAGCCAACGTTAGTAAAAAGAATCCCAGCTTCCTCCTGTAGAGTTACAAACACGTGAAACTACAATAAGCCTCCTTCAGACTAGCAGCATGAGAGAGGCTCCCGTGTACATCTAGACCTTGAATTTATAGTTCATACTGATACAGTTCTAATTGTGTGTATATTTTTTGTGCAGGTTCACAAATAACAGTTGAAAATTATGTATTGTAGTTAATATCTGTACCTGCCTTCTTCTATTAGTGAATTGTGTTATTGTACCATTTACCAAAGAGGATGTTGTGGGTTTCCCCCATAGTTCTTCCATTATAGCTTTTCTTAATAACCATGACTTTGGGGGTCTTGAGTTTGTGTCTAGTGGAGGACAAACTTGTTTACCTCCTGAAGCTTGTCATTACTGTTTGTTAATTTGAGGATAGGGCTGTCATGGGGCTCAGAAGGAAGAGACTTGAACACAAGCAACAAGTCGTATTTGTGTGGTAGAGCTGGACTCATCCCAACTGCCAAGTTAGTATTGTTAGACATTTCACTTTACAACACAGAAATGAATCGGTGTCAAAGATTTTAGAATTATGGAAAGCTAAATCTATAAAGAGTTTAGAGAACCATCCAGCCAGCTCTCTCATTTTAAGAGTGAATGATTCATATAGTCCAGAATACTTGCCCAAGGTCATCCATCCAGGGCCAAAGATAAGACAAGGATCCAAATGTACTAGCTCCCAATTCAGTGATCTTCCTACTGTTTACTACTGTCTCTGTTCAACAAATTTTGGATTTCCTCCTTGTTATGTCTCAATACACTTATTGATTTATTTTAAGTTTAACTGATAAAGAATTAACACTTCAGAAGTGTTAAGATTGATCAGTGTCATTACTTACATATATTAATCACCTGCCAAACACACTGGCTCTGCTAGGATGTAGCTGGTATGTCAAATGTAAAGATTATTGTGTGTGATCACTTGGTTTTCTGATTATGATGTGTTTTAGTAAATGCACTAGTTATATCCTTGCTGATGTATTTTTGCTGATCTTTCATAAAGTGAAACTTTTGTTGTAATGGTACATATCAGACTGTAATCAGTGTTACAAAATCAGTATTCTATGGAGAATGAAAAAATAAAGCATTAACTGGAAAAAAAAAAAGAATTATAGAGCACTCCTGCTGCAGTATTTTATGACATATTTTGGAAAACCAGAAGCAGAGTCAGAATCAACTTTGAAGACTAAGAGAGAGAAAGTTTAGATTTTCAGAAGAACATATAGCCTACATCCTCCAATCCCCTCATTTTAATGCTAAAAATTAGGAAATGATCCTGATCCTAAATTGCTTATGGTCATGATGCTGGACCCTGACATACATGCCAATCTTCCAAGAGTCAACAAAGTCAATAAAACTTAAAGTGTTAAAAGTGTTCAAATATTTTAGACGTGGTCTGACATTGGTATACTTATTTTGAATTTTGCTTTGATAAATTCATATTAAGTTTAAAGGACAATTATTATTTAGTTAAGTGGTACAAAAGAAATCAACAATGATTAGTTTTTAAAAAGAAGGAAGAAAAACTGTTCTTTTGTTATTACATCTGAAATATATGGCAAATACGTAAGTCTGGTACTTTAATAATTTTTTACCCTGATGTGAATTTCTTCACTTTCAATAGCACTTTACTACATCATCTTTAAAATGAACATAAAATAGAGAGCAAGTTTTACAGGAGATCACAACATATTCCCATGAGACTCCAAATCCACATAGGCTACTGAAACACCTAAAACAAGTACTAAGAAAATAGAGAAAATTAAAAGGCACTACACAAGTAGGTGATGCTCTTGAACCAAATTGAAGCCCTCTGGGAGGCCTATACTAAAAATTAAATATTAAGCAATAATTTAAAATGAAGTTTGGCTTCATTTGATTCTGACGTATTATTTCAAGTTTATTCCTCTTTTTCTAAATTGAATGTTCTTGATTCTATCATTACAACTAATTCAATTAGTAAACCTAAAATCAGATAGTAAAGAGATACATGTAAGGGATGTTAAGTAGAAAAAAAAAATTGGTTGAATGGTTCATGGAAAAGCAGTATTAGTTGAAAGCCTTTTATTCTATGATGAAATTTGGTGGGCTTAAATTAATCCTAGCAGAAATCTGTTTCCTACAGAGATCTCCTCAGAACCATATACCCAGTATATAAATCCTCAAGAGCAACATCTAATAATTCAATTAAAAAAAAAACAAAAAATAGAACAAAACAAAGCACAACACTGTAATATCTACTTTCAATCCAGCCATTATGGCCAAAAGAGGATGGGCCAGTTTTCCATCCTAAAATCAGCAAAATAGAAGGAAAGAAATATGAGTGTGTCTGTGTGTGAGTGTGTGGTACAAACTTTGCACTGCAAAGATTGAAAGTTAAGCAACTCTAAACATAATTAAGAATTATATCTGCTATGATTCAAGTCATTTACACACCAATGGATATTCAGAAATCAATATTAGCAGTGCACAGACTTGAAACACATGAACAGACATGAGAAAAGAAGGAGCAAAACACCAACATTATCCCAAACAGTCCGCAGTAACCTCTGTCTAGGAGGAGTAAAAAAGAGACTGATAATCAACACTAAAAAACAATTGTAGTTATAATGGCTATATATATAGCAATTTGATTAAATGTAGGTCTATATTATTTTTTATGGATGTACAGCAAATTTTGAATTGTGTTGATTCAGAGGTCCTTTAATTTATTTTGGTATACTTTTCCATGATGTAAATATTTATAATAATCCAAATATTTAATTCTCCACTTACCATATGAGTGAATAGATAGATATTTATTTATATGATTTAGGTTTACCTTTCCTATCAAAAAGTAATCATCTTAAGGGAAAAAACTCTCCTATTCATCTTGTTTTACTACTTAGTAAAATGTCTGACATATATAGTATGTGTTAAGTGAATGTGAAATATTAATGGAATCCATTATATAATACAAGATTGTATAACAATCTTGTATAACAATACAAGATTGTATAACATACTTATATAAATCATTACCTAATATGGAATCTGTTCTTTTCACTTAATCAATTTTTTCATAAATAAAAAGAAGTAAGCATCATCTTTTTGCAGGTTGTTGCCTGTACATTATCTATCCATTTAAAGCATTGCATTTACTCACTTAATCAGGCCATCCTCTGCACTAATAATCATAATAATCATTGTTGCATATTTATCATATTTTGATTTTCACACTGGTTTTAACAACTTCTAGTAAATCAATTCTAAATATCCCTTCTTTGGGAAAAAACATCCTTTAGTGTGTTACATTAAGTGTTGGTACATTCACTTTCAAAATCTTGGCATTTTAATAATGTTTTAAATACAACATCAGTATAGCAAACTTCCTAGCAAGAACAAATACTGCTATTTCTACAAAGCAATTAAAATCAGTACTCAAAAACATGTTGCCACAAATATTTCTTTCACAGAATAAAAAAATAAATTATATTTTTGAAAGAAGCATTTAGAAAATTATTTCTGTCCAAATTTGAACTTACATTTTAGTAATGCCCTAATTAGATACAGTTGCCTAATGTTACGTTTAAACTGCTTCTTCAACTCTTCCTGCTACATTTCAAATTTTGAGCACACACCTGAGTTAAAAGCTCTATCATAGTCATCTTTGCTTCTACTTTTAACAGTTCTGTAAAATAATTTAGCTTTTTGTCAATATGGTTATTAAATCAGGGTCATACTAAAGGCTGATCTAGCCCCAAGGAAACACTCGAATGTACTAGATTCAAAGCTGTGTAATTCATGTGTCCTCGTGGAATTTTTAATTGCTAAGAAAAAAATCCAGTCTCAGGTATTAGTTTCAATATTATTTAATATATTTATATATCACATTAGCATTAACTGTCAACTGGGGTCATATATAATTTGATATGAATTATTACTATATTAAATACCATGTAACAAATGATTAAAGATAGGTTTTTGCTTATCATTGCTTATAGGCTGCCTTTCTTAAAATAATTTATCCTCCCTGAGAAATTGTTGAAATCAAAAGCATATACTAAACATGATACACTGTATGTTTAAATCTTTACGTTTATCTATGTCTGAAAGTTAATAAAATAAAACTCTAGAGAAATAATAAGAGTGCTTTCATTATAAGTAGAGACTTCAGCCATTGCCACTGAAGCCAATAATCTGTCATACTGCAAATAAGAGGAGCACAATTCGCCGCAGAGGAGTCCTATAGGCTTTATGCAGAGTGTGCTTTGTTCAATGACAGAAAGGAAAACATACAGCTTCTCCTAGGCAGACTCTCCATATTCATTCCTATAGGCCATGCCAATTGAGAAAAACATTTCCGACCTTTCCCACTCTTAATTCTGCCTTTCCATCTCTGGAACCTACTTTATTCTGGGTATATATCACATATAAATTATAAATACCCTATGCACACAATCATTCACTAGTGTTATTTTTTTATTACTATTTTTGTTATGGCCTGGGTCTCTAAGAAAACTTCCTTGCTTGACAACTAAAGTTTAACTGTTTAAACGCCACTTCTTAAATGTAAACATTTTAAGGGAAATATTTTTAAATTATTAGATTTCTCTGGTTCATTTTTTTTTTTTGGATTCTATGTTCATTTTAATTTTTTTTAACATCTTTATTGGAGTATAATTGCTTTACAATTATGCTTTACAATGGTGTGTTAGTTTCTGCTTTATAACAAAGTGAATAAGCTATACATATACATATATCCCCATATCTCCTTCCTCTTGCATCTCCCTCCCACCCTCCCTATCCCACCCCTCTAGGTGGTCACAAAGCACCGAGCTGATCTCCCTGTGCGATGCAGCTGCTTCCCACTAGCTATCTATTTTACATTTGGTAGTGTATATATGTCCGTGCCACTCTCTCACTTCGTCCCAGTTTACCCTTCCCCCTCCCCGTGTCCTCAAGTCCATTCTCTATGTCTGTGTCTTTATTCCTGTTCTGCCTCTAGGTTCTTCAGAACCTTTTTTTTCTTTTTGTTTTAGATTCCATATATACGTGTTAGCATACGGTATTTGTTTTTCTCTTTCTGACTTCCTTCATTCTGTATGACAGACTCTAGGTCCATCCACCTCACTACAAATAACTCAATTTCGTTTCTTTTTATTGCTGAGTAATATTCCATTGAATACATGTGCCACATCTTCTTTATCCATTCATCTGTCAATGGACACTTAGGTTGCTTCCATGTTCTGGCTATTGTAAATAGAGCTGAAATGAACATTGTGGTACATGACTCTTTTTGAATTAGGGTTTTCTCAGGGTATATGCCCAGTAGTGGGATTGCTGGGTCATATGGTAGTTCTATTTTGAGTTTTTTAAGGAACCTCCATGCTGTTCTCCATAGTGGCTGTAAATTGATACAATTTAAATTGATACAATTTACTTTCCCACCAACAGTGCAAGAGGGTTCCCTTTTCTCCACACCCTGTCCAGCATTTATTGTTTATAGATTTTTTGATACTGGCTATTCTGACTGGTGTGAGATGATACCTCATTGTAGTTTTGATTTGCATTTCTCTAATGATTAGTGATGTTGAGCATCCTTTCATGTGTTTGTTGGCAATCTGTATATCTTCTTTGGAGAAATGTCTATTTAGGTCTTCTGGCCATTTTTGGATTGGGTTGTTTGTTTTTTGATATTGAGCTGCATGAGCTGCTTGTAAATTTTGGAGATTAATCCTTTGTCATTTGCTTCGTTTGCAAATATTTTCTCCCATTCTGAGGATTGTCTATTCGTCTTGTTTGTGGTTTCTTTTGCTGTGCAAAAGCTTTTAAGTTTCATTAGGTCCCATTTGTTTATTTTTTTTAAATTTCCATTTCTCTAGGAGGTGGGTCAAAAAGGATCTTGCTGTGATTTATGTCATAGAGTGTTCTGCCTATGTTTTCCTCTAAGGGTTTTATAGTGTCTGGCCTTACATTTAGGTCTTTAATCCATTTGGAGTTTATTTTTGTGTATGACGTTAGGGAGAGTTCTAATTTCATTCTTTTACATGTAACTGTCCAGTTTTCCCAGCACCACTTATTGAGGAGGCTGTCTTTTCTCCATTGTATACTCTTGCCTCCTTTATCAAAAATAAAGTGACCATATGTGCATGGGTTTATCTCTGGGCTTTCTATCCTGTTCCATTGATCTATATTTCTGTTTTTGTGCCAATACCATACTCTCTTGATTACTGTAGCTTTATAGTATAGTCTGAAGTCAGGGAGCCTGATTCCTCTAGCTCCATTTTTCTTTCTCAAGATTGCTTTGCCTATTTGGGGTCTTTTGTGTTTGCATACAAATTGTGAAAAATTTTTTTCTAGTTCTGTGAAAAATGCCATTGATAGTTTGATAGGGATTGCATTGAATCTGTAGATCACTTTGGGTAGTAGAGTCATTTTCACAATGTTGATTCTTCCAATCCAAGGACATGGTATATCTCTCCATCTGTTTCTATCATCTTTAATTTCTTTCATCAGTGTCTTATAGTTTTCTGTATACAGGTCTTTTGTCTCCTTAGGTAGGTTTACTCCTAGGTATTTTATTCTTTTTCTTGTAATCGTAAATGGGATTGTTTCCTTAATTTCACTTTCAGATTTTTCATCATTAGTGTATAGGAATGCAAGAGATTTCTGTGCATTAATTTTGTATCCTGCTACTTTACCAAATTCATTGATTAGCTCTAGTAGTTTTCTGGTAACATCTTTAGGATTCTCTATGTATAGTATCATGTCATCTGCAAACAGTGACAGCTTTATTTCTTCTTTTCTGATTTGGATTCCTTTAATTTCTTTTTCTTCTCTGATTGCTGTGGCTAAAACTTCCAAAACTATGTTGAATAATTTCTCTGTTTCTTAAACAGAGTGTGTGGAACTTAGTTTAGTCTTTCCTTATTACTCCACTATTATGTAAGAAAATCACTGCAGATTTAATAATCTCTTGTGAGATATGTATTTAGCACGGTCATACTATGAATCTTAGATTCCTGAAAAATCCTCTAATGATGGCTTCTTTACCTGTTTTTCTTGCTTCCAGTTCACAAAGGTGAATTTCACTTCTTGGTAATAGAACATAGAACTTCTCCTAGATCAATGACTAAATCAAATATCATATCAATGTCTTACCCTCCAGGAAATCTTTTTCACTATTTCTATTACTTTTAAAACTTGAGACTAGCATTTAAAACTTCATATTTTTTTCATGAAGAATTTAATGAAATACAAACACCGCTTCAAATTACTTTAACTAGTATTGTTCCAAGTTTTGTTTTGTTTTTGTTATTATCAGAGCAAAAACATCTGGACCTAAATTTAACTGAAAGCCCAACATTGAAAGCTTTGGAGTTAATGGTATCCAAGATGCAATCTGATATCAATATTTTGATTATTGTACTATTTCTATTGTCTTGATTTCTATTTTCTTCATCAAAAGAGGTCGAATTTTGGTATGGTGAGGCCTAGAATCCACCTCAGTTACTGTGGAGTATAAGAAGCCAAGGTTTTCACCATGTAGTGACTGATAAAGAAGCAAGCAGATGCAGTCCATAATTGATAACTATGTCTGTTGATAGCAAATAAAGTAAGTGGACTAAAACCACAGTGTTTTTAATCAGACCAAAGGCTTACACTGATCTCAGAAATTTCATTTACAATATCTAGACTGCTGGGTTTCAATTTTGGCAACTCTATATAGTTTAAAAAGATCAGAGAGCAAATTATTCTGAACAGTACTTGAGACATAGGAGATCAGTTAAATGGCTGCTTTCCTATTGTTTTCTTTTTGGTATTACTTAAAGGAAATCATAAAATCCTTTGCTTTTCTCAATAAATCAGTGTGTGGAAGACAGATGTTTATGTGGACAAGGTAAACCATCTGGCCAAGAGTTTTCATTGTGGGAAAGATTTAATTAGGAATTAAATTATTTTAGGACCATAATGGTAATCAGACTTCCTATTTCTTCCTGAGTCTCTTTGGGTAATTTCTTTCTTTCAAGGAAGTTGTCCATATGTAATAGAGTGGCTAACACTAATTTGGTCTAATAGCTTATAAAACTCAACCCTCCCACTTTGCTTTCTGCCCCATATCTATGCAAGTTGGTATGAAAGCTGGATTTTGTTGACATTATCTACTATTTCTGTTTCATTGATTTCCATTATTATCTGTACTATTTCCTTTTTTTCCTTATTTAAGGGTTTATTTGTCTCCTTCTTCTGACATATTAAGATGGGTGTTTACATCATGTATTTAATAATTTTATCTTTCTAATTTGAAAGCATTTGAATAAGAATAATAATTTGTGGCATTTGAAGTAACTAATCTTCCCTGAAAACCACTTTAGCTGCATCCCCAAATTTGAATAGGTTATGTGTTCATTTTCATTCAGTTTCAAAATACTTTCTAATTTCCCTGTGATTTTGCAATTAAAAGTTATTGTTGTGGTGGTGGTGAAGGTTTATTTATTTTAAAATGTCCCGGGTTTTTCTAGAGATTTTGTAATTAAGTAATGTTATGGACAGAAACATCCTTTATATGATATTTTAAATGTTTAAAATTTGTTGATACATGTTTTATGACTCATTTTATGGTTTAATTTGTTGAATGCTCTATTAATATTTGAAAATAATATGTTAGCTTTTTTAATGGAGTGTTCCATAAATCATTTTAATTAATTTTTTTCAATTATTTTATATTTATATTTATTAGCATACTCAACATGTCCAATCATCATTTATTTGTGTCAATCTCTATTTCTATCTGGTATCATTTCCCTTTGGCCTGAGAATCTTTTTTTTTTTCAACATTTATTATTAAAAAAATCTTAAAGTCCTACTTTTCCTTAACATATATTGAATTGCAGAACTATTGGTGACAAATTCTCTTTGTTTTTATTTTTGGAAATATTTTTCTTTGTTTTAAAGGATATTCTCACTGGATATAATATTCTATGTTGACAGTATTTTTTGTTTGTTTTCTTTCATCACTCTAAGGAAGTTGTTGTATTGTCTTCTGGTTTGCATAGTCTGGAGTCATCCCTATATGTGTTCCTCTGTACAAAAAAAAAATCTATTTTTCATTTCTTTAAAGAGTTTATCACTTGTTTTTAAAGCACTTTTATTGTGATATGTTTTGGTGCAGAATTTTTTAATTTCTTTTTTGAATGAGTTCCTTGATATTTATGTATTTGTGGACATATTTTTCAATGAATTTGGGAAAGTATCACTCAATATTTTTATAAGCACCTACACTCATATGTTAGATCACTCAGTATCAATCCACAGATCATTGAGGCTCTTTTTTTAAAAGCTTTTTTTTTCATTCATTTTTCTTTCTCTGCTTCAATCTGAATACATTTCATTGCTATGTTTTTAAATTCCCTGATACTTATTTATGCAGTGTTTAATCCACTGTCATATGCAGTAAGGTTTTAAATTCAGATATCATATTTTTTACCTCTAGGAGTTTTACTTGAGTCTTGTTTTATATTTTCCATTTATTTGCTCATTATGTTCATTTTTTCCTTTAAGTACTTGCAAATAGTTTTTAACAGCAGTTTTAACATCTGTGTCTGCTAATTTCTTATTCTTAGTTTTCTAAGGACTGAATTTTATCTCGATGATTTTGCTTTTTGTTATGTCTATTGATATTTGATTAGATGCTAGAGTCTGTAATTTTGCTTTTCTGAATGTCTTTATCAATGTATTGATAAAGTATTTTTTTTTAATCTGTATTATTTGTTAAGTTAAATAAGAATAACCCATTTAAAAAATATTTCCACTACTTCCTATTAATACAAAGATGGGAATAAAAACAAATAAAAATTCATCACATCAATATATCCCTCACAGTGTGAGATTTTTCTACCAAGTAAACAAGTTGTGCCATTTTCTAGGAGTTTACTGTTACAAGTTTATTTAATTGCTAAGAAGTGAAGTTTCAGTTCTCAAATAAGGAGCAGTTCAGGGCCACTTGGACATCCAAAATCAGTTTATTATTGTTTTCTGTAAAGCTCAATTTCTCTAATAAGTTGCAGGGAGTCATTGCCCAAAAATTGTCAGAACCACCACTGCAACTTCTAGGCCAGGAAATTAGGTAATTCTCTCCTAGAGGAATTTTTTTTTTTTTTTTTTTTAATGCAAGGCAATACATGAAGACTTAAAGGGATTTCTCACCAAACACATTAGAAAGTTTGAGTCTTGTACAGGAGATACCTTCTCAGGGAGTGTTGGAGAAAGAAATACTCTCAGTTTTTGAACATGCAAGTGGGAGACTTGTCCCTCTAGTGAAATTGGTGGAATAAGAACAAGGGAGGCCTAGAATATAGCTCTTATCCAAACTCTGTGAACCCAGTTGGATATATGGATTGAGATCTGTATATCACTTATAGGAGGCATTAGTAACTGGAGTACACCAAAGTGAGAATTCCTAGCATTGTAACATCTTGAAAATTTTTACTGCATTTATTCTGCATAACATTTGTGGGTAAAATTTGATCAAAAACCTCATATTTTTTCTTCTGGAGCCCTTCATCTACTATGTATACTGCCTCACAACCTATCCTAAACCCCTACTCTTTGCCTTTTCAGAGGAGAAAAACCTCATTCTCTCCCTGACTTTGATGACATTTTAGCTACTGTATAAAGCAGAAAAGGGGCATGGGGCATGCCATATATTAATGGACTTAATTTAGTTGGAGCGAGGGCAATATTAAGGCAGGAGAGAAGGATGTTAAGATGGGTACAAACATAGGTAAATATTCCTCATCTCATTGCTTCTTTAAATTAGGTCTTATATAAATTATGTTTTTTGTAAATTCAGAGGTTCAATTATCTATTGGGAATAAGGAGGAGAAAAGGAGAAATTTAGTAGATAAAATTTGAAATAGATGTTATGGAAAATGGGAGATTAAAGTAAATGAGAAATATAGTAGGATTGCCAAACATTTTTGATAGTCTATTAGAGTCGTAATTAAATCATTAATTTAGAGTAGAACCAATTTTCCTCATATATTACTTTCTCTCAGTGTTCTCTCATCTTCTCAGGTAAACTGTCCAACACAATGACACAAAGACACAGCAAATGAATATTAAAGTATGGGTTAAAATTGACTTCTTTTCATTCTATCCCATATGTTTAACAACTTTGTACTAAAATATATGTGTATATAACATATATGTGTATATACTTAGAAGTTACAGCCCTTATAGTGAAGAGTATTATTAAAGTATGTTAATCTTATATCAATTAATAAAAAAACCTAGACACATTTAGAAACTCTCACCATCGATCAAGTTTTCTTTAGTACACCTTGCTTTATATACATTAAATACTAAAAATGCTTTTTACAAAAACAAAATATTTTATAATCCTTCTTACCTTTAAGGTTTAATGTTTACTATTGGAGTTACAGAAAAATTATGAAAATGCTTGAAACTTTGCACCAAAGACAATGGTTGCAAAAGCTTGTTATTGAAATGGAGCAATGGGTTGAAAAAATAAAAAAATGAATTGAAAATCAATCAGCATCTCTTTCTCTCCACCTTCCCCCAGGCTTGTGGAAGATAGAGTTTGAGAATTACCTACCCTTTCTTTAACATGTTTTGTATAGCACGTATGAAAAGAAATCATCTGAATATCACTATGAATTATTTATTCTCTCTAATCCAAATTTAAACTGAGACCAACTATAATTTACCTAAAAATACTAAGAACTGGTGAGTCATAAATTACACAAAAATCCCATGTAAATGTGAATACTTTTAAAAAAGAAACCTATCGGGGGGTGGGGCACTGTGGAAAAGACTTCTAAACAAATGTCAGCAAATTTTTGACTAGAAGAGGGATTGATAAAAATGGAATACTCAAAAGCAGTTTCCAAAAGCAGATGGAGATTCAAATTAATAAAAACCAAAACTATCTATTAATTAGAACTCTACAATAGAAAATAAATTGCTTTGCAGAATTCATACTCCCAGCTAACCAAAATATTCATGCAGGAGCCAGAGAAACTGGCTGGAACCTTTAAAGTAGATACCTGCTTTAGATAAGAGTTGAGAATAGAAAATCAACACTAATACTTCATGCCTTTCTAAATTGACTTTTCAGTAACGAAAAGTGATTCTGGAATATCAATGTCCATGTAGGGTATAGAAAAAAACTTTAAGAGGAAAAGACTTACAGCAGGAAAACCAACAAAAATGCTAATTGTTATTTAAGTTAATTATTAAGTCATTAAAAATAATCATGTCCCCTGATTTGGAAATCTGAATTGTGATCACAGCTTTGTGAAAATCAGTCATGTTAGTGTATTATTGATGGTTTGAACTCCCAATTATGAAAGGCTCAGAAGACAGCTAATGGCTCCTATCACATGAATTTGTAGAGAAAATTAAATATAATACTTAATGAAGCATAGAGGCTATTAGTGCTATTACCTATAAACACTTGCAGAAAATGAAAAAGAGGATTAGTTTTGTGTTGCTCCAAACCCTCAAGTGACATATAGCAAGGTCAACTGGAAAGGATGAGGAAATATTAGAATGTTGTGAACAGACAGTAATAGCGTTGAATTATAAACAGAAACAACCCTTAAAAAGAAGGAAATATAATTCTGCTTAGGACATTCTTTTTTTTTTTTTAATTTTATTTATTTATTTATTTATGGCTGTGTTGGGTCTTCGTTTCTGTGCGAGGGCTTTCTCTAGTTGTGGCAAGCGGGGGCCACTCTTCGTCGCGGTGCGTGGGCCTCTCACTATCGCGGCCTCTCTTGTTGCGGAGCACAGGCTCCAGACGCGCAGGCTCAGTAATTGTGGCTCAAAGCCCCAGGA
This sequence comes from Balaenoptera borealis, assembly GCF_965194805.1. Classification (NCBI taxonomy): domain Eukaryota; kingdom Metazoa; phylum Chordata; class Mammalia; order Artiodactyla; family Balaenopteridae; genus Balaenoptera; species Balaenoptera borealis. The sequence goes on along the minus strand of NC_138861.1, from coordinate 89,861,073 downwards.
CATTCTTTTTAAAGAGAGTACATATTCAAAGATTACCATGAATACTTCCATGATTTCAGACATAAGAAAAAAATAGCATCATGACTTTAATTTTATCTTGGGTCATTCTAAACTTTATATTACTTAAAGAAGGTAAAATGGATAGTATATTAGTCAAGATTCTCCTGAGAAATAGAACCAATAGGAGATATACAGATCTTCCTTGACTTATGATGGGGTTACATCCTAATAAGGCCATCATAAATTGAAAATATTGTAAGTCAAAAATGCATTTAAGGGGGGCTTCCCTGGTGGCGCAGTGGTTGAGAGTCTGCCTGCCAATGCAGGGGACACGGGCTCGAGCCCTGGTCTGGGAGGATCCCACATGCCGCGGAGCGGCTGGGCCCATGAGCCACAATTGCTGAGCCCGCGCATCTGGAGGCTGTGCTCCGCAACAAGAGAGGCCGCGATGGTGAGAGGCCCGCGCACCGCGATGAGGAGTGGTCCCCACTTGCCGCAACTGGAGAGAGCCCTCGCACAGAAACGAAGACTCAACACAGTCATAAATAAATAAATAAATAAATAAATAAATAAATAAATAAATAAATAAAAGAACGTGAATTTCTTAAAAAAAAAAAATGCATTTAATACATCTAACCTACTGAACATTATAGTTTAGCCTAACCTACCTTAAACGTGCTCAGAACATTTCCATTACCCTACAGTCGGGCAAAATCATCTAGCACAAAGCCTATTTCATAAAAAAGAATATCTCATGTAATTTATTGGATACTGTACTGAAAGTGAAAAACAGAATGGTTATATGCGTACAGAATGGGTTTGAGTGTATCATTTGTTTACCATTGCGATCACATGGCTGACTGGCAGCTGCAGCTCACTGCCAGTGCCCAGCATCATGAGAGTAGCATAATGCATATTGCTAGCCCAGGAAAACATCAAATTCAAAATTCAAAGTACAGTTTCTACTAAATGCATATCATTTTTGCATCTTCATAAAGTTGAAAGATCGTTAAGTCAGGGATCATCTGTCTAGATATCTCCAAGTATTAATAAATATATTTATTTATAATTGGCTCACACAATTATGAAGACCAAGAAGTTTCATGATCTGCAGTCTTCGAGCTGGAGAACCAGGAAAGCCAGTGGTGTAATTCAATCTGAGACCATAGTCTCGAGAACCAAGATGCCTATGTCTGAAGGCAGGGGAAGATGGATGTCTCTACTCAAAGAAAGATCGAATTTGCCCTTCTATCGCCTTTTGTTCTATTCAGACCCTGAATGGATTGTTTGATGCCCATCCACATTGGTCAGAGTGATCTCTTTACTTAGTTTACCAATTCAAATGCTAATCTCTTCCAGAAACCTCCTCACAGACACATTCAGAAATGTTTTACCAGCTATCTGGGTGCCTCTCAGTACAGTCAGGTTGATGCATAAAATCACATAATAGGTAGTTAAGTCAGAACATAGACTTTTAATCTGGATCAACCTGAATCGAACTCATGTCCTAGTACTGGGATGCTGGCCAATTGAATACATCTCAATAGATCACTTTTAAACAATAATGATGGTAACTTCTATAAAATGAGAATAATAAAGTGTTTGAACTGACACCTTTATTGAAGAGACAATAAAGAGACTATAAAAGTCATCTCAGCAATAAATAACAAACAAGTTTCATCTTTATTGGGAACTCTAAATAATTGACACTGATGGCCCAGAGCATTGTATGGAAAGTTTGAGTCACTATTGAAACTTAACAATGAAAAATATAATCATCAATTAACAGTGTCTGTCCTGGACACAGGATAGGAAGGTGTGTGTACTATGGATTTACCAATCCCAGTCTCTTGTAAGGGTCTCTCTCCTTTGAAACTTCTCACCTCTGTCTTACAAAACAAAAAACTGAAACCTAGAGAGATCATATGTCTGATAAGAAGGAATGTGGGACTAGCTGTTAATCTTTCTATTATTATCATAGTTTATTCCATTTTTGTTGCTACTTCTTGGATTCTTTTTTTTTTTTTTAAAGGGAGGCTCCTTTATTTATTTATTTTTATATTTTATTTTTGGCTGTGTTGGGTCTTCGTTTCTGTGCGAGGGCTTTCTCTGGTTGCGGCGAGCAGGGACCACTCTTCATCGCGGTGCGCGGGCCTCTCACTGTCACGGCCTCTCTTGTTGCAGAGCACAGGCTCCAGACGCGCAGGCTCAGTAGTTGTGGCTCATGGGCCCAGTTGCTCCGCAGCATGTGGGATCTTCCCAGACCAGGGCTCGAACCCGTGTCCCCTGCATTGGCAGGCAGATTCTCAACCACTGCGCCACCAGGGAAGCCCTTCTTGGATTCTTAAAGTAATAAAATAAATTTATTTTTGTATGTATTCCTCTAGAATTCAATCTTATCACTCAATTTCTCTCTATTCCAGTATTATCAATTTAAATTGAGTGAGCACATTTTATTTATTATTATGCTATTGTAAAAAAAAGAAATAAAACTACTGAGGGTTGAATGTTTAAGTTAAAACTCTTATGTTTAGTAATAATGTCAATAAGGCACTGTGATTATAAAGAACACTTAAAAATCAAATGGAAAGAGATGAGACATAATCAAGAGACTTGAACTTATCTTTTTTAAAATCTTTGATATTTACAACAAGCTAACAAGAAACAATTTCATTTTGACAAAATCACATTATTTCAACCTACATTTAATTTGAGTAACTCCTTTGAGTTACTTACCATTCCAACAAATTTAAATTCATGATATGGTGTCCCACAGATAGAGCATAACTATAACACATTGGTTATTTCACCTTTTCCTAGGATCAGTGTATGAGTGCCTTCTGCTCTTGCTTTATTGGCAAGTACACTATCCCTTGAAATCCAATAGGAACCATATCTCCTTATGGGCCAAATGGCTGATTTTTAAAGAGGTAAATGGCAACTTCTTTCATCATATCCTGAATGACAACCTGTGTTTCCCTTCTCTTGTTCCATAATATTCCCTCTGTTCTTAAACACATATGTTTTCTTGTGTTATCCCAGTCTTTTCTGTGGATCTTCTACCGTGTATATTGTGAAGTCACAGGGAACCCTCCCTTTTGCCAAACAGTTAAAGCAGTGATCTCTGGGGGGAGATTGGAAAAAAATAATAATTTTTAATTTTGACTTTGTTTTATACAATTTATATACTCATATTATTTTAAAATAATATAGTATATTTACTTTTAGAAAAATGGAATATTTTTATAAAGTTTGCCTTTGTACTTTAAATTTCTATGCAGTTTTTCTTGGCTCTTTATGGAAATATTAATGAAACATCACAATGAATGGTACATAATATTATTCATGAGATTCTAATGAGAAGCATGATATATCTATTACTTATTTGATATTAAGAAGATATTTTATAGACTTATATTCAGAGCTTAACATAATTTTGTTATTTCATTTTCATATCTCTTAGCTTTACACTTAGGCAATTTCTTTTAGATTTTGCTCTCAGAATCATAATATGCATCTTTAATTTATCATAATATATTTAACATTAGTACTGTACTATTTCATGTAAAATGTAAGAAACTTGCAAAAGCAGTTTTAATATGCTCTATTCATAGTACTTTGTCATACATATTACATCAACTTATGTTACAAACCTCATAATACAATATTATAATTGTTTCTGAAAGCAGTACTATATTTTTAAAAATAGAGATAAATCTACATTATGCATATCGCTATGTATATTTACCATTTTTGGCATTCTTTACTTTTTCTTATAGATCTGAGTTTCCATCTGGCTATTTTCTTTTAGCCTAAATCCCTTCATTTAGTACTTCTTATGTGCAGATTTGCCAGCAAAGAATTATCTCACTTTTCCTTTATAGGAAAATGCCTTTATTTTACCTTCATTTCCAAAGGATATGTTTGCAGGATATAGAATTTTTCAATGACAGAACTTTGATCCCTTTCAACACATTAAAGTTGTGATTCTACCATTTTCTGTTATACATGTTCTCTAGTGAAAATTCAGCCATTATCTTTATGTCCTCTATGTAATGTCTTTTTGTCTCTGGTTGCTTTTAAGATTTTTACTTTTTTAATTTATTTTATTTATTTATTTATTTATGGCTGCGTTGGGTCTTTGTTTCTGTGCGAGGGCTTTCTCCAGTTGTGGCAAGCGGGGACCACTCTTCATCGCGGTGCGCGGGCCTCTCACTATCGCGGCCTCTCTTGTTGCGGAGCACAGGCTCCAGACGCGCAGGCTCAGTAATTGTGGCTCACGGGCCCAGTTGCTCCGCGGCATGTGGGATCTTTCCAGACCAGGGCTTGAACCCGTGTCCCCTGCATTGGCAGGCAGACTCTCAACCACTGCACCACCAGGGAAGCCCAAGATTTTTACTTTTTAATCTTCAGTTTTATATTACTTGACTATGATGTGCCCAGGTATGGTTTTCTTTGTTTTTATTCTGTAATTGTGCCTTGAAAATCTCAGATCACAAGTTGTAGTCTTTGAATAATTTATATAGAACTTTTTCTTTAGGTTTAGAGGTTACTTGTCTTCTGTACATGGAAGACAAAATAATACCCTAACTCCATACCTACCATTCACACTCTGTTCTCTAAGGTAACCACCACCTGGTGAATATATTTTCTAACTTTTATTTATGCTCATAAACACACATATGCTTGTTTTAAAAAATTAATGTTACACTTATTGCTCTGTACTTGGTGCTCATCATTTAATGAAATATTATAACTATCATTCCAGGTAAATAGTTAATACTTAAGAAATGTCTAGACCATTTTATTAAATAGTGGCATGCTGTTCCATATTAGGTAATTAGCATAATTAATTAAACCATTCCTTTATGAATATTCAAGTGGTTTCCAGTTTGTTACCACTTTGTTTAATTATAAGTAAAGGTATGACTATACTTGTGTTTTAGAAAGACCACTCCATATCCAGAAGACAGGAAATCTTAAACTTAAAGGAAAAGTCAGCTATATAAAAATTATTTACAAAGTGGACTTAAAGATTTGAAGAAATCATTTGGAAGGAAATAATATGTACACTAAGACTAGCTGGGACAGAAAGGCAAAGGAACATTCTAGAAAAATACTTCTGTATGGGCACATTTTTGTGGGTGAGTACAAACAGTTTGTTATTGAAAACTTGAAATTGGAGACAGGAACCGATAGAAGATGACATCTAACTAATATTCATGGTCCAGACAGTAAAAGTCCCACAAGTGAGTTTGTTCCGTGGACTACAGTTTTTTGCTGACTTTTTCTGTTTCAAATATATCAAAATAATACTGTTATTTAAACTTGTGTGTTTTCATTCTTTTCCTTGGTCTGTGAAAGGAGCATAATTCAACTCAGTTTTACTTTTCTTCAGATTCCTAAGGGTATTCTCATTTATAAAGCAGAAAAGAAAATGAATGTGGGTTAAATAATCATTTAATGTGAAATACAACTATCAATTACAGAAATTCATTAATTAAAGTAAATATTTGCCAACAGTTCTATATCCTTGCATTATTTTCAAGATTTTCTATCAAAGCACACTCTTTAAATTTTATATGTTAATCAGAATGTTTACCGTTTAATTTTGCCCATCATTGCTTTCTATTTAGATTTTGAAATCTTTTTCCACTATAATTTTGAAGCAATTAGCTCACAAGAAAAAAAAAAAGTAATTTGCAGATTTGTGTAACTGCACAGATGTTAATCTGCTACACTAGGAAGAAAACAATAGCAAGATTCTAAGATTTTCCTTCAAAGAGAAAATAAAGAGACAAGAACATGCACACATTAAGTTGTTCTTCACTTGATAATTCCTGTAAGTCTATTTAAAAATTGCATACAGTAGATTGAGCTTAATAAAAGTGTGGTACTGAAAATTGTTCCTGAGCTCCTGAGATTAGTCTAAGCAACTTTTAGAAAACTAATTAGTATATGGGAAAAAATGTAATTAAAAAAGACATACTAAGCCATTGTGGATGATTTACTGTTTTTATTTCTTACTCTTACATGAACTTAAAGACAGAAAATCAAAAATAAAGAAATTATTTTTCATTCAGCTGTACCAAAGTTTAAGAACTTAAATTTGAAACAGCTTTATCAGTTGACTTTTCTCTGTTGAGAGGGTTTTAAATAAATTCAGTTGTGAAGACCATTACAAAGGTGGACATAAACCTCAAATTTTATACAAGTATTTAATTACTCCTAACCAAACTGCCCCTCAACTTGTTCTGAAACATTCTTATGAAAAGGATACTGTACATTACATATATACATTTATATTAGAGAGAGGCTCCATTAAGTGTTTTAATTTAATATTCATTGAAATTATCTGCATGTATAAATTAAATAATTTTTAGTGTGTATATTATTTTATTATTCTGCATATCTGCTCTTCCAAGTACTGATCTACTGACATTATTGGTCTGTACACATAAAAATATCAATTCTGTTGACAAAATTACATTTAACTAATTGGTATCATTATTACTTTATCTAATAAATAGTTTTGAAATGTACTAGATGAATTGCATGACGTTATACTACCTAGTCATTATTAAGACATCTTCCCACTTCTTTCCATCATTGATTCTTAAGGAGTTTTCCTCTCGGCCTGCTCTTATGTCATATTTTTAATAAAGTGGCAAATACATGACCTTATTCATCCTTGACTGTGAGGTACAATGGCAAACCAGGATTTCCACTGGGATGCTATGGCTGGCATCTTCAAAAGTAAGGTCAGATTACCAATGATGGAACTTTAGAAGTTTCAGAATTCAAGTTCACCCTGGATAAGTTTGGATGCTTATCTGAAGCTTATTCAAACCTTCTGAATCAGTAAAATTGAGCTGTAAATGTCACAAAGCAGACTTTCTCATGAGATTTACTGTACTTTAACTTCTGTTCCAAACTAGGAAAACCAAGAGGATATTTTCTCTTGCAATGTCCTTGTGGCTGTTTTTCAATCCATAAATCAAAGGGTGAGAATGGAAATGCAAGGGAAAAAATGGACAGAATCTAAATTTACTTTCATATTTATATATATGTGTGTGTGTGTGTGTGTGTATTTACATGTATGGAGATTTTATAAAATGCAGTTGGCAAAATTGGAAAACATTCTATTCTTATTAAATTTTTCAAACCTAAAATGTGTCTGGGTCCAGTTTTCTCATTCAATGAGTATGTGGAATTAATAGAATTTATGTCATTAATGGGTTTTCAAGATCAGTCAAAGAATCAGTCTATGAAACTGCACTTCTAGTCTCTAAAAAGCCATCCCACCAATGTGGATATTGAGCAAATCAGGAAGGAACATTTAATACCTAAGCTCCTTCAAATCTTATGCCGAGAAGAAATAATATAAATTCAGGACCAATGTCATATGTCTATAATTTTAGTTATATATCTACATAAAATTTACATTTTTACATATTTTTATTTCAAATACTGGTAATTAAGTGGAATGCTTGGCATAGTGACTGATAGTAGTAACATAAAGGTAAGTAAATCAGCTAGTGGGCACACTTCCTGCATTTGCCTGTCAAGGTTGTCACTTTTTTGCCCTTGTATCTTGGCAGCCAACAGAATCTAAGAGCCTCTGGTTCCTAATCTGTAAATACAGATAATGATAACAATTAATTCATTAGTGTTGGTGAATTTAAGAGATAAGCGCTAATCTCTTAGCACAGTGTCAAGCATAAAATTAGTATTAATGTCATTATTATTATTTATCTAAACTTATTTCTCTATGCTTATATTAAATATTGTGCCCTATGTGTCATGAAGTGTAGAGTAGGGCTTATAATATTTTAGCTTCCTACATTCAGAATATTACATTTTCTACAAAATATCTTTCTTTGAGAGCCTTGTCATCTCTCTACTACTCTCTACTATTCCACTTTTCTGTCTTTCAATATCCTTCCAGTTATTCCGTACTCATTCATCAAGGACATAAACTTGTGTACCAATTCATACATAAATTCTTACAGATACCCTGTGAAATGTGTCAACAACAGGAACTCTCCCAATTTTGAAATCACTAATTTCTGAGTCCAACCAACCATCTCTCTAGGTCCTTTACTCCCTTGTTTCATGACATCTTACTTCCAAAGCTGTAATTTTAGATCATTCAAACTGATTAGCCCATTGCAGCACTTCCCCAATACTTTGAATGATGAATGCTTATGGAAATGTCACCCAGGTATGTGAAATAGACCACAATCATCTATGTCCTTAATGATATCTATCCGTTCCATCAGCCTTTCTTTTACAATTACCACTTCATTAATTTGACAAATATTTGTTTACTCTTTACTCTGGGGCAGACTGTTCTAGCCTCCAGGAATGCAGTAGTGCGCACAAGTTACAGAGTGCTTTCCCTCTCAGAGTTGAGTGTCTGTTGTGAGAAACCTAGTTTTAACCAACAATCACACAATTAATGTACTTATACATTGCATGAGTGTTATGAGCCAAAGGCAATGAAAGTAGGGTAAAATCAAATAAAAACCTATTTTAAAAGGAATGGTAAAAAAAAAAAAAAAAAAAAAAAAAAAAAAAAAGGAATGGTAGTCATCTTTGAGGATTTAATACTTAAACTGAGACTTAAGGCTGAGAAGAATGAGTAAGGTATATGAGAATGAAGCGTGGGCAGAATGAGAATGTCAGGTGGTAAAAAGAGCATGCAACAAAACCCTGAGATGGAAGAATTTGTTATAAAGTAAGGGGGTGTTTGGAAGGAAAGCCAGGGCCATATCACATAAGTCATTTTTTATAAATACAGAAATAATCCCTACTGGATTGGAATGAGAAACTGGAATAAAAACCTAATGAATTACAGGATAAAAATATTTTTTTAAGATCATTCTGACTGTTGTTTGCATGAACAAAGGCTGGAGTGGAATCAAGATGACAAATTAGAGTGCTATGACAGTACCTTAGGTGAAAAAGAAAATAAAATGTCTCTAGAATTAGAGATGTATTTTTGCAGATAAGACTGAATTGGATGTGAGGTTGAAAGAGTGGGTGGAATCAAGGATGACTTCCAGGTTCACTTCCTGAGCAACTCCATGAGCACTATTGGCATTTACTAAGATAAAAAAGGCTGGAGGAGAAGCACATTGTGATGGTGGCATATCATGAGTTACTCAGACCTCTATGTCAGTTTCAGACCCCCACCTAGAATCTCAAATCCCAAGACTCTGACAATGTGGTGGGGATTCATGTATCTGTACTTCCACTTCAGATCTCTAATACCTAGTTGCTAGCTCACTGTGTTTTTTATCTCATTGGTCCCCAGTAGTCAACATGTTCAAATCCAACCATTTTGGTTCCTATTCTCACACACACACACATACAAATATATATCTATATATACATATATCTATATCTATATCTATATCTATCTATATCTATATCTATATATCTATATCTATATCTATATCTATATCTATATATGCATCTATGTTCCATATATCAAAAAAGAATAGTAAAATCTGTTCCAAAACCACAATTCACTTCATGGATATCACTGTACGTTTTAATAGTGTGATATATTTTTCAGGGTATTTTTTAATTCACAGTCATACCTCTTCATATGTCATGGTTACTAGATACTATAGATGTAAATGCTAAGTTACAGAAAAATGCAGAACAAAGTTTGGAATAAACAAATGATTCATTTATTGAAGGCTCCAAACCTAGATCAGTTAGATCTAGTATCAAAGATTTGGAATTCTGACTGTAAATTTAGCAAAAATCTACAATCTATATATACAAGCTATATCTATATTTGTAGTCAAAGTTCTTACATTACAGTTCTAGCCCTATGCTGGCCATTAATTAATTTGTGATTCAGTAAAAATATAGCGTAAGGTTATATGCAGCAGATACTGCAAAAGACACTGGAGATTTATAACTGGAAAAACTCAGTCTATGAACCCAAAGAGCTTTTTATCTTTATTTCCTGAGCTCTGATAAGCCACTTAACATTTCTCAGTCACAGTGTCTTAAGCTTTAAAGTAGGGTAGAAAATAATATTTGCTTTATATATATTGCATACATACGAGTGTGTGTATAAGAGAGAGAGAGGGAAAGAGGGAGGGAGGAAAGATCATACACATTATTTTTAAGAAATGTTTTAATCTGATTTGATTTAACAATAAAATCAATTGAAGTTTGAAATTCTAGGTATTTTTTTATGTACTAGTAATGTCAAATGTTCTTCATCACTCCCTTTTCAGAGTAGTATTCAGTAGAAAATATCTACAAAAAAGTACAGTAAAGCAAGAGTACAGTGTGAAGATATCATATTGCTTTTTCCAAGCAAACTTCAGTTCTTGAAAGTTAACTTGAACAAGAGAAAAAAATAATTAGAAATATGGTCTGTGTTAGTAAAACATGATATGAACTTTAATGTTTATCAATAGAAATTTAGAAATTAAAGTTATGTATAGTTTAGAATATTAAAGAGTCATGAAGCATCTATACATCTGTAAACATTTTCCTATGTACTAGTAAATGAAAAAATCAGGTTTCAAGACAAAATATATAATAAGACTAGTGTTGATATTGAGAGAAAAAAATTATAAAAATTATTTTTGATTACGACCTAGAGGACTATTGACTATACTTTCAATGTTCTACACTTCTATATTTTTAGAAAGCTTTTTAACAGAATTCATTACTCTTGTAATAATAAAGATATTTTCATTAAAAATACACATTTCCTTGCTGCACAGCCTTTTTGTTAAACAACCCCAAACTACTTATAATTTCCTATAAAATATGCTAATTGTATATGATGAGCAATTCCTTCTCAAACTAGATAATGAAAAGATAACCTAAGAATGGGTTAAATTAGAGTAGCTTATTTCCCTCTATTGTGAAAATTAAAATGTAAGCCTCATTTGTTAAAAAAAAATCAGGAAATGTGTTATTATTTTCCAGGAGTACTATTGCTAAGTTTTACTATTCTATTTGATATTTTGTAAATAACCCTACAGTATCTATAGGCAAAGTTCCATAACCTGAGGAGAACTGCAATATAGTAGATACCTATATGACCGGAAGACGACTACCTAAAAACTTAGAAATGTATAACATGTGGCGTAGAACTTTCTATATTATGAGTACTTCCTGACCCAGAACCATTCAGTTCTGTGTCCCAGGGTACAATAACTTACCCTTGAAGGAATCACTCGGATGAGTCACAAAGAATTGGATTCAAAAGGCTAGAAAGACTAAGAGGGCTCTTTTTATTAAAGGGCTTATTTTAGTACTATTTACTTCCTGCTGATCTTTTATAAATATTTCTAGTCTCATAAATCTTCTTAGTCTCCTCTCAATCTCTTTTTCATATGTTAATATATTTTAAGAAGGGGAAACTGATGCCAATTTTCTTCTGGTATTATTGCCTTAAGGAACAAAAAGAGAACACTCCAGCTTTAGGAAAATGAATGCTCATACAATGAATTGCATTAGTAAAGTAACACCACACTCTATACCTACAATTAGAGCAACAGTTATTTCTGTATTCCTATACAAATTGATAGAGTTAGTTTATTTATGAATTTACTATCCCAAATGCTTTTTTTCCACAGTCATTTTTTATCATGAGAAAACATAGATAATTCCCAAAGGCTCTTAAATAACATTTCATAAGTGAATGAATAGAGTCAAATGCACAGCTTCCACTTTTTAGTCATTGAACAATTTTTTTTTTTTTTTTGCTATGTTGAGGTTATCTGAGGGTGAACTGAAAGGAAAAAGAGAGAAAAGAATTAAGAATAGAACACTCATTTCTCAGTACCTTGACCTTCCTCCATTTGAGAGCCTCAGCACTTCTCCATTGCCTCATGTTGGGCTCCATCTGTGGGTTCCAAAATTCTAATAACTCTTATTATAAAAATTTACTCCTTCAGATCTCTCAATTCTTACTTTCATTTAACCTCCTTTCAACTCAGTAAATCTTCTAATGCATGGCCTTTCCTTTCTCTTTGAGTCTCACTTTCACAGCACTAGCTACTAGTCTCAACTTATTCTGAATAAACTACCTTATTTTTCCATCAATTCAATTCTCTCACACTGATAACTTCAAATACCTAAGCTTCTTGTTCATCCACACTAGTGGGTGGCCTTATTTCCTCAGAATCCAGTCAATGCCCATTCTTATTCTATTTAGGAAAAAAAAATAAGTACATTAGTTTCTCATGTCTGTTTTAACAAATTACCACAAAGCTTGGTACCTAAAACAGTATACTTCTCTTGAAAAAATCACACTTTTTAGGGTCATCCAAAATCAGTTTTCCTGGGCTGAAATCAAAGTGACAGAAGGGCCAGTTTTCCTCTAGGGAGTCTGGGAAGATCAATTCCTTGTCTTTTCCAGCTTTCAGCTACATTTTTTACATTTCTTGGCTCATGGCTCTTTTCTTCATCTTCAAAGACAGCAGCATAGTATCTTGCTTCAATTCCTACATTGTCTTCTGTCTCTGTAGTCAAATCACCCTCAGCTTCTGTCTTATGAAAACACTCTTGATTATATTTATGGCCCACCTCGATAATTCAGGATTATCTCACCATCTCAATAGGCTTAATTTAATCACATCTGCAAAATTCCTTTTGCTACAAGATTCCAGGGGTTAGGACCTGGATATTTTGGGAGGCCATTAGTCATCCTACCAAAATCCAGTTAGTTTTCACTGCTGGAAAAAAATTATAATTGTGTTGGTGGGTGCTATTACAAATCCTTGGTCTTCAGTTTCATTTAAATCTCCAACCACTGCCATCATTCTACTTTATGGTGAATTAAGAGTCCCAAGGTTCACTGTACCATTTCCTACCTCAGTTGCACTGGATGACTTATCCATAGGGTTACTTTAGTAAAATCTCTGCAGCCAGTACCTCATATTCTATTCTAATTCTTGGATTAGGATTATTTAGTCAAGCATACAAACAGAATTTTGGACCTGTCCTGATCTCTTGTATTCCCTCTACCCTACTCTTCTGTAAGATTTCAGTGTTCCATATTTCAGAAAAAATGAGAATATCTGAAACATATTATGCTCTTTCATACTTTTTCACTTGTGATTTCTTCTTTCAGAAACTTCTCTTTGCATCTCACTTAAATGATTCTACCTTGATTATTTCCAAGTCATAATCTGGTATTTCCACTTTTTGATTAAATACTTATAAGTTAAAAATTAACATAGACTATTACCCAATAACATGTGACACCTCAGCCTTTTTTATTAAACAGTAATATTACCAAAGTATGACATAAGTTTTTATGTAGTCCACCATGCTCAAGCAGAGTACTCGAAATCATTTCTACTACCATGAAACTTCATGCTGCAAGCCATACATCTCAATAAGAAAAATCTTCAGTCATATTTTTAAAGAGGTAATATGTTTAATTAATTTAAAAAGAAGAAGAAGATGTGTATAGTTTGGGAGGATGAATTAATTCATCTATGCTCTAGAGAAAGCAAAGATTTGCTTTGCTAAAAAAAAAAACAAAAAACAAAATCTATACCTAAGGATAATGGGAAATAATGTTAAGATGACTTCTGCAGAGAGAGCCTTCACAGTAAGCTATAAAAATTTGAAACAGAAGACAGTAAGAGTCAACGTACAGCATGGGAAAATTTTCATAGTATTTATATTGATCAGAGGGAAAATTTTATTGAATAAAAATAGGTAAATAGGGGCTTCCCTGGTGGCGCAGTGGTTGAGAATCTGCCTGCCAATGCAGGGGACACGGGTTCGAGCCCTGGTCTGGGAAGATCCCACATGCCGCGGAGCAACTGGGCCCGTGAGCCACAACTACTGAGCCTGCGCGTCTGGAGCCTGTGCTCCGCAACAAGAGAGGCCACGATAGTGAGAGGCCCGCGCACCGCAATGAAGAGTGGCCGCTGCTTGCCACAACTGGAGAAAGCCCTCGCACAGAAACGAAGAGCCAACACAGCCAAAATAAATAAATAAATAAATAAATATTTTTTTAAAAAAAATAGGTAAACATATTAGTTTATATACTATGTATAACAAATATTTTTAAGTGTTTTTAAAACTATACCTGCTATGGCATTTTTTAAAGCAAAGGCAGGGGAACAAAAGAATCCATTAAAAAAAAAAAACTACTGGCCAGGGATATGAAAATAAGGAAGTATACTTAAGGTATTTGGAGGTAGAAGTAGGAGAATAACTTGGCAATAAAACATATTTAAAATACAACCAGACTTCACATTCTTGTGTAAGATACACCAGGAAAGCTTGATGTAAATCTATATGGCGAGGAACCCCACTTCAATAGTTGGCTTCAGGAAGACTATAGATAGATATCAGGAATCTGTTTTTGTATTGTTTTGCTTTGTTGTGCTTTTTTTTTTTTTTTTAACAAGTCCTTATTATGATTCTGATGCACAACAAAGTTTGGAAGACTTTTTAGTAGTTTAGCTTTGTAGGGTTTAAAAGGATGAGAAGGGGCTAGAGGGAAAGGTATTTTAGACAGTAATAAAAATAGTCACCAATTATTTGAGCACTTATTTTTTGAATACACTCTTCAAAATCTTTATATATACTATCCCATTTATTTGTAACAATGCAATGTAGTATGCTCTTTATCACACCCATTTTATTGATATATAAACAGATAATCAAAAATATGAAGTAAATTGTCTTGAGTGATAATGTTGAATCAGCACTCAATTCTGGACATTAATACCAGAGTCATCACTTGGTAAATGTGGGAGAATGTTTTGCTGGTGACCTCAGATAACCAGCCCCAAAGGAAGTTTTAGAAAGGAGTAATGCAAGAGAGATGTGTAGGAAGGTTACCTGTACATTCTTTCCAAGAACATACATCTCTAATGTGATTACATGCATGACACAAATGCATAATCATTCAAAGTCCAAATTTGCTAAAATAAAACAGTGCAATAATGTAGTTTCTCTGTTGAGATGAAGAAATATGTATAAAAGTATCCACAAGTATTCACCCCACCAATGCCATCATCCTATATTTATAGCCTACCACCTGAGTAAAAGAGCTAAAAACCAAAAATGACATGAATAAAGTACCTAAATAAGACTTCACACTTAAAATGGATTTTATCAATCTGTCCAGTTTGTACTCCTAGTCAACAGCTTCAGAACAAATGCCCTTTAATTTTCTCATTTTTGATATGGGATTTAAACAACAGATTTAACAGTTGAGACTACTGATAGATTGGAGTAAAGAAAATTAACTTTGCAGTCGCAGATTTTAGAAATATATGTATATGTACGTGTTTATCTCTCTCTTTCTTTCTCCCCCTAGGGTGCAGTGAGCACTGAAATCTAGAGACAGAAAATACTGTAAAAAAGTTTACAGGATCCAATGAGACCCCACACATGAAAGCATTCATTTTTCAATCCCCGTGGCTATTTGTTTGCTCTCATAGATGTTTTTCAAGCTTTAAGAGATTATGATTAAATAAGATTTTACCAAGAGAAATCTCAGCTCTTAGCTTCAAAAGTCATCATGAAAATACTATGCTAGCTGCCAAATTCAGTTGGCACTACTGAACTGTGCTTTCACTTTCAAAATTTCAATTTCACTGTTAAGAAAAACAGATGACACAAATTTTCTATTTTACAGTAAAGCAAAAGACTGCCTAAAACAGTCTTTCCCAAACTGTATGCCAAGGAGCATGGTTACACAGGCTTTTAATACCAGAAAACAGATTTTTTTAAGGCAAATACATTTAGGAAATTCTAGGTAAAAAAACTAAATAAATTGCTTTTCTGTATTACTTAGCAGAACCATATGAAGAGCTTTTGTTAATCACTAAAGGAGTGGGGAGTAAAACATGCAGTCTTTTCTAAACACATTTTTATACAGAATTCTTGCTATTCTACAATATCTCAAAAGAGCATTTCCTCAGAAGACACATTTTAATTTCCTACAATTTCAATTGATACACAATATCAGATAGAATACTTACTTTACTGCATTTGATTTCAAGATTTATAAAACTATTACAGGGATTTTTCCCCAAAAATTGTGACTAGAAGATGATAACTATTCTCACACATACATATCAATAACCATTACTAAATATTTCAGTAGGCTTCTAATGTTCCTATCTGCCCTTTTGCCCTATACTGCTTTTATCCACTCTTGAGGGAAACTACTTATTCCCTACTAAAATTATATGTAAGTATTGAAGACTTTAAGTGCAGTTCTTCTTTAAGTACCATTGTGTGGATATACAACCTACTGATGACCTATCATAGTACCACATCAGTCATTCACACTGATGGTTGCATATGTATTGGGCAGTCATGGGGTAGAACAAGAGAACATCAGTTGTTCTACCCAGCATAGTATTCATCCTATCATCATTTTGTTGGTGGGAATTACTTGTCTGCATAAGAATCATGTGATATATTTGGGCTAACTCAACCCACCTGATCATATAACTGGAACCAATTCCCTACAGTCTAAGTATGATTATGTAAAAAAATGTGGGGTCAGAGTTGAGAAAGAGAGAGAGAATTAATCTTGGCTCTAAAATTTATTTGAATAAGAAACTCAAAGCCATATTGCATAAAGTTTCAGTGGTGAACAGAGATAATTAATTGTGCACTGTACTGTCAGGGTCAAGAACTGGTTTATACTCTGGTCATTAGTAATTTCTTCCAACTCTCTAGTGAGCTATTTTGCAGAACACACGTGTGATTGCCATTTCATTGTGCTCTTGATGACAATAAAATATGTATCTTCTAACTGTGCTATTTGACAACAAATATTTCCAGGAGCTCTTTGTATTTTTCACTCCAAACATAATTGTTATGATCAGTTTCATAAACTTTTCAAGAAAAATGTGACTTTTAACACCTTTCAATATCATACTTGAGTGATGATACTATGGTGAAACAATTTACAACAAAGTTAAAAAATTTAATATTGGAAAGCAATATTTTATGTGTATTCTGGAGAAAAACTCATTTGACTTCTTAAAAAGGGCACTCTATGCCTTATTTGAAAAATGACTCAACATATTGATGACTACTAGAGATAATTTCGTAGCACAAGAGATGATGTTTAAATGGGTTACATTTCTTAAAAATATTTATTTTCGTCTTGTTGACATTTTTCTTTTTTATATCCTTTCCATTTTTAGTTGCTGATAAGACTTCTTATCATTAGCATATCAAAATTCATATTTTAGTTATAGGTTTCTGTTCAAGAATGGTTCATTTAATCTTTTTCATTCATTGAACAATTTTAACCTCAAAACTCATTTGATTTGCTTCTCCATTTTATTCAGTCTTTTCCTCCAATATTACCTTTACTTAGAGATCTTCCAATGACCACCTTACTTAAAATAATCATTCTCTATCACTCACCATCTTTTTACCTTGCTTTACATTTCTGTACAGTAAATACTATGTGAGATGTTGTTACATATTTATTTATTTAACTAGTTATTGTGTTTCTTCCCACTAGAACATAAGGTTCTTGAATTTGGAAACTTTGTCTTGTTCACTGTTGAATATTTACCTCTGGGCACACAGTAAGTTCTCCATTAATTTTACTTTCTTAATGGCTAAATTGTAGTATTCATAACTACTCAATGAAGAAATGTATTTTTATTTTTAATTGAACACCTTTGGAGTGGTTTAAATATTTT
This sequence comes from Balaenoptera borealis, assembly GCF_965194805.1. Lineage (NCBI taxonomy): Eukaryota > Metazoa > Chordata > Mammalia > Artiodactyla > Balaenopteridae > Balaenoptera > Balaenoptera borealis. The sequence continues at coordinate 89,843,380 of NC_138861.1, read as the reverse complement.
GTGAATTGAGAAGCTAGAGCAACACAATAGTATACATGAAAAATGGTAATTTAAAAAGTGTAAACTCTAACATGCAAATGCTATGGAACTGTATTGGTTAAGACGAACTGTATCTTATTGATGAAATGTCAACTGATACATTAAATTTTTGTAGCATATGTTCCACCTTTAAAAGCATAAATATCCTTAAGATAAGTCTTACATACCAAATTTGTAAAACAACTGCCTTTACTTGCCTTTCCTCTTAAACTAAGTTGCCTATGAGCCACTTCAGAGACCAATAGGGACCACCTGATTTTCATTGTCCACCTTTTGGAAAATATTTCCTCAAAACCAAAAAGTGGTTCTTTCTCATCTTTGCCTCCTCGGTATCTATAATAGTTTTCAGCACATATTAAGTGTACTTTAATGTTTCTTTTCAATAAATTAAGAAAGTAATAAACTAAAGAACATATGAGGGCTTCCCTGGTGGCACAGTGGTTAAGAATCCGCCTGCCAATGCAGGGGACACAGGTTCAAGCCCTGGTCCGGGAAGTTCCAACATGCCGTGGAGCAACTAAGCCCGTGCACCACAACTACTGAGCCTGCGCTCTAGAGCCCGCGAGCCACATCTACTGAGCCCGTGTGCCACAACTACTGAAGCCAGCCTGCCTAGAGCCCGTGCTCCGCAACAAGAGAAGCCACCGCAGTGAGAAGCCTGCGCACTGCAACGAAGAGTAACCCCTGCTCACTGCAACTAGAGAAAGCCCCTGCGCAGCAATGAAGACCCAATGCAGCCAAAAATAAATTAATTAAATAAATTTTAAAAATATATATGTGTGTGTGTGTGTATGTGTGTATATATATATATATATATATATATATATATATATATATATATATACATACATATATATACTGGTGAGGAAAATAGATTGATTATAGAATAGATTCCCTTTTGTTAACCCTAATGGCAGAATCACCATCTGCTTCTGATTTTTTTCCTTATCACTGCCCAGTTCTCAACAATGGAGGGGAGTAGGCAGGAGTATCATGATAATAACTAGATTCTCCATTTTCTATGTATATCTCTATTGTTAGAATATAATCTCAAAGGTCCAAATTGTGATTAAAGAAACTTCCTATTTTTCATCACCTTAAATAACATATACTATACATATTCTAATGATAATCATTTCTCTTATGTCAGTTTTCTGATTGCCAAATAATGGTGATACTCTTAGGCTATTACAGTTTATAGCAGATATCACTGCTTTCAGAATGTATTTTGAGAAGAGTGACCCCAAGTAGAGAAGACTAACTTACTTTAAATGTTCGTTGGGAATATAGTTCTAGCTGTAATATTTGAAGCTGATACTTTTTTGTAGGTAAATTTGCTCTGTGTAATGTCAGAAGTTGGTACTTTCCTCCTCTTTTTCTTAACCATCTTTTCTTATGGTTCCCATAAACCTTTTCTTCTATCTGTCAATATATCAAGAAAAATTATGATAGTATTTATTAACTCCTCATAGGAAGTTTATATAAATTTGATAATTTTCCTGGGAAAAATTTTGTTGTTGAATGTACTTATAATTTAAGGAGTAGGCAAAGGATTGCCATGTGATACTATTTTTTATTTTTAACATACAACCTACACTGGGGACCAACTATGCCTGAACCAGCCCTCAATAGAAAAAAAAAAAAAAAATCCTTTTCATTTCCATTAAACAGAAAAGAAAGGGAAATAATCTAAATATTTTCCTATAAAATTATAGTTTGAAAAGGATGCTGATTAACATATATGCTGTAATTTCACATTAATTCAGTTTAATATAATAGTATGCATAAGTCATTACTATGTCTTGTTCTGTTCAATAAATAGAGCAACTTCCTCTCTATCAGTTGTAAGTGTACTCAGTTTTACTTTTATTTAGAATAAATTTAATGCCTTATTCATTCCTTTAATTGTTTTTAATTGGCTATAGGTTTGTGCTGACTTCTATCTTATTCACTTATTACCATTGTCAAATTCTATTTGGTTTGCAAAATATCAGTCATGAGGCAATTATCTTTGAACTAAGTGAGTTATCCCTTACAGTCTCTTAGTTAATTTATTTTCTTTCCCTCATAGCTAAATAAGCCTTCAGAAATTGAGCCTTTTAATTTAATGAGGAAAGGATCATAAAGAAGTTGATAAGAGTAGTGAGAAGAGTTGAAGACTGACCCATGCATTTTTTCAATCTTAGTGCTTACCCATTTATATAGGAAAGACCTGGAAGAAAATACCCTTCCCACCAACACAGGATTATCTGCCAGTAGATTGGTTAGTTTAGCCTTTTCATAGAGAAATAATAACTAGCTTAACCAGTGAGTGCTTTGGAGTGAGGGACTAAATATGGAAGAAAAGTGGGAGCGCAGAGTCAAGGAGGTACTAAGACACTTGAATTTTTCCTGTGCAAAATTTATTATAGCTCAGAATTCTCAAGAGACCCCTGGGAAATATCATGTTCTGCATGATAATCCCTCCCTGATATATCCTCGTGGGTATCTTCAGCAGAGTAGAGTACTCCCTCTGGTTGCATTTATTTGCAAACATTTTCATTTATCCATAACGCGTAAGAAAGTGTTATCCATATTACACAGCAAACAGTTAAGAATTTAATGACTATAATTAACCATTTTAAATTAAGGTTTTGTTACAAAGCTCTCCAAATTTTCATGCAGATATTCACTACAAAAATAATGACAGCGAATTTGTCTAAGTAGGTAGAGAAGTCATTCATTTAGTGTTCCTTCCATTATCTTAGAACTTCCTAAGAGTGGATTCTCCCCACATAGCTCTCTCCTTTTGGAGACTGACTTCATATTTCAGAAATGTAAGTAATAAATATGTATTGATCACTTAATATATGGAACATACATGCTAGGAAGAATAGTAGTCAAAATAAGAATAAAGCACAACTTTTGATCTCAGAGAGGCTACAAACTAGTACAAAACACACACACACACAATTAGAATTCTAATACGTGATAGGTACCATTATTTACTATGGACCATTTCACAAAGAAGGAATCATTTTGCTGTGGGATTAGTGGGTGGTTTATTTTTTTCAGAGGTCTTGAGAAAAGAGTATGTTTTCAACTGACAAAATGGAAGCAGATCTAGAATGTATAAATGAAAAATAATTTTATGTGGAAAGTTATGTTTCAGCCATGTTTCTACTGCTTTTGAAAGTGATTTAAGTTCCCTGACTTTTTTACTTATCTTTTAGTGATGATTAAAATAGCTTTTTAACTTCTAAGTTATTGTCTGAATTAAAATAGGTGTATGAGATATGCAAAGGATTTTAAATAATTTAGGTTCTCAGTAAATATCAAATAATGTTGAACTATAATAAGAAAATGACTGTTAATTATTGGGTTTGACTATGTGCTAGACCCATGTTGTTTTTACATCACTGATCTGAATCCTCACAAAAATTATGAGGAAATTAAATTATCCTTATTGTTCTGATAAGGAAACACTTCTGAGAGGCTAACCAACTTTCCCAAGCCACTCAAATAAGAGTTAACTAATAGTTTATCTTTGAATAAAGCAGAAATTTTAAAATTGCACTTTAAAAAGTAAAACTGGAGACAAGTCTGAATTTTAGCATCTTATTTAATATAAACTCAATTTTGAATAGAAATATAAATAGTTTATAGCACAGGGAACTTTGCTCAATACTCTGTAATAACCTAAATGGGAAAAGAATTTGAAAAAGAATAGAAACATGTATATGTATAACTGAATCACTTTGCTGTACACCTGAAACTAACACAACATTGTTAATAAACTATACTCCAATATAAAATAAAAATTTTTTTAAAAGAAATATAAATAGTAAAAAAGCCAAACAACTAAATGAAAAAATTATATTATGAATCAAAAACTGATTTTATACTATACTATTGAATAGAGATTCTGTGTTTTATATTTTCTACCTCATTCAAGTACATTGTGTTTGCAAGTACATTTTATAGCAAACAACAAAACACTGGTCACTGCATAAATGAAAAAATCAAATGAGTAAAGCTTTCATAGAATTTAAGTGTTAATTATCATCAATTATCAATATTGTAATATAATAATAGTTGATGTTATAATTATTTTAATTATTCTCTAAATTTTAACAACAAGCTATAGTGTTTAATTATATACATTTTAAATATGTCATATCTCTCAATCTGGATTTCACAAAAAGTGTGTGTTGTTTATAAACCCGAAACTTTTTGTTAGAAATAAATGATACTAAAGAGTTCTTCTTGAGAAGCAAAAAAAAAAAAAAGATGTGTGTGTGTTAGAAAAGGCTGTCATAAAGAATACAATAAAAATGTACCCTATCTTACAAATAATGGTAATTTATGCCTTTCTTATATTATAGGAATGAAAGAGCGAGCAATTCCTCCTCCACATAGTTTTCTTCAAGGACTTAAACTAAGGTAATCTTTTCCAAATTCTACATATGACTTCCAATGTTATGCTGGACACCAATATGCAGATGACTCAAAGGAAGAGAAAAAAAGAAGAGTGGAAGTTTATAACAATGGTTCCCAGATTATTCAATACTTCTATCAAAATATGAGGTTTATGTTCTACCCCATAAATCTGGGTGGAATTCAGTTAATCCAGTGTGTTATGTGTAGTGCTATGTGACTTCTGAGGCTGGTTCACAAAAGGAGATGCTAATTTTGCCTGGTGTTCTCAAGGTGTTTACTCTGAGAGAAGGCAGATGCCATTTAAAAACTCCCCCTACCCTGAGTCCACCTTACTGGAATGTCCCATGTAGATGCTACAGTCACACTTCTTGGCTGAACAGAAAGTCTAGTTGACAGCCGGCATCAACATCTAGCCACATGAATGACTTAAGATCTCCATGCAGTCCAGGGGATCCTTCAGGTGATTTCAATTTCATGAAAGACTCTACCCAAGAACAGCCAAACCAATCCTTTCTCAAATTTCTGACCCCCCCCCCCAAATTTGAGAAAAATAAAGTGGTTATTTTAAGCTGCTAAGTTTTGCAGCAATAGTGTCCATTAGAAAAACACAAGAGGTTTGTATGACCTATGTCTGAAAAAGGCACATTTAACATCTGTTAGCACATCGTTTTAGTCTGTTGGGACCACTATAACAGAATAATACAGATTGGGTGGCTCATAAACAACAAACACTTATTTCTCATAATTCTGGGAGGATTGGAAAGTCTAAGATCAGGACACCCGCAGATTCAGTGCCTAGTGAGGGCCCACTTCCTGATTCATAGACAACTGTCTTTTTTCTGTGTCCGTACATGGTGGAAGAGGTGAAGGAAATCTCTAGGGTCTCTCGTATAAGAGCACAAGGGTGTCTTGTATAATCTGACTAATGAGGGCTCCACGCTCATGACCTAGTCGCCTCTCAAAGGCCCCACTTCCAAATATCATCACATTGGGGATAAGGTTTTAATATACGAATTTTGGAGGATACATTCATCCTACAGCACATATCATTGGCTAGAACTCAGGAACATAGCCACACATGACTGCAAGGGGAGATTGGACAATGCAATCTATATGCTCAAGAATGTTAAAGAAGAATGTGAATTTGGCAAGCATCTCTTAATGGACATGTGATAGGATATTTGTGTTGGGAATGAGAAAGGAGAAATAAGCAAGAGAGAGATTATACACCGCCCATCATTTATTGGTTTCAATTCTTCTTCTTCAATGCTTTGAGGAAGGGGATAAGGCATAGAAATGCAAGTCAAACTTTATGAAGTATTTTTCATAGCAAATTTTTATAACCACCTCAAATACTTTTCTGTAGTCTAGTTTGAATGTCCTGGAATTTAGCTTTTGGTAGAAATTCCAAATTGTCACAACTAGTTTAGTTATTTTATTTCCTGTCTCTTTACTTTTCTAATAATTTAATCTCCATTTGTCAATCTATTCGATAGTCTTTGGGCTACCTTCCTGATTTTCATATAGTACCACACATACAGCAGTTACTCAATAAGTGGAAATAGAAGAAAAGTAATAGTTATTGAAAACTCACAAAATGTCATGCACAGTGTTAGTTACTATACTTGGGTTATTTCTTTTAAATGTAAAACAATCCTTCAAGAAATTTATTATCATACTCTGTTTCACAGATGAATATATTATTTCATTGAGTTTCACTGAACAACTTTACCATTGTTATCTATTTCTGCGTAAAGTCATGTCTTTGAATTTTGTCAGCAATGTGAAGATTATCATCAAATATATAATCTTAAGAGTTTTAATTATTATTTATATTGTATGAGCAGTATTAGGGGAGTAACCAAAGAGATATTTCAAACTCATTTCACTTTTGCCAAAATGAATATATCGCAAAAGCTTTTTCATATTGCAACATTTTTCAAATACCTCGCACAAAATAATGCTCAAAATCATACACAGCTAGGTTAAAATTTTACTTTTGATTCATAAAAAATAAAACACTGAAATTAGAAACTGACTATAGAAGTCTAGGAGGAAATCAGCTATGTCTCCAGCCAATAAAATTATCCAGATCAAATCTATATGATTTTTAAATGCCATTCTTGTCAACTTGATTGTAGACTCTGGAATGGCAGGGTTTCCCTAGTCTCATTCCTTATATCTCAAATGGTTAGTGTGTTGACTAGTCCAAACTACCTGCTCAGTAGACAAATAGACCAAAATGTTAGGCCTGACCAGACATCAAATGCAGCACTACCCTCCGGCACAGAGTAGACTTCACCTAATCAAATTAGTCTCTGAACAGTAAGACTCACTCCAGATATTTTTAAGCTTCTCATATTTTAAGCACCTTACACACTTTAAAGATCTAGTTAGTGGAGGGACTATGAATGAAATCCAACCATGTCTGACACCAAATTCCATTTCCTTTCTACTACATCTTTCTGCCACAATGTAATATTTGAAATTTTACTATATATGTGAATTAGATATTTTTATTCAATGGACTCTATTCAGAATTATTTTGTGTACTTTTGTTTCATACATTAAATAAGGGAAGGTTTTGTCCCCAGGTACAAAATGCTACAATTTAACAAATTGATTTTAAGTTATATTTTATGTATATAATTACTAATGAAAGGATTGCTTTTTCCATGTCATACATACCCTAAAATTTAAAGTTTCAGCTAACTCATTTTATTGATTCTAGAGGAAAACAAACCAAAACAAAATTCCATTTTAAATAGATGACCCTCTGTATAGCTTAAGTAACTACTAATGGAATGAGTGGAAACACATTTTTTTATACAACTCTCACTAGCTAACAATGTTGGAAAGATGACAGATTCAACATATCCCTGTGGCTATCCTCTCCCAGTGCCTATCAAAATATTTACTGTTTCTGTTGAAGCAAACAGACCAAACATGAAGTGTGAAGGTTGTGAGTAAGACCTAGGACCCAGATGAGCAGAATATTTCCCTCTTGAGAGCCTGTGAACAAGCATTGGAAAGTATCAAACAGCATGGATTCTGGGGAAACCTTGGCCTTGCCGTCTCCCCAGAATACTCCAATACCAATTATTCAATAAAGAAAATGACCAATTTTCCTAAAATGAAAGTTCCCCAAATCAAAGAATCTCAAATGTAGATTGTTCTTCAACAATCCATCTTTCTTTCAGATACACAGACTAACAAGTAAATCACATCAGTCAAATAGGTCTGTTCCTGATTTCTAAGAATCTTCAGAAAAGGGGATCCATGCAGATAATTTTGTGAACAAAGACACAAGTCTTCAGAATCCATCATAAATTAGTGAAGTGAACAGTAGACATAATAGAAAGTTTTAGAGAAACATCAGGAATTAGTACTTGATTAATGTCATGGGGATGATATACTTTCAGTGTTTTGTGGGATGACCAAAAATAATCCATTTCTCTATTCATGAAGTTAAAAAAAATATTTAGTATATACTCAAAGCCATGTTTAGCCCCTCTAGTAAAAGTTTCACTAGATGCATTTTTCAGAACTTTTAACAGAATTAAATCCATGGAAAGTCTGTGAATTTCAATTAGTCATGACCCATGGATAATAGAGACTTGATTTAAATGGACCATAGAAAATATTTATACTAATGATACTAAAATGGACTGGTTTGAGGACAAAATTACATCCTGTAGTTTATCGTGTTTTGCAAGTACATGCCTCCTTACTTAGAGGGAAAAGCTGAGACATTATCATATTTAAAAGTCATTATAAAAAACACATACTAAAGGGGAAATATAGAAGCTGTCTTTTTTTGAATTAAGTTAAATCTATCCCTTCTGATCTACAAACTTTATTGCCACTTTTACTTTATAAGTTCTATTTATACAGAGTCTTTTGGGTATTAAACTGCTTTTTCTGCAAGTCTAGTTGCTTCTTTTAAAACCTTTTTCTCTTGGTTCATTGACAGCTCATCAACCAACAAATCTCAGTAGAGACAAACTCTAATGACTGGAGCACATATCTTGATTTCTCTCAGAATCTCAATATATTTCTGATTCAATACTGACTTTACCATTATTAGCTCATCCCCTCTCTTCCTGTCTTCTTTCATCCATCAAGGATAAACTACATGTCAGGCCCATAATCGTTTGAACCAAGAGAAGAGAAAGGAATAAAATAACATTAGTTCACTGTAACCTTGCTATCATTCAATTTAGCTTACTCTGAAATTTATTTCTCAATAATTATGTCCAATAAGAAACTATACTTTTCCACTTTACTAATAAATGCCTGAAAATTGAAATTATTTCTCATTTGATAACAACAAAAGATATGTTCAGTTTTTCTTTGGTATGCCTCAAACTACCAAGTTCAGAAGAAATCTCTATAATAAAATGTCATATTATGGATATCATCTGGTGATGATATCCAATTAGCATATCAAGCTAAGCTTGTATTTCAAAGTATTGTGATGCTTCAATTGACTGAATAGTACACACTGTGTATGTATCATGAGTCCTGTCTATTAAGGAAAATTTGAATTTCATTACAAAATTTTTCCCTTTTTTCATCATCTAACAGTTTATGCTTAGCAATTCAGAGCAACAATTTCTATAGTCTAAATAAATTCAGTGCTGAATTTAGGCTCTAGGAATATATAATAGTTTCATTAATTTAAAATAATAAAGTTATAAAACATTACAAAGATCATGATAAAATTATTTTATATCCATATATATATGACTTACATTTATATATATAATATATAAATATATATCCAAAGATATATTCACAGATGGGATTTTGTTCCACTGTAAAATAAACCTAGCAAGGAAAATAATTGTGGAGTAAATATTTCCCATTTTATACACTATCATGTGTGTGTTTGTAGTAGGCAGAATAATGACACTCCTCCCCACCAAAGATGTCTACCTCATATCTGTAATCTGTGAATAGATTACTTTAGGTAACCAAAGGAGGTTAAGGTTGCAGATGGAATTAAGTTTGCTAATAACCTGACATAAAAGAGAGAAAGTAGCCTAGATTTTCCAGGTGATTACATTAGGTTACACTCACTTTTACATTAGATAACCTAATGTACAATAGGTTACACTCACTTTTACTTTATATAAACTAATGTAATCACAAGGGTCCTTAAAAGTGAGTGTCAAAAGATTCAGTGGGAGAGTGATGCAATATGAGAAAGACTCTCCCTGCTCTAGTTTGCTTGAAGATGGAGGAAGAGAACCATGAGCTAGGAATACAAGTGGCCTCTAGAAGCTGAAAAAGGCAAGGAAACAGATTCTGCTCTAGAGGCTCCAGAAGAAATGCAGCCCTACCAACACCTTGATTTTAGCCTAGTAAAACTTGTATTGAATTATAACATAAAGAAATGTAAGATATTCAGTTAGAATTGTCTCAAGCAACTAAGTTTGTGATATTTTATTATAGCAGCAATAGAAACTAATATGTTATGCAATAGAAAATTGGTATGCTAAATTTCAAAACATTTTTATTTAAATTATATCAGTAACTTATTCAATTTATACAATTTAAGAATATACTGTTTATTGTTTACCTTAAGATTAAATCTTTTTACCTATTTATAGTTAAAACTTTTTCAGATATCATTTACTTAAGGAAAACAGATTACTACCAAACAATACATAAAGCAGAATAATTTTTTCCTAATTATAAAAGTATATGGTATCTATGCATGTGAGTGTTAAAGGAGAAGTAAAATTATTTGTTCACTTTAATACAGCAAGTGAATGTATAGTTCTTTCATAGTCCTGCCCAAAGAGACATATGGCCCAAAAGGACTAACTCATACTGGGGAGATAGAAATACCCAGATCTTTGGGAGCTTTGGATAGAGAGTCTGATATGAGACCACGCAACTAACATCAAGTGACTGAGAAACCAAAGCCTCCCATTATTAGCTCAATTTGGGCAGAGACACTAAGTCAAATAAGTAATTGGGCAGCCTCAGAAGATTATATCACTGGAAATGGTATATTCAGAATTACCCTCTAGGAGAACCAAAGAACACAAATAAGTTGCATAAATAGGTGGTCTCTACCTACAAATCACTTATCACTATTGCATCAATGCCTCTCCCTCAGCTTATACCTATGGTCTCATGAGTGGTTCCCTATGAAGAGCTAGAAGAGGAGAAAAATGCTGAGCCTGGTTCCCAGATGGGTTGACTCAGTTAGTTGGAGTAAGGCACAGATAGAATGCTGGTACACTAGAGATCTACTCAAAGGTATCCCTAAAAGACGGAGAATTATGAGAGAAAAGAACAGTTGAAGAGCTCTGGGCAGCGGATCTGGTCAGTCATTTTGTGGACAGTGAGAGGCATTCTGATGTAAAAATACATTGGATCCCTGGATGATGGTGAATGGATTGACTTTTATCAAGGTTTGAAAGAAACAAGGTGCCAGGTAAAAGGAATGTTGATAGAACTGAAGAAGTGAACAGGAAATGTGAGGACTGGTTCATCACACATTAATGCTCACCAGGGAGCATCCCATGCTGTTATGTGTGTAATTTGTATTAGAATTTGTAAAGGATTTTGCTTCACTTGCCCCCAAAGTGAATTTGTTTTACTAGCATTTTCACCCCTACTTTGTTAAATTGTAAAAATTTTGTCATTAAAAATTTCATGAACATATTTCTTTAAAACTTATTTTGGACCTGTTATTTTTGAGAAAGCATTTTGATAAAAATTTTACCTAAAAAAAAACTATCTTAGATCAAGCTGTGTATTAGTCAGGGTTCTCCAGAGAAATAGAACAAATAGGAGATGATAGATTGATAGATAGATAGATAGATAGTATAGAGATAAAGAGATTTATTATGAGAAATTGGCTCACATGATTACAGAGGCTGAGAATTCCCATGATCTGCCATCTGCAAGACGAGATCCAGAAAACTTGATGATATGATTCAGTCCAAGTCCAAAGACCTGAGAAGCAGGGGAGCAAATGATGTAAATCTTAGATTAAGGGCTGGGGAATACCAATGTCTTGCTCAAGTAGACAAGCAGGAAGAAAAAGAGACGCATTCCTCCTTTCTCTGCCTTTTGTTCTATTCAAGTTCTCAAAAGAGTGGATGATTCCCACCCACATTAGGGAAGGCAATTTATTTTATTGAGTCCACCAATTCAAATGCTAATCTCATCCAGAAACACTTTCATAGACACACCCAGAACTAACATCTAACCTGGACACCCCATGGTGCACTTAAGTAGACACAAAAAAGTAACCATCACAGGCTGCTATAACAAACTACCACAGACTCAATGGCAGAAACAACAGATATTTATTTCTCACAGTTATGGAGGCTAGAAAGCCCAAGTTCAAGGTGCTGGCAAATTTGGTTCATGGTGAGTGCCTGATTCCTGGCTTGTAGACAACCACCTTCTCACTATGTGCTCAGATGGCCATTCTTCAGTGCATGCCTTGGAGGGAGAGGACACACTTGTGTCTCTTTCTCTTCTCATAAGGACACTAATCCCAGCATGAGGGAGCCACCCTCATGACCTCATCTAAACCTAATTAATTCCCAAAGGGCTTACCTCCAAATATCACCACATTGAGGGTTAATACTTCAACATATGAATTTTGGGGGGACACTGACATTCAGTACATAACACAAAGTAATGTAAGCCAGTTGTTTGTGTTTGACAGAAAGCCTGTGGAAGCCCTGATAGAGATCTCTGCTAATACTCCAAGCTACCAGAACCTCTGATCCCCCAGGAAAAAATGTGACACAGAAACTCAGCCAGCCCTACAATGAGTAAGCATTGAGCATCAATCTCCTTGGGACTTTCATTGATTGTGCTGAACTGGTTTTTATGTTGGATGCACACACTGTGAGAAAACTCCAACCTTCTTATGCAGACTGTAAGAAAAAATTTTCCTAACAGAGGTCACTGACCTGCCAGCAGGAGAGTCAGAGCATCTGAGTCAATGGCAGACTGACCATTGTTAATACAACAGTGTCCTTATTGTCCTCTCACCCTCATTAACTCACTGGTTGCTTAGCTTATAGGAGGAACTAAATGTAAATGTTTCATAACCAAGTGTGTGTATCATTAGTAATTTCTACCAATGTTCTCTACCCTTGGACATCTTGAACTGAAGATTTTTACTGTTAACTTTCAGCGAATAGCCACAATAAAACAACTGCAAAATAACCAACAAACACCCAGGTGGAAAACATAACTAATTCAGAGATATGAACTAGTTTCTGGTCTTGACAACACATGTGATAGTCCAAAAGCCCATGCAAGGAGCAGTCATGGAATCCTTGCACAGGCCTAACAGCATATGCTTGCCAAGACTGATCTAGTTACTGACGATTCTGTTTGCATGGACAATTAGGAGACAAGGAAAACACAGCTCTCAACATGGCACCATGCCTCAAAGAGAATATACTGATACTATTGTTCTGTTCCTGCATAACAAATTACCACAGACTGAGTGATTTAAAAGAGTAAGTATTTATTACCTCACAGCTCTGTAGGTCAGAAGCATGAGACAAGTGTGAGACCCTATATAGGCCTTATAGGATCTCACGAGGCCAAAATCAAGATGTCCACCAAGCTTAGGTCCTATCTGGAGGCTCTGGGGAAGATTCACATCTAAACTCATGCAAATTGTTAGCAGAATTCAGTTCCATGTGTTTGTAGGAGTCTAACCTTTTCTTGGCTGGCTGTCAGTCACGCTTCTCAATTCCTAGAGGCCGTTCTCAAGGCCTGGCACTTGACCCCTCCAACTTCAAAGACAGCTAAAATACGTGAGCTGTTTTCCTGTTTCAAGTCTCTCTGACTCCACCTTCTGCAACCTGCAGGAGAAAAGTCTCTGCTTTTAAAGGGCTCATGTGATTCAGTTAGGCCTACCTGGATCACTTCCATTGTGATTAACTCAAAGTCAACTGATGGATGTAAATAACCGATAGCCACATGAATTAACTACACACAGGTACTTAAGATTTAGCAACTTCACTACCTCTGCAAAATTCCTTTTTCCATGCAATGGAACAATCACGGGCATGATATCTCATCATATTCACAGTCACGGGGATTAGGAGTAGACGACTTGGGGAGACATCTTAGAATTCTTGTCATCACAGAGAATAACCAGCCACTTGTGAAAAAAATAGTTTGTATCCCACTCTTCCCTTCTGGAAAAGGCAGCAATTCTTTCTGACCACCACTGACAGTTATTCTGGATATGGTTAGCTTTTCACGTCTACAGCAGTTCAGCCAGACTAACTGTCCAAGAACTCACAAAGTGTGTGTTTTATTGACATGGGATCCCAGATAAGACCACCATGGACTAAGGAACAATTTTATGGCTAAGGAAGTGTGGCCAAAGGCATATGATTATGGATCCACCGTTCTTACCATATACCACATTCCTGAGAAGAATGGTAGCCTGATGAAACATTGGAATAGCCTCTTGAAGGCACAGCTAAGGAGCTAAATAAAGATGACATACCATGAGGTTAAGAAAGTGTCAGGATCTGGCATATGGTTTAACCATCTGGTATTATATTGTACTGTGTCACCAATAGTTAGACTCCGTGCATCTAGTTTGAACATCAGAGTGTCTCTGTTTCCCATTACTCCTAGAGCTACCCTTGAGGAATTTCTACTTCTGATCTCACAATTTTATACCTTGTAGATCTAGATATCCTGCTTTCCAGAGAAAGGAATCTTTCATTACAAGACACAATAAGATTCCCACTAAACATGAATCTGCAGCTGGCACCTGATCACTTTGGTCTCCTCATACTGATAACTCAGTAAGCAAAGAAAGGAGTTACCAAACTTGTAGGGTTATCACCTTATTTTAGATATATATATATATGCATCTGTATATATTTATATGTATATACACATATATATCTATATGCATATGTATATAGCAATATGTATACATATTGTATACACATATATATCTATATGCATATGTATACATAGCAATATATAACTGTATGTGCTTATATATACATATACTTATTTAACTTTTCAAAGGAAACATTTCTTCTAAAATGTGGTCCATATTTTTTACCAACATCATGTTACTAATGTTATACTTGTTATAAACACCAATAAGTCCTTTTGATTCATGGAACATTCATAATAATCATTTAAAATCAATAATTTATGCTGTACAATGATCCAGGAAATATATTAATAATCACCTAGATATATTAGAATCAATATATATAATATATACATAAGATATAATAAATCATTGTCATAAAATGTTTTATACCTTTGAGGTTAACAAAATAATGAAACATGTTTAACAGCTCCAAAATGAAGAATGAGAAAGAGAGATTTTAGATTATAGTAAAATGAAAGATGGGGACAAATTTACTTGTTCCAATATATAACTGAAAAAGAAAATGTAATATTCTAAATTTACATAATCATCATAAAAAAATCTACAAACAGTAAATGCTGGAGAGGGTGTGGAGAAAAGGGAACACTCTTGCACTGTTGGTGGGAATGTAAATTGGTACAGCCACTATGGAGAACAGTATGGAGGTTCCTTAAAAAACTAAAAATAGAACTACCATATGACCCTGCAATCCCACTACCTGACATATACCCACAGAAAACCAAAATTCAAAAAGACACATGCACCCCGATGTTCATTGCAGCACTATTTACAATAGCCAGGACACGGAAGCAACCTAAATGTCCATCAGCAGAGGAATGGATAAAGAAGATGTGGTACATATATGCAATGGAATAGTACTCAGCCATAGAAGGGAACGAAATTGGGTCATTTGTAGAGACGTGGATGGACCTAGAGACTGTCATACAGAGTGAAGTAAGTCAGAAAGAGAAAAACAAATATCATATATTAATGCATATATGTGGAATCTAGAAAAATGGTATACATGATCTTATTAGCAAAGCAGAAATAGAGACACAGACTTAGAGAACAAACATATGGACACCAAGGGGGAAGGGGGAGTGGGATGGATTGGGATTGACATATATACACATTGATACTATGTATAAAATAAATAACTAATGAGAACCTACTGTATAACTCAGGGAACTCTACTCAGTCCTCTGTGGTGACCTAAATGGAAAGGAAATCCAAAAAAGAGGGGATGTATGCATACGTATAGCTGATTCACTTTGCTGTATAGTAGAAACTAACAAAACACTATAAAGCAACTATACTCCAATAAAAATTAATTAAAAAATAAATAAATTTACAGATATGTAAGAAACATCTTTATTAATAAAACCTTAGTAAAGCCATCATTTCCTGAGAAATCACTATGTGCCATGCACAGAGCTAAGTATTTCACATGTAGAAACTCAACTCATCGGCCTGTGATGTGGGTGTTATTATATCCATGTTTAAAAAAGGAAACTGAGTCAATAAATTAAGTAATTTGACCATTGTGATTAATCTAGAAAGTGTTCAAAGCTGATAAAAATAATAACAAAAATGTATGTAATTAGTACTTAATAGGCAATAGACATTGTAGAAATAAATGAACAATTGTCAACATGTAGTATTAGCCCATACATTTGTGCCCCAAAATTTGCTAATAAATTCTGAGTAAAATCAATTTGGTTGAAAGCAAGGTGGTCCCCAAGACAGTTTGTTTAAAACAATCATTTATGTGAAAATTAACATACTCTATTTTTCTGTGTCTTATATTGATTACTTTCAAGAACTATGGGTCTGATTTTCAAGTTTTCAAACATTTTAAAGAATTTTTTGTTTATGCTGTCATTTAATTGCTTTATAGTTAAGGGAGCAATATTTCCTCCTTTGTATGCTCAATACCTACTACTGCAGCAACAGACAAAGAATGAAAGTAATACATACGTGTATCAAATGCCAATTTGTAAAGTAAAATCAACCAACAATGTTAAAGGTTTTTTTCCTGATTTTCCTAGGAATATTTCACTATTTACTCTGTGACACCCTTCACTACTTTCCTGTGCTCAGGATGCTTGTATCAGATAGTTTTCTATTCTTGTATTCTATGGCCTTGCAAATAAAATTGCCAATCTGTGAGAACTACAGAAAAGTATGAATAAATAGATGTTGAGTTGGCATTTGGGATACGTGCAAATATTTTCATTCACTGCATCTAGTTTTCACTTAGAAATCTGTCCTTATGACATTCCGGTTTTGGTTTGCATTAACACAATTTTTTTTTCCAGAAGTGCCATCTGGGCACATTATAAGAATTGAAAAGAAAAGAGTTTCAGAGTCAGGCTGATTCCAAAGTAGAGGTTTGAATCTCAACTCAAGACACCAAATTTGCTGAGATATGTTAGACAAACTGATCAAATATTTCAAGTCTTCATTTTCTTATCTACAAAATGTGAAAAATAAGAACTCTACTTTCTAAAGACGCTTAGACAGGTGTCTGACACATAGTAAGTATTCCACAGATGTTACTTATCATTGTCCCATTATTGTTATTAAATGAAAAATTAATGAACTATAAGATCAATTGAAGAAACATCAAAAAATAATGTCTCAGCTATCAGTTTCGTGGGCCATTGGTTTTGAAAATAAAGATTAAATCAGCCATACTCAACCCAAAATAAAAGTTATGTCTTTCTAGCTATGGTACAATTTTCAGTACCTGGATTCTACTTTATGACTTAAAGTTATTTTTAAAAATAATGTGTCCTGTGATATTACAAGTAGGGAACTCTTTTCTTTTTTAATTAAAAAAAATTTTTTTTGGCCATGCCACACAGCATGTGCGATCTTAGTTCCCTGACCAGGGATCGAACCAGCGCCCCCTGCATTGGAAGGACGGAGTCTTAACCACTGGACCACCATGGAAGTCCCAAATAGGGGAATTCTTGAGGTTTCCAGTGTATGCTTTAACTTGTCAGTTATTTTTGAGGTAACAGAATAATTTTATGACTTCAAATATGAAGATTTAAGTATATATCCTCCAAGAATTCAAAAGAAATTAATATTTCCAAGCATTCATCAATTAATTCATATTGAAAGTACACGGTTCCAATAGATTTGGTTTATTTTCAAATTTTCTACATATGCATATTTGAGAGCAAAATTGGCTTATGTACATACATTAGTTTTATTGCATTGTACTGCAATACACACACAAAAAAGCATTTCAAATATTTCATTTAAATAATATCAGTGCAACAAAGTTTGGCTTCTTCAGATGTATTTTGCCTAGAGGTTCCTGAAATGTTTTTATAAAGCCCTTAACAAGATAACAAGAGGTAAGAGAAACAGTAGTTGTTATTGTTAATACTGGATTTCCAAGAAATAAATGTCCTCCAAATCAGAAAATTTTCAGTTCCTTATAAATATTCATATTACTCCTTCCTATGAATATTTATGGATGCATATTTCTAACAATGTTCATTAAAACAGCCAAGGAGACATTCAGTTGAAAATCTCCAACTTAAAACACAGAGGAAATTTATCTCAATGAGATAAATATTCTGCTCATGCATATGATAGAATGTGTGTGTGCATTTGTGTGTGTGATTAAAATTAAATTTAATTTTATCCCCAAAACTGTAAACTAAAGAACATGTAACTGATCTTGTTGAAAATTCAGGAAAATTTAGAATTTCCACTTACACTTTTGTTCTTCACTTACTAGTGTTGAGCATTGTGCTAGGCTCTAGGAATATAGAAGTGAGATATGTACATTACATACATACATATATATGTAACAAACATACATGTAAATGTGTATACACACACATATATATTATATATATCTTCTTTTAAGGCACTAGTGAGACATATATATGTAATGAGGATGACAGTGCCACTGAATATTTTTTTATATATACTGATGTGCAGGCATTGAGAGAGAGGAGAGAGGAAGAGAAAGAGACAGCATGACAACCTCTACAGCTATGAACTCTTCAGCAGGGAAATTCACACATGCATAAATTCATTTCTTATATATAATTTTTGGTAACTGTGAGAATCTTGAAGTCACTCTATTGTCTTACTAATTCTCTTAAGGTAATGGTTAACCTTATGTTCACTGACTTCTACTCTTCTGACTTTTGTGATATTTTCCACCGTTCCATTCTTGCTGACTCTCTAGGCCATGGCTAATGCAGTGAGATGCTATTTGTGTCATCTTATATTGGGCGTGAAGTGATTTAATAAGAGCTGCTGTTAATAATGTTATGAAAGTGTAGCTGGACATACTATTTCCAGTTTTGACAGAGATAATTCTTCCACAGCCAAATGTGTTCAAAATGGCCACCCCATCTCTGGTCACACTGAGTGTTAGGAGCAGCAGAAAGAATGTAACTGGCTGCCATGCTTTCAGATCAGCATGGCACAGCTATGGCATCAGCAGACCAAGAAGGCAATGTTTTCTAGAAGTTAATGAAGAAAATCAAAGCCCTCCTCGAAAAGCAGTACCTTACTATTTCCATCACTAAACAACAATATTTGTGCACCTACTCTGTGCCAGGCATTGTTCTAGGAGCAAATGCATCTCTGAACAAAAAACAAACCAACTTGTGTTTTGCCCTGATGTTCATACTCTAACATATTCATAGACGTTAACTTGAGAAATCACTAAGAAAAGTCTAAATATAAAACTAGACAAAATACAAATGATTTCTTCCAAGGGTATAATGAGGTACAGAAGACTCTCAAAAAGATCATTTGGCATATATGCATTCTTCAAAAGGGGAAACACATTCAGAAAGCCTAAATCCTTATTCTCAAATATAGTCCAGTAAGATGTCATATGTCATGATACAATCATCTTAGAAAATGCTCCAAACATCTCTTCTTCTTATCAATTAAAAACACATATTAGGGGATTAAGGTCTTTGAGATTTGCTGCAGTGCAAAAACTACTACACGTGATTGAATCCCATGTTTTTCAAACTTGAATTTCCTATAAATTTGCTTTTCACTCATAATCTGTCTTACAGAATTAATATTTCATGGAATTGTTTTTGAGGCACGTTGGTTTAGTTAACACATCTACATAGAGTCACATAAACCTTCAGAATAAGATTATACACTCTTGCCAAGGTAAAGATATTTATACTGTAGGAAAAAATTGGGCAGAATGGTTTTATTTCTTAATTATAATCTATATTCATATGTATGTCCCTTACCAGTAATCATTCTCATTTATATCATGAATGAAATATGGTCAGCAAAAGCACAAGTCACAAAGGAATCAAAGATATATTAAACTGCGTGGTAAATTTTATTACAAATTAATGTTACTTAAAATGTCATTAAAATTATCCTTTGCATATGGATTTTCTTTACTGTTTTAGCTTAGGAATAAAAATAAGAGTAAATCTTTGACCTGAACCATGTCTATTCCATATGGTATTTACACTGAGATAAAGATACTGTGAGTTTTCAGGCAACTATATCCACTAGGGAGTCTCACTTTAAAATACTCAGCTGTTCTTATTTCTAACACTGGAAGCCAGTTCTGTAGAACCATAAACTTACTTTTAGGGCTACTACTAAACTCTGAGCCTGCATTTTGGGAAAAAAAAAAAAAAAAAAAAAAAAATCCAGGTCTAGCTACTTAACCCATCTTAGTTTATTTATGATGAATAAAAATTATATTTTCAGAAAGGACCTGAGGTCTTCAAATTGATTCTATGACGTGTGATTTGTCATTGTAAATTATGACATTAGGCTTTTCATAGATTACAGAAGGTTTTAATAGTCAGGAATAATAAATAACCCCAGACCGTACACTTAGAACGGCCTTCACCATCTTACTCTGCAGGTCACTTGAATAACTGTCAGGAAAGCAAGCTATTAGAGGAGAATTAGTTTTGATTAAGCTTAATGCTTTCTCTTAACTATTTTTCTTAACTTCAGAGAAGATATTAATTTATATCAATTGACTAGGGTGTTCTGTAACAAGGTCATCCATACTCAAAAATAGATTAATTTTTAACCTGTTTCAGGCATGAGACAACTTAAAGATTCCAAACCACTTTTAAAAAAAATTATTTTATTTATTTATTTTTATACAGCAGGCTCTTACTAGTTATCTATTTTATACATATTAGTGTATATATGTCAATCCCAATCTCTCAATTCATCCCACCACCACCACCCCCTCCCCCACTTTCTCCCCTTGGTGTCCATACGTTTGTTCTCTACTGTCATTCAGAGTGGAGTAAGTCATAAAGAGAAAAACAAATATCGTATA
The DNA here is from genome assembly GCF_965194805.1 of Balaenoptera borealis. Classification (NCBI taxonomy): domain Eukaryota; kingdom Metazoa; phylum Chordata; class Mammalia; order Artiodactyla; family Balaenopteridae; genus Balaenoptera; species Balaenoptera borealis. The sequence goes on along the minus strand of NC_138861.1, from coordinate 89,822,690 downwards.
TTAATGCATATATGTGGAATCTAGAAAAATGGTAGAGATGAACCGGTTTGCAAGGCAGAAATAGAGACACAGATGGAGAGAACAAACGTATGGACACCAAGCCACTTTTTGTACTAGCAGGATTTTAAAAATGAGTCAGAATGAAGCAAAGCAGATGATGAGATATGGAGAATAGGTACAATTCCTATATCTTAATAACAGTAAAATACAATTAGAAAATGCAAAAAAGAAACTGAGAAAATTGTTTCACCCAATAAAACTCCTTATTTCTTGAATGACAAAGAACAAAACAATAAAATATGTGTCCTTATGTAGCTTATACCCACAAATACAATAACTTAGTAATATTTGTTGATGTTAATTGTTATAAAATAAAAAATATGAAAGAGAGCTAAGAAGTAAGTACAAGGTAAATTTTGTTAACAATGTTATTTTTATTTATTTATTTAAAGTCTTTATTGAATTTGTTACAATGTTGCTTCTGTTTTATGTTTTGGTTTTTTGGCCGCAAGCCATGTGGGATCTTAGCTCCCTGACCTGGGATCGAACCCGCACCCCCTGCATTGGAAGGCAAAGTCTTAACCACTGGACTGCCAGGGAAGCCCCCAACAATGTTATTTTTATTTATTGTTGTTATTTATTATTCAAATAATCATTTGAATAAACATCTATAGGCATTTTAGACAAGATGGTAGAATGAACACAGTAGTTATATCCCTCACTGCACACTCCCACTGACAGAAATAATTGAAAAAAATAAATAAAAGAAAGAAAATCTGTAACAAAATGGAAAAAAAAAACCCTTAGGGTAGGTGCTATTGGTGTGATTGATACAATTTCAATGACAAGAGCCTGACAGAAGCATTGAGAATCTGTCTAACCCCGTCTCCAGTATTTCACTCCATCTGATGCCCTCTCCCTCTACCATCTAAAAAACAGAACAGCTTTTCACGAAATAAAGACTGAGGATATTTTTGAAAATGCTCTCTGATCTGCCCAACTAAAAGGATGACAGATGGAGGTAAGGAGTCTGGGCTGTCATCTCTTCTGACTGGTTAAAGAAGGTCCTCAGCGGTCGAAGATTTCCCCCTACTGTAGAAAGTCATACCAGTTGAATTTAGCTATGGCAACTTGGTATTGTGAAGAGCAAAGAAAAACCTCAACAAAAAAAAAGCCTCAGGATTTATAATAGAAGTTAAGTATCAGGTTCTGTGTGTTTCACAAAGATGTTTTCAGTTTTAAAAGAGGGCCCCCAAGGCATTCATGGCTGTCCATAAATTCAGCTCTTTTTGTTCATTGCTCCCATACTCCCTCTTTGAACTAGAAATTTACCATCAAGTTTTTACTTTTTCATCCCCATCCCTCGAGGTCCTCTAGATAAAATGTGGTCAGGAATGTCACTCGGTAGTGAAAAACCCTTTCGACCCTTAGATACATATATAAACCAGTGCAGTGCAGGTATTGCCCACACTGTATGAACGGATAACATCAAAGCTTAGTCGTTTCCACCCATCAAACAATCTTACTGAAGACCCAAAGAAAATGGAAGATACCATGATCTGCAATGGATTTACTCCTGGCAAATATGAAGTAAAACATACACCTAATCTAAACAAAATTCCAAAGAAAATTCTATCTATAAAATCTACACAGTAAAAGGAAGATTTCTAAAAGTAGGAAACACTGTATAGGTAAATAACATAATTATTGAGTTAAAACTATAATGGTGTCTGTGAAGAGCAGGCCAGATACTGATAAAATTTTAAGAAAGAGATTACTAAGTTACCCATAAAGAAAGTTGGAAAAGTTTCCCAAATCTGACAAAAAAATAATAGAGAAGTCTTTTGATTTTTCAATGAGAGAAAAAAAAATATGAAGTTTTGAAACTAAATTTAAACTATAATTATACCATGTGTATGGTTGGTTTTAATACTGTCAGTTAATAGCCAACAAATTTATTAAAGAAAGTTACGTAGTTGATGTATTTTCTTAGATTACACAAATGATCAATAAAATCTCAGTATAGAAGTTCTAGAGCAAAGAGAAATAAACTGCAGCTGAAGCAATACAAATGAAGCCAAAGAAAGGAAGTAAAACACTGTCCTAACATATTGCCCAAAACTTGACAGTAAGTTGTGCATTCAAAATTAATTTTAAGAGAAACACTCCTGAAAATGGATACTCTTGTATATTTCTATATTGTCTCTGCCATCAGGGAGGAAATTCAGTCATACATACAAATATTTTAAATGTGCTTTTTAACCTATTATTTATATTTCTATGAAATTAATCTAAGAACAGAATCATAAGTATGGAAAAAGACTTAGGTTCATCTTTGTTCATTGAAGCTTAGTGAAATCACCTTCGGTATTAAACAATAAAATTACATCTGAAAAATAAATATTATTTATTTATTCAATAATTTTAAAAGAATTTTTCAAACTATTATTTGATCTATAAAAAAGATCAAACACAAACTGGATGATAGTATCAACCAGTATTTGTTATAGCTATTTTACAGCAGTGTATCTAAATAAATCATAGGATATACTATTGACCAAGTGTTCTCTTGGTTTGAAATTATGGTAGATTTTAATTTTCACGTTATACTTTCTATATTTTCATAGTTTCTACAAAGTGCATAAGCAGTCTTATGTAATCATCAAAAACTATATTATTTAGATAGATGTAAATAATATAGTTGTATTATATGATGTATCATTTTGAAGTTTTCAAGGATAATTTATCAAATAAAATGAAAGAATCTATAAAAATCAAGGAAAGAAAATATTGTTACCCATAAAAGAACAAAAATCTAAGGAACATTGTTGATTTTTCTGCAACACCAAACTGTAAGAAAAAAATTTAAAACTAAATGCAAAGTGCTGGAAATAAGTGTGTGATTCCAAAGCAATGTGAGCATAGCCATAGAAATTCTCAGACTTGTGTGATATCAGAAAATGCATCAATTATGTAACCTTCTTTAATAAACTTTTTGGCTTTTAACTGACAGTATTAAAACCAGTCATACATGTAGTCTAATTATAGTTTAAGTTTGGTTACAAAACCAATTAGAATTGCAATGTAAGAAAAAATTCAAATAGCATAATTTATGACTCCATATAAAATTAACAAAGTCAAGTAGATATATGAAAACCTGGAAACATATCTCGAAAAAGCATTAAAGTTACCTTTTAAAATATCTTCTTTGATAGGTGCTTAGTTTGATAAATATAAAAGAATCTCTGAAAGGAACTCCAAAGTCGTCAACAGAATTAAAAGAAATGTGCCATTTCTTCAAGATCTTTGCAGAGGATAGTAGTAGAGCAAGGCCATATAATAGAATTATAATATAAGAGAAAAAAATAAAATGTAACCTTATAGAGTGGAATAAAAAAATTTTAAATATATATGTATTTGAAAAGTGAAATAGGTCCATAATAGAAAAGTAAACATGAATGTTAACAATAAGTATAAAAACAATAAACTCATCTATTAAAAGTGAAAGACTCACAGATTGGACTGTAAAGATAATTATATGGCATCTTTCATAATAACACTTTCTTAATAACACTCCTAAATCATCTACTAAACACTCAGACATATGATAGAGCTACTGGAAAAATAATAATTACCCCATAACCATTGGCTATATTTTTTATATATGAGTAGAAACATTCATAAAATATACCAGAGAAAAGGCCAATTAACAACAGTAAAAAAAGATATGAAGTATCTAGATATATTTGACAAAGAATGCCAAAAGACTATGTTAAAACTACTATGATGTCAGAAAAAAGACTCGCAAAAAATCGACATAGATAGGAAAATATTATATATAGTAAAGAGGTAAAGTCCTCCAAATTCACTTATAAACCTAAGGTAATTAATCAAACACTACTAGGAATCTGATTTACTTTAAAATATGACTAGACACTTGGGTGATGGTCAGCAAAAGAGGAATTGCTAGCACTCACCCCGAACCCAGAAACCTCAAGTTGAACAACACTCTGTGCAGGAGAAAACCTTCACAATAGCCAAAGATTCCAGGTGACAGTTGATAGCACCTGAGTGAAGCAGAGAAATAAGAAAAGACACATTGAGGAGAGTAGAAGATGGATTCACCCTACCCCCATCACCAGCCCCCAAAGGGCTGGCAGCCTATCATGGAGACACCCTTCCTGTGGTGAGCACCCAACTTCACCTTGGACTCCAGAGCTGACCTGTCCCAGCACCAAGCTGACTCACGCAGTCTTAAGCAGCTCCCAGTGACTTCAGACCGCTGGCTCACTGTGCCTGCTGTGTCCAGTGGCCCCAGTGGCTCCCAAAGGGCTCCCATCTCACACCAGTGTGCCCGCTCCAGAGGCTCCAGGAAGCTCATGCAGCTTCATGGGGCTTCCTCGGTTCCAGGCTCCTAGAAGACACAGTGACTGGAGGCCCTCAGGCCACCCGGGAGCAGTCCAGCTCCAGGGGTCACAGGTAGCTCCCATGGCTCCAGGCAGCTTTGAGAGGACTCCTGTGAAACCACACTTCTGTTTCACCCACACCAGCAGGCTCCCATGGCCACTGGTAGCTCCCATGGCAACAGGCTCTCAGTGGGCCATGCTACACGGCATGCAGGATCCTAGTTTCTTGACCAGGCATTGAACCCGTGCCCCCCTGCGGTGGAAGTGCAGAGTCCCAACCACTGGACTGCCAGGGAAGTCCCAGTGGACTCTTTTCTTTATCCTCCCACTAAATAGACATGATGATATATATGAAACAAACATATGAAGACTGTGAAAGCTGGATAAGTAGAAAGACCAACTAGGGACCTCAAAACCAAAGGAAGAACACAGTGATGAGTTAGAGAGAAAACTTTTAGACAACAACCAGTTTATTCCATGCAAAAGTCACAAGAAAAACATATGGCTCCATCCCCATGCATGCCAACAAAGGCCAAGGGAAGAGCCTGGACTTCTACCCTGGCTCAGCTGAAAGTAGGCAGCCAACACCCTCTCCACTCCCTGCCAGAGTGGTAGCAGAGAAGACTAGGAAGGGAGCCAAGACTTTTATCCCCATCAGGCATTAATGAACCCTCTCCCTTGTGGAGTCAGTGAAGACCCTGTGAGATGTCTGGACTTCAGCCTTCATCCAACAGTAATGAATTCCCCTCCCTTTCCCCAGTGGTATCAGAGGGAGCCCAGTGGATAATCAGAACTTTCACCACCATCCAGCAATAATGAAGCCTCACCTCCCATGTGTCATTGGAGGCCACATGAGAAGCAGTAAGTAGGCATACATGCCTTTCCCAACCAGGGCAGTATAATGGAGGACAAGTGGAGAGCAAAATGACCAAATGACCCAGGAGTAATGAGGATCTCCCTTGTGTATTAGATGTGGTCAAGTGGGGAACGTGGACTTCCATCTCCAACTGGCAGTAAAGAGGTGGTAACTCCCTTTTCCTGCCAAAGTGGTGTCAGAAGAAGCCAGATAAAATAGAAGGTTTAAGTAAAAGCCAGAGTCTTGTAACATAATACTCAAAATGTCCAGGTTTCATTTGAAAGTCACTCATCATACCAAGAACCAGAAAGATATCAAACTGAATGAAAAAAAGGCAATCAAGATACCAACACTAAGATGAGAGAAATGTTAGGACTAGCTAAGGGAGCTTTTAAAGCAGCCATTTAAAAAATATTTCAACAAGCAACTAGGAGCATGCTTGAAACAAATGGAAAATAGTCTTAGCAAAAAATAAACTATCAGTAAATAAATAGATGATACAAAGCAAAACCAAAGGGAAATTTTATAACTGAAATATACACAAATTCTAGTAATTAGAATGTCTACCACAACTATGTTCATGAATCGGAAGACTCAACACAGAAAAGATGTCAGTCCTCCCAAATGGATATATGAATTTAATAGAGTTCCTATGAAAATCCAAGCATGATATTTTCATAGATATAAAAAATATAATTTGAAAATTTATATAGAAAACAAAGGAATTAGAATTGCTAGAGCAATTTTCAAAAAGAAGATTGAAGGGGGAGGAATCAGTCTATATGGTTTTAAGACATTTATATAGCTACAGTAATCATGATGATATGGTACTGACAGAGGGGTAAACAGATAAATTAATGGAGGAGAACCCAGAAATAAACCCAAACAAATATGCCCAACGAGGATATAAAGATGGAAAATAAGCACAATGAAATAACAACATCATTAGCCACTAGAGAATTGCAAATTTAAACTATAATCTACAGTGCCTATATGAATAACTAAAATTAAAAAATAGTGACAACACCAAATGCTGATAAGGATGCAGAGAAACTGAATCACTCATACACTGCTAGTAGGAATGTAAAATCACACAGTCACTTTGAATAACAATTTAATGATTTCTTAAAAACCAAATATGCTATTATTATACCATTCAGCAATGTGCTTCTGGGGATTGATCTCATAGAAATGAAAACTTATGAACTCATGTTCATTGTACATGAATGTGTAAAGCAGCTTTATTTGTAGTAGCCAAAACCTGGAAACAATCCAGATGCAGGTTGATGGTTAAACAAACCATTTCAGCAGGTTAATGATTAAACAATCGATGATATATTCATACCATGGAATACTAGTTAGCAAAAAAAAGGAACTAACTATTGATGCACACAATAACCTGAATAAATCTCCAGAGAATCATGCAGAGTGAAAAAAAAAAAGTCAACTGCAAAAGGTTACATATTTTGTTGCTCTATTTATATAATGTTTCTGAAATGAAGAAATTACAGAAATTAAGAGTAAAGCAGGGGAGAGGAGGGGCAAGATGGCGGAAGAGTAAGACGCGGAGATCACCTTCCTTCCGACAGATACAGTAGAAATACATCTACACGTGGAACTGCTCCTACAGAACACCCACTGAACGCTGGCAGAAAACGTCCGACCTCCAAAAAGGCAAGAAACTCCCCACGTACTTGGGTAGGGCAAAAGAAAAAAGAAATAACAGAGACAAAAGAATAGGGACGGGACCTGCACCAGTGGGAGGGAGCTGTGAAGGAGGAAAGGTTTCCACACACCAGGAAGCCCCTTCATGGGCGGACACTGCGGGTGGCAGAGGGGGGAAGCTTCGGAGCCACGGAGGAGAGCGCAGCCACAGGGGTGCGGAGGGCAAAGTGGAGAGATTCCCGCACGGAGGATCGGTGCTGAGTAGCACTCACCAGCCCAAGAGGCTTGTCTGCTCAGCTGCCGGGGCGGGCGGGGGCTGGGAGCTGAGGCTCGGGCTTCAGTGCTAGCCGGGAGGGAGTCCGGGAAAAAGTCTGCAGCTGCCAAAGAGGCAAGAGACTTTTTCTTGCCTCTTTGTTTCGCGGCACGCAAGGAGAAGGGATTCAGAGCGCCGCCTAAACGAGCTCCAGAGACGGGCGTGAGCCGCGGCTATCAGCGCGGACCCCAGAGACGGGCAGGAGATGCTAAGGCTGCTGCTGCCACCACCAAGAAGCCTGTGTGCGAGCACAGGTCACTCTCCACACCGCCCCTTCCAGGAGCCTGTGCAGCTCGCCACTGCCAGGGTCCCGTAATCCAGGGACAACTTCCCCAGGAGAACGTACTGCGCGCCTCACGCTGCTGCAACGTCACGCCAGCCTCTGCCGCCACAGGCTCGCCCCGCATCCGTACCCCTCCCTCCCCCCGGCCTGAGTGAGCCAGAGTCCCCAAAGCAGCTGCTTCTTTAACCCCATTCTGTCTGGGCGGGGAACAGATGCCCTCAGGCGACCTACATGCAGAGGCGGGTCCAAATCCAAAGCTGAACCCCAGGAGCTGTACGAACAAAGAAGAGAAAGGGAAATTTCTCCCAGCAGCCTCAGAAGCAGCGAATTAAAGCTCCACAAACAACTTGATGTGCCTGCATCTGTTGAATACCTGAATAGACAACGAATCATCCCAAATTCAAGAGGTGGACTTTGGGAGCAGAATATATTAATTTTTCCCCTTTTCCTTTTTTTGTGAGTGTATATGTATATGCTTCTGGGTGAGATTTTGTCTGTATAGCTTTGCTTTCACCATTAGTCCAAGGGTTAGGTCCGTCCGTATTTTTTTTTTTTTTTTACTTAAAAAAACATTTTTTTCCTAATAAATGTTTTCTTAATAATTTTTTCCTTATTTTCTATTTTTAGAAATTAAAAAAAATTTTTAATAAGTTTTTTCATATTAAAAAATTAAAAAAAATTTTTCTTAATAAATTTTTTCTTAATAATTTTTTTCTTATTTTTTACTATAAAAATTAATAAATCTATTTTTAAAAATTAAAAAAAAATTTTTTTCTGAATACATTTATTCTTAAACATTTTTTTTCTTATTTTTTATTATAATAGCTTTATTTTATTTTATTTTATCCTCTTTTTTTCTTTCTTTCTATTTTTTTCTCCCTTTTATTCTGAGCCGTGTGGATGAAAGGCTCTTGGTGCTCCAGCCAGGCATCAGGGCTGTGCCTCTGAGGTGGGAGAGCCAACTTCAGGACACTGGTTCACAAGAGACCTTCCAGCTCCATGTAATACCAAACGGCAAAAATCTCTCAGAGATCTCCATCTCAACATCAAGACCCAGCTTCACTCAACGACCAGCAAGCTACAGTGCTGGACACCCTATGCCAAACAACTAGCAAGACAGGAACACAGACCCATCCATTAGCAGAGAGGCTGCCTAAAACATAATAAGGCCACAGACACCCCAAAACACACCACCAGATGTGGACGTGACCACCAGAAAGACAAGATCCAACCTCATCCACCAGAACACAGGCACTAGTCCCCTCCACCAGGAAGCCTACACAACCCACTGAACCAACCTTAGCCACTGGGGACAGATACCAAAAACAACGGGAACTACGAACCTGCAGCCTGTGAAAAGGAGACCCCAAACACAGTAAGATAAGTAAAATGAGAAAACAAAAAACCACACAGCAGGTGAAGGAGCAGGGTCAAAACACACCAGACCTAACAAATGAAGAGGAAATAGGCAGTCTACCTGAAAAAGAATTCAGAATAATGATAGTAAAGATGATCCAAAATCTTGGAAATAGAATAGACAAAATGCAAGAAACATTTAACAAGGATGTAGAAGAACTAAAGAGGAACCAAGCAATGATGAAAAACACAATAAATGAAATTAAAAATACTCTAGACGGGATCAATAGCAGAATAACTGAGGCAGAAGAACGGATAAGTGACCTGGAAGACAGAATGGTGGAATTCACTGCTACGGAACAGAATAAAGAAAAAAGAATGAAAAGAACTGAGGACAGTCTCAGAGACCTCTGGGACAACATTAAATGCACCAACATTCGAACTATAGGGGTCCCAGAAGAAGAAGAGAAAAAGAAAGGGACTGAGAAAATATTTGAAGAGATTATAGTTGAAAACTTCCCTAATATGGGAAAGGAAATAGTTAATCAAGTCCTGGAAGCACAGAGAGTCCCATACAGAATAAATCCAAGGAGAAAGACGCCAAGACACATATTAATCAAACTATCAAAAATTAAATATAAAGAAAACATATTAAAAGCAGCAAGGGAAAAACAACAAATAACACACAAGGGAATCCCCATAAGGTTAACATCTGATCTTTCAGCAGAAACTCTGCAAGCCAGAAGGGAGTGGCAGGATATACTTAAAGTCATGAAGGAGAAAAACCTACAACCAAGGTTACTCTACCCAGCAAGGATCTCATTCAGATTTGATGGAGAAATTAAAACCTTTACAGACAAGCAAAAGCTGAGAGAGTTCAGCACCACCAAACCAGCTTTACAACAAATGCTAAAGGAACTTCTCTAGGCAAGAAACACAAGAGAAGGAAAACACCTACAATAACAAACCCAAAATATTTAAGAAAATGGGAATAGGAGCATACATATCGATAATTACCTTAAATGTAAATGGATTAAATGCTCCCACCAAAAGACACAGACTGGCTGAATGGATACAAAAACAAGACCCATATATACGCTGTCTACAAGAGACCCACTTCAGACCTAGAGACACATACAGACTGAAAGTGAGGGGATGGAAAAAGATATTCCATGCAAATGGAAATCAAAAGAAAGCTGGAATAGCAATTCTCATATCAGACAAAATAGACTTTAAAATAAAGACTATTACAAGAGACAAAGAAATACATTATATAATGATCAAGGGATCAATCCAAGAGGAAGATATAACAATTGTAAATATTTATGCACCCAACATAGGAGCACCTCAATACATAAGGCAAATACTAACAGCCATAAAAGGGGAAATTGACAGTAACACAATCATAGTAGGGGACTTTAACACCCCACTTTCACCAATGGACACATCATCCAAAATGAAGATAAATAAGGAAACACAAGCTTTAAATGACACATTAAACAAGATGGACTTAATTGATATTTATAGGACATTCCACCCAAAAACAACAGAATACACATTTTTCTCAAGTGCTCATGGAACATTCTCCAGGATAGATCATATCTTGGGTCACAAATCAAGCCTTGGTAAATTTAAGAAAATTGAAATCATATCAAGTATCTTTTCCGACCACAACGCTCTGAGACTAGATATCAATTATAGGAAAAGATCTGTAAAAAATACAAACACATGGAGGCTACACAATACACTACTTAATAACGAAGTGATCACTGAAGAAATCAAAGGGGAAATCAAAAAATACCTAGAAACAAATGACAATGGAGACACGACGACCCAAAACCTATGGGATGCAGCAAAAGCAGTGCTAAGAGGGAAGTTTATAGCAATACAAGCCTACATCAAGAAACAGGAAACATCTCAAATAAACAACCTAACCTTGCACCTAAAGCAATTAGAGAAAGAAGAGCAAAAAAACCCCAAAGCTAGCAGAAGGAAAGAAATCATAAAGATCAGATCAGAAATAAATGAAAAAGAAATGAAGGAAACAATAGCAAAAATCAATGAAACTAAAAGCTGGTTCTTTGAGAAGATAAACAAAATTGATAAACCATTAGCCAGACTCATCAAGAGAAAAAGGGAGAAGACTCAAATCAATAGAATTAGAAATGAAAAAGGAGAAGTAACCACTGACACTGCAGAAATACAAACGATCATGAGAGATTACTACAAGCAACTCTATGCCAATAAAATGGACAACCTGGAAGAAATGGACAGATTCTTAGAAATGCACAACCTACCGAGACTGAACCAGGAAGAAATAGAAAATATGAACAGACCAATCACAAGCACTGAAATTGAAACTGTGATTAAAAATCTTCCAACAAACAAAAGCCAAGGACCAGATGGCTTCACAGGTGAATTCTATCAAACATTTAGAGAAGAGCTAACACCTATCCTTCTCAAACTCTTCCAAAATATTGCAGAGGGAGGAACACTCCCCAACTCATTCTACGAGGCCACCATCACCCTGATACCAAAACCAGACAAAGATGTCACAAAGAAAGAAAACTACAGGCCAATATCACTGATGAACATAGATGCAAAAATCCTCAACAAAATACTCGCAAACAGAATCCAACAGCACATTAAAAGGATCATACACCATGATCAAGTGGGGTTTATCCCAGGAATGCAAGGATTCTTCAATATACGCAAATCAATCAACGTGATACATCATGTTAACAAATTGAAGGAGAAAAACCATATGATCATATCAATAGATGCAGAGAAAGCTTTTGACAAAATTCAACACCCATTTATGATAAAAGCCCTGCAGAAAGCAGGCATAGAGGGAACTTTCCTCAACATAATAAAGGCCATATATGACAAACCCACAGCCAACATTGTCCTCAATGGTGAAAAACTGAAACCATTTCCACTAAGATCAGGAAGAAGACAAGGTTGCACACTCTCACCACTATTATTCAACATAGTTTTGGAAGTGTTAGCCACAGCAATCAGTGAAGAAAAAGAAATAAAAGGAATCCAAATCGGAAAAGAAGAAGTAAAGCTGTCACTGCAGATGACATGATACTATACATAGAGAATCCTAAAGATGCTACCAGAAAACTACTAGAGCTAATCAATGTATTTGGTAAAGTAGCAGGATACAAAATTAATGCACAGAAATCTCTTGCATTCCTATATACTAATGATGAAAAATCTGAAAGTGAAATTAAGAAAACACTCCCATTTACCACTGCAACAAAAAGAATAAAATATCTAGGAATAAAGCTACCTAAGGAGACAAAAGACCTGTATGCAGAAAATTATAGGACACTGATGAAAGAAATTAAAGATGATACAAATAGATGGAGAGATATACCATGTTCTTGGATTGGAAGAATCAACATTGTGAAAATGACTCTACTACCGAAAGCAATCTACAGATTCAATGCAATCCCTATCAAACTACCACAGGCATTTTTCACAGAACTAGAACAAAAATTTTCACAATTTGTATGGAGACACAAAAGACCCCGAATAGCCAAAGCAATCTTGAGAACGAAAAATGGAGCTGGAGGAATCAGGCTCCCTGACTTCAGACTATATTACAAAGCTACAGTAATCAAGACAGTTTGGTACTGGCACAAAAACAGAAATATAGATCAATGGAACAGGATAGAAAGCCCAGAGATAAACCCACGCACATATGGTCACCTTATCTTTGATAAAGGAGGCAAGCATATTCAGTGGAGAAAAGACAGCCTCTTCAATAAGTGGTGCTGGGAAAACTGGACAGATACATGTAAAAGTATGAAATTAGAACACTCCCTGACACCATACACAAAAATAAACTCAAAATGGATTAAAGACCTAAGTGTAAAGCCAGACACTATCAAACTCTTAGAGGAAAACATAGGCAGAACGCTCTATGACATACATCACAGCAAGATCCTTTTTGACCCACCTCCTAGAGAAATGGAAATAAAAACACAAATAAACAAATGGGACCTAATGAAACTTAAAAGCTTTTGCACAGCAAAGGAAACCATAAACAAGACAAAAAGACAACCCTCAGAATGGGAGAAAATATTTGCAAATGAAGCAACTGACAAAGGATTAATCTCCAAGATTTACAAGCAGCTCATGCAGCTCAATAACAAAAAAACAAACAACCCAATCCAAAAATGGGCAGAAGACCTAAATAGACATTTCTCCAAAGAAGATATACAGATGGCCAACAGACACATGAAAGAATGCTCAACATCATTAATCATTAGAGAAATGCAAATCAAAACTACAATGAGGTATCATCTCACACCGGTCAGAGTGGCCATCATCAAAAAATCTACAAACAATAAATGCTGGAGAGGGTGTGGAGAAAAGGGAACACTCTTGCACTGTTGGTGGGAATGTAAATTGATACAGCCACTATGGAGAACAGTATGGAGGTTCCTTAAAAAACTACAAATAGAACTACCATACGACCCAGCAATCCCACTACTGGGCATATACCCTGAGAAAACCATAGTTCAAAAAGAGTCATGTACCAAAATGTTCATTGCAGCTCTATTTACAATAGCCAGGACATGGAAGCAACCTAAGTCTCCATCATCGGATGAATGGATAAAGAAGATGTGGCACATATATACAATGGAATATTACTCAGCCATAAAAAGAAATGAAATGGAGGTATTTGTAATGAGGTGGATGGAGTTAGAGTCTGTCATACAGAGTGAAGTAAGTCAGAAAGAGAAAAACAAATACAGTATGCTAACACATATATATGGAATCTAAGGGGAAAAAAATGGTCATGAAGAACCTAGTGGCAAGATGGGAATAAAGACACAGACCTACTAAAGAATGGACTTGAGGATATGGGGAGGGGGAGAATTGAGATGTGACAGGGTGAGAGAGTGTCATGGACATATATACACTACCAAATGTAAAATAGATAGCTAGTGGGAAGCAGCCACATAGCACAGGGAGATCAGCTCGGTGCTTTGTGACCGCCTGGGGGGGTGGGGATGGGGAGGGTGGGAGGGAGGGAGATGCGGGTGGGAGGAGATATGGGGATATATGTATATGTATAGCTGATTCACTTTGTTATAAAGCAGAAACTAACACAGCATTGTGAAGCAGTTATACTTCAATAAAGATGTTTTTTTAAAAAAAAAAGAGTAAAGCAGTGGTTTTTCAGGGGTTACAGAAGGGAGGAGTTGGGAGGGAGGTGGGCATGGCTATAAAAGGGTAACATGAGGATCCTCATGGTGATGGAAATATGCATCATGTCAATATTCTGGATGTGATGTTGTACTATAAGTTTGTAAGATGTTGCCACTGCAGAGAAACTGGGAAAAAAGTACATTGGATCTCTCTGTATTACTTCTTCAAACTGCAAGTAATCTATAATTATTACAAAATAAAAATTTCAATTAAAAAATCTAAATTAAAAAATGTATGGTAGAAATGCCAAAATAAAACTCTGAAATAATAAGTAGAAATATAAACCACTTTACATAAAATTATACCATAAAAAAATTACAAGAACAACTGTAAATTATGAAAAATTTTGCTGCAAATAGGTAATAATAAACTGATAATAGAAAAAGGTAAACCAAAGAAGAAAATTAAAGAAGAAATGTATAATTTAAATAAACCTAGATAAATATTTCATCTCAATGGTAATTGATGGCTTTTGACAAAATGCCTTTCTGTCTCCCAAATTAACACATTTTAAAGTTAATCGTCAGTGATAGGGAGTGTTTGGCAAATTCTTTGGAGTCAGATATATTCATTTCTAGATGCTCTTTTTTGAAAGCAATTTCTCAATTTGTATCAAGAGTTTTCAAAATTGTTGTTAACATTGCTCCCGTAATTCTGTACATAAGAATCTATCCTTAGATAGCATTAAAAATCATTATCAATCTATTGGAATTTTTACTGAATGCTTTGACTTTGGTTTTATAATCCATAAAATGAAAATGATAATCTATCAGTATTTTTGCAAGGACAGAATAATTTAAAAGCTCTTGATTAAGTTCAGAGTACCATATGACAGGGAAATAGAAGTAAGAAAAAGACAGCAATGTCTACTGAGTTAAGAGAAATATACAAGGAGAATGATTCAGGTGAAGCTGCATTATCCATCATCCATCGACAGGGTAAAATGCAAAGGGTCATTTAAAAAAAAATGGTCATAGTAGGTCTCAGACTACATTTTCTCTTCTACAACAAAGGATCAAAATCTCTACAAAGAATTCTGGTCCAAAGTATTGACAACCTTTTCTGAGGTTTTGCTGAGTAGAAATTTTCTAACTAGAGGCCTTGGAGAAAACTGACATTAATTATAATGCAACACCACTTCCATTAAAAGAACTGTAGAGGCAATGACAGCAGTGAGGTACAGTAGTTGCATATGATGTGTTTATTTCAAATTCCCTATAGAGAGCATGGCCCAAACTGAACCTTTATGGGAATAAAATGACTACCTTACACTTTCATAACACTTTCTGCATTTAGAATTCTTCCCTATGCATTACCTACATTTCTTAACTGCCTTATACATTCTGTAACCCAGGTGCAAGTCTTACTTCTCACATCTATTTTATTAATAAAATAATTATGGAAAGGAAGACTCAGAGAAACTGCGTGCTTTGACTTTAAACATATGGCTAATAAGAGACTGAACCAAGATTTTAATCTAGGTCTTCAAACTTGAAAAATGATTCGCTTATCTCCCCTTATATTTACATAAACATGCTGATATTTTTCTCTTTCCTGAAACTTTCTAGAAGCACTATATTTGGGAAAGGATTTGCATTTGGGAATGGAGACTTGGAATAATCATTTGGGAGGAAAATTCATGGCATTTTTTAAAATAAAAGGTGGTTTAAAAATTAATAGTGTTGCAGATTAAATATGCCCACAAATTTTTCTCCCATAATGAAACAGAGTCTCTTTGTCCAGCCTTTCAATGTGGGCTGCTCTTATGACTTGTTGTGACCAATAGACTGTGTCTGAAGAAATATTGTATAACTTCAGAATCCAAGACTTCAGAGATCTTGTAGCTTCTGCTCTTGCCACGTCAGAGCATCACTACCTGTGCAGAGGCTCAGGATAGAATCTATCAGGATGACAGATCTAACGGAGGGAGACTGCAGAGAGAGAGGCTCAGCTGTCACAGCCTTGCCAGTGGAGCTCAGGCTCCACACATGTGAGTGAGGCCACCAGAGACTACACAGCCCCCACCATCACACCCAAGACTACAAAACCTGAGTGAGCCCAGCTGACAGGCTGTGAAGCAGAAACTACGTGTCCATACTGAGTGGTGCCCACATCACAAACCTATAGAATCATGAACTAATAGTTATCGTTTTAAGCCACTGAGTTTTGGGATGATTTGTTATTCAACATTAGGTAACTATGACTGATGGTAAAAGCATTTAGATCATCATAACAGACCATAATCATCATAGGTTTTATATTAGAAGGATTTATATGAAAAACATAAATAAAATCTGTTCTCAGAAGAATTTTTGGAAGACAATTGGATAATTTAGTGATGATGAAGCTTCATTATTCTTGAATGAATTCGAATTATGATAAAAGCTCAGCTGAGTAATAAATTATAAATAATGCTAATGCACATCATTTATACATATACTATCTTATAGCCATTAAATAATACTCATGAAAATCATTTGCAGTGTGTGTTATTCTGTTATCTAAGGAGAGAATGGGAAAAAGGAATTGACTTTTTACAAAAAGCATAAACGAAATGAAAAGCCACTATTAGTACTTCTAGTCTTGTGCTTTGGATTATTGTCCATAAATATGCACTTAATCCAATAACTCATATAACCACATATTTTTGTAAATCATTAGATCAAGAAGCCTGCAGTTACCATCTTCATCTTCCACTATTAAGCTATTTCATTATTTCTCAAAATGGAAATTACATCTTCAGTTAAAATATTATAATGTGAAAGATTTATTTATAAACAATTACAACTTTCATGTTATCCCTTTATGTGCACATGCCAAATTAAACTTGAATCAATAATTTGCTAAAAAAAATATAGTTGATCTAATATCATGGCTTTTCTCTACATGAAAGATTCAGGGCTGGAAACCAAAAGTGTTAGCCCTGAAACAAACACAGGGTCAATATAACCCTGAAGAATCAAATTGCTTGAATTTCTTTCTCTCTGTTTACAATTAATCTGTCCTTTATTAGTTAGCAGGAAAAAAATATAATGAGAATATCAAATAATATGAGAAGAAATAATAAGTACCAAATACAAGAGGAAGTATCAAGTCTAGAAAAGAAAATTATAATCAAATGCAATTTATGTAACATAAAGATCAATTAAAAAAAAACTAATAAGGTAGGAAATGTACTATTTTCATGTGTCTGTTCTGTATTCTGGCCCCTAAATTTCACCTGGGACTTTACAGAGGCACAGAGCACTGGAGAGAGATAAAAGGAGGAAAGTGAAAGGGAGACAGGGGAGAAGGGTGAATAGAGTTGAGAAAGAAAATTTCTGTTTACTGATGATAGCCAAAGCAAGGAATAAATTAGTTCCCTTGGGAAATTCATTCCATCGTGGAAATGGGACAAATGAGTAAAGAAAAAAGACTGAAAAAAGCTTAGACTCAGAAGGCACTAGAGAGTCTCACCTGTAAACTGGGCAATTTCCAGAGATCAGAGTGCCAAGGGCTGATTAAGTTTCCACTCATCAAAGACTTCATTTAGTATACGAGACTTTCAATAGTGATATCAGATAGGCCATAACTTCAAGTGCAGCTAAATTAGCCCTAGAGTACACACTTTTCTATAAACTTAAAAGAGTTTAAAACTAAACCTTGAAAATACCAACTTGATCTGTACGTTCTTTCACTACCAACCAGAAGAAACTGTCCAGTACTCCTTAGAAGACTGCAATATAGACTAACACTCAAGAATGCAAAATTCATAACATCTGACATGCAATAAAAAATTACTGGACCAAAGAAGAAGCAGGAAAATGTAACTCATAAGAATATCAGTCAATAGAGAACCAGAAATGACAAAAGTGAAATAATTATCAGACATGGATATTAAAATAATTATTATAGTTATGCTCCATAAGTTCCAGGATATAAAAGAAAATATTAACACAATCAGGGAAGTATGAGAAGATAATGTTTTTAATCAGAAATAAAAATTTCATAGGTTAGACACTGCAGAAGCAAAGATCAGTGAACCTGAAGATATAACAACTGAATCTTTCCCATAGGAAGAAAAATGAGAAAAATATAAGGCAAAAAAATTCTCAGTGTTATATGGAACAATATTAGACACAGTATGAGTAATTGTAGTCCTATATGAGGAGAAAAGAAAGGGAGAACAAAAAATATATTAGAAGATATGATGACATAAACTTTCTAAATTTCTGAAAATTATAGATTCATCGATCAGGAAGTTCAGTGAACCCAAAGCAGGAAAAATACAAAGAAAGCCACTCAAGACACATCAAATCAAGTTCCTGTGTTCAGTGATAAAGAGAAAAACCTTAATAATAGCAGGAGGATAATAAAAAACATTATGTACAGAAGAATAAGGGTAAGAATGATTTCAGAATCATATCAGAAACTAGCACACTGAAGGAAAATGGAATTCATCTTCAAAGTGCTGAGAAAAAAATACTCTATCTTGGGAACCCAGAATTCCATACTCAGAAAAAAAAATTTTTAAATAAAAACAAAGGAAGGCAATTTCAGAGAAACAAATGCTGAGGTAATTGCAACTACTGTTATCAACATATTTGATGCAAATGACACTCTGCCCAGGAAAACACTACCCAACAAGGACAGAATACCAATTCTGTTCAAATTCCATGAAATAGTCAGCAAGATAGATGATACGTTAGGTTATAAAATCATATGTTAGGATATAAAATCAATCTCATTGAATTTAAAAGAAATGAAATCATAGAGTTTGTTCTCTAATCACAACAGAATTAAATTAAAAATGAAAATCAGAAAAATATTTGGAATATTTTCATTTATGTGAAAATTAGATGACAACATGTCTATAAATAATCCATAGTTCAAAAATAAACATAAAATGGAATTTAGAAAGTATTTTTACACAAATAATTAAAATACACATCAAAATGTGTAGGATTCATCTAAGCTGTATTTGGAAATAAATGTATAAATTTAAATGTTTATATTAGAAAAGAAGGTAGATCTAAAATCAATTAAATATATTTTCATTTTAAACTATAGACAGAAGAGGAAAACAGACCCAAAGTAAATAGAATGAAGGGAACTATTAAAATGTGAGCACAAATCAATGGAAAAGGTGAAAAGTTATTACAATATGATAGAAAATAAAACTCAACACTTACATCATACTATACACAAAAATTAACTCAAATGGATCATAGATATAAACTAAAATTTCAACTATAAACCTATTAAAGCAAACAACAGAGGAAAATCTTTAAAACACTGAAGTAGGCAGATTAAAACACACTGACAAAGATTATCCATACACTAATTGATAAAATGGGATTCATCAAAATTAAAGACTTCTATTCAAAACACACCATTAAAAATGAAAAGACAGAAAAATATCCATAATATACAAATGGGAAGTTATACTATCCAGGATGTATAAAATACTTTTATATCCAAAAATAAAAACAGAAACAACCTAATTTTTTAAATGGAAAATTTTGACAGGACATTTCACAAAAGATAATATGTAAATTGTCCAATAAGCCCATGGAAAGATGTTCATCATTAGTCATTAGTAATATGCAAATTAATACAAGTAGAGTAAGCAGTATTTATCCATCAGAATGGCTAAAATAAAGAAGACTGGTTCTTAAGAAGACTGCTTAATAATAAGCATTAAAATAAGCTGAAAATGCAGAGCAACTAGAACATGCACATATTGCTTGTAGAACTCAAAATGGTACTTTGGAAAACATGTTGGCAGTTGCTTAAAAGGTTTAATGATACTTACCAATGACCCAGTGATTCCTCTCCTAAGTATTTACTCAAGAGAAATGGAAACATATAATGACACAAAAACCTACACATGAATATTCTTAACAGTTTTATTTATTATAATAGCCAAAACCTAGAGGCAACTCAAATGTCCATCAGAATAAATAAGACAAATTTTATATATTCCTAATTAGAATATGAATCAGCAGTAAAAGGGAACACACACATGCACATGAGCACACGTGCACACACACACACACTACATAAATATGGATGATTCTCCAAAATGTTATACTGAGCAAAAGAAACCAGACATGAATAGATTGTATAATTCCACTTACATGAGACCCCAGAAAGGACAAATATTTTCTGCAGTTATAGAAAGAAATCTGGTGCTGGAGATATGGGTTGACTTGGAAAGAGAAATAGGAAAATTGGGGGGATGATGGAAATGTTCTATAGTATATTGATTATGGTTATAATCACACAGTTGTATAGATTTGTCAAGATTCATCAAACTGTACACATAAAATATATTCATTTTATTATATATAAATTGTATCCCTATAAATTTTGAAAAAGTAAAACTAAAATCTTCGATGCCCCTACAGCCTATGTTGAAAGATCATTTTGTTGGAATGAAGCACTCAGTGTAGTATTCAAAGGGGCTGGAGATGCATTGTTCCCTTTGGCATTTGTAACCACTGATAATTCATATTGATGCTTCATATAAGTTTTTAATAATGCAGGTATTTTGTTCGGAATTTAATATAGCCATAGTTTAATGTTTATACAATTTTATAAGTTATTGAAGGTGTCTCTCATAAGAACAGATACAAAAATTGCTAGGCACAAGTTTTCCCATTTTGCTTACAGAATTAATTGCAATAGTTTCGGGTAGAAAACAATATCCAATGTACACTGTGTATACAGAGGACTCTATTAGGTTACTGTGGGAACTTTAAAAAGAAAAGACATAAATTCTGCTTTCTAGAATAAGAAAACTCTTCTTAGGAGAAAAGAACACATAGTAAAGGACAATTTAGTAAGTAATACATCAACTAGGGAAAAATTAATGTTGTATAGTGTGTATTCCTCAACACAGCTTTCACCCACATTAGCAGTCTCACTTTGGCCTCTTACTTTCACTGTAACTCTTGATTTCTTGTTTAAATATGGAATATTACTCATATTATTGCCTCAGTCAGAAATCTTTCAATTGCAAATAAAAATGTATTCGAAATAGCTTAAGAAAAAAGTGAGTTTTTGAAAATAATACATGGATATTTCATGGAACTGAATACAAGGGACAGGATTAGGTATTAAAAAGCCATTAGGTTACTGAGGCCATTCTCTCCTTCTCTATGGGTCTGTGTGGCTTATTGTCTGTCTCTGACTTTGTAATGAATTACCATCTAGTCTTTTTGTCCCCATAGAGATTTATTTGCCCCAGTTTATTCTTGATATACTTTATCAGTTCAAGTGTTCAGCAAAGACCAATTAGAATCATGATACTCAAAGACAAACACTTATTAAAGAAATTGATTGTTCCTGATGGGGCAAATGGTCCAAGTCGGTCCAATCCTCAGTGGCTACTGAGGACAAGCATATGTGGTCCAGGGCAGACTACAGGATAGTAGGAACAGATCATCTTTCAAGTATAGGCTTAAGAGACAGCTTGACATGAATATTGCATTTTACATGCAAGAAGATTTCAAGTTCATGTAGGAATTAAATAAGGTAACTGTGGGAACTCAGTAGAATTTTGGGACAGATGCAATAAACACTAGTTTCTTTATCTTTTTCATTTCATTTGTTTTTCTTTTCTTTCCTCCACTTCTACCTACTCTTCTTCATTCCTACTTTCTGGTTTCTTTCTTTACTCATTTGTTTCTTTACTCATTTTCTAATTTCCTCTTTTTCTTCCAGTTTTCATTCCTTCCTTTCTTCCTTCTGTCTTGTCGGACTGCCTTTTCAAAAACAGTGGTGACTGAGAGGAACCAAATAACACAGATTTTATTCAAAGAGCTAAATTTTCAACCATATATTCAGAAGGTTAACTTGAGTAGAACTAATAGTACAGCAAGAATATCACTTAACTCACATCCTTAAAGAGGGGCAAAAGGCTGTAGTTCAAATTCCAGTATAGCCCCCAAGAATATATGACCATTAGATTCCATTTTTCGCCAACTGATTTCTTATCCTTCAATGAGAAAACTGTTAATCAGTGTATGTCAGATATTCAATCAGACTTTAATGAACAGTTACCATGACTCTTGATCAGAATTCATGGCAGAATATCCACCCACTGTAAACATACACTGGAGAGAAGAACAAGGTGGGTTAACAAATTGTCAATGACATCTGTAATCTATTACTATTTGAACCAAATCCCATAACACTTTTACACATTTAATTTTTCTCCATTGGCTTATGGAGTTATATGTATAGTTTGCTACCTCTATCTTCAGCTCTCCATCCCCAAATACTATATTCTTTTCTCTTAATTTCTACAGTTAAGATTTTTTGGACACTGGATAGTGATAATAAGTTCCTAAATTTTAATATATATGTGCACAAGATCACATTTTTATTCCTTTTTTCTTCACTATTATACCTTACATTGCAATATATGTTGTCTATTCTAAGTAAAACATCCCAAGAATGTATGCACCACAAGATAATAACAAATAAATGAATATACTCAATACATACGCAGCAACAGTAAATGTACATACTAGGTAAAAATTACCTATGAAAGAGTGCTACAGAATGAACCATCTTAAACATTCCCAAATATTCCCTGCATTCTCTTGTTTTCCTATGAAATATGGCAAAGCATTATTACTGGGGAAAAATCAAAGCTGGGAAACTTGCCAGTGGGATTAGAATGTCTGAAAAAGGTACAGACAAAAACGTATTTGTAAGTGTCTCTGCTCATACCCATGGAACTGATATACAACAGCAGAGGTAGTAAAAGTAAATAACAGATATGACTATTTGGAAAAGTGCTTTTAAAATATTATTTTTACCTTCCATGAAACAGATATATATACCTGGTGTCAATTTCAAGTCTTCTGAAAATCTTACATGCTTTACAACTTCAAAAAGGATATACAAAGGTATAATGGAATATATCCTGAGTTTTCCTTTTAATTTCTTATTTATGTGATAAAAGATTTAAATTTAAAGTAGCAAAAAAAAATTTTTTTTAAAGAAATATATTGATATCCAGAGATTCAGAATTTTTTCTGATCTCTTATGGCCGCCTCTGCACTTAGATGCAATACTCTACAACCCTGAAGAAAAAGGATTTATAGAGCTGGTGACTGAAAAAACTGCTATGACTTAGCTCTTCTGGCCCTGAAATGTGTTCAACTACATAATGAAAACTTTTCTACACTCATTTCTCCTCCAGCAAATCTCTCTCCCTAAAACTCTCTCCCAGCAATTCCCCCAGGTTCCTCAGTTCAATGTTTCATGAAAAAAGACTTGAGTAATTGTCCTGGATTTTCTACTTAGGAGCTCTGTACCCGTGAGTCTCAGTTCTTTAACCTACAAAGTGGTGGTAACATCACAGTCAGTTATTCTGTAGAATAAAGTAACATATGAAAGTTATTTTGGAGTGTATATGAATCAATGTATATATTGTGAAATGTTTACCACAATAAGGTTAGTTAAGACATCTATCACCTCATAGTTGCTGTGTGTGTGGTGTGTGTGTGTATGTGTGCTGAGAACATTTAAAATCTACACTCTTAGCAATTTTCAAGTATACAATACGGTATTGTTAATTATAGTGACTGTGCTATACATTAGATCTACAGAACTTATTTACCTTATAGCTGGACCTTTAACCAACATCTCCCCATTTCCCCTCCCCAGTGACATCTACCATTCTACTCTTTGTTTCTATGAATTCAGCTTTTTAAGATTTTACATACTCTAGTAAATCTTTATTGATAAATAAAATAGATATTCTTTGTTGGAGAAACGAGTTCAATGAAGTTTAACTTACTTTCTCTATTGAAAATAGTAACTCCCTTATTGGGAATAATTAGGAAATCAGTATCAAAGCACCTCACACTTAAAAATATGTCATATTTCCCCATGCTTAGCCATTCTTTGAATCTCACACAAATCTGAATGTAATTTGAAATAATGATATATCCTCCAACCTGGGTTCAAAGATGGTTGACAAGAAGTCTAAGAAACACACACTTTGTCTTTCCAATTTTACCTTGACCCGGCTATGCTAGCATTTTTGTTAGCACAAAGATATATATGAAACACATCCCAATAGGTATGTGATACACATTTTGACATTTAAAATGAAGCTCTATGAATCATTAATTAAAGTCAAAATCAAACAACACATCTTCACTCTAGCTTTCTTGTTGCATTTTCTCTTTTCAGTGTTTTCCTTTTCAAAATACACAAATATAAGTAAACTATGAATAATTTTGAATTATCATTTATAATATCACATTCTATATATTCAACAATTAAAGAAGACATGCCATGTTTTAGAAGCCTCTAAGTAATATGTACTGACAAATCACAGTAATATTTTTATGAAAAGTATCCAGAAAATGTTTACTTTAACAAATTATAGCATTGTGCTTATAAAATTTTGAAGGAACTTCAGCTATAGTTTAATATACATTTTAAAGGTAAAATGTTCACTTTCTGAAATTTGACAAGACAGCTAAGCTATTATTGACTGTAAGTTACTTGGACTCCCTTTTCCTTCTTATTCTAATAAGCTAATGTCAAAATATGTAAAAACAACATAGTCATTAATGCTAATGATTTGTTCCTAGAACTGGTGACAAAGAAAGATTCTAATTTGTATTCAGCTACAATCTTAATAGAAAGCTGATCTTTTGTAGAGCCAATTTCAGAAGGAAGTCTGATGTACTTATAATGGTACAGATTCATCAGGAAAGATAATGGCCAACCTACCGCCATCTCTTTAAGTATAAATAGTAGTCATATTAGATGCTTCCCAAGATTCTAGATACTTTTGTGCTATTTTAAGGAAAGAGTACCATCTTCTGACTCAGATGGCAGATTCCTAAAAAGTAGCTTTTCTCATTGTTCAGAAGTTTTACAGATATTTTCTTAAGTTAATTGTATTAATTATAGTCATTACATTATTAGACTTGAGGGTAGACAAAAATGTGTATTGTTTTCTTTCTTATTCATTTTCCTCCATAAGAAACTCTTCTTTATTTAAAAAAGTCTTAATAATTTGGAAAGAACATAGAAATTGACATTTTAAGCAGGAGACGCTGGTTCCAGGGAAAAAAAGAAATGCCTAAAGACAGGGTAACTTCATGAAATATAAGCATAAACAGGTGCAGTATCATATTTCATGAAGTTACCCTGTCTTCAGGCATTTCTTTTTTCCCCTGGAACCAGTCTCCTGCTTAAGTTAAGTAAGGGTATTTATATGTTGCTATTGCTTGTTTATCTTAAAAGATGGTCAAATATTTCATGAGTTCCAAATTGAACTGATATAACTTGCAAGTTATTTCAGCTGCAAGAGAACAGACCACTCTCTTACTGTCACCTGAGTTCATAATAACCAGTAGAACTAATAGAATAACTAATACAACAATAACTAATAGAACTAATAGAACAATTCTGATGGTTCAAGAGGAAAAATCTCTGTAAACCCCACGCAATAGTAAGCATGTGCTACTTATCATTAGGGCAGATGTGCATTGCTTTATGTAGTTCTCAGAGCCATCCCATGAGAAGTGGTTATATCCTCATTTTAAAAATAAAAATATTGAAGTTCATCCAGAGAAGTCAGGTGCATTGTGCAAGTTACTCATCAAGCAGGTGAAGAATGAAAGTTCAAACCCAAACCTGATGATTCCTCAACTCGATGTTAGCTTAATGTCTCCAATATGAATAAAAGAATAGGTGTAGTCAGTATAAATTGCTGAGGAGGATCTTCGGAAAGATAATTTAACATCTGAGACAGGAATGGGGGATTGAGAGAAACTCAAATCATGGGACTTTCAGGACTGAATCAGTGCCAGGTGAGCCAATGACACCCCTGATGAACTCATTCCAAGACAGTATCTCTCTTTCTTTTTCTCTCTCTCCCTCTAAATCTCTGTCCCAACTTAACTATATACCAGCTTTGGCTGCTCCAAGTAATTTTTTAAAATAGTACCATGAAAGTTCTCCATGCACATGTAGTCTTGCCCATGAAATATACTCCATTTTTTAATGTCTTCTGGCCAGGGTCAGTATAGACTCCACTAATATATCACTTGAACTCATACAGACCCATATTTCTTTTGAAGACTATACAGCAGGGCCACAGTACTGCCATGAAGGATCATGGATTTGATCACCCTTGTTCTGATTGACCCTGACTTCCCTTAAATCACCGAGCATCACTCTTACCAGCTTTAAATATGTTATAATACTACTTATTTCACAAGATTTTTGCAAGAATTAAAGAAGATGATATTCATGAAACAAATAGCTCAGAAGCTATGTTTAATAAAATGTTTGTGAAACTTTCATGTTTAATCCAGCTTTTTCCTATTCGCCTACAATTCTTTCCAAGGACTGTTATTTCTTTGAGCTGTAATACAGGACAACGTCAAAAACACTAGAATTTTTGCTGAAAGAAATACTTCTTGCCCTGGTGACAACATGTCACATTTTTATTATGTACAGTATGCTCACTTTATTCATATTCTCTGTCTTTTGGAGACCTACAGGCACAATAAAATCATTGACTTTTTTCCTTTAGAATTAGTTGTCATGTTTTTCATTGTGTCCCTCAGTGTTATAATACAAAAATAACTTCATAGTATAGATGCACATCTCTCCAACTCCTTATGTCCACCACATTCAGAGAATGAGTAGGGCTCAAAAACAGCTCATCATCATTTCTAAAGCTCATTTCCCATAACTATGATGTTGTGCATTCATTGATTACATTGAAATTACAAATTTCACCTCTTATTAGATAATGACCTTTTTGTTCTTCTGTCTTCTCCAACATCCATTCTATTAGAAGAGATCTTGTCTTGCCTGGTGCTTTTACAGTTAAAGCTGATGGATCTAGTACAGATTGTCCAAGTCATTTTATCTTTACTTACAAAGGAAACCTACTGGGTGATGAAACGATGCTTTATAACACTAGCAGTGCACTCGTTTGTAGTTATTAAACACTCAGCAGGCTCCCCACCACACTGACATTTGTTCCCCAGTGAAGGCTCCTGTTTGACATGGTCCCACTGTGTAAGGTGCCATTTACTGAAAATGAGAATTCAGCTTGGATAATTAATAAATGTCATGATGCTCTCAAACAAAGGCATAACTTGATCTATGAGAAATAAAATGCACAATCCAAGGACAAACAACACGAACTTTCTTGTTTGGCTTGTTAAAGTTTATAATAGCTTAAGTGGACATCTGGCCCTGTCTTTTTCTCAGGACAAAAAGCCACTCTGAAAAATCCCTAATGGATGGTGAGATGGTATGAATTTGGGCTAGCTTACCAAGGGATTATGAGCTCACAGGCTACTAGAGTACGAATTTTACACTGATGAAAAGCTCTACCTCTGACTTACTGTGTGCCTTTGGACATATAACTACACCTCCATAAGTCTCTATTCTTACATTTGTAAAATGAGTTTAGAAATGCATCTAGTCTTTCCCAAAGTGTAGCTAGCAAACCAATGGTGGAGCAAGAGATTATCTTAGGAGACATATTAATAAATTTTCTAAAATTTCCATATTTGCTTTATTTTAATCAGGATTAGAAAACAGTATGACTAGCCATATCATTCCCATTCTTTCAAGGATAATAATTCTCAAGAGGAAGCTAAAGTAAGTAGGAATATTCAGTATGCATGAAAGTTTTACAAAATATACTAAGTAAATAATAATAGAGGTGAGTTAGAGAAATTGAAAAATCACTGTATTTGTACATAATAATTTGTTATAAAGGCATTTGTTATAAAAGCATTTGTACATAATAATTTGTTATAAAAGCATTTGGAAAACTTCCTGGCATGACAAAAGTTGTTATTGTTGCTGTGTTTATTGGTGGTGGTAGTAGTAATAGTAGTGCAAATAGTAGTAATAGGATATTGAGGGAAAGTCTGCATACAATTATTGATTTCTTTCTGATTTTTGTTTTGTTTTAAACTCTTTCTGCCCACTTCCTCCTTGAAATAAATTCAAAACAACTCTACAATATCATAACAAACAATAAAGAGGCTACATTTGAAACAGTAAATTCCTGCACGTTTGATAACTGTCATTGCCACCCATCTCTGCAACTCCAAGTCACTGACCTCACACAGCAGCCAACTAACTGTTCAGGAGGTTCAAATAGACTTGACTCACAGAGCTAATGCAACTCAATAGCAAGGCTAAAATACTAAATAATATGACTTGTGTAAAAACTTCATAGACCAAAATTTTTTTTGGTCATCTGTCATTTCATTTGATATTTACAATGATAAGAGAGAAAGACAAGTAATAATATGCCCATTTCTAACAAATGAGAAAGATGATATCTGGTGAAATTAAATGCATGACCAAAATATACACAAGTTGTTCTGGAAAAAGAATTCTCTCTTATTGTAAGAGAAAAACAATACTAGAGCTTTATTTTGAATAGAAGAGCCAAAAAAAAAAAACATTGAAAGCAGCATAGAAAGATTTTACATTTTAACAGCAATTTTCCCCTTAAGTTTAACTTCTTTGCCAAGACACAAAATTTTATTCTGAAGATAAATGTACCTTCAAAATGTACAAAAGTATGTGATACAAATACAGTTAGAGTCTGAAAATAATTTTCTTTTTTCAGGGGAAATGAAATGAAGCAATTAGAACACTGACTCATATTTTATGGGATTACTGGAGAACACATAAACCCATACTTCAAATTACAATTACATTAGACAATACTAAGAATTATTTAATTGTTATTTTATTAATTAAATTGCATGAAATTATTTGCATCTTGAGGAAGTGGCTACTGTTTG
The DNA here is from genome assembly GCF_965194805.1 of Balaenoptera borealis. NCBI lineage: Eukaryota > Metazoa > Chordata > Mammalia > Artiodactyla > Balaenopteridae > Balaenoptera > Balaenoptera borealis. Next base: position 89,793,772 of record NC_138861.1, on the reverse strand, counting down.
TGGCTTTGCCCCTTTGCTACACAATCAGCATGTAATCTTTCTTTTTTTAAAATTTTTATTGGAACATAGTTGATTTACAATGTTGTGTTACTTTCTGCTGTACAGAACAGTGACTCAATTAGACATATACATATATCTACTCTTTTTAGACTCTTTTCCCATATAGGTCATTATAGAGTATTTAGTAGAGTTCCCTGTGCTATACAGCAGGTCTTTACTAGTTATCTATTTTATATATAGTAGTATGTATATGTCAATCCCAATCTCCCAATTTATCCCTCCCCTGTTTCCCCCTGGTAACCATAAGATTGTTTTCTACATCTGTCACTCTATTTCTGTTTTGTAAATAAGTTCATCTGTACCATTTTTTTTAGATTCCACATATAAGCGGTATCATATGATATTTGTCCTTCTCTATTTGACTTACTTCACTCAGTATGACAATCTCCAGGTCCATCCATGTTGCTGCTAATGGCATTATTTAGTTTTTTTTTTTTTTTATGGCTGAGTAATAGTCCATTGTATATATGTACCACATCTTCTTTATCCATTCATCTGTTGATGGAGATTTAGGTTGCTTCCACATCCTGGCTATTATAAATAGTGCTGCAATGAACATTGGGGTACATGTTTGTTTTTGAACCATGTTTTTCTCCAGATATATGCCCAGGAGTGGGATTGCAGGATCATATGGTAGCTCTGTTTTTGTTTATTAAGGAACCTTCATATTGTTCTTCATAGTGGTTGTACCACTTTATATTCCCACCAACAATGTAGGAGGGTTCCTTTTTCTCCACACCCTCTCCAGCATTTATTGTTTGTAGATTTTTTGATGATGGCCATTCTGACTGGTGTGAGGTGATACCTCATTGTAGTCTTGATTTGCATTTCTCTAATAATTTGTGATGTTGAGCATCTTTTCATGTGCTTTTTGGCCATTTGTATGTCTTCTTTGGAGAAATGTCTGTTTAGATCTTCCACCCATTTTTTGATTAGGTTGTTTGTTTTTTTTGATATTGAGCTGTTTGTATATTTTGGAGGTTAATCCCTTGCCGGGCACTTTGTCTGCAAATACTTTCTCCCATTCTGTGGGCTGTCTTTTCATTTTATTTATGGTTTTCTTTGCTGTGCAAAAGCTTTTAAGTTTATTAGGCCCCATTTTTTAAATTTTTGTTTTTATTTTCATTACTCTAGGAAGTGGGTCAAAAAAGATCTTGCTGTGATTTATGTCAGAGTGCTCTGCCTATGTTTTCCTCTAAGAGTTTTATGGTACGCAGCCTTACATTTAGGTCTTTAATCCATCTGGTGTTTATGATACTATACATAGAAAATCCTAAAGATGCTACCAGAAAACTACTAGAGCTCATTAATGAATTTGGTAAAGTTGCAGGACACAAAATTAATACACAGAAATCTCTTGCATTCCTATACACTAAAAATAAAAGATCAGAAAGAGAAATTAAGGAAACAATCCCATTTACCACTGCATCAAAAAAATAAAATAACTAGGATAAACCTACCTATGGAGGCAAAAGACCTGTACTCAGAAAACTATAAGACACTGATGAAAGAAATCAAAGGAGACACAAACAGATGAAGAGATATATCATGTTCTTAGACTGGAAGAATCAGTTTTATCAAAATGACTATAATATCCAAAGCAATCTACAGATTCAATGCAATACCTATCAAATTACCAATGGCACTTTTCACAGAATTAAAACAAAAAACTTTACAATTTGTATGGAAACACAAAAGACCCTGAATAGCCAAGGCAATCTTGAGAAAGAAAAACAGAGTTGGAGGAATCAGAATCCCTGACTCCAGACAATACTACAAAGCTACAGCAATAAAAACAGTATGGTACTGGCACAAAAATAGAAATATAGATCAATGGAACATAATAGAAAGCCCAGAGATAAACCCAGGCACCTATGGTCAACTAATCTATAACAAAGGAGGCAAGCATATACAATGGAGAAAAGACAGTCCTTCAATAAGTAGTTCTGGGAAAATGGAAGAGCTACATGTAAAATAATAAAACTAGAACACTTCCTAACACCATACACAAGCATGCAATCTTTAATAATCTTTAACAATCTTTAACTCACATTGACAAATAGCTGTCATTATTATATCTCACTTTTCTCCTACAAAGTTGCAGGGATAGTTTGGTTGGTTTAGCTGAGAGGCCAAAAGATTAATTCAAGTATCTAAACACTCATTCTCTAGAAATAGGTAATTCCTCACATTATGCTATGGTGTTGATATGAATGATAATCCCTTGTTTAATCTAATTAATTCCTCCTATACCACCTTTACACCTATTGTTTAAGAAACATTCAAAAGAGGGCCCCCAAGCTTTCTATTTTTCAAGATTATCTCGTTTTTATATAATTGCATTACATGTACAATGCAAATATATAAAAACTAGATAATCTTTAAAATATATATATATATATATATATATATATATATATATATATATATATATATATATATATCCTTTTTAAACTTAAGAGTTTTGCTACTTCATCTACCCTGCAAACATGTTCACCTTTTCTGACAATATCTTTAGGTGATTTTTTCAACACTTAAAGCCAGGAAGATCTTCCTTTTGAGGATAGAATCTTGAAATTGCATTCACCTTTTCTATTTTCAAATCCTGAATGTCATTCAGTATACAAAGAACCTTAGGCAGATGATATCAATCCATCCTCCTTTAAGCAAGAATAGAACTAAATTATTAAATATAAAATTTTAGCTTCAAAGAGACACAATTATAATAAGAACTACTTTTACTGTGTGCTACAGTGTGCTAGATACTATTCCAAGAGCTTCCCATAACGCAACAAAACAAATTGTTAAATAGGTTCTCTTAGGATCTGCACTTTATAGATAAGGAAACTAGTTCAATATGGTTAAATGATTTACCTAATATTCCATAATTGTTGAGTGCCAAATTGTAGTAGGCAGAATTACCACCTGAAGATATCCATGTCCTAATCCCTGGAATCTGTTATGTTACATAGATGCCAAGGAGGAAATAAGATTGCCTCTGGAATTGATGAGGCTAATAGGCTGACTTCAAAATAGACACTATCCTGGATTATTCAGGTGGACCCATCATAATCACAAGGATCCTCAAAAGCAGGAAGAGGCAGAAGAAAAGTTAGTGTCAGAGTAATGCCATGTGAAAAAGATTTAACCAGCCATTACTCATTTGGAAGATGAAAGGTGGCCGTGAGCCAAGACATACTGGCAGCATCTAGAAATTGGGAAAGACACAAAAATGGATTTTCCCCTCTAGCCTCCAGGAACAAGGTTGCCCTGCTAGGACCTTGATTTGAACCGAGGGAGACGCATGCCAGACACCTGACCTCCAGAACTGTATGATAATAAATTTGTGTTGTTTTAAGCCACCAAGACTGTAGTGATTTGATACAGCAACAACAGAAAGCTCATACTCAAGGACTGCATTTATTTTTTCTTTCACTCATTTATGAAATCTTTAAGTTTCTGTAATATGCCAGAAACTGTTTTAGTTCCTTGGGATACATCAGTGACCAAAACAGGTAAAATATATTTTCATGTAAATAGCTTAAATTTTGTTGGATGTGAGGCAGGAATATGAAGCCAAGTAGTCAAATTTTCATGCTATGTTATCCTATCTCTGAATAAATGTTGGAAAGAATGTTGCCCCTATTTAAAACTTAGCAGTTTTATTAAGAATAAAGATATTTTAGGCAGTAGAAATGTGTTTGTATCGTATTATGACATGCTTAGAATCTCCTATCAGTACACATTTACAACCGTATAACAAACCCTGGTTTAATCCACCAATTTTTGTTTGTTTTTTTCCGGCTGAAGCAGCTACTAGGGATATAAGCAAAGTAACTTTTAAAAATTATCACTGGAATTGATTTTAATAAACACCTCTAATAAGTATAATTTATTCAAATATACTATGGCAGGTCATCTCAACCACTGATTTTATGAAGACATAAAATCCCAGATTTTGAAAATATGAAACAAATACATCAGTATTACAATGAAAAAAAGAATGCTAAGTTTATCTCTTAAATACCATGAAAACATTGAAACACATCTTGCTGATAAATTTGATGAGACTATTATATTTTAAGTATTAAAAAAGTGATGAAATTTCATTCTGAGACAGGTATCTTATGGGTCTTACTCTCAGACATTCTGCAGACCTCATAAATCATAAGAATTCAATTTTAACTACACCTAAATTCCTATGTATTTATCAATTTTTTCATATAATGCTACGAATATTGCTGTGTGTTTCAAAAACTTACACCATTCAATAGGTGGAAATATATTTTATGGATGGAGGAGAAACTGATGGAAAATGTTTTCATGAAAGACATAGGAATAACACAAGGCATCAACAACAAGTGTTTGAGGCTTTTCTCTGAGCTCACACAAATTTACAGTCATGTGAAAATAATAACTTCATTATACTGAGTAATAATTAAAAGTTTTTGCTGAAATAGAAAAATGAAAATGGAATAAAAAAACCTCCAGGATTCTCTTTTAGTGTATTTTCCCCCATAGAGGTCAGTTGTTTAAAACTGAGAAAAAAAAAATACATTTACACAATTTTAGTAACCAAAATTTAACAGGTAACATGAAAAATGTAGTTTGCAAATTACTAAATAGATATCTGACACTTTTAATAAATGAGTTGTAAGCTTTTGTAGTGATTTTCTTTTTAATTCTAAGGGGTTTATTCTTTCTTTTTTTGCAGTATACAGTTGACCCTTGCACAACACAGGTTTGAACTGAGCAAGTCCACTTATGTACAGATATTTTTCAACAGTAAATATTGTAGCATTACATGGTCCATGGTTGGTTGAATCTGAGAATGGGGAGGGACTGTGGATATGGCAGGCCAATTATAAATTATATTAGAATTAACTCATTGTTCAAGGATCAACTTTATATTTAATAAGTCCTGATTAGGTGTCAACCACTGTGAAAAATGCTGGAGAACAAAAGAATGGTGCAGTCTTTATGCTTTGAAAGCTTAGTCTAGCACAGTAGTTTTAAACATTGTACGTGTGTTGGGCCGGGGTGGAGGAGATTTTGGATTTTTTCCTCCCCTGCTCCCCACACAAGGGGAATTTAGCAATATCTGGATATTTTTCTTCTTGTCACAACTTGGCGGAAGGGAAGGTGCTACAATCATGTAGTGAGTAGATGTTAGGAATGCTGTTAAATATCCTACAATTTATAGAACAGGCTCCCACAACAAATACCATCTTTTCAAGAATATCACTAAGAAATTTTTTAACCTAAAATACACCTAGTTCTGACTAGGTATTATAAACATAAAGTAGAAAAGATCGGGCCATTGAATTAAGACACCTGGATTCAATATTTAGTTCCTATATCACTCATTTCCTCTTCTGTAAAATTAAGAAATGAAGCTAAAGTGTATATTATGCCTGATATAGAGAATACATTCAATAAACTTCAATTAAATTACATTTTCATTGCGTTCTGCCCAGAACACAGCCTGAGGTAAGCACTTGTTTGCAGGGTTGGAGATGATCTATTGGTATGTTGGCAGGGTGAGCCCCGGAGGCAGAAAGAAGACAGCTTCAAGAGAGAGAGTCAAAAGAGGAAATGACCATAGGAGGATATATTATAGAGTTTGTTGAGATCACTGCTTGAGAAAGAGTTGTTATACTGGTGATACCATCTGAAAGCCCACAGAATTATTCCCAGAGTTGTGTACTTTGGGGAAAAAAAGGGGGAGCAAGGACCTTTATATCTAGAATGTTATTCACCCTTCCTTGAGAAATTTTCCCATGGATGTTAATTCCCTGGCCATTTAGCCTTGCTTGCATAAAATCTGAGGGCTGGATGAGAGCCATGCTTTGGAGAAGACCCTGGATTAGATAGTTGTACCACTTATGCTGGCATGGAGGGGTGGGTCTGAGCTCCCACTGAACCGTCTACTACAGAAATCAGATGTGAGCTGATGAAATATGGCAAGAGCATAATAAAATATGATAATTTAAAAAACAGCTTTAATAATTTATATAAGATCACTGTAAATACAATATGCCAAATGGTCACATTAACCAAGGTTTGTGATTAATTTTATATTAACCTGTGAAGAATCCTATGAGAATATTAAATACAAAATATAAGAATCTTATTTTTTCCTGATGATTAATAGATGATTGAAACTCAACAATCAAATCAAACATACAAATACAAATCCAATAAATATTAAATAGCTGACAGAGATCATTAAAAACTTAGAATTAATCCACCTGTTAGTATGTGGTACTGTAGAAAGGTTATATATATATATATAAATATATATATATATATAATATATACATATATATTTTTTGAGGTATACTTGACATAAAGATTATGTATTTTTAAGCAGACAGAACAGAGTTCAAATACTGTCTCTAAATAAGCCAGTACACCATATTATTTAATTTGAGCTACTTTCTTTACCATTAAAGGTGTGTGTTAATAAGCTTAGACAAAATTATTATTAAGAATGAATTATTTATTACAAACTTGATAATAAATAAGTGTCAAGAACTGTGAAGGATCTCAAACATCATCCCACATGCAAACTAATAAATTAGCCTGTCTCAGTTCCATGGATGTTAGTAGAAGACATGGGATTCCTGGGTTAGAGACTGAAGACAGTTTAGTACTCACAGAAATAGCAGTAGATGGAGTATCAGTGTTTTTTCACTGTTTCCCAGAGCCCCAATTCCCACAGGGTGACACAAAGAGGGCCAGATAAGACCTGCATAGCTCATGTGTATTTTAGGGTGAGGTACCCTGAGCCTAGGGAACCCAAATCTTTTGGGGAAGTGAGCATGCTTGCCCTTTGTTCCAGAAAGAGTATTGTCTTTGTCTTGAAAGACTGCGAGCAAATCTGTCCTTTGCCAAATATGTGAGCCCTATCTCTATCTCCCATGGCTCCTCCCATGGCTGTTCACTATACACACGTCTTAAAAATATACAGGACACAGTGTAGTCAACGCTTTGCTTGGGAGATGTGTGGAAACAGGAGACACCCATAGAGAATTGCATTCTACAGTAGTTACTCAACACGGTATTAATCCATTCTATTTTAAAATACAATAATGCCTCAGGGTAAGAATACAGTTGAATGCACCCTGGTTTAAATTCATTTTTATACCAGAACTTATTGGAGGAATTAGGAAAAATATTAGCAAATAAATTACAAAATACCTACTATACTTGATATCTTATGAAAATGTTGGAAATTTTGTTATTGATACCATCAATATATTTTGTGAATTTCAAGATTTAAATTTTGTAGCACTCTTTTAAGATGTAACACAAATGAAACAGCTTAAAATCAAGAAGTAAAACAGTGATTTATAATAAGGATAAACAGTTGTCTCACTGAAGTCTATTGGACTGAAACAAAGAAATAAAAAACACTCCCCAGATTTTCTCTCTGTCTCTCAATTTATGCTTGTAGCATCATTACTCTCTGACTTTGAGAACAGAAATTCTCTGCTGTACACTTAAAATGAAAGGTGCCCACTTCACAATATCTGGTTACAGAAACCTAAAGAGAGACCTAGACTTTCCCTCTATATCTAAATTTCAGACACCTAAAGAAGTAAATGATTTAGCCCCTTCTGGACTAATCAATTATGCAGGGCTCAGGGATGTAGCACATGGTGGGATGCACTTTACATTGTTCAAGATGTATTCCAAGGTCCTTCTCTGTAATTCTGTGGGTAGGGAAGAAGGAAACAGGAAGAGGCAGTTCTCAGAATGCAGAGTCAGCCAAACTTAATGATTGTCTCTCACATATTTCCATTGTTCCTTTTTATATACAATGATTTCTTTACAACTTAGCATATAGTAAAACACACCCTTTATTTTGTCACCAATAAAGAGAGAGAGAAAAAAAAGTGACTTGAATCTCTGCTATCCTAAGTGGTTTCCCCTGGGATAAGAGAGTTCAACTGTCACTTTCAGTAGCACACAATTTTTTATGTCTTAGACACTCAGTCATAGTATGAGTATTAACACTAACACCTAAAATGTAGAAAGCATTTTTCAGTTTACAAAGATTGATTTTCATAATATCATGCTTTTTTAGTTTTGGTGAGCCTGAGAGGTGAGTAATCAGTTTGAAAATCTGATAAGACCAAAAAAAAAATCACCATAAGCATAAACAGTGTAAATATGACAATAGTCTATCTAGTCAGTCTTAGGGAAGAGCACCTATTTTAGTGAGCAAATATTTATATATTTAACACAGTAGAAAATATTGCTAGGCACAGTACAAATGACATCAAATATCTTCATCAAATTGTACATTTGTATAAAATATTAACTACTGTTTTTCTACTTTTGCTATTAAGGAAATAGATGTATGTATACAAAATAATACCACATATTTCTAAAACAATTTCCAAATACATAAAGTGCAGCATACATGGTTCAGATATTTTCTATTTTCAAAACTTAAAACTTGCACAATTTGTTTAGTAAATGAGCATATAATATAATTGATGATTATAAGATAAACTTTCAGTCATATTATGATCTGTTGAGTTTAAATATACATTGATTATACATTTGGGTACTTAATAATCCCTTGCATACATAATGCTCAGTATTTGACTCCATATATATATATGACTCTCCTCTCATTCTTACCTGCATTTAAATGCATTTCTTTACCCCTCAAGCCTAAATGAGAAATGTCTCTTTTAAGTTGAGTGACAACTAGTCTGAAGAATCCAGCCCTCACTAAAATTGTCCAGCTAGAGGCATAAAAGATGAAGGACACTTAGATAAGTGGAGAAGAAATGGCCTTATAGCATACTTCTAATTTTATATCTCTTCTTCATTTCTTAACTTCCTCTCATGTGATCATTTGTCCATTCAAAATCCTGATGATATTTTGATTACATTCACTTAAGAATTAAGGACCTGTCTCACGGTTTATTGGCTTGGAAAAACCACTGTTGGTTGGAAAAACACTCAAAGAAACAAGCAGAGGTCTCCTCCTTCCTTTCTTTAACAATATATAAAAAACCTTCAGAGGATTATAGCAGATCTGTATTCTTGAGATTGTGATAGAAAGTTTAAAAGAAAATAAACAGAATTACCTTCAGAAAGAATTTTGAACCACAACCGTTACTGTCAAATCACATTACACAGCACTCTTTTGCATACATTACAAAACATGATCAGTCTATGTAGAAGGAAAAGTCACCTCCACTGAGGTAAATATAGGAATGAGAAGCAACTAGTTATAGATGATGAGACCCAAGACTTTGATTAACATTTTATAATGTAAAATTGCTTGGATTTTGTAACAAGGCTTTGGAGAATAGTATATGATAAAAAGTCTCTTAGGGCTTTCAGTAAAATAGAATTTTTCTATGCTTGGGTACAAATGTGGAAATTCTACTGACAGGAAAAGGAAGAAAAGCATCTGGGACTGAATTTCTCCCCATGGAAATAAAAGAACATTTGACTCTGTAATGGAATAGAATGGAATGGAATTCAATAACAGATCTCTTTTAGTTACTGTGCTGGGAGCATTAATTTATGAATTTTACATAACCAGGATACTATTTTAATATGCTTGAGCTGTTCTCTTATGCTAATTTTACTGTCAATATTTTCTAGTTATCCTTGTACCAATATCTTACGTTAAGCCACGTTTTTCATTATCCTCAGACCTGGCATATGTTACCCAGTATTTTGGAAGTCTCTCGGGCTCAGAAGAGACTGAAAAGCTATCTGATTTCTGGAAATCCATGGAGATGTTTGATACTTTCTGGCACACAGCCAGAATAAACTGCTTACTTGGCCATCTCTTCTTAATGTAGTATACCCCGTGATACTCACTAACATAATTACATTATTGAGACGATAGATATTCCTTTACTTAATTCAGAAAAGTCAAGCTGGATTCAGGATACTAATGTGAAAGTTTACAAACCTATTCTACTCGTGAAATGAACCCAGACCTTATTTCTAAAATACAAAACTAAAGCACGGTGGAAGTGTTACACTATAATTATACTATTTTATTGACAGTATTTCATTCATTATTTTGTCCCCCTATCTACTAAATTCTGCAACTTGGTAGTCTATCCATTTTGGCTGCTATGAGGCAAGCAAATACCAGATGGACATAGTTTATCTAAATCTAATCTTTTTATTAGACACAGTTCCTGGGCCAATTTAATTGGTTAGTAGATTTCAGGATTAAAAAGTCTATTCCCTTTTTTTTTCTTTTTAGAGTCCATATATATGTGTTAGCATATGGTATTTGTTTTTCTCTTTCTGACTTACTTCACTCTGTATGACAGACTCTAGGTCCATCCACCTCACTACAAATAACTCAATTTCGTTTCTTTTTATGGCTTTGTTATAAAGCAGAAACTAACACACCATTGTAAAGCAATTATACTCCAATAAAAATGTTTAAAAAAAAAGTTTATTCCCTTATGTCAAATATATACAGAAATTCTACACCTCATTTTATAAAATAGTGGCAAATATGCATTAAAAATTCTAGGATGCATGTGTTTATGTGTTACAGTTCAAGAAGTTTATTTGGAGGTTGCACTCTCTTCTCAGTCTTAGTACCACTGCTCATGGCAATGCCTTTAATGAAATTACTCTGGGAGAGGACTCTTTTTTTTCACCACAATAGAATCTTAATAAATTATTTTCCTCAAAAGTATTAAAGAATGGATTTTTTAAAAGGCCATAGATTAGGTCACATCTCTTCTTGAATGATTGTTGAAACTTCCTTATTATTGAATCCAGGTCTTCTATTGGAATCAATACATCCTACACACCATAGCCAGAGTGGTCTTACCAACTGGTCTGGGCATGCTATTCACCTATTTAAAATGCTTCAAAAGAATCTAAGCTGTATAACTATGTCTATTTTGGTTGAGTCATAATAAAAATCTCTGTTATTTGCTTTTAAGTGTTCCTACCTATATCACAGGGATGCTCTTAGAGTCCCCATATAGCCTACATTCTATGATAGATCATCCCAAATCTTATTCTCCAAATCTGGTGAAAATATGACTAGCTGTATCTCAATTCTATTAATATTAAAACAAAACTAGAGAAACTTGCTTTTATTTATATAGCATTTTTGGTTTTTTTCATATTTGCTCCCCAATAGAATATAATTCTCAGGTAGCACAAAACACATTTTATTAACATTTGGAGAAATCATGTAACCTAAGATGATGTCTGGAAGAAAATAAATTTAAACATAGAATACATTTTTGTTTAAAAAAATGATCTTGCAGGTATATCTGCAAACATTTTCACAATTTCCAAATTTAAAGCTTCCTTCCAAAAAATAAAGATTAAATTCATTTAAAATTGTTTTATAGGAATTAAGAATCTTTCCAAATCAATAATATTAGATATTTTTCTTTGTTAATGTTCTGAAACAAAATGGCATGACTGAGACTCTTGTCTAGTTCCCAAGGTAATATTTAAAGGAACATATTCATTTCACTGGAGCATTTTTTGCATAGTTTATTGTTTGTCTAACATTTTATATAATTCTAACAATTAAACAGATCTCGTAATTATTTAATATTTGAAAAGCCCCCATACTGGTAATTTTCCCTATAGCGTTAAATAATTAAACATGATAACATTAAAATATCAATATTAATCATTGTACTTTGCTTTTTAACTTGTCTTTGTATGATTCTTCTTGTTGTATCATTATTTCCAACTGTAGCTGCATGTTGAACTCCCCAGGCAGCTTTTTCAAAAATACTGATCTTTAGGTTACACAGCATAGCAATTAGATATGATTCATGGGTTGGTGCATGGATAGTAGTAATTTTAAATTCCAGCTGATTCTAATGTACGGCCAGGTCCGAGAATCACTATTTTTGTATGTCAGAAGTATCCACATTTCTTTAGGCCATTAGGCTTGTTATAAAAGATCTGCAAGAACACACAAATAATAAAGCCAAAGTTTTGATTTCCAAGAGCTGGTTGTGTTGAGAGAAGAAAGGTCTCAAAGCAATCATAATGGAAGTCTCTGAGGGAATCAAGGCAACAGTTTTTATTGCAACAATTTGGAAGATGTAAGAGCAAGATCAGATTATTCCACTCTCCAGGGATTCACTGGGCTGAATAGTTGGAGAAGAAAAGGACATGATTTTGGAGCAGATTCAAGAAGCCTGAGACAAGGGAATCACATCAGCTGATGGAGAGAGAGAATCAGTATCTGGAAGTTGTCCAGAACCATGACTGACCAATACCAGTGACACCTGTGAAAGTTGAGTCAAAGCCTGCAAAACACCCATGACTATTTAAGAACGTACTTTCTGTCAGCAGAGCTGGAGAGCTCTCCTAGTTGAGCACATCATCTGGTTGGTCTTTGCTGAGGGTCTTCCATCTACAACTACCTACATGCTGTCTATGGGTGAACAAGAAGCAATGATATCATTTCATGCAATAAGACTTTGCTGTGACCCATTTGTAGTATCCCAAGTGGAAGTGTCACTTTTCAAAGCTCTAGGGCATACATGATAGCCCCAAACACAAAATGGCATCCTTAGTATTAGAAAGTTATTGCTCATTAGGAAAGGAACATGCAAAGCACCTGCAACTGGGTGGTACAGCAGGGTGGCAAATCTTTCCCAGTTGCATAATCATTCATCAGGTAATGCTATTTTACTAATCATGTGATTCCATACTACATTATGTAACAGAGTCCCTATCATGGCAAGATTTCATCTATTTTTGAAAGATTTAAAGAATTTTTTTAAATTAGGGAAGTCAGTTTGACATAAACAATATGTAAATCAACTGCTTCTTTAAGTTCTGGGGTTGGAGAAATTGAAACAGAAAGGTACCCTCCTTTCCTTCCTCTGTCACTCCTTCCTTCTCTTTCTTCTTCCCTTCCTTCTTTGCATCCTTCTTTTCCTTCTTTCCTTCTTTTCTATTTTCTTTAATGATTTTATATTATGATTTAATAATGAGCAGATTCTAGATATCAGCTTCTAAGATACACATCTGTTAAAGGGACATATATGAGGCTTATTGTCTCTCAGTATTTTAAAGTTTTGAAAAACAATGCAAACTGTAAATTCTTAGTTTATAGAAAATAAAACAACTATAGCATCCATGTTAACTCAATGTCCAAGTTAATAATTCATATTACAAAGAAGATATTTAGAATTCACAAATAGATGTTTCTAACTATACAAATAGTTATGCAAAAATCAGAAATAAAATTGTATTAGCCTATGCCCTGAGATTCATCATTTACACAAGCATTTAATTCTCCAGAAAAAGCTTGTCAATTTTATAGTCTGAAAGATCAATTTCACATTATTCCCTACTAAAGAAAAATTTCAATCATGCAAGATCTTTTCAGTCTATGAAAAACTCTCCCTTGAATCTTACTTCTCTCTGGCTCCATTTCCATTCTTTCATTCCAGCAGATGACAGGTAATTACTAAAACAGATAACTTCTATAAAGATCACAATGTGCTCTGCAATTTACAGTGCAGTTACAGATTTTCCCTTCCATCTTGAGGTCCTAAAAGAGTTTCAAACCATCTACTTAGTCATTTATTTACTAGCTACTTAGAAAACATAATCATATATTGATTATATATATATATATATTAAACCCGATGTACACCATACAGGCACCCAAGTTCTTAATTCAACAGCTGCAATTTTCACTAAATATATGCTATATAAATTAGAAATTTATTCTTTACCTGTAACTAATAAAAGAAAGCTATTTTAAAATATTACTTTTATATCTACAGTTAATACACCAAATAGTATACATCATTTTACTTAACCTAAAACTTGTATTCACATGTAAAGGACAATTGTTTTGACTCCACAACTCACATACTATAGAAATAACTTTATTTCCAGGCTTTCAATTTCTTTATTCATAGAGTGGGAAAACAAGTGATATAAATCTCATGTAGTTGATTCTATGATATATTTTTTGCATGTTTAACTCCTAAAAATTAACATTTCCCTTACAGTCAGTGTAAAAAAAAAAATTACCAGCTATCCAGATATTATGTAGCCTCACTCATTGCAAGTATTCAAATTTAACTCACCTTAGAAGTATTAAACTGACATTTCTATTCAAAGAAGCTTTTCACATGATTGGTCCTTCCTTCCAAAAGCAAAAGGTAGAACTCATTCCCCCAGCATCCTCTGCAGCTTGGGTGCAGGCATGTAACCTAGGACCCTCAATTAAGAACATCTAAGCTTCATAATTTTGGAATTGAGCGACATGAAGAAGCATGTTAGATGAGGAAGCAAGGATGCACAGTATTGATCATTTATGTGAGGATTAACATATCTGTCTTAGCAGCAATAGCAGTAATAGAGTTTGTATCTATTCCCAGAAACAGAGTTATATGTGTCATCTCCCCCAACTCAATGGTCCAAAGCCTGGGAGCAATGGAGATTTCAGTAGATTTGTTCAGTTTCCGTAGTTCTCATGATTGGTTTTAAGGTTCTCCTGGAGAGCCTGTTAGTTACTTAATGTTCTCTGATCAATTCTCTTTCTGCTTAAAATAGGTAGGAACCAGGAACCTTGAATAATATACTTCTTATTAGATTGCCATCTCACTTATGATTTTTGAACCACGTAATTGAATATGAATCCTCGGTTGTCTTAAAAATTATTACATGTTGTAAAGCTATTAGACACTCAGAAAATTATATGTCATATGTCACACAATGAAAATAAATGGTAACAGAATGGCCAAATAGTTCAGAATACTCAATTCCTTAAGGTAGAACAATGTTTCTTGTGAGCAACTTACGTGTCATAGAATATCACTCAAATGCTAAGTATCTCTGGGTCATAAACTTCTGACTTCTTTCCCAAAGAAATTGTTAAACATCTAAGAATATTAAATTCAGCTAGTGAAAATTTTTTTTGGATAAATTTAACCAATAGGAATTGAAATAATATTCTGGTATTCTTCAATCTGCCTTGAATTTTCCCAGGTACAAACTATCAAATCTGGGTTATTCTTAAAAATGTGAAGATACACACAAGAAAGTTTTTTGCAATTTTATGGTTTGCAAATGAAAGAGCTGCATGACACAGGTTGTCTCTGAGGAGAAATACACCTGGAAGACCAAAGTAAAGAGGAGAGACAAAAACAAATCTGCTAAAGTAATTGGAAGCCTCTCAATCCAACCAGAACAAACATTAAACATAATCCAGCTCCTAGCCAGGTCAATATTAAACTTCATACTAAAGTCTGTTTACCTCAGTTCCTATTACCCAGTACAACATTTTTGGTTTCAACAAAAACTTACAAGGCTTTCCAAAAGACAAACTAAAACACAGTCTGAAGAGGAAAAGCAAGATTCAGAACCAGACTCAGCTATGACACAGAAGTTGTAATTTTTAGACAGGAAATTTAAAATATCTGTGATTCATATGTTAAGAGCGCTAATGAAAGAATTAGACAACATGCAAGAACAGGTGGGTAATATAAGCAGAGAGATGGAAACTCTAGGAAGGAATCAAAAGAAAATTTAAGAACTCAAAAAAACATTTTAACAGAAATAGTGCCTTTGATGGACATTCTTAAGGTAAAAGAGAAAAGACACACATGACCAATTTTAGAATTAAAATGAAAGAGAGGTCATTGCTACTGATCACGTGGCAATAAAGAATAACAAAGAACAAAATGAACAACTCTATGCCCATAAATTTGATAAACTCCTTGCTCACGAATGTGATGTGGAATGGACCAGTATCTTGAAAGCCACAAACTACCAAAACTCACACAAGGAAAAATAATCATCTGAATAGGCCTATAGTTAATAAAGAAATTGAATCAATAATCAATAATATTACAAGACCATTTCTTTTTCTAAAATGAAACCCAGATATCAAGAAGTTTGTCTATAAAATATCAGATAACCCTAAGGCTTTGTGAGGAAGTAAAAGACAATTAGTTATTTCTATGCGTAGATTATAACATATGTATTTTTTATTTTCTGGTTGTATTACTTTTCTGAGTTATACTTCAAAATAGAATATTGGCAGTTAACTTTTAAAAAGCAATTTCTTGCAGTTTGACCATTTGGATACAAATTAAAAAGAGGATTGAGCCACTATTTGTATGTTAAAATGTTCGAAATGAAAAGTAACGAGAGGTGATAGAAAAACAGAATATTTTGAGTGGCGATTTATGGGTTCTTAGTGTATTAGTTTCTTATTACTACAATAACAAAATAACAAATTACTAAAAACTCTATTAGTGGTTTAAAACAACACAAATTTATGATCTTACATTTCTGGAAATCAGAAGTCCAACATTGTCTCACTGGCTAAATCAACATGCCAGCACACTGCATTCCTTTCTGTGGGCTCCAGGGGAAAATCCATGTCCGTGGTCACTCAGGTGTAGGCGGAATTCAGTTAGTTCCCCGCAACTGTTCTGAGGTCTCCATTTACTTGCTTGCTGTAATCTGGGGGCTGAACTTAGCAACTAGAGGCATCTTTCTCATCCCTGCTCATGGCTCCCTACTTCTGGGAACTAGCAACAGGGTATGAAATCCTTCACATGCTGCCATCTGTCTTGCCTTCTTCTTCCATTGTCGTATCTCTCCTACCCACTCTGTTTGCTTTCTCCTGCAATTTTAAGGACCCAAGTGACTACCACACTGAACCCACCTGGATAATCAAGGATACTCTCCATATTTTAAGGTCAACTAATTAACAACATTAATTCCATATACAACTATGATTCCCTTTTGTCGTGTAATGTTAACATATTCACAGGTTTAACACCAGGAATTAGAACATGGACATCTTTGGGGAGCCATTATTCTGCCTACCCGTTAAGCTTTCAAACAAGATATCAGGTCTTCTTTCACCTTTCACAAAGACTGCTTTTGATTGGGAGAATTAAGCCAGTGAATATAAGGTAGGATAAACTCATGCTGGGAAATAGACTCAAACTTAGTGGCCTTTGAAATTTAATGGTGCATGCCCTCATGGAAGACTTCTGCTGTCGTGTTTAAACTTATTACCTCCTTTACTTGTTTATTGAAGGAACTGTCTTGATAGTGTGTGAAGTAGGAAACAATTTAGTTCTTTCCTACTTCAGCTTTTAGATGAGTGATGTTGGAACTCTTTCTCCTGTGCCTGGATGATACATCAAATAGAGCCATAGCCTTTAAAATCATATTCAAGCATTAACAATTTTATTTGTGGTCTTGTAATGCCTATTCCAAGCAAATTTCAAATTTGCAATCACATTCTCGTCAAGGTTTCTTTATCTTTAGAATGCAGACACATTTCTCACCTATTGTGACAAATTTTAAGGTTCAATGTTCAATTACTAACAATTTGTGATATTTCATACTTGATGCTAAGACATAGAACTTGTATAAGATAGATCGAATGTGTATAGCAAGGTAAATACAATAAGCCTATTTAGTGTAATGATTATAAGAGCACTGGAGTCCCATAATCTGGGTCATAATCCTGGCACTTTCTTCAGAGTTCTGTGTCCTGGGGCAACTCTCTGAATATTTCTATGCCTCAGTTTCCTCAACTGATGTAGCCCAAGCCATAAAGTTATTGAGTATTATTGAAGGAATACATAACAAGGCAGAGAAGAGTGCCTCAATAAAATATGCCCTAATTGCCTGTGGGATTTTTGTTTGTATGCTTGTTTTAATTTATTCACTTACGTTTTTTATATGCTCAAGTAAAGGTATAGAGGTTTGGTATTAAGTTATATACTGACTAAGGACTAATGCCAGCCTGGATATATAAAACATAGCAGAGCTACAATCTTTTACATCAATATAATTTAAAAATTAGGAAATAGACATGCATAGAAGAAATATTTTGACTACTAAATTAAAAAAATTATCTTTGTAGTAAATGTTAACTTATTTTTGGCCTATAATCTTTAAAATTGCATGTAACATGGTAATATTAGTCATACTACTTTTCATTCCAACCCTTAAAATAATTAAAAACATACTAAGGTAAGTAATGAAATATTAATGGAACTAATAAGCAACTATTTCCTATCCTTCCCTTTTAAAGTTACTTTAAAGAAAGTTTGTCCCAAATAAAAGGATTATACTAAAATCAGTGAGCTCAAAGAAAGAAAGACTAATGTAAAATAGTCAACATTTGTTTAATGGGCCAGTTTATTGCTCTTAGTATGAAACTTTCCTGAAAACTTATTTTTAACATTGAAACTGAGGGAAACATATAAAATAATAAAATATGCATATTTTATAAACTCCTTACTTCTTTCATTTAAACTTTAAGCTTTTTTGTTGTTGTTTTTAGTGGGAAGTTCAATTCTGACTAAGTAATAATAATATTACAAGCCCACTGGGTAGGGAGCCTGGGACAGGACAGTAAGTGCAAGCTAAGCACTTTAATTTTGCAAGTAGAGGGGTGTAAAATCCTAGACTATGATAAACCAAAAATAAATGAGGGAATTGGTATGAACTTAAAGAAGTTAAGTTCTTGGCTAAACCTCCCTGGGACTTTCAGGGTTTCGTTTATTAAATCAGTAAATCTAGGGAAATAAAACTTAACTTCACTCAGATATTATAGAAACTAATTCTTTCTTGAAAGCTTTCAAAAACACTGATTATAAGCATGGTGTTAAAATTCCACAAATATCTATGTGCTTCATATTTGTATTAAGACCAGCCCTTATAAGTAAACAGAATAAAGAATAGTCAGATGTATTATGAATCTTGTAGTTTCAGGGGTGACAATGAAATAAGAGGTAAAAGTTATTGAGTGCTTTATTATATATATGCAGATATTGTGAACATCACAAGCAGTTCACAAATGTCATTTTAATTTCTCACACAGTGTCTTAGAAAGATAATGTAGCTTGCCTTATATTATAAAGATCAAGGTAGGATTCAAACTCACTTCCTTCTGATACCACAGTTTGTGCTCTTTAACCAGTAGTTTAGAAAGGATCCTCATCTAGATTTATCTTCTCTCTGATGAAGTCACAATAAACTTACTATGTTGTCGTTTAAGATCTTAGTGGATAATAAATATAATAAAGGCTCTGTAAAAGATATATAGATAGATAGATAGGTAGTTATTAGATAGATATATAGATAGATAGAAATAGGAATGGAAAAGATGGAAAAGCCAAGAAAAATAACAAATCTTTCATGAGCTCCTGATATGAGAAAAGCACAGTCTAGTAGTTTAATGTAAGTCATTGACTTATTCATAAAATAACTTGAGGAATACCTCATGGTTTCCACTTTACCAATGAGCAAACTGATCTCAACTCAAAAATAGGAAGCAAAGGTCCCGTCGTACAAATTCTAGCTTCTTAGGAAGCAAAAGTGAAATTTAATCCCAGGTGTATCTGATTCAAAAAAATCTCTTTAGCATAAAAAACTCACAAATAAAACATATTATTCTATATTCATATTTAAGAACACACAGACCCAGTAGGATTAAATTTTACTAATTATTTATATGTCAAAGACTGAGTTATCTCTAAGCTTATGCATTGTTGCATTTTCTTGTCTAAACCAAAACTGCTGTTCTCCGAATAGACTTCTGCTCCCTTGTTTCCAAGAAGAATAGAAGTGGTATTTTAAACTTCTTTTTCTATGCTGGCAAAATTGGAGTTGCAACTGAATTTGGAATGTCACACGGGGCTGGACCATGGATGGACAATATACTTACTGTGTATGACCATTAAAAATCTCCTTAGAGTAGAGCAATCTTGGCTGAGAGACTGTTTAATTATACACACCCTATATTATGTTGGCTATCCATGTGTTCAGTGGAAAATAAAAACAAAAATTTCATGTTTTCTTTTGGGGAGTTATTTTTAAATTGTTTATAGAGTTGGAAATTAAACTCTCTAGCTGATCTTTTTTATTATCTTCCTAGGAAAAAAATAATTGGCTGTATCCCAATAAATTCGCTTCATTAGTTTTAATTTAAAAAAGAAGCTTCTTAAAATTCATAATGGCGTAACTTGGAATAAGAGCTCTAACTCTATTTATTTGATTATTCACTTAATAAATATTTATTTCCTGATAATCTTAAGGAATACAATGATGTTTGGATCACTTTTGTATAGCTGAAATTAAGTCATAGATGTGTACAATATTGCCTAAAGAAAATCTATGAAAAAAAAGGCTCTAGGACTACAACATTGAATGTAAGGAGATTGAGCCTGCAAAGAATTAGAAATAGTAGCCAGAGAGATATAGGGTGAAAGAAGAAAGTGCTGTCTCATGAGATTCTAGAGTCCAGAAAGTTTCATTTAAAAAAAAAAAAAAAAGAGTGAGGTAAATAATAAATGGCATTGAAAAAATGTCTTTTGGATATCAAAAAAATAAAGGCTACACTTGAATAAGTGAGGATGATTTTGGTGAAGTGATGAAAGCAAATCCAGATTTGAGTGAATTGAGATGGTTTTCTACAAAAGCGAGAACAAGGAAGTGTCAAAAATAGTAAGATAGAAAAGATGTGAAATAGTCATTCTACACCATAACTGAGATTAACATTTCTATTCTTAAATTAATGGAGTGCATGTACTATTTTTACTAACAAATAAGATTATTCTATAACAAAAAACAAATGTGATTCGCTTATTTTTTACTTTCTTGCAAAATTTATCTATGCCAATAAAAGTATAGTACATACAAATAAGGAAATGTAATATATGCAATTTTCCAAACAAATTAGATTGTTTCCGAAAAAAAATTCTATTTGCTAATAGAATTCACTGATGCAGGAGACCCTTGAGTCAAATACCATGTCTGAATTTTGAAAAAGCCCTATATAACTTTATGACCAATTATGCTGCCTGTAGCTATCTAGATAAACTAAAGGTAATTAAGTCTTCATGCTTCAGGATCTAAATTGAGAGCTAGCATGCCTCTATTGCAATTGAATTCATTAGTTAAATGCTCTATTACTCAAATATCACATAAAATTATCAAAAAGATCAAATATAGGTAGTCCTAGGGACAAAAATGTCCATTGAGACATTTTTGGTACCTTTTCAATGTGTTATCTGAAGACAAAGCATCTGTACACTAAATTTCTATTTGAGTTGATTTTTACTCTCTAAGCAAGAAAAATAAATATTGCATAAAATAATTCTCAATAGTGTAGGAAACCAAATTATACATTTTGCCTAAAACTGTCTATTGAGGTTAACAGAAATAGCAGTATTGTTTCAGAAAAGCAACTATTAAAGCTAGATGAAAGGGGTTGAAGAGGTGTGAACAGTGGCTAAATCTATTTTCTATTTCAAGTAAGATTTAATTACTCAGTTCACACTTCTTCAACAGCACATACTAAGTTATGAGAAGTTCACAATTGCCCTTTCTCAACGAAAGCTATCAGAGATGAAAATAATGCCGTGAAAAAAAATG
This sequence comes from Balaenoptera borealis, assembly GCF_965194805.1. Taxonomy (NCBI): domain Eukaryota; kingdom Metazoa; phylum Chordata; class Mammalia; order Artiodactyla; family Balaenopteridae; genus Balaenoptera; species Balaenoptera borealis. The sequence continues at coordinate 89,772,286 of NC_138861.1, read as the reverse complement.
TTACAAATGCATGTAAATACTCCTACAACTATTGAACATGGGGGAGATTTAGAAGTAAAGTTACATAATTTTCAATAGTAAATTACTTAATAATCTGTTAAGTAATATAGATTTCTTGTATATAGGTTTTAAGTTGGTAGATCATCTATTAGTTCTATGATTTTTGAAAAACTATATATTATAAAAATCTACTTATTAGGTCTTTATTTGGTTGAGAAATCCTACCAACACTATATATTGTCAGTCTATCCTCACTTCATTGTAGTCTAACCATCTGGAGATGATCCACATTTAAAATATTGTAAATCTTTATCCTATTAGGTTTTTCCTAAAGCAATTGTTTAATCCAAAGAAATAATAAAAATATACCATTCTGTACAGTGTAAACTATAAAAATATTTCCATGGTAAAAATGATCCTCTGTTTATCATTAATAAATTATATATCCAAATACTTATATATAAAATACATAATTATACATATAATCTTTACATGCACTATCTAATTTAATTTTTCTCAATCCTGTGAAACAGAGACTATAATTATCTCAGGATGAGAAAGACATATATATATATCCTGAATCTTTTCATCCTGAGCTCTAAAAGTAAGTTACCTTTCTGTTTTATTCATGTTTTCTGTGTCTACTTCTTTGACAAGAAGAATATGAATATATATTTTTGGTTCCTTTTCGACTAAGTATGTTGAGGTCAAGCGTACAAGTTGTGTACTGAAGAAAGCATAGCCTGATATTAAGTAAACAGGATAAAATCTCCCTTTAAAGATGTGTTTTACTTTGAACTTGATTTAGTATTTTTGTATGTCTTTATACAACAATTTAAAATTGTCTCCATTTTCTACTTATATACATACTTATTTCAATCTAAGTTATCTTTATTGAGAGAAACAGATATAGACCCATGATGCTGCTTTTCCCTATTTGATAAGAATTCCACGTGTACTACTACTAATGACCTTAATATAAAGAACTATACTGCTGATAACCATAGTGATGATAGCTAGCATGTATTGAATATCTATTCTATGACAGAAACTATGGTAGCTCTTTACATGTATTATCTCATTTAATTTTTCTAAAACCTATGAGACAGAGACTATAATTTTCTCCACTTTAGAGAAAAGGAAACTGAACTTTAGGGAGCCTTAGTTATTTTCCAAGTTGATATATATATTAAGTTCAAAACTCTGACTTGAATTTAGATCTGTGTTTTAGTAAAATGAATGTGCTTAATTACTCTTATATCAGGATATAAGAGCATTTTAAATTTGAATTCATTCTCCATTTAAAAACTCTTAGCGCAACAAAATCCATTAGCCCCAGTAGAAATGTAAGCTGTCAGAACCAACTTCACTTTTGTATTAGAATGTTTAGTGATGAGGTCATTGGTGTGACGTGTGTGTGTGTATGTGTGTGTGTGGGGGTGGGTGGGTGTTCTAGCATTCTTGATTAATATGCTGGTACCTTTGCAGAACTTTGTTCACACAATTTTGCTCAACAAAATCAATATTTGCAGCCATACAAACTAATTAACCATCAAATATTGATTCATTTGCTAAGGGATGAACAGATCCAAAAGACATTTTTATCTAAGAGAATACACATCAGCAAGCATGTTTTCGTGATAAGCATGTGAAAGGTGAAAAATGAGACTTTGTAATGCTTGAAGATGGTCTCACCCTCCACCTGGAGAAGTACTTTCACCTGCTCTGTATTTGAAAAACAAGGGCTCAAACCTAGATTTATAAGAAAGTGCCATAACTTTAAGTAGAGTAATGGCCTACACAGTCTTTGAATATGAAAAAGTGAAAAGTAATTTTACTATACATTAAAAGGAACCTGTCTCCCTCAATACCCTGAAACTGGTATTGGTAGTAGAGAAAGAAAAATTTTAAAACAGTGGCTTGTTCATTATTCTATGTAAGATGATGAATCCTAAAAATCTGGAAGAATATTAATCTATGAATCAGTTCTTAAGTCTTCTCCAACTGAAAAGAGATCTACGCTGGCCATGTTATAATCCAGTAAACCAAACATGGTTTAGCTGTCGCAATGCCATCATACAAGAAGAAAATTCATTCTGTCATATTATTGCAACTGGCTCCTTGCTTCTACCCTTAACCTTCCCTCTAATAATCCATTCTTAGCTCAGCAGTTATGGTGATCCTTTTTCAAAATGTGACTTAGCCAATGTCATTTCTCTATTCAAATGCCTCCAATGGCTGCCCATTTTCTTCAGAGTAAAAGTCAGAGAATTTATAATGTTTAATAGGACCTAAGTTAGTTGTACTTCTTCCAGACTAATCTTCTCTTGTGCACTATTTTCTAGCAACTGTGGTCTCCTCAATGTTCCTTAAAAATGTCAAGCATTCCTCCACCTCAGGGACTCACACTGGCTCTTTCTCTACCTAAAATATTTTCCCTTAACACATTCATATCTTCCCCTCTTGCATCCTCTCCTTCAAGTCTTTGCTCAAATGACACTTTCTTAGTGAGGCTCCTTTGACTGATCTATTGAAAACTTTAATGCCCATTACTCAAAATCTTCTCTTAGTTTGTCTGATTTTTTTCTAAAGTACTTATGATTGTCTTATATCATTTAATTTTTTGTCTGTCAACTACTATCAGAATGCAAATTTAACAAGAAAAGATTTTGTTCACTGAAATAAACATATACTTAAATCAGTGCCTGGCACATAGGAAGCTTAATAATATTTGTGTAATAAATAAAGAATGATTGATTGATTGATTGATTGAATTAGTAACCTTTAGTACATTCAACTTGCTAAAGTTGATCAATAGATATAGATTAGGCAGAATGTCCTAATCAAGGAGCTACAAATGATTTAAAGGTGAGTCAAGACATTGATTCTCCCAGCCTTGGGTCTGAGAGACTTGAGGGGGCCCAGTCTGGGTATCTCTGGCCACAAGAGGATTTTTCATTTTCTTCAGTATTCTGTAAAAACAGCATCATTTTATCTGTGTTTCTTGATGTATAAAAGTTTGAGAAGAAAATATTTAAGGAAAATGAAGTATGATCCAAATGCTGGAATTTTCAGGGGCTCCCCATTTCTCTCTACATCAGATTTTATTCTTAATATCATAAGAAAGCCAGACTATGATATTCCTTAGTCCAACAAATGCAGGTAGCCCCAACAAAACTGTAAGTTATCAGAGCCAATTTCAATTATGTGTTACAAAGATTAAGATAATGAAATTTTAAAATATTATTATATGAGATGATTGTAGATGTGGTTAAAACTAAGAAGGAAACAAATAAAAAATGAAATGATGGAAAGTATAGACAAGCACAGTAGACTGTTATGAAATTTATTACACATACCTTAGACTGCCTGCTAATGCCACACAGGTCACTGATGTTCTTTTCATTGATTTTTCTTCTTAAATCCTTTTCTCTCTGTTCCTCAGATTAGATAATTTCTATTGATCTGTCTTCATATTTACTGATCCTTTTTCTGCAATCACCAAAAATACTATTAGGGTCATCCAGTAATTTTTTTAAAATTTAAGACACTATTGTTTTTCTTTTTTCCACTCTTTTTAAATTGAAGTATAGTTGATGTACAATGTTGTATAAGTTACAGGTGTACAATATAGTGATTCACAACTTTTAAAGGTTATATATAGTTACTATAAAATATAGCCCCTGTGTTGTACAATATATCTTTGTAGCTTTTTAAAAAAAAATTTTTATTGGAGTATAGTTGATTTACAATGTTGTATTGGTTTCAGGTGTACAGCAAAGTGAATCTGTTATACTTACACATATATCCACTCTTTTTTAGATCCTTTTCCCATATAGGACATTATAGAGTATTGAGTAGAGTTCCCTGTGCTATACAGTAGGTCCTTATTAGTTATCTATTTTATATATACTAGTGTGTATATGTCAATCCCAATCTTCCAGTTTCTCTCTCCCCCCCCTTACCCCTAAGACACTGTAATTTTCAACTTTAGAATTTCAATTTGATTTTTTTTCTTGTAGTTTCTATTTTGCTAGTGAGACTTCCCTTCTATTTACTTATTATAGCTGTCTTTTTCTTTAAATTTTTGAGCTTTTATAATAGCTGTTTTAAAGTGCCAGTCTGCTAATTCCAACATCTGAGTCACCTTGGGGTCTGTTCCTATTGACTGCTTTTTTCTTGACTATATACCACATTTTCTTGTCCTACACATGCCTAGTGACTTTTCATTTATTGAGGACATTTTCCCTGGTTCTATTATGTTCTCTAAAGATGCTTGCTTATTGTTGTAGCAGGCAGACAAATTAGTACGTGATCACCAAGAATCTGTGGAGGCTTGATTTTAATATTGGACAGTGCAGATTTGTGTAAAGCATGAGTTGTTTATCAAACTCATCAAACTCAGCAGAACTCAAACGGCAAACTGTTTCTATTGCAATAGGCATCAGCTAAAATATATGCCTAATTCTTTTAGCTTTCCGGCTGTCATTTTTAGCAGGAACCCCAAACACATGAAGTTTAGAGTCAGGCAAATATTTGAGGGGAATCTACTCACAGATTTTAGGTCTCCCTCCTTTCCTGGACACCCACTCACCCCCAACCAATGTTCATTTACTCTGACAGCCCTAAACGCTCTCCTTGGACACCTTAAGTCGATAAAACTGTACCTTTCTGCTTATATTTCAAGCGGCCTCACGTCACACTGACAGGGGCATGACTTTAGGGAAATGTAATATAATTGTGAATGTCACCCAGTGAGTGTGGTTTTCTTCTTTCAAAGGTTGACTCTCTTTTAATATCTGCTTGCTATGGCCATTCCTCAGGGCCTTTGAAGAGTTTCTTTATATTTTGTACAGTGTTTGCAATTGTTATTTCCATGAGTATTAGAACCAACACCAGCTATTTTGTCATTTCTAGAATGCTCTTGCTAGTTTGTTAAAATAAATCATGCCTAGTTGATTTATCATAAATTATGTTCATTGTCTCAGGTAGAAATCTTAGAATATTGAAGACAGTTGTTTATCTAGTCATAGATATGAGTAGATGTTTACCTATATGGTAACCAATTCCTATATTAAAGGGAAGATTTACAATGCATTTTTCTTATTTATTAATTGCCTAATTAACTACTCTATGTCATATGCTGTACTTTATGTTGGGTATACACTGGTATTCAAAACAATTATGGGACAAAACTTTATATTTCATCATCTTTTTTTCTCTACATTTATGATAGGTCAGTCATTCAACAACTGATTAAATTATAGTTTATCTTTTGAAAACCAATGGATTAATAAACTACATGTTCTTAAAAAACAAAATTCATCTGAGTAAATTTGAAAATCTAATTGGCTTTATTCAGCAATCAATGAATCAGGCAGCATCCCTTCTAGCAACTTGGGTGCACTGAGGGCTTATACACAGTGGAGGGTTTTGTAGGGAGAAGGGTGGGATAAGGGAGCTATTAGCAAAAGAAAAGAAAGGATTATTTTAGGCCAGGACATCCTCTTTTCCCTGGAAAGAGAACAGCAAATGTTTTATCATGCAGATTGCCTCTTCTTCCTGGAGGTGGGCTGGTGGTGGGGGGAGATTAGAGAGGGCCCACATGACAGATTACCCCATTGGTACTGACCAGAAAATTTCTGGATGATTAAGATTACATTTCTGAGGAAGGTTGAAACTATAGTTAGGTTAGGTATTAAATCTAGGTCTGGTATCATGGACTTTAGCACCATTTGGGGCCTGTGGTTTTTCTCTTTAATGATGTTTTATGCTACTAGTATTTAATCAAAATTATGTTTTTATTATTTAAATTAATGATTTCATTGTTTATTTCTTATCATCAGGAAGGATTTAAACGAAGGTTGCATCTGAGAAGCACAAAGATATAGAGTATGCCAAAAATATAAAAATGATATTAGAGTCAGCTAAAGATTTTAATTAAGATAGGAAGAGATTTGCATATAGATTTTTTTATTGCCCAGTAATTTTCCACAAAGAAGAACAAATGTAGTAGAAAGTGATTTCTCCAATCATATGTTAATCACTTTGCATGTAACTTTTATTCATTGGTGGTAGGGGAATGTAATGGCATGAAACTCAGAATTGGATTTCAGAATATCTAGAATCAAAAACCCAGAGGATCAGAAGGAAATTCACCTTAAGAGCATGCAGCTATATATAGCATCTGGATATTATTGTTGTAAATACTATATATGTTTACAAATATGCCTGTATAAAATATACATTCTTTTTGATAATTTTAAATGTTTAAAAGGCTGTAATGAGCACAATCCAAAAGCCCTGCTACTGTACTCTGAGTGGGGAAAGTCCTGTAGTGATGGGCGATTAACTTTCTCTAAAGTATGCTTCAGCAGAACAATTTCTTTTTGATGTTTCAAGTGCACAGAAACCTTCCTACACACAAATGCAGGAATCTCAATTGTAATGGCCAAATATCCATTTAAAAATGAAAAAGCTAATCATGAAAGTCTGGCCATTTATCAATTCCCTGGTTAATTTATTGAACTCTATACCACTCTCTTCAATACATTTTAGGGCAAAAGTTTTACAGCTGGATTTCCTGAATGGCCTATTTTACTTGCCAAAGGAAGTAAACATGGGAGGTATTTTGTCTCCTTGAAAAGGTTATGAAACTATTTTGTAAAAACTTTCCCTTGGGGCCTTTCCAAAAACAACGGAGCCAATTCTATGTCAAAACACAATGAACACAACGTATAAGAAAACCAGACTTTTCGAACCAGCAGCTGGACTACCTGCAGCTCTCCTTAACAAGTGGGCCAATTCCGCCTGGGAACAGAATGAACACGAGATATCAAAAGATCAAAATTGTTTGAACCAGCAGCTGTTCTACCTGCAGCAGTTAATCTTTCCTGGCAATCTGTTAGAGACACAATTCCTCAGGATAACAGGACTAGGAAATTTTTGCTGACTCTGTACCTCTGGGACATGCTCAGTAACAGTTCTTCCAGCAAGCGTTTGGAATGTGTCAGCTGTACACTTACACAGCATAGAAACATAGCGCCTTTTATTTCAATTTCGATGTAAAGAAGTGAATATTAATAGTCATTCTCACTCAAAGAATACAAACCCATTTATTTTTTACATCTTAATTTCACCAGCAGGATATTTTAAAGTGTGCTAGCAGTAATATTAACTAAACTAAAACTGATATTTAAAATAATGCATGTAACAATGTGGTCTATAATTTATTTAAAAATCGAAGGCTATATATAGAAAGACACATGGGTAAGCTCACTGTGTCAGCCACAGTTCTATGTGACGTACAGATATTAGCTCAACTAATCAAACACTAGAAGAAGTAAGAACCGTAAAGACCAAGGACCTGAGACATTGAGAAGTTAGGTAATTTATCCATGACTACATAATTCACAACCAACAGAGCTGGGATTCAAACACACGCCATCTGAACACAGCGGGCATGTTCTTGATAACAATACCATGTTGCAGGGAGATGAACATTCACTGGAAACATTTCCTTCAAAGAAATATAGACAATTATGCCTGAATACTTGGAATTTTATATTGTTTAAAATGTATAATCTAGATCTTTACCTATTAACTATGGTATTGAATTTATTTCTGTATTATATTGTGTCAAATATAAAAACCATTTACAGTATGTTTAAAATATTAACGATATGGAACAATTCTCAAACCATATTAAGTGCTCAAGAAATTTATCACAATTAATGTACAATTAAAAAGGACAATTTGACTATTGCTGTTCTGCATTTTTCCGATTCAAGCTGTTATATGTGTGCATAATAGGTACAGGCAATCTAGTGATAGTCTAAATTGTTTAATTTGTGAAATAAAAAAATTTTTTATTGGGGTATAGTTGTTTTACAGTGTTGTGTCAGTTTCTACTGTACAGTGAAGTGGAGTTCCCTGTGCTATACAGCAGGTTCTTATTAGTTATCTATTTCATACATATCAGTGTATATATGTCAATCCCAATCTCCCAGTTCATCCCACTCCCACCTTGGTGTCCATAAGCTTATTCTCTACAACTATGTCTCTATTTCTGCCTTGCAAACCAGTTCATCTGAACCATTTTTCTAGATTCCACATATATGCATTAATATACAATATTTGTTTTTCTCTTTCTGACTTACTTCACTCTGTATAACAGTCTCTAGGTCCATCCACATCTCTACAAATGACCCAATTTCATTCCTTTTTATGGCTGAGTAAAATTCATTGCATGTATGTACCACATCTTCTTTATCCACTCATCTGTTGATGGACATTTATGTTGCTTCCATGTCCTGGCTATTGTAAATAGCGCTGCAGTGAATATTGGGGTGCATGTATCTTTTTGAATTATGGTTTTCTCTGGGCATATGCCCAGTAGTGGATTGCTGGCTCATATGGTAATTCTATTTTTAGTTTTTTAAGGAACCTCCATACTGTTCTCTATAGTGGCTGTATCAATTTACATTCCCACCAACAGTGCAAGAGGGTTCCCTTTTCTCCACACCCTGTCCAGCATTTATTGTTTGTAGATTTTCTGATGATGCCCATTGTAACCGGTGTGAGGTGATACTTTATTTTAGTTTTGATTTGCATTTCTCTAATAGTTAGTGATGATGAGCAGGTTTTCATATGCCTCTTGGCCATCTGTATGTCTTCTTTGGATAAATGTCTATTTAGGTCTTCTGCCCATTTTTGGATTGGGTTATCTGTTTTTTTTGATATTCAGCTGCATGAGCTATTTATATATTTTGGAGATTAATCCTTTGTCACTTTCTTCATTTGCAAATATTTTCTCCCATTCTGAGAGCTGTCTTTTCATCTTGTTTAGAATTTCCTTTGGTATGCAAAAGCTTTTAAGTTTCATTAGGTCCCATTTGTTTATTTTTGTTTTATTTACATTACTTTAAGAGGTGGGTCAAAAAAGATCTTGCTGTGATTTATGTTTATGTCAAAGAGTGTTCTTCCTATGTTTCCTCTAAGAGTTTTATAGTGTCCGGTCTTACATTTAGGTCTTTAATCCATTTTGAGTTTATTTTTGTGTATGGTGTTAGGGAGTGTTCTAATTTCATTCTTTTACATGTAGCTGTCCAGTTTTCCCAGCACCACTTATTGAAAAGGCTGTCTTTTCTCCATTGTATATCCTTGCCTCCTTTATCATATATTAGTTGACCATAAGTACGTGGGTTTATCTCTGGGTCTTCCATCCTGTTCCATTGATTTATATATCTGTTTTTGTGCCATTACCATATTGTCTTGATCACTGAGCTTTGTAGTATAGTCTGAAGTGAGGGAGTCTGATTCCTCTGGCTTCGTTTTTTTTCTCAAGATTGCTTTGGCTGTTCAGGGTCTTTTTTTTCTCCATGCAAATTTTAAGACTTTTTTCTTCTAGTTCTGTAAAAAATGCTATTGGTAATTTCATAGGGATTGCATTGAATCTGTAGATTGCTTTGGGCAGTATAGTCATTTTCACAATATTGACTCTTCCAATCCAAGAATATGGTATATCTCTCCATGTGTTTGTGTCATCTTTGATTTCTTTCATCAGTGTCTTATAGTTTTCTGAGTACAGGTCTTTTACCTCCTTAGATAGGTTTATTCCTAGGTATTTTATTCTTTTGTTGAAGTGGTGAATGGGATTGTTTCCTTAATTTCTCTTTCTGATCTTCTGTTGTTAGTGTATAGGAATGCAAGAGATTTCTGTGCATTAATTTTGTATCCTGCAACTTTACCAAATTCATTGATTAGCTCTAGTAGTTTTCTGGTAGCATCTTTAGGATTCTCTATGTATAGTATTATGTCATCTGTAAACAGTGACACTTTTACTTCTTCTTTTCCAATTTGTATTCCTTTTCTTTCTTTTTCTTCTCTGATTTCTGTGGCTTGCACTTCCAAAACTATGTTGAATAATAGTGATGAGAGTGGACATCCTTGTCTTGTTCCTGATCTTAAAGAAAATGCTTTCAATTTTTCACCATTGGGTATGATGCTTGCTGTGGGTTGGTCATGTATGGCCTTTATTATGTTGAGGTAGGTTCCCTCTATGCCCACTTTCTGGAGAGTTTTTATCACAAATGGGTGTTGAATTTGGTCAAAAGCTTTTTCTGCATCTATTGAGATGATAATATGATTTTTATTCTTCAATTTGTTAATATGGTATATCACAATGATTGATTTGTGTATATTGAAGAATCCTTGCATCCCTGGGATAAATCCCACTTGATCATGGTGTATGATCCTTTTAATGTACTGTTGGATTCTGTTTGCTAGTATTTTCTTGAGGATTTTTGCATCCATATTCATCAGTGATATTGGTCTGTAATTTTCTTTTCTTGTAGTATCTTTGTCTGGTTTTGTATCAGGGTGATAGTGGCCTTGTAGAATGAGTTTGGGAGTGTTCCTTCCTCTGCAATTTTTTAGAAGAGTTTGAGAAGGATGGGTATTAGCTCTTCTCTAAATGTTTGATAGAATTCACCTGTGAAGCCATCTGGTCCTGGACTTTTGTTTGTTGGAAGGTTTTTAATCCCAGTTTCAATTTCATTACTTGTGATTGGTCTGTTCATATTTTCTATTTCTTCCTGGTTCAGTCTTGGGAGCTTATACCTTTCTAAGAATTTGTCCATTTCTTTGAGGTTGTCCATTTTATTGGCATAGAGTTGCTTATAATAGTCTCTTATAATGCTTTGTATTTCTGCGGTGTCCATTGTAACTTCTCCTTTTTCATTTCCAATTTTATTGACTTGAATCCTCTCCCTCTTTTTCTTGATGAGTCTCGATAATGGTTTATCAATTTTGTTTATCTTCTCAAAGAACCAGCTTTTAATTTTATTGATCTTTGCTATTGTTTTCTTTGTTTCTGTTTCATTTATTTCTGCTCCAATCTTTATGATTTCTTTCCTTCTGCTAACTTTGGGTTTTGTTGTTCTTCTTTCTCTAGTTCGTTTAGGTGTAAGGTTAGATTGTTTATTTGAGATTTTTCTTGTTTCCTGAGGTAGGATTTTATTGCTATAAACTTCCCTCTTAGAACTGCTTTTGCTGTATCTCATAGGTTTTGGTTTGTCGTGGTTTTGTTGTCATATGTCTCTAGGTATTTTTTGATTTCCTCTTTGATTTCTTCAGTGATCTCTTGGTTATTTAGTAACGTGTTGTTTAGTCTCCATGTGTTTGTGTTTTTTACATTCTTTTCCCTGGAATTGATTTCTAATCTCATAACATTGTGGTTGGAAAAGATGCTTGATATGATTTCAATTTTCTTAAATCTACCATGTCTTGATTTGTGACCCAGGATGTGATCTATCCTGGAGAATGTTCCATGTGCACTTGAGAAGAAAGTATAATCTGCTGTTTTCAGAAGGAATGTCCTATAAATATCAATTAAATCAATTTGGTCTATTGTGTCATTTAAAGCTTGTGTTTCCTTATTAATTTTCTGTCTGGATGATCTGTCCATTGGTGTAAGTGAGGTTTTAAAGTCCCCCACTATTATTGTGTTATTGTCGATTTTCTCTTTTATAGCTGTTAGCATTTGCCTTATGTATTGAGGTGCTCCTATGTTGGGTGCATAAATATTTACAATTGTTATATCTTCTTCTTGGATTGATCCCTTGATCATAATGTAGTGTCCTTCCTGGTCTCTTGTAACATTCTTTTTTTTTAAAGTCTATTTTATCTGACATGAGTATTGCTATTCCAGCTTTCTTTTGATTTCCATTTGCATGCAATATCTTTTTCCATCCCCTCACTTTCAGTCTGTATGTGTCCCTAGGTCAGAAGTGGGTGTCTTGTAGACAGCATATATATGGGTCTTGTTTTTGTATTCGTTCAGCCAGTCTGTGTCTTTTGGTTGGAGCGTTTAATCCATTTACATTTAAGGTAATTATTGATATGTATATATTTATTACTATTTTCTTAAATTTTGGGGGTTTGTTTTTGTAGGTCCTTTTCTTCTCTTGTGTTTCCCACTTAGAGAAGTTCCCTTAGCATTTGTTGTAAAGCTGGTTTGGTGGTGCTGAATTCTCTTAGTTTTGCTTGTTTGTAAAGCTTTTGATTTCTCCATCAAATCTGAATGAGATCCTTGCTGGGTAGAACATTCTTGGTTGTAGGTCCTTCCCTTTCATCACTTTAAGTATATCGTACAAATCCCTTCTGGCTTGCAGAGTTTCTGCTGAGAAATCATCTGTTAATCTTATGTGAGTTCCCTTTCATGCTATTTGTCATTTTTCCCTTGTTGCTTTTAATAACTTTTCTTTGTCTTTAATTTTTGTCAATTTGATTACTATGTGTCTTGGCCTGTTTCTCCTTGGGTTTAGCCTGCCTGGGACTCTCTGCACTTCCTGGACTTGGGTGGCTATTTCCTTTCCCATGTTAGGGAAGTGTTCGACTATAATCATCTCTTCAAATATTTTCTTGGGTCCTTTCTCTCTCTCTCTTCTCCTCCTGGAACCCCTATAATGCAAATGTTGGTGCATTTGATGTTGCCCCAGAAGTCTCTTAGGCTGTCTTCATTTCTTTTCAGTCTTTTATCTTTATTCTGTTCCATGGCCGCGATTTGCACCATTCTGTCTTCCAGGTCACTTATCCATTTTTCTGCCTCAGTTTTTCTGCTATGGATTCCTTCTAGTGTATTTTTCATTTCAGTTATTATATTGTTCATCTCTGTTTGTTTGTTCTTTAATTCTTCTAGGTCTTTGTTAAACATTTCTTGCATCTTCTCGGTCTTTGCCTCCATTCTTTTTCCGAGGTCCTGGATCATCTTCACTATCATTATTCTGAATTCTTTTTCTGGAAGGTTGCCTATCTCCGCTTCATTTAGTTGTTTTTCTTGAGTTTTATCTTGTTCCTTCATCTGTGACATAGTCCTCTGCCTTTTCCTTTTGTCTATCTTCCTGTGATTGTGGTTTTTGTTCCGCAGGTGGCAGAATTATAGTTCTTCTTGCTTTTGCCATCTGCCCTCTTGAAATACAATTTTTTAATCAACTCATTTTACCACAGTCAGATTCTATGTAGCACTTTGGGTAGAAATATATGAGAGTAATTTTTTTTTTTTTTTTTTTTTTTATTGTCAGAGGCCAAGCAACTTACATAATGAAATCCAGATTAGAAGTCCTGATTCAATTATAAATACAATTATGACCTGTTCATAAAATATTAACACTCTTCTGGCAGTTTAAAAAATGTACACAAATTTCATCGAAAGAACAATTCTGACAAAAATACTTCGATTTTAGACAGTTTTTATAAACATTATATTTCTCAGTTTTGTATAAATGAGATTATTATAAATAATCTGTAATATCAGCACAAGTCATAAAATGCTCAGGCCACAGAATACTTGTTGTCTCCTGGAATTTTCTTCATTAGGTCACTTTTAGTGAGTGACCCACTAAAAGTGACCTAATGGAACCCATCTATTTCTGTACATTCTAAAGATCTCAGACTCTAAGGACAAAGCTGGGTTTGAACTCAAGCTTTGGCAGAATTTAGCTGTGTAACCCAGGACATGAAGCTACTGCTCTTGAATTCTAATTTGGATTATGGGGATAATGATAATATTCATCTCATACAATTATATATGAGTATATATTAAACGTCATAATATACAAAAATACCTTCGTGTCAGGGACAAACACAACATATTCAGCCACAAGTGTGACCAACCACCCCAATTTGGCCAAGATCACCCTAGTTTTGCCAGTGAAATCCCTCAGTCCCAAACCAGGACAGTTGGCCACCCTACACCATTCACACAAATACACCTTACATATATGTATCTTCATACTTTTGGGAGCACAACTAAATTTTTTAAACTATAGATAGGAAGATAGATAGATAAATAGACAGACAATTTAGCAATATACAGTGCCTTAATTACCTAAAATTTAGCTGCCCTAGAAGTTCAACAGACACTAATATCAAAGATCATGGAGAAAAAAGACTCTTAAAAAGCAAAACAGGTGCCTCAAATTTCATGAGCACAGTTCTTTGGTTTACTCATATAAGAAGCAATCAGTCTCAAATTCTACAATTATCCCCCAAACAATTCTACAAGTCTTGTTATTGGCTTTGCAGACTAATGGCAGAATAGAAACAAAATCATCAGATGAAGAAAAAAGGCTGCTGTGGACAGTCACACTCAAGATTGAATGTCTGGGTCCTCCTAAATGGCAATATTCTTCTAACAATAGTACATAAAGTTCAAGGCTCTCATAGAAATGATCAGAATTGAGAATGAAACAGTAGGTGGACTTCATTCACACAGTTCAAATTATGAGCTGGAAACTGAGAAGAATGCAGAAATACGAGCAAATCTAGTACCATTTATTGAAGGAAGAAGGATAGGAAAGACAAGGCTGTCTGTCTTGCCTCAAGGCACAGCAAAAGGAAATGCAGAAAGTTTACAATATGGAGTATTATACTGACCTTTTTCTGTAGTGTTATTACAGAAGGATGTATTTATTTATCTAACAAGTTTTTATTGAGTGACTGTCATATTCTAGGAATACAATATTGGACGAGAGAGATGATGTCCCTATTCACTCTACACGAAAAGGACAAAAATATTTATGAACAAAATAATATTGAATAATGAAAAGTGCTATAGAAGAAATAAGGTAATTCAATAAAGAAAGACTCAGAGGGCACTCAGTGTTGGCCCCTCTAGAGACATGTCCCTTGAGTTGAGATCTGAATGATGAGAAGCAAGACAGACAATTTAGTAATATACGGTACATATACCAGATGGAAATAGCCCAAAGAGCTTCCCAGTCCAGAGGAAGGCAAGGCCTAGGTTTGGCCTGTGGAAGAGGAGAAGAGAAGAGACCACTGTGTAGTGGAGTAGTCTCTTGGGGGTGTAGTGGTGAGAGTGATAGAAGTCTGAGATGAGTTTTGGTCAAGAAGATGGAGTTAAGACCTTGTAGACTATGAGGCCATGATAAGGTTGCTCTATGAAGTCAGGGGAGGGTGTTAAGCAGAGGATTAACTGGATCTGATCTACAAATGCATTAGTTTCCTAGAGCTACTGCAACAAAGTACCACAAACTGCGTACCTTAAAATGACAGAAATTTATTCTCTCACAGTTTTAGAGGTTAGAAGTCTGAATCAAGGTGTTGGCCATGAAGCACTCACTCCAAAGCCTTTAATGGAGGATGGTTCCTTGCTTCTTCCAGACATTTCTGGATATCCTCAGACATTTCTTGGCTTGTGACAGTACAACTCCAGTCTCTGCTTCGATCTTCTCATGACGTTCTCCCTCTGTGTCATCTTCATATGGCCATCTGCTATAAGAACACCAGTCATCTTGACTGATTATGTCTGCAATGACCCTATGTCCAAATAAGGTCACATTCTGAGGTACTGGAGGTTAGGACTTTGATATATCATTTTGGGAGGACACAATTTAACCTATAATGACATAGATAAGAGATCACTTCTGCCCCTCTATGGCAAAAGGAGTTTAAAGGGGCAAGAGTGATAGGGGACCAGTTAGGAAGTCATTGGCATAGTTCAGTTAAGGGTAAATTTGTGTCTTGCTCTAAGTTATTAGCAGTGAAGATTGACAGATGGTATTGCTGGCAGTTGAGGGGTGGGAATGGACCAGACTTGCTTGTGAATTAAATGTGAAGAATGAGCAAAGAAAGAATCATTTATAATTTTGGCATTTTTAATGCTAACAACAAAAGAGATGAATGGTGGTTTAACCAAAATGGGAAATATTTGCAAAATAACAAGGAAGAAATTTGGGAAGTGTGTGTGTGTGTGTGTGTGTTTAATATGTTAAGTCTGACACATATCAGATCCTCAAGTGGAGGTACTTGATATAACAGTCTGAAGCTCAAGAAGGAGTTATATAAATGGGTGTTTCAGTTACATATTAATGTAATAATACATTAATGTAATACAATTAATTAATATTAATCCAGGCAATGGCCTGGATGAGAAACCACAAAGAAGGATGCTAGGACTGAGCCTGGAGGCATTTCAGCAATCTAAAAAGAGGGTTTATATAGAATTATTTCTGAGGCATGTCGGGATAAATGGAGTTCTTCAGCAATATAGCTGTTAAAGAGAGATAAAAAGATGAAATCTAAGTAGAATGGAGATTCCAGGGTTCTATGAAATAATGCTATGTAGTGGTGGTATTAGTGGTAGAGTGTGTGTGCACGTGTGTGTGTGTTGGGGGAGTTGTCTTGAAGACTCTTTCCAATATAAAGGTCCTTTCTACAGAGACATGAATACACACTTGGTATTAAATGCTAGGAATAAGTAAAAGTCTGTGTAAGGGGCTATTTATCTCTATGGGTAATTGGGGTGGCAGAAGTTAAAGAAACTCTCCTGTAATACATTTACCCTGTTTATTGGGAGGGGGGTTCTTCTGGGGAAAATCATATGACATAGTTTAATCTCCTTGTAAATACACTACTAAATGACCTTCCTGGTTGTAGACTAATGATATTTGCTAAGAGAAAGATTCTTACCTATGTAATTCTCTTGCTTTTGGTAAATAAACTCAGAGTTTATGGATTTATGGAAAATTACACATAGGCTGGTGCATAAAATGGAAAGTTTTCATAAATTAAATGCTCCAAGATGTGTCAGGTAATATTTCACATTCTTCACTTAGAGACTCAACCATTCTGTGCCAGAGTGCATATCTAATGTAGCAAAGGAAGGATCTGGGGAGACAACCTCGATATGCCTGTCCTCTCCTTGTGTTTCTTGTGCCTTTTGATAGCTTGCATATTTGAAGTTATTAGTAATACTAGTTACTGGATAAGATTTCTGATTCTTGTGAATCTGATTTGCCAAATTTATCTTTTTTGTTAGGTAAGTAATTACTCTTATTCCAATCCTCTCCTGCCTCCTACAAGACAGTCCCCTTAGAGTTTCCTTCACAGAGGCTAAGAAACTGTGGAGTAGAAATGATCCTAGGGACACTGAGCTGTGTGTCACAGGACCCCCTAACTTTTAAGTTATGGATGCTGCTGCTTAGGGTCAGAAAACAAGGGTTACAAAATAATTAGTTTGAATATTTGAGATCATATATCTTAAAGAGAAGTTTCAATTCTATTTCTACACTATTTTATACTATTTATTAGTGTAGAAAATCTGTAATACATATTGGAAGGAGTCCAAGGTAGAAATTACTAATACTGTCAAACTCTTGGTGTTTAAGAAGTAAAACTAAGTTATTAGAAAACTTTAAATGTTTTACATTATTCATTATCTGGAGGTCCCAGATAGTTCAGATTTCATTTTCCATACATTGAAGACAACTGCTAAGAGACAGCACTTTATATCAATTATTTGAAAATTAGTATCTAAAATACTTGATATAGAGAGGTGGTATTTTCAAGTCACAAGCATTGATTTGAACTAGTATTTTTATTCATTTCAAAAGTTCTTCCCTTTTTTCCTTTCTTTAACTTTTCCCATCCCCCACCTGCCATTTCAACCATGTAGAGCTATTTGGGGAAACTGGTCTCAGCAGAACACCAGAGAACACAAGCATCAAATATCGCCTTTGGACTATGTAATTAAAAAAAAAAATCTTGTTTTATCAATAACTCAAATATTATTTTAAGCATTTAGTCCATGTAATAGTAACAAAATAAATGTTCACTTCAGTGTTTTCAAAATCACTCCAGACCTCACCCTCGGCTATTCTTCTCCTTGGGGTGAATAAACTTGGGGGTCTGTATTTGGTGACCCACTGACATCTGCAGAGGTCTGACATGTTCTAAAACTGCATGAATCCTGGCTTTTTCCTCCTCTTCTCTGCCATCTTCCACAAAGGGTAAAGCCCATCTTATCTCTGCTGGCACAGGACAAATCGGTTATTGCTTCTGTGGCCTCTTATCACTTCTGAAAGATTTCTGGAGGCTTGCCTCTGACTTGATAAATGGATGTGCCCTCTCCAGCCACAGGGCAAGCTGCTGCTCTTCCAGTGCATTCTACAGAAAGTGCTTTAGGGCTCTCTCTCAATGCCCCTGGCACTGACAAAGCCAGTTCTCTTCTACTATTGCTCCGTGTTGGCAAAGGACACCTCTGTTGAGCTACTCTCTACTGGGGTTCTGTGAAAGGATTAGGACAGAAGTCATCTCTACACATTCATTTCCTAAAATGTACACTCTAGATCAAAGTCCCTTCCCAGATATTTCCAACACTATTAAATTCTATTATTTCTTCTGATGACACTTCCAGCCTAGTCAAAAAATCTTCCAGCCCAGTCACAAAACCAAGCCTAGGATAGAAAATCTAACCTGTAAATCAGGAAATGTTTCTCCAAAATCTAGTCTTTGTTTTGAAATAACTTTGACATTTAGAATGTAAATATACTCTGGGAGATAAAAATCTTTTTTTCAAATTATTATGATTTTTAGAAATTTTGAAACACTATTTTACAATTCAAGAGGTGATAATTCACTCCTTTATGCTCTGGTGTTCCACTGAGGCCAATTTCCTGAACAGCCTCAGGAAGTAGAAATGGCAAATGAGGGGGTGGTTAGAATTAAGGAAGGAAAAAAAGGGGAAATAATTATTAGAATGAGTAGTTACATTAGTTTAAATGAAGCTTGTTTCCCTGCTGCAGTGTCGATCCTGGGAAAAGAGCAATAGTGGCATCATTTTTGAGTCTACAAATCCCTACATAAAAACAAGTAGAGGAAATAGATAGTAGAATTTAAAAAAAGAAAAAAAAAAAGCAACTCATGAACCACTCTTAAAACTAAACCAGGTGAAAAAGTATCTTTATGAACTCAAAAATACAAGTCACAGAAAAAAAACACCTGCATGGTATCAGCTTCTGTGCAGGAGAAAGCAAAGGTAGCAACAAGGTATCTGATGGACCTGAGAAACAAGAGCTTCAAAATAATCAGTAGGTACTCAGTAGAGATCCTGGTGAGACGACATCAGAACAGCAGCTGAAATGGAGAGATGCTGTGCCTAATCCAGAAGGGTGAGTGCAAAGGGTCCATGGCAAGACCTGTAAAGGATTAGAGTAGCCATCTATAAACTCTTGAACCTGAACATACAGAACTTCTTTCCAGGATAGGCCCCACATTGAGGAGAAAGTGCTAAGAGTTGAACTCAAAATTTAGTAGAAAACTGATATTAGAAAGTAAAAATCCACATAAAAGTGAAGGAGATGATAGAGCCAGGAAGTCTTAAAACTCAAGTCACCATGCATTTGTTCACTACAAAAGCTTAAGAAGAATGTCTGTGAAGGTAGAAAAAGTACCTGAACCACACTTTCTTCTAAAAGTTTAGGAAAACCAATTCAAATATAATTCAACAATAGAAAAGTATCAGCACAAGGAATTATAGCTATTATCTTATAATAAATTGTAATGTGGTATAAACTATAAAAATACTGAATCACTATGCTGTACACCTGAAACTAATATAATATTGTAAATCAACTATACTTCAATTTCAAAAAAGATTATTATAGATTGAATTATTTCCCCTTAAATTTCATAGCTGAAGTATTGGCTTGGCCCAAAAGTGCCTTCAGTTTTTAAGTAAAAATAAAAAACACATTTTTCATTTTCTCCAGGAACTTAATTGAGTAACATATTCACCCTTTTGTTCCACTACCTTCTGACATTTTTCAGGCAGCTTCATAATTCCATCTTCCCAAAACTTTCAGTCTTTTTGAGCAAAGAACTGTTCCAGGTACCTTTTACAGTCTTCCAGGGAATTGACATTTTTTCCATTAAGAGAAATTTGTAAAGACCTAAATAAATGGAAATCTGAAGGTGCAGTGTCTAGTGAATATGGTGGATGAATCAGAACTTCCCAGCCAAGCTGTAACAGTTTTTTTGCCTGGTCATCAAAGAAACATGCTGTCTTGCATTATCCTGATGGAAGATTATGCGTTTTCTGTTGACAAATTCTGGATGCTTTTTGTTGAGTGCTGCTTTCAGTTGGTCTAATTGGGAACAGTACTTGTTGGAAATAATCATTTGGTTTTCCAGAAGGAGCTCATAATAGAGGGCTCCCTTCCAATCCCACCATATACACAATATCACCTTCTTTGGATGAAGACAGGCCTTTGGTGTGGTTGGTGGTGGTTCATTTTTCTTGCCCCACAGTCTCTTCCATTCCACATTATTGTACAGTATTCACTTTTCGTTGCCCGTCACAATTTGTTTTAAAAACGGACATTTTCATTACATTTAAGTAGAGAATCGTGTGTGGAAATATGGTCAAGAAGGTTTTTTTCACTTAACTTATGTGGAACCCAAACATCAAAGCGATGAACATAACCAAGCTGGTGCAAATGATTTTCAGTTCTTCATTTGGATATTTTGAGTATGTCAGCTATCTCCCACGTGGTGTAATGTTGATCGTTCTCAATTAATGTCCTGATTTGATCGCTATCAACTTCAACTGCTCTACCCAACCATGGAGCATTGTCCAGAGAGAAATCTCCAGCACAAAGCTTGGCAAACCACTTTTGACACGTTCAATCAGTCACAGCACTTTCTCCATATGCTGCACAAATCTTTTTTTGCATTTCGGTTGTGTTTTTACCTTTCTTGAAATAATAAAGCATAGTATGCCAAAAATGTTGCTTTTTTTCTTCCATCTTCAACATTAAAATGGCTACACAAAAATTCACCAATTTTGATGTCTTTTTAAAATGCACTCTGATATGACAGCTGTCACATACAATCTAACAAAATTGTTTTGAATGAAGTTAAAGACAACTAAGTGATACTATATCCATCTTATGGAAAAAAATGACGAATGTTTTATCCATTATGTCATTTAGGACAAGAGTTCTCAGAATGGAAAAAAAAATGTAGATTTAAAACAAAATGTTAAATTTTAAAAGCTAGGCCTAAATTTAAATTGGAAGTATCAGTATGATCAGGCTGGGAAACAATGACAAACTCAGAAGCTAATAGGAATCTCTAGAGCTGAGATTGTAGTTTGAAATTCCATTACCCATGAAAAGAAACCAGCACCCCTTGAAGAAATGCTGATCCAAGTCTGGAGCAGAAAATGTATATAATAATCAGGAATATCTTAATCATACCAAATACTGAGGAGGCTATCAAAGTGAAGTAGGGTCATATCAGTCAACTAGGGTAATGTCAAACAAAACAGCAACAATAACAAACCAAAGGTGCCAACTCAAAGAATCTTCCACTAACTTGAAATTATAAGCTTCAAATAGAGCAATAATTTCCATTGTTTGAAACTCATTACATTCATTTGAATTTGTGAATTGAAAATTAATTTTAAAAAAAAGCTTATTGGTCCACTTTGGAGGATGACAGGGAATCCATTCATTATTTTGAAAACCAGTAAACATGAGGAAATTGCAAATACTTAGCCCATTTTTCCTATACTAACTGTGTCACTGAATAACCAAATACTAGTTGATGTAAGGTGTTTATCTCTTTATAAAAAGTATTTTAACTAATAAATAAGAAAAAGGTGATTGACTTAGTATCACCATTTTTGCAAACACCTAATGAATTGTTGGATATACCAGGCGTTGAATACCAACAGCATCTCTAAGGCAATTAGATATCGTGTACCTTCTACTACTGCAAGAAGACACTTCTGTCTATAGTCTTGACAAAGGGATCAAACAAGACTCTGGTTAAGCCTCTGGATCCAGCTACCCATATGCAGTCAGCAATACCAAAACAGCAATACCGTTGGAACACCAACAGATAAAATATAAGAAAATCAAAGTAGTGAAGAGGGTACTTATAAAAAAATTTCAAAATATACCACCACTTTAAAAAAAATAGGCAAGACTATCATGTCTAGGAATGTATTTTTAGTGATAAAACTGTAAAAAAAAATTTAAGAGTTTACCATAAAAGTCAGGATAATGACTGCTTTTGAGGGAAACGGAATTTTTTTTTTTTTTTAATTTTGTTGGTCTGTTTAATCTTTAAATTTATTTATTTATTTATTTATGGTTGTGTTGGATCTTCGTTTCTGTGCGAGGGCTTTCTCTAGTTGTGGCAAGCGGGGGCCACTCTTCATCGCTGTGCGCGGGCCTCTCACTTTCGCGGCCTCTCTTGTTGCAGAGCACAGGCTCCAGACGCACAGGCTCAGTAATTGTGGCTCACGGGCCTAGCTGCTCTGTGGCATGTGGGATCTTCCCAGACCAGGGCTCGAACCCGTGTCCCCTGCATTAGCAGGCAGATTCTCAACCACTGCGCCACCAAGGAAGCCCAGGGAAACGGAATTTGAAATTGGGATGGGACACATGATGAACTTCTAGGGTGGGTGGCAAAGTTACATTTCTTGACCTGGGTGTAAAACTATATGGGGGTTAGTCTTACAATCAATCATTAAGCAATTCATTTGTTTATGATGATTTATGTATACATGAGTTTTATTTTACAATAAAAAATGATAAAAAAATATATGTTTTTAGGGTACACAGATTTTATATTGAAAATTTGTACTGTATACCCAATTTCGTTGGGCAGGTTATCTCCATTATGGCCATGACTCTTATTTGAAATGATTAACTATGGGAATTGGATGGGAATTAGCAAGAAAGAAAAGAGGTGAAGAAAAGAGCATAGCAGGTATAATACACCAAACCTGAGTGCCAAGTTGGCTCTTCACGTTAGGGAAGAGTAGAAACCCACTATGTGAGTGAGCAGGCTGACTGATGAAGGAGGATTTCTCTGATAATAATATGAAGGATAGTGGAAATGGAGAAGGATCCTTTTTTTCTTAGCTATTTAAAGCTATTAAAGGTTATCAAAAGTTCCTAAATAAATCTACCAAGTTATAACTTTATAACTCTAGAGCCAAAACTAGTTTGGGAGGAGGGAGTAGAGACATGGAGCTTCCAGATAGCAATAAATATACATAGACCCCTATGCCGAACTGCACCGTGAATAACTCTAACGCATCTTAGTAAGCTTCACCAAATAGGATGACATCTGCTCACCTTCCCTTTTACTTGGTAAGGTAACTAATGAGTCTCACTCTCTTACAGTTCATTAGGATCTCAGAAAATTTTCTCTCTGCTGAACATCCCACCTATTCTCTCTACCAGTTGGTGGTATCTGAGAAAAATTGCTCTAACCTTCAGGTCTTCTTTGGGAGGAAAGGAAAAAGGAAGAATAAGTGAGGAAACCACATATATTCACAGAAAAAAACTAAATAAATAAATGAGTGGATATATGAATGAATGAAAATCATACTTAGGGAAAGACGTTACTTATTATAACTTAATAATGTAATTAGCACTTATTTTGTTCCCAAATGGAACTGCAGAAGAGCTGACTAAGCTTGGATTCCTGTCGCTTGAACACATGCTCTGGAGGCATCTGGTGCCACAAGGACTAAATCTGGCTCTGCAGGGATTCACTGCATATGAGGAAAGATCCTTCAGTAAGAGGCAGGTTTCTCAGACCTAAGCAATTCTGTAATAACAGTCAGTAGAAACACTGCAGCACACGACCCAGGAATGCCTTCTCATTAAAGAAAGAAGTTTTGTTTGTTTGTTTAGTTTTTTTCTTTTAATGTTCAGACTTTATACACAATTCATTATTGATGGGGTAGTGGAGTATAATTGGATATAATGGATAGGCAAGTAAGGCATGGAATATGAGTGCAGTCACCCTAAATTCTGAACTTTGTGAGAAGTCAGCAACTTCTCAAATGTCTCAGTTTTTACTCTGAAAGAGTAGATATATGGGTTGTTGCCCCCTAAGAATGTATAGTACCCAGGTCAGTTTAGGTTCATAAGTGATGAATTTCTGACAACTGGCAAAGGCCAACTAGCATTCGAATAAGGTAAATACAAAGGTTTCTCCACCTTCACTCAGTACCAGTTGTTTTATACTATGGTGGGTGTGTGTATGTGTTTACAAAACTACAACTAGATTTCTGGGAACAGAATTGTTAATTAAACTTGAGATAATTAGCCTGAGGGCTTAGAATATATATTTTCCTAATTTGGAAACATAAGCTCAGTGCTGGTATATTCTTGCACATCTTCTTAAGTCGTTCAATTCTTTCAAAATAAAGCTAAAGAAAAATTTGACGTTAAATTAATACAACTTCTGAGACCCAGAAATTACCACAGCCATTCCAATAAAAGACAGCTCGGCTTCTAAAAAATCCAAACCCCACACTTGCATTGAGAACTCTCCTACTGACTTTGTCCAAAATGAAAAAAAAAAATAGTGGGGAGGATGGATTTTGGAAAAATATGTAGCAATGATTTTGGATTTTAGACTTTTAAGTTTAAAATAATAAAATTTGACTTTAAAATTTCTTTCTTTCTGACTTTCTGAATTTAACTTTTTCAAGAGAATTTAAACCTTTAATGTTCAATTTATCTTTGGAATTTGAAAATAGCAAAAGGTTTTATTAAAATTGGGGGCATCTCAGTGTGGCTGACATTTTATTATTGGAGTAGCTAGTGTTTAAATAATAGAATTCTCTTATGATTTTATTTCCTCTTATTACAGAATCTCAGTTTATATTAAACAATGTGGCTGAACAAAGTTTGTAATAGGAAACTGAATGATAAATGAATTTTCGGGCTTGTGAACAGAATGACCCCGAAAGAAACTCACTAAAGACAAATCTGACCCATTTCAGAGACTTCTGAGAGTATAAGCTTAAACTACTCTACTGACGAATGGTCTAAGGGAGAGAACCAAAGGAGCAGTCATTGATATTTAGAGAATTGTCTCGTGAGGTTAGAGACTTATCATCCTGATACGTGGTAACCATAACTACTCTACTGGTCAGTCATTGACTTGTGATTATATCCAGTAGGTTAAGAGGGGAAAAAAGAGCTGGGAATGACTCTTGCCCCCTTCTTTCCCCTTAACCTTCCAAAGAAGTGACATGGCTCAGGAATTGGGGGATAAGGTAAATTGATGCTCAGTATCTACTGTTCACTCCTCCTAATGGGCCTTCCTCTAATGCAGAGACTTGGGTTAAAAACCACCTTACCTAGATACCTTTATCTTCATCAGTAATAAAGTTAACAGTTTACTCTTTCACTACTGGTTCTTGTAATACCCAATTGCTTCATAACCTGAAAGATATGAATACTATTTTCTGGACTTCATCACAACCCATTACATTAAAAAATGGAAAACACGGATTTTAGAAAATTGGGAAAATATAGGAAAGCACACTGTGCTCTTTTTATTTTGAATTACTTAGCTTTTTCTCACTAATTAATAGAATACCTTAAAATTTTACAGACAGTAATCTTTTGTCTGGCAAATATTAACTAAATTTCATCAAACTAGTATCCCTACTACTCCCATCCATCCTTTATATCATTGAAAGTGATCTTTCTAAAATTTAATTATATTAATCCTCTGCCTGAATTCCTTCCTTTTAGGTAGGATAAAGTTGAAATTCGTTACTCAAATAAGGTTCCCATTTGTCTGGCCATTGCTAACTATTTCAAACCTACATCTTACTTCAGTTCCCCCAGTTACTCTGTCATCACCCTTGCACCCTTGCACTGCTTAAACCCTTTCTCCACACGATGCATCAGCAATGTGAATATGATCATTTTCATGTCCTGCTCAACACCCTGTAAAATCCTCTCATCATCTAGCACATAAAATGCAAGCTCATTAAAATAGCTTTCAAGGTCATCCATGATCTGACTACTGCTTAGCTCCGCAGCCCCATTTTCTGTCATGACTGACTTCACACTTCATGCTCAAACAGTGTGAAACTGTATAGAGTCCGCAGAGACACAATATAATTCCTAAACTCTGAGTCTTTGCTCATACAGGGTTTTGTTTTTGAAATGTCATCCCTTTCTTTTTTATGGTTCTCTGCTAGTTTTTAAGTCTTTAACCCAGATGTCCCTCCCTCCCAAACTCTAAGAGAAGTGAGAAGGCACTTACTGCATGCTGCTGAATATTCTGTGCAGACATCTATGATAGCACTTTCCACATCATTTATAATTATCTGATTGTCTGTATTTCCCCCACTAGATTTAAGCTCCTTGAGGGCAATTACTTAATTGTATGATTACTTCCCTAATGCCTGAAGAATAGAAGGAACTCAGTAATTATACATTGGATTGAACAGTGAATAAATGAAATCATATTTTTTATGGTTGGTAGTCACAGAGAATTACTGAAAAATCCTTAAATATATCTTGCAATTTCATAGACTCAGAGAGTACATTAAATATAGCATTTTTGGAAGATAATATATTTCATATTTAACACATAAAAACACCTTTTCCCAGCAAATTCCACTTTAGAGAAAAATTGTAAAAATATAATAATATAGTAATATACTATTATAACATAAATACTTATATCATACCCTAAAATATCCTATAGATATTTGTATCATACCCCAAAAAGATAGTTCTTTGCAATGTTTGTGATGGCATGTAAATTATAAACCACTATGCTGGTTAATTTTATGTGTCAACTTGACTAGACTATGGTACCCAGTTTTTGGTCAAACCCCAGTCTAGATGTTGCTGTGAAGGTATTTTTTAGATGTAATTAACACTTAAATCAGTAGACTTTGAACAAGTAGATTACCCTATATAATGTGGGTGGGTCTCACATTCAGCTGAAGGCCTTAAGAGAAAAGGCCTGGTAAAAGAAGAAATTATGTTCCAAACTACAATCACCCAAGACTGCACTGACATATCACCTCCTCCTTGGGTCTTCAGCCTGCAGAACTGCCCTGCAGCTTTCAGATGTACCAGCCCCCGCAAGCACATGAAGCAATTTCTTAAAATAAATAAAGTGCTTTCCTTTCCTTTCTCTCTATCTCTCTGTCTCTGTATCTCAATAGATAGATAGATGGATGATAGAGATATGGAAATACAGATAGATATAGATATATAGATATGTAAACATACACACACCCTATTGGTTTTGTTTCTCTGGATAAACCCTACAAATAAAGCCACCTAAAAGAAAATAAACAAGTAAATGTTTGGATAAATTATCACATATGCACACACCATCAATATCTTTGCTCCCCTCTCTCTTGTTGATATACTTGCTTGATTAAAGCAATAACCTAGTTAAAGCCAAGAGTAAACATATTGCAGGCCAGTATCTCCAGAACTGAAAGCATCTGAGGACAAAAAAACAAAAAACCAAAACAAAACAGTGCTGACTACTCTCACTTTAACGTCAGTATCAAAAACCTCAAGTGGTCCTTAATAGTGCCTGGAAAAATCATATTTCCCTCTCTCATTCTTCCACTTTTCTAAATGACTATTCCATACCTTTTCCTTTCTCTTTATTTCTCCAGTAGTGCCATTCTCTTATTATTAGTGCCGACCTTAGTTCAAATTTTACAAAGAACAAATCGAGTCAGAGGAGATTTTACAAAACCTCCCACCCACACATCCATACACATCCGCGCACCTGTGGATCTGCAACAACGATAAATACTGATGATCATGTAGGAAAGTTTGCAGTTCTAAACCAGATACTGACAATTGCCTAAAGTATTATTTACATATTCTAAAATATATTATTTGATATTGAATGAGTAAATATCTGTAAGCTGCTTAGAAATATGTGTACATGTAGTAAGTCCTATATGTTTATTACCTACTGAATATTCCACTTCCATTTCATGAACACACCTAAAGGAGAATTCATGAATTTCCCCTATATATCTAATTTCTCACTTTGTTAAATGCATTACATACTTCCACTTCTTTAAATCAAAATCCCAAATTCATTTTATACTTCTCTCTCTCCTGCTTATATCTATTCATGCAACAAAACTTTATACCTTTTCTTTTGCATTGATTCATGCTGTCTTTATACATTTCTGTAATAGAACAATTCACTGGGCTGTAATGACTCCACTTTTAAAGTTTCTCCATAATGTATATTGTGGCAATATTATTCTTCCCAAAATATTTTTTGTCTTCCTACTTGCCTGTTTAATAACTCAAAATGGATTACTGTAGTCTACTGAATAAGTTCCAATCATTTCATCCTGACATCATCAGTACATGATTAAACATAGATACTCATTTCTTTTCCTCCTTCCACTCCTCCATATAAACCGCCTAAGATTAACCATACAGGTATTCTGAAAATTTTGAAAACACATCATTATTCATAGACTTATTTTCATCAATCTTGTTATTACATAGATTTATATTAGACAAAAATGTGTCATGTTCTAGATTTAAGCTGCTCAAAGACTATATAATATTTCCACATATGTGACATTACATGTTGCAGATGATAATAAATACCTTGTTTTTCTGAACCCTAGTGTGAGAATCTAATGTCTAAAAAAGTTATGAAGTGTCCTTTTTAGATTCTTACAATAAAAATTTAAAGTGGGAAGGGTTCTGTGGACGGGTATGGTAAAATTCTTATCTTTTACCAGACATGTAAAGCCAGACATGTTACTAGGATGGGTAGAAAGAACTAGGACAACATTTCAGAGTTTGTAAAAGAAACAGAAACATGATAACATTTTTTAAAAGTTACAATAATTTAACTAAATTGATATTGAAATATAAGTCGTTTTAAATTTTTTTAGTAGAACATTATAGTCATATTGAAATTTTAAAAAATTAAAATAAAAATAGAACCAAAGTGTTTTAGGTAGAGTTAGAGAGTGGCTGCCTATAATCCCAAATTGGAGAAACAATAAGACTCTAGCAAACAATGTGATTCAGTATTAAGGACAGTACCATTCAGATTCCTCCATGTGTATATGTAAGCCCCTCTTTCCTCTCAAAGCCTACATTAATATGACCTAGTCTAATTAATCACACTAAGACATAAGGTATCGTGTTTATTTTATTTCCCATGAAAAAATAAACCATTAGAATAACTCCCTGAATGATTTGTACTTTACAAAATGTAACACTGAAGTACTTTCAGTACTTTCACAAACATTTTTTATTTACATTCTGATACATATAAATTCTCTTGAGTGCTAATAATAAGGGATCTATGGTATAATTAGCTTGAAAATGCCTATGATATATATTATGAATATTTTGACCATCTTATTTACATTTAAAATGAATGTGTTTGTCAATTACTGAGGGATATCAGAATGCTCCTAAATACTAATTTTATGCATTAGATTTGTTTACAGAGTCAAGTACATAAAACATAAAGGTATATTTGTTTTCTGTTAAAAAATGAATTATAAAGTTAAAAAATTATCCTGGCCATAAAAGTATAGAACATACCACATTTGGGACTTCCCTGGTGGTGCAGTGGTTAAGAATCCGCCTGCCAATCCAGGGGACATGGGTTCGAGTCCTGGTCCAGGAAGATCCCACAGGCCGCAGAGCAACTAAGCCCGTGCACCGCAACTACTGAGCCTGCACTCTAGAGCCCGAGAGCCACAACTACTGAGGTCACATGCCACAACTACTGAAGCCCATGCGCCTAGAGCCCATGCTCTGCAACAAGAGAAGCCACCACAATGAGAAGCCTGCGAACCACAACGAACAGTAGCCCCTGCTGTCTGCAACTAGAGAAAGCCCACGGGCAGCAATGAACACCTAATGCAGCCAAAAATAAACAAATTAATTAAAAAAAAGAAAAAAGAGAACATACCACATTCACACACACAGACTTCTTGAAGCAGAGTCACTCATTTAGGATTTTCACAAGTTAGGGTGTGTGAAACAAACTTTACAGAAACATAGTCCATTGAATTTTAAGTATCATTTCTGGCAATTATGTATGCTTCCTGTTTTATTCCCTAGCTATATTTATATATATTATAGAAGAACTAATTAAAGACTTTGATGTTAAGACTTAATTGATATAGTTCTTAGTTAACCTTAAGTTAATCTTTCCATTTTCCTAGTATCATTTTCCTCATTTTAGAACTATCTTATTTACCAATTTAAGACTGAGATGTTACCTTTGTAGATTTTCCCACAGTCTTCTATATTTCCTCCCATCATTTTTATCCCTTTATTAGTCAGATCAGGCTGCCATAATAATATACCAGAGATTGGGTGGATTAAACAGCAGAAATTAATTTTCTTACAGTTATGGAGGCTAGAAATCCAAGATCAAAGTGCCAGCAGGGTTGCTTTCTGGTGAGATCTCTCTTTCCAGACTTGCAGACAGCCACCTTCTCCCTGTGACTTTTCCTCTGCGCCTGTGGAGAGAAAGAGAGATCTTTGGTGTCTCTTTCTATAAGTGCACCAGTCCTATAAGACTACAGCCCCAAACGTTATGGTTTAATTTAATTTTATTTACCTCATTAAAGTCCCTACCTCAAAATACAGTCACATTGGGAGTCAATGCTTTATTGGCTGAATTTTGGGGGCACACATTTCAGTCCATAAAAATCACCAGTGCTAATTTTTTTTGCATTTTCATTACTCTTTGTCTTAAAGTTTCATAGAGCTTTAATCTAATGTTTTTAGATTAAAAAATCATATAAAAGTATATAAAAAATAATAAATCACATTGCCCTAAGTTCAGTAGGTATTTGGAGTATATCTACTTCCAAGAGTAAAAGACAAAACTTATGAAGTTACTTTATGCTTTACAACTTCAATAAATGTTATCAAATCAGTGATATCAACCTGTTCATAAAGATTTCATAAAATATCATAAAAGTGATGGTTCTTCCTCATCAAATTATATCCTGAAATTCTGAAATAACTCTTTCCTAATGATAAATACTCCAAGCAAATATATAGTGCACATAAAATATACTGACTCAATGGAAAGAAAATATTTATTCACAGATTTGTGTTTGACAGTCCTCAAGGAACTGAGAAAATTAAATTTTGTATTTTAACTTGTCATGTGAAGGATTTCAAAACCTTTGGACAAAATGTGATATGTACACACATATATTTATGAAATATATGTACATATACACACAAAAAAATAAATGTATTCCAAGTAATTATATGACCTTGCAGAAAGTTTTAAATTTCCTATAAGTAAATTTTCTCATTTACAAAAATTAATTTGTATCACATTTGCAATTTTATAGTGATTTACTTGATCTTTGGTCATATTGCATTTTTTTAAGACTTGCAAATTATTTCCATAGATTAAGACTTTTTGCTTGTATCTCGAGTACTTTTGAAGATATAGAGAACATCTTATCTGATCAATTGTTAATTCACAGTATTCCAAGGTATTCTTTAAAATATATATATCTATTTTTCAGTGTTGGGAATAAATAGGATCTTTTGAGTACTCCTCATTTAATAGGAGGAACTTAACAAGGGTTGTTTCCTCAGACCAATTCACTTATCCTCCCACACACATCTTGGTCAATTTAAAAAATTTCATCCAATAATTTTTGTCTGCTTTTTTATTGTTAATCTAAAATCTGATTAATTTTATCACAAAATTATTTATTTATTTTAAAATACATTTTTATTGGAGTATAATTGCTTCACAAAACTGTGTTAGTTTCTGTTGCACAACATAGTGAATCAGCCATAAGCATACACATGTCCCCATATACCCTCCCTCTTGAGCCTCCCTCCCATCCTCCATATCCCACCCCTCTAGGTCATCGCAAAGCACCGAGCCAATGTCCCTGTGCTATGCTGCTGCTTCCCACCAGCCAACTATTTTACAATCGGTAGTGTATATACGTCGATGCTACTCTCACTCTGCCCCAGCTTCGCCCCCCCACCCCATGTCATCAAGTCCATTCTCTATGTCTACTTCTTTATTCCTGCCCTGAAACTAGGTTCATCAGTACCATTTTTTTTTTCGATTCCATATATATGCGTTAGCATACAGTATTTGTTTTTCCCTTTCTGACTTACTTCACTCTGTATGACAGACTCTAGGTCCATCCACCTCACTACAAATAACTCAATTTCATTTCCTTTTATGGCTGAGTAATATTCCATTGTATATATGTTCCACATCTTCTTTATCCATTCAGCTGTCAGTGGACATTAGGGTTGGTTCCATGTCCTGGCTATTGCAAATAGTGCTGCAAAGAACATTGTGGTACATGTCTCTTTTTGAATTATGGTTTTCTCAGGGTATATGCCCAGTAGTGGGATTGCTGGGTCATATGGTAGTTCTATTTTTAGTTTTTTAAGGAACCTCCATACTGTTTTCCATAGTGGTTGTATCAATTTACATTTCCACCAACAGTGTAGGAGGGTTCCCTTTTCACCACACCTTTTCCAACATTTATTGTTTCTAGCTTTTTTGATAATGGCCATTCTGACCAGCGTGAGGTGATACCTCATTGTAGTTTTGATTTGCATTTCTCTAATAATTAGTGAGGTTGAGCATCTTTTCATGTGCCTCTTGGCCATTGTATGTCTTCTTTGGTGAAATGTCTACTTAGGTCTTCCCCCCCATTTTTTAACTGGGTTGTTTGTTTTTTTGATATTGAGCTCCATGAACTGTTTTATATTTTGGAGATTAATCCTTTGTCTGCTGTTTCTTTCGCAAATATTTTTTCCCATTCTGAGGGTTGTCTTTTTGTCTTGTTCATGGCTTCCTTTGCTGTGCATAAGCTTTTAAGTTTAATTAAGCCCCATTTGTTTATTTTTGTTTTTATTTGTTACTCTAGAAGGTGGGTCAAAAAAGATCTTTCTGTGGTTTATGTCAAGAATGATTTTCCTATGTTTTCCTCTAAGAGTTTTATAGTGTCTGGTCTTACATTTAAGTCTTTAATCCATTTGGAGTTTATTTTTGTGTATGGTGTTAGGTAATGTTCTAATTTCATTCTTTTACATGTAGCTGTCCAGTTTTCCCAGCACCACTTATTGAAGAGGCTGTCTATTCTCCATTGTATGTTCTTGCCTCCTTTGTCATAAATTAGGTGCCAATATGTGTGTGGGTTTATCTCTGGGCATTCTATCCTGTACCATTGATCTATATTTCTGTTTTTGTTCCAGTACAATACTGTCTTGATTACTGTAGCTTTGTGGTATAGTTTGAAGTCAGGGAGCCTGATTCCTCCAAGTCTGTTTTTCTTTCTCAAGATTGCTTTGGCTATTCGGGGTCTTTTGTGTTTCCATACAAATTGTAAGACTTTTTGTTCTAATTCTGTGAAGAATGCCATTGATAGTTTGATAGGGATTGCATTGAATCTGTAGATTGCTTTGGGCAGTATAGTCATTTTCGCAATATTGATTCTTCCAATCCAAGAACATGGTATATTTCTCCATCTGTTTATCTCATCTTTGATTTCTTTCATCAGTGTTTTATAGTTTTCTGAGTGCAAGTCTTTTGCCTCCTTGGGCAGGTTTATTCCTAGGTATTTTATTCTTTTTGTTGCAATGGTAAATGGGAGTGTTTCTTTAATTTCTGTTTCTGATTTTTCATTGTTGGTGTATATGAATGCCAGAGATTTCTGTGCATTAATTTTGTATCCTGCAACCTTACCAAATTCATTGATTAGTTCTAGTAGTTTTCTGGTGGTATCTTTAGGATTTTTTATGTATAGTATCATGTCATAGGCAAAGAGTGACAGTTTTAATTTCTCTTTTCCAATTGTATTCCTTTTATTTCTTTTTCTTCTCTGATTGCCATGGCTAGGACTTCCAAAACCATGTGGAATACGAGTGGCGAGAGTGGACATCCTTGTCTTGTTCCTGATCCTAGGGGAAATGCTTTCAGTTTTTCACCATTGAGTATGATGCTTGCTGTGGGTCTGTCATATATGGCCTTTATTATGTTGAGGTAGATTCCCTCTATGCCCATTTTCTGGATAGTTTTTATCATAAATGGTGTTGAATTTTGTCAAAACTTTTTCTGCATCTTTTGAGAAGATCATATGGTTTTTATTCCTTAATTTGTTAATGTGGTGTATCACATTGATTGATTTGCATATATTGAAGAATCCTTGCATCCCTGGGATAAATCCCACTTGATCATGGTGCATGATCCTTTTAATGTGCTGTTGGATTCTGTTTGCTAGTATTTTGTTCAGGATTTTTGCATCTATCTTCATCAGTGATATTGGTCTATAATTTTCTTTTTTTGTGATATCTTTTTCTGGTTTTGGTATCAGGGTGATGGCGGCTTTGTAGAATGAATTTGGGAGTGTTTCTCCCTCTGCAATTTTTTGGAAGAGTTTGAGAAGGATCAATGTTAGCTCTTCTCTAAATGTTTGCTAAGAATTTGCCTGTGAAGCCATCTGGTCCTGGACTTCTGTTTGTTGGAAGATTTTAAATTATGGTTTCAATTTCATTACTTGTGATAGGTTTGTTTATATTTTCTAATTCTTCCTGGTTCAGTCTTGGAAAATTGTACCTTTCCAAGAATTTGTCCATTTCTTTGTGGCTGTCCATTTTATTGGCCTACAGTTGTTTGTAGTAGTCTTTTATAATCCTTTGTATTTCTGCAGTGTCAGTTGTGATTTCTCCTTTTTCATTTCTAATTTTATTGATTTGAGTCCTCTCCCTCTTTTTCTTGATGAGTCTGGCTAATGGTTTATCAATTTTGTTTATTTTCTCAAAGAACCAGTTTTTGGTTTTATTGCTCTTTGCTATCATTTTCTTCATTTCTATTTCACTTATTTCTGCTCTGATCTTTTTGATTTCTTTCCTTCTATTGACTTTGGGTTTTCTTTGTTCTTCTTTCTCTAGTTGTTTTAATTGTAGGGTTAGATTGTTTGAGATTTTTTTGTTTCATGAGGTGAGATTGTATTGCTACAAACTTCCCTCTTAGAACTGCTTTTGCTGTGTCCCATAGGTTTTGGGTTGTCATGTTTTCGTTGTCATTTGTTTCTGTGTATTTAAAATTTTTTTTCCATCCCTTCACTTTCAGTCTCTGTGTGTCCCTAGGTCTGAAGTGGGTCTCTCATAGACAGCATATATATGGCTCTTGTTTTTGTATCCATTCAGTCAGTCTGTGTCTTTTGGTTGGGGCATTTAATCCACTTACATTCAAGGTTATTATCAATATGTATGTTCCTATTACAATTTTCTTAATTGTTTTGGGGTTTTTTTTTTGTGGGTTTTTTTCTTCTCTTCTGTTTCCTGCTTAGAGAAGTTTCTTTAGCATTTGTTGTAAAGCTGGTTTGGTGGAGCTGAATTCTCTTAGCTTTTGTTTGTCTGAAAAGTTTTTTTACTTCTCCACTGAATCTGAATGAGATCCTTCCTGGGTAATCTTGGTTGTAGGTTTTTCTCTTTCATCACTTTAAGAATATTCTGCCACTCCCTTCTGGCCTGCAGAGTTTCCACTGAAAAATCAGCTGGTAACCTTATTCCTTTGTATTCCTTGCTATTCCTTTGTATGTTATATTTTGTTTTTCCCTTGCTCCTTTTAATATTTTTTCTCTGAATTTAATTTTTGTTAGTTTGATTAATATATGTCTTCATTTGTTTTTCCTAGGGTTTATCCATATGGGATTCTCTGTGCTTCCTGGACTTGGGTGACTATTTCTTTTCCCATGTTAGGGAGGTTTTCCACTATAATCTCTTCATATATTTTCTCAGACTCTTTCTTTTTCTCTTCTTCTTCTGGGACCCCTATAATTCAAATGTTGCTGCATTTAGTGTTGTCCCAGAGAGGTCTCTGAGATTGTCTTCAATTCTTTTCATTCTTTTTTCTTTATTCTGCTCCTCAGCAGTTATTTCCACCATTTTGTCTTCCAGCTCACTTATTCATTCTTCTGCCTCCGTTATTCTGTTATTGATTCCTTCTACTGTATTTTTCATTTTAGTTATTGTGTTGTTCATCTCTCTTTGTTTGTTCTTTAGTTCTTCTAGGTCTTTCTTAAACATTTCTTGTATTTTCTCAATCCGTGCTTCCACTGTTTTTCCGAGATTCTGGAGCACCTTTACTATCATTACTCTGAATTCTTTTTCAGGTAGGTTGCCTATTTCCTCTTCATTTATTTGGTTTTGTAGGTTTTTACCTTGCTCCTTCATCTGTGACATATTTTTTTGCCATTTCTCTCTCTTTTTTTTTTTTTTTTAGTGCGATTGTGTTCCTGTTTTACTGGTTGTTTGGCCTGAGGTTTCCAACACTGGAGTTTGTAGGCTACTGGGTAAAGCTGGGTCTTGGTGCTGAGATGAGGAACTCTGTGAGACCTCACTCCGATGAATATTTCCTGGGATCTGAGGTTCTCTGTTAGTCCAGTGGTTCAGACTCAGAGCTCCCACTGCAGGAGCTTCCGCCCAACCCCAGGCTCGCCAATCAAGATCCCACAAGCCATGTGGGCAGCAGAAAAAAAAAAAAGAACAATAACAAAGTAAAAAATAAAATTAGACTAGGAAACTAACAGATAAGTTATAAAGAATGTAAAAATAAAAATATAGATGAATCAACAACCAGAAAGTACATCAGTACCACAATAGTATAAAAGAGGAGGAGGGAAAAGGAATAAAATGGGTGGGGGGAAGGCCTTGGCTGTGGAGAGCGGGGCCTAAATAAGGGTGAGGTTTGGGTGGTGGGTGGGGCCAATGTTCAGGACCCACAGGGCTGGAAAAGGCCCTGGGGGCTGGGGAGGGTGGTGCTTCAGCTCAAGGAACAAAGGGGCCCAGGTGTGCCCCCCATCCCTGGTCTCAGAGGGCAGGGGACCTCACCTGGGAGCCCAGCAGGCTTCCTGGGCTCAAGTGGGTGGGGCAATCACCCTCCTCTCCTCTCCTGTTCCTCCGGTCTAGGGTCTGGGAGGGCTGGTCCTGCCTGCCTCTCCTGATCTTACTGATTTTTAAAATAGCTTTAGCAGGTCCAGTCTCAGTCCTGTAGACATTTCTGAATCCCAGAGTAAAAGTCACTTGCAGTGTTCAGGTAGGGATCCATGCCACGGTGGCTAGGAAAAGGCGCTAACCTTCAATCCAGCCTCCATCCAGGCTCTCCTACTCCCTCATTATCACATAATTATTTTATTATAGCAAATATTAACAACAAAACTCTTTTTGGTATTTACTATCCACAGAAATACATGTGTATGTTTGTGTATACATATATTATGTATATAATAGATATATCTATATATACCTTTAGCCTTTACAACATTTCCATGAATTATATGTTATCACTATGCTCATTTTGTGTATGAGGAAACAAGTTCAGAAATATAAAATAATGTTTTTCCAATGCTACTTAAGTAAAAACAGTAAAATAGGCAATTAAATTATATCAATCTGGCTCCAGAGCCAAAGTGTACACTTCTTGAAACCTATCTCACATCCTTGCTGACTACATTTTTCCTTGAGCTGTTACAGCAGCAAGCTATGTGCAGGAGTGACCTGATAGCAGCCAGCCACAGCTGCACAGGACACTTCTTACTTTTTGATCCAAGGATTCTCTGCCACTAATATTAGGAAGCCAATGGGAATCTATTGAATGTGTAAAGTAAGTGACATGAATGACAGCAATATACTAAGGAGTGGGAGGGAGAATTTGGGAATACTTTTTACGGTAACCACACTACCTGTGAAGTAGTATAGCGTTATTTGTTAATGGACTCAGATTAGTTACAAGTAGGTATTTTAGGATCTAGGGCAAGCACTAGAATTTTTTTTTAAATAAATATAATCGGTATGATAAGAGATGAGATAAAATAGAATCAAATTAAATGATCAATTAAAATCATAGAAGGCAGAACAAGAGGGGTTCAAAAGCAAAGAACTAATACAACAAATAGAAAACAGTTACAAGTAATATTTTAGGTAATTAGGCAGTGGATTGTGGAGTCCTTTGTTGCTCAAACTGTCATGTTTATCAAGCTTGCTTTTTGTCCACACTACTGCAAAAAAATGTGGTACATCTCACTGCTGCTATCTAAATTAAACCTAAGTAAAATCAGTTTCCTGACCATAATTTACATAGAGATAATTAATGGCAAATATTGGGTAAAAAATCCATTTTAGCATTGCTGTGCTTTGTTTCAAATAAGCTTTATTTTTAAAAACAATTTTAGGTACACAGCTAAATTAAGTGGAAATTACAGAGAATTCCAATACACCCCTCCCCCCACACATGCAAAATCCTCCTCCCACTACAAACATCCTACATCAGAGTGCTACAATTGATGAACTTACACTGGCAAATCATTTCATTATTAGCCCAAATCCAGAGTTTACATTTGGGTTCCCTTTTGGTATACTCTATGGGTTTTCCAAATATATAATGATATGTACCCACATTTATAGTATCATACAGACTAGTTTCATCGACCTAAAAGTCCTCAGTGCTCTGTCTAGTCATTCCTCCCTGTTCCTGATATTAGATTTTTAAATTATTTAAAGAAATAATAATTAACATCAATTATTCTAAAACTCTTGTAAAAAATTAAAGGGGAGGGAACACTTCCAAACTCATTTCACCAGACCAGCATTACTGTTAAAACAAAACCAGACAAGGACACTATAAGAAATTAAAATTACCTGTCAGTATCCCTGAATAACATAGATGTAAAAATTCTCACCAAAATACTAGCAAATTGAATTCAAAAGTGCATTAAAAAGATTATATACCATGATCAAGTGGGATTTATCACTGTAATGCAAGGATGGTCCAACATATGCAAATCAATATGATATACTACATTAACAGAATAAAGGGTAAAAATCACATGATCCTTTCAATAAATGCAGAAAAAGCATTTGACCAAATTCAACATTTTTTCATGATAAAAACTCTCAACAAATTAGGTATAGAAGGAATGTACCTTAACATAATATAGGCTATATATGATATGTCCACAACTAACATCATACTCAGTGGTAAAAAGCTGAAATCCTTCCCTAAAATCAGGTACAAGACAAGGTTGTCACTCTTGCCTTTTCTATTCATCATAGTACTTTAAGTCCTAACTATAGCACTTAAGCAAGAACAGGAAATAAAAGGCATCCAAGTGGGAAAGAAAGAAGTAAAACTTAACTATTTGTGGATGACATGATTTTATATATTGAAAACTCTAAAGACTCCACCAAAAGACTATTAGAAATAATAAATGAATACAGTAAAATTGCAGGTTATAAAATAATATACAAAAATATGTTGCATTTCTATACACTACCAATGAGCTAGCAGAAAGAGAAATTAAGAAAATTATCCTATTTACAATCACGATAAGAATAAAAAAAATACTCAGGAATAAATTTAACCAAGGAGGTGAAAGACCTGTACACTGAAAACTGTAAGACACATTTGAAAGAAACTGAAGAAGACACAAATAAATTGAAAGATAGTCTATGCCCATGAAATGGAATGATTAACATTGTTAAAATGTCCATATTACCTAAAGCAATCTACAGATTCAGTGCAATTCCTATCAAAATCCTAAGGACATTTTTCACAGAAATAAAACAAAAACTATAAAATGTATATAGAACCACAAAATACCCTGAATAGCCAGAGCAATCCTGAGAAAAAAAGAATAAACCTGATTTCAAACTATATTACAATGCTAAAGTAATCAAAACATCATGGTACTGGCAGAAAAACAGATATATAGATAAATGGAACAGAATTGAGAGCCCAGAAATAAACCCACATATATATGGACAATTAATTTATGACAAAGGAGCAAAGAACATATAACAGAGAAAGGATAGTCTCTTCAATAAGTGGTGTTGGGAAAACTGGACAGCCACATGCAAAAAATAAAAATAAAACTAGACATTCTCACACCATACACAAAAATCAACTCAAAGTGGACTAAAGACTTGAATGTAAGACCTGAAACCATAAACTCCTGGAAGAAAATACAGGCAGTGCATTCCTTGACATCAGTCGTAGATATATCTTTCTTGATAATTCTCCTCATGCAAAGGAAACAAAAGCAAAAATAACCAAGCAGGATGACATCAAGCTAAGAAGTTCTTGCACAGTGAAGGAAGCCATCAACAAAACAAAAAGACCACCTACCGAATGGGAGAAGATATTTGCAAATCATATATCTGATAAAGGGTTAATATCCAAAATATGTAAAGAGCTCATGTAATTCAACAACAACAATAACAAATAACCCGATTTTAAAAATGGGCAGAAAGCCTGAATAAACATTTTCCCAAATGACTAGCAGGCACATGAAAAGACATTCAACATCACTAATTATTAGGGAAATGAAAATCAAAACCACAATGAGATAAAGGCTCATGCTTGTTAGAATGACTATTATAAAAAAAGTAAGAAATAAAGGTGCTGGAGAGGATTTGGAGAAAATGAAATCCTCATACACTGTTGGTGAGAATGTAAATTGGTGCAGCTATTATGAAAAATATTATGGAGATTTCTCAAAAAATTGAGAATAGAACTACCATATGATCCATGAATTCCATTCCTGGATACTTATTCAAAGAATACAAAAACACTAATTTGAAAAGATATATGCACCTCCATGTTTATCCCAGCATTATTTACGAGAGCCGAGATATGGAAACAACCTAAGTGCCCATTGATGGATAAATGAATAAAGAAATTGTGGTACATACAGTGGAATCCTCCTCAGCCACAGAAAGATGAAATTCTGTGCAAATGCCACAACATGGACGGACCTGGAAGGTATTATGCTAAGTGAAATAAGACAGATGAAGGAAGACAAATATAGTATGATTTCACTTACATGTAGAATATATAAAACAAACAAATGAACAAACAAACAAAATAATTGAACAAACCAAATCAAACAAAAACAAACATGTAGCTACAGAGACCAGAGTAGTGGTTACCAGAGGGAAAAGAGCAGGGAGTAGAGTGAAATGTAGGGGGTCAACTCTACGGTGACAGATGGAAACTAAAGTTTTGGTGGTAAACATGCTGTAGTGTATACAGAACTAGAAATATAATGTTGTATATATGAAACTTATATAATGTTATAAACCAATGTTGCCTCAGTAATAAATAAATAACACTGGAAGAAGAAAACTTGAAAGAATATGTGATATTATATGTGATATATATAGTGATAAATATATATGTGATATAATACACAGTGGAATATTATTCAGCTATATAAAGGAAGGAAATCTTGCCATTTGTGACAAGCTGGATGAACATGGAGGGCATTATGCTAAGTGAAATAAGCCAGACAGAGAAAGACAAATGCTGTAAGGCATCACTTATATGTGGAATCTTAAAAAAAAGAAAAAGTTGATTTCACAGAAACAAAATAGAAAGGTGGTTGTCAGAGGCTGGGGTAAGGGGAAAACGGGGAGATATAGGTCAAAGGGTACAAACTTTCAGCTTTAAGAAGAATAAGTTCTGAGGATTTAATGTAGAGCATAGTGACTATAGTTAATAATATAGTATTATACATTTAAAAGTTGCTGAGAGTAGAGCTTAAGCATCCTCACCACACACAAAAATTAATTAAGTGAGGTGATGGACATGTTAATTATCTTGATTTTTTAATTATTCCAAAATATATGTGCATATCAAACCATCACATTGAACACTTTAAATATATACAATTATATTTGTCATTTATTCCTCAATGTAGTTGGGAGGGGGGAAGGAAAGTAGATTATAAACATTGGCCCATCCAAATAAATTTCTTTTAAAGAAATGTTCTTACAATTAATATAATTTAGTATTTATATTGCTATATAACAAATTACTATAAATTTATCAGCATAAAAGAACACAAATTTATAATGTCATTGTTTCTTTGGGTCAGGAATCTGAGCACAGCTTAGGTGTGTCCTCCACTCAGGGTCTCACAAGGGTACAATCAAGGTTTACATTCTCATCTGGAGTCTTGGCTGGGGGAGAATACAATTCAAAGCTCATTCATATTGTTGGTAAAATTCATTTCCTTACAGTTGTGTGAGTAAGGATGCTGC
This sequence comes from Balaenoptera borealis, assembly GCF_965194805.1. NCBI lineage: Eukaryota > Metazoa > Chordata > Mammalia > Artiodactyla > Balaenopteridae > Balaenoptera > Balaenoptera borealis. Next base: position 89,730,566 of record NC_138861.1, on the reverse strand, counting down.
CTGTTTGTTGACTGTCGCCTGGAGCCTGCTTCAGGTCCTAGAGGATTGCCAGAGTTCCTAGAGACTGCCCACAGTTTCAAGAGCCTGCCCACAGTTTCTAGAGCCTGCCCACAGTTTCTAGAGCCAGCCCAGAGTTCCTAGAGCCTGCCCACAGTTTATAGAGCCTGCTCACAGTTTCAAGATCCTACCCACAGTTTCCAGAGCCTGCCCACAGTTTCTAGAGGCTTACCACAGTTTCTAGAGCCTGTCCACAGTTTCTAGAGCCTGCCCACAGGTTCTAGAGCCTGCCCACAGTTTCCAGATCCTGCCCACAGTTTCTAGAGACTGCCCACAGTTTCTAGAGCCTGCTCAGAGTTCCTAGAGCCTGCCCACAGTTTCTAGAGCCTGCCCTCAGTTTGTACAAACTGCCCACAGAGTGTAGAGCCTGCTCACAGTTTCTAGATTCTGCCCACAGTTTCTAGAGCTTGCTCACAGTTTCTAGAGCCTGCTCACAGTTTCTAGATCCTTCCCACAGGTTCTACAGCCTCCCCACAGTTTCTAGAGCCTCCCCACAATTTCTAGAGCGTACTCACAGTTTCTAGAGCCTGCCCACAGTTTCTGGAGTCTGCCCACAGTTTCTGGAGCCTGCGCACAGTTTCTAGAGCCTGCCCACCATTTCTAGAGCCTGCTCCCAATTTCTAGATCCTGCCATCAGTTTCTAGACCCTGATCACAGTTTCTAGAGCCTGCCCACAGTTTCTAGAGCCTACCCACAGTTTCTAGATCCTACCCACAGTTTCTAGAGGCTTCCCACAGTTTCTAGAGCCTGCCCAAAGTTTCTAGAGCATGCCCATAGTTTCTAGAGCCTATTCACAGTTTCTAGATGATTCCCACACTTTCTACAGCCTGCCCACAGTTTCTACAGCCTGCCCACATTTTCTAGATCCTGCCCACAGTTTCTAGAGGCTTCCCTCAGTTTCTAGAGCCTACCCACAGTTTCTAGAGCCTGCACATAGTTTCTAGAGCCTGCCCATAGTTTCTAGATCCTGCCCACATTTTCTAGATCCTGCCCACAGTTTCTGAAGCCGGCCCACATTTTCTAGATCCTGCCCACAGTTTCTAGAGGCTTCCCACAGTTTCTAGACCCGGCCCAGACTTTATAGAGCCTGCTCACAGTTTCTAGAGCCTGCGCATAGTTTCTAGATACTGCCCACAGTTTCTAGAGCCTGCCCACAGTTTCTAGAGAATGCTCATAGATTCTAGAGCCTGCCCACAGTTTCTAGAGCCTCCTCACAGATTCTAGAGCCTGTCCACAGATTCTAGAGCCTGCCCACAATTTCTAGAGCCTACTCACAGTTTCTAGAGCCTGCCCACAGATTCTAGACGCTTCCCACAGTTTCTAGAGTCTCCCCACATTTTCTAAAGCCTGCTCACAGTTTCTAGAGCCTACCTACAGTTTCTGGAGCCTGCTCATAGTTTCTAGGTCCTGCTCACAGTTTGTAGAGCCTGCTCACAGTTTCTAGAGTATTCCCACAAATTCTGGAGCCTGCTCACAGTTTCTAGAGCTTACAAATAGTTTCTAGATCCTTCTCACAGTTTCTAGAGGTTCCCCACAGTTTCTAGAGCCTCCCCACAGTTTTTAGAGCCTGCTCACAGTTTCTAGACCCTGCCCACAGTTTCTGGAGCCTGCCCAAAATTTTCTGGAGCCTGCACACAGTTTCTAGGGCATGCCCACTGTTTTTAGAGCCTGCTCATAGTTTCTAGATCCTGCCCACAGTTTCTAGATCCTGCCCACAGTTTCTAGAGACTGCTCACAGATTCTAGAGCCTGCCCACAGTTTCTAGAGCCTACTCACAGTTTCTAGAGCCTGCCCATAGATTCTAGAGCCTGCTCACAGTTCCTAGATCCTGCTCACAGTTTCTATAGCCTGCCGACCATTTCTAGAGCCTGCCCACAGTTTCTAGAGCCTGCTCTCTGTTTCTAGAACCTGCTCACTGTGTCTAGAGCCTGCTCACTGTTTCTAGATACTTCCCACAGTTTCTAGAGTCTCCCCACTGTTTATACAGCCTCCCCACAGTTTCTAGAGCCTTCTCACAGATTCTAGACCCTGCCCACAGTTTCTGGAGCCTGCCTATAGTTTCTAGAGCCTGCTCACATTTTCTAGACCCGGCCCACAGTTTATAGAGCCTGCCCACAGTTTCTAGATCCTGCCCACAGTTTCTAGAGAATGCTCATAGATTCTAGAGCCTGCCCACAGTTTCTACAGCCTCCTCACAGATTCTAGAGCCTGTCCACAGATTCTAGAGCCTGCCCACAGTTTCTAGAGTCTCCCCACATTTTCTAGAGCCTGCTCACAGTTTCTAGAGCCTACCTACAGTTTCTGGAGCCTGCTCATAGTTTCTAGGTCCTGCTCAAAGTTTGTAGAGCCTGCTCACAGTTTCTAGAGTATTCCCACAAATTCTGGAGCCTGCTCACAGTTTCTAGAGCCTGCAAATAGTTTCTAGATCCTTCTCACTGTTTCTAGAGGTTCCCCACAGTTTCTAGAGCCTCCCCACAGTTTTTAGAGCCTGCTCACAGTTTCTAGACCCTGCCCACAGTTTCTGGAGCCTGCCCAAAATTTTCTGGAGCCTGCACACAGTTTCTAGGGCATGCCCACTGTTTCTAGAGCCTGCTCATAGTTTCTAGATCCTGCCCACAGTTTCTAGATCCTGCCCACAGTTTCTAGAGACTGCTCACAGATTCTAGAGCCTGCCCACAGTTTCTAGAGCCTACTCACAGTTTCTAGAGCCTGCTCACAGTTCCTAGATCCTGCTCACAGTTTCTATAGCCTGCCGACCATTTCTAGAGCCTGCCCACAGTTTCTAGAGCCTGCTCTCTGTTTCTAGAACCTGCTCACTGTGTCTAGAGCCTGCTCACTGTTTCTAGATACTTCCCACAGTTTCTAGAGTCTCCCCACTGTTTATACAGCCTCCCCACAGTTTCTAGAGCCTTCTCACAGATTCTAGACCCTGCCCACAGTTTCTGGAGCCTGCCTATAGTTTCTAGAGCCTGCTCACATTTTCTAGACCCGGCCCAGAGTTTATAGAGCCTGCTCACAGTTTCTAGAGCCTGCCCACCGTTTCTAGATCCTGCCCACAGTTCTAGAGACTGATCACAGTTTCTAGAGCCTGCCCACAGTTTCTAGAGCCTACTCACAGTTTCTAGAGCCTGCCCACAGATTCTAGATCCTGCTCACAGTTTCTAGAGACTGTCCACAGTTTCTAGAGCCTGCCCACAATTATTAGAGCCTCCCCACAGTTTCTAGAGCCTGGTCACAATTTCTAAAGCCTACCCACAGTTTCTAGAGCCTGCCCAAAGTGTCTACAGCCTTCTCACAGTTTCTAGAGGCTGCCCACAGTTTCTAGAGCCTGCCCACATTTTCTGGAGCCTGCCCACAGTTTCTGGAGCATGTCCACAGTTCCTGGAGCCTGCCCACAGTTTCTAGAGACTGCTTACATTTCCCAGAGCCTGCCCTCAGTTTCTAGACCCTACTCACAGTTACTAGAGCCTGCCCACAGTTTCTAGAGCCTGTCCACATTTTCTAGATTCTGCCCACAGTTTCTAGAGGCTTCCCACAGTTTCTAGAGCCTGCCCACAGATTCTAGTGCCTGCCCACAGTTTCTGGAGCCTGCCCACAGTTTCTGGAGCCTGCTCACAGTTTCTGGAGCCTGCAACACAGTTTCTGGAGCCTGCGCACAGTTTCTAGAGCCTGCTCCCAATTTCTAGATCGTGGTAACAGATTCTAGAGCCTGCTTCATTTCTAGAGCCTGTCCAAAGTTTCTAGAGCCTACTCACAGTTTCTAGAGCCTGCGCACAGATTCTAGAGGCTTCCCACAGTTTCTAGAGCCTCCCTACATTTTCTAGAGCCTGCTCACAGTTTCTAGAGCTTGCCCACAGTTTCTAGAGCTTGCCCACAGTTTCTAGAGGCTTACCACAGTTTCTAGAGCCTGCCCACAGTTTCTAGAGCATGCCCACAGTTTCAAGATCCTACCCACAGTTTCCAGAGCCTGCCCACAGTTTCTAGAGGCTTACCACAGTTTCTAGAGCCTGTCCACAATTTCTAGAGCCTGCCCACAGGTTCTAGAGCCTGCCCACAGTTTCCAGGTCCTGCCCACAGTTTCCAGGTCCTACCCACAGTTTCTAGAGACTGCCCACCATTTCTAGAGCCTGCTCAGAGTTCCTAGAGCCTGCCCACAGTTTCTAGAGCCTGCCCTCAGTTTGTACAAACTGCCCACAGATTGTACAGCCTGCTCACAGTTTCTAGATTCTACCCACAGTTTCTAGAGCTTGCTCACAGCTTCTAGAGCCTGCTCACAGTTTCTGGATCCTTCCCACAGTTTCTACAGACTCCCCACAGTTTCTAGAGCCTCCCCACAATTTCTAGAGCGTACTCACAGTTTCCAGAGCCTGCCCACAGTTTCTGGAGTCTGCCCACAGTTTCTGGAGCCGGCAACACAGTTTCTGGAGCCTGCGAACAGTTTCTAGATACTGCCCACCGTTTCTAGAGCCTGCTCCCAATTTCTAGATCCTGCCCTCAGTTTCTAGACCCTGCTCACAGTTTCTAGAGCCTGCCCACAGTTTCTAGAGCCTACCCACATTTTCTAGATCCTACCCACAGTTTCTAGAGGCTTCCCACAGTTTCTAGAGCCTGCCCAAAGTTTCTAGAGCATGCCCATAGTTTCTAGAGCCTATTCACAGTTTCTAGATGATTCCCACACTTTCAAGAGCCTGCCCACAGTTTCTAGAGCCTGCTCGCAGTTTCTAGAGCCTGCCCACAGTTTCTAGATTCTGCCCACAGTTTCTAGATCCTGCCCACAATTTCTAGAGGCTTCCCAATGTTTGTAGAGGCTTCCCACATTTTCTAGAGCCTGCTCACAGTTTCTAGAACCTGCCCACAGTTTCTAAAGCCTGCTCACAGTTTCTAGAGACTGTTCACATATTCTATAGACTGCCCACAGTTTCTAGAGCCTAGTCAAAGGTTCTAGAGTCTGCCCACAGTTTCTAGCGCATGCTCACAGTTTCTAGATCCTGCTAACACATTCTAGAGCCTGCTAACAGTTTCTAGAGCCTGTCCACAGTTTCTAGAGCCAGCCTACAGTTTCTAGAGCCTGCCCACAGTTTCTGGAGCCAGCCCACATTTTCTAGAGCCTGCCCACAGTTTCTGGAGCCTGCCCAAAGTTTCTGGAGCCTGCGCACAGTTTCTAGAGCATGCCCACCGTGTCTAGAGCCTGCTCACAGTCTCTAGATCCTGCCCGCAGGTTCTAGACCCTGCTCACAGTTTCTAGATCCTGCTCACAGTTTCTGGACCAGTCCCACAGATTATAGAGCCTGCTCACAGTTTCTAGAGCCTGCCCACAGTTTCTAGTACCTGCCCAAAGTTTCTAGAGCCTGTTCACAGTTTCTAGATCCTGCCCACAGTTTCTAGAGGCTTCCCACAGTTTCTAGACCCGGCCCAGACTTTATAGAGCCTGCTCACAGTTTCTAGAGCCTGCCCATAGTTTCTAAATCCTGCCCACAGTTTCTAGATCCTGCCCACAGGTTCTAGAGACTGCTCATAGATTCTAGAGCCTGCCCACAGTTTCTAGAGCCTACTCACAGATTCTAGAGCCTGTCCACAGATTCTAGAGCCTGCCCACAGTTTCTAGAGCCTGCCCACAGATTCTAGACGCTTCCCACAGTTTCTAGAGTCTCCCCACATTTTCTAGAGCCTGCTCACAGTTTCTAGACCCTACCTACAGTTTCTGGAGCCTGCTCACAGTTTCTAGGCCCTGCTCACGGTTTGTAGAGCCTGCTCACAGTTTCTAGAGTATTCCCACAAATTCTAGAGCCTTCTCACAGTTTCTAGAGCCTGCCCACAGTTTCTAGAGCCTGCTCACAGTTTCTAGATCGTGGTAACAGATTCTAGAGCCTGCTTCATTTTCTAGAGCCTGTCCAAAGTTTCTAGAGCCTACTCACAGTTTCTAGAGCCTGCACACAGATTCTAGAGGCTTCCCACAGTTTCTGGAGCCTCCCTACATTTTCTAGAGCCTGCTCACAGTTTCTAGAGCTTGCCCACAGTTTCTAGAGGCTTACCACAGTTTCTAGAGCCTGCCCACAGTTTCTCGAGCATGCCCACAGTTTCAAGATCCTACCCACAGTTTCCAGAGCCTGCCCACAGTTTCTAGAGGCTTACCACAGTTTCTAGAGCCTGTCCACAATTTCTAGAGTCTGCCCACAGGTTCTAGAACCTGCCCACAGTTTCCAGAGCCTACCCACAGTTTCTAGAGACTGCCCACAGTTTCTAGAGCCTGCTCAGAGTTCCTAGAGCCTGCCCACAGTTTCTAGAGCCTGCCCTCAGTTTGTACAAACTGCCCACAAATTGTACAGCCTGCTCACAGTTTCTAGATTCTACCCACAGTTTCTAGAGCTTGCTCACAGCTTCTAGAGCTTGCTCACAGTTTCTGGATCCTTCCCACAGTTTCTACAGCCTCCCCACAGTTTCTAGAGGCTCCCCACAATTTCTAGAGCGTACTCACAGTTTCCAGAGCCTGCCCACAGTTTCTGGAGTCTGCCCACAGTTTCTGGAGGCGGCAACACAGTTTCTGGAGCCTGCACACAGTTTCTAGATCCTGCCCACCATTTCTAGAGCCTGCTCCCAATTTCTAGATCCTGCCCTCAGTTTCTAGACCCTGCTCACAGTTTCTAGAGCCTGCCCAGAGTTTCTAGAGCCTACCCACATTTTCTAGATCCTACCCACAGTTTCTAGAGGCTTCCCACAGTTTCTAGAGCCTGCCCAAAGTTTCTAGAGCATGCCCATATTTTCTAGAGCCTATTCACAGTTTCTAGATGATTCCCACACTTTCTAGAGCCTGCCCACAGTTTCTAGATGATTCCCACACTTTCTAGAGCCTGCCCACAGTTTCTAGATGATTCCCACACTTTCTAGAGCCTGCCCACAGTTTCTAGAGCCTGCTCGCAGTTTCTAGAGCCTGCCAACAGTTTCTAGATTCTGCCCACAGTTTCTAGATCCTGCCCACAGTTTCTACAGGCTTCCCAATGTTTGTAGAGGCTTCCGACATTTTCTAGAGCCTGCTCACAGTTTCTAAAGCCTGCTCACAGTTTCTAGAGAGTGTTCACATACTCTATAGACTGCCCACAGTTTCTAGAGCCTACTCAAAGGTTCTAGAGTCTGCCCACAGTTTCTAGCGCATGCTCACAGTTTCTAGATCCTGCTAACACATTCTAGAGCCTGCTAACAGTTTCTAGAGCCTGTCCACAGTTTCTAGATCATGCCCACAGTTTCTAGAGGCTTCCCTCAGTTTCTAGAGCCTACCCACAATTTCTAGATCCTGCACACAGTTTCTAGAGCCTGCTCACAGTTTCTACACCCGGCCCACAGTTTATAGAGCCTGCTCAGAGTTTCTAGAGACTGCCCACAGTTTCTAGAGCCTTCTCACAGTTTCTAGACGCTGCCCACAGTATCTGGAGCCTGCCTACAGTTTCTAGAGCCTACTCACAGTTTCTAGAGCTTACCCACAGTTTCTAGATCCTGCCCACAGTTTCTAGAGCCTACTCACAGTTTCTAGAGTATTCCCACAGTTTCTAGAGCCTGCTCACAGTTTCTAGAGCCTGCAAATAGTTTCTAGATCCTTCCAACAGTTTCTAGAGGCTCCCCACAGTTTCTAGAGCCTCCCCACAATTTCTAGAGCATACTCACAGTTTCTAGAGCCTGCCCACAGTTTCTGGAGCCTGCCCACAGTTTCTGGAGCCTGCCCACAGTTTCTGGAGCCTGCACACAGTTTCTAGAGCCTGCCCACCGTTTCTAGAGCCTGCTCCCAATTTCTAGATCCTGCCCTCAGTTTCTAGACCCTGTTCACAGTTTCTAGATTCTGCCCACAGTTTCTAGAGCCTGCCCACAGTTTCTAGAGGCTTCCCAATGTTTGTAGAGGCTTCCCACATTTTCTAGAGCCTGCTTACAGTTTCCAGACCCTGCCCACAGTTTCCAAAGCCTGCTCACAGTTTCTAGAGACTGCTCACATATTCTATAGACTGCCCACAGTTTCTAGAGGCTACTCAAAGATTCTAGAGTCTGTCCACAGTTTCTAGAGCCTGCTCACAGTTTCTGGATCGTGCTAACAGATTCTAGAGCCTGCTTACAGTTTCTAGAGCCTGCCCACAGTTTCTAGAGCCTGCTCACAGTTTCTAGGTCGTGCTAACAGTTTCTACAGCCTGCCCACAGTGTCTAGAGCCTGCCCACATTTTCTAGAGCCTGCCCACAGTTTCTGGAGCCTGCCCAAAGTTTCTGGAGCCTGTGCACAGTCTCTAGAGCAGGCCCACCGTTTCTAGAGCCTGCTCACAGATTCTAGATCCTGCCCTCAGTTTCTAGACCCTGTTCACAGTTTCTAGAGCCTGCCCACAGTTTCTAGACCCTGTTCACAGTTTCTACAGCCTGCCCACAGTTTCTACAGCCTGCCCACATTTTCTAGATCCTGCCCAAAGTGTCTAGAGGCTTCCCTCAGTTTCTAGAGCCTACCCACAGTTTCTAGAGCCTGCACACAGTTTCTAGAGCCTGCTCTCATTTTCTAGATCCTGCCCACAGTTTCCAGAGACTGCTCACAGATTCTAGAGGCTGCCCAGAGTTTCTAGAGCCTACTCACAGTTTCTAAAGCCTGCCCATAGATTCTATAGCCTGCTCACAGTTTCTAGATCTTGCTCACAATTTCTAGAGCCTGCCCACAGGTTCTAGAGCCTGCTAACAGTTTCTAGAGCCTGCCCACATTTTCTAAAGCCTGCTCACAGTTTCTAGATTGTGCTAACAGATTCTAGAGCCTGCTAACATTTTCTAGAGCCTGCCCACAGTTTCTAGAGCCTTCCCATAAATTCTAGAGCCTACCCACAGTTTTTAGAGCCTGCTCACAGATTCTAGATCCTGTCCACAGATTCTAGAGCCGGCCCACAGTTTCTAGAGCCTACTCACAGTTTCTAGAGCCTGCCCACAGATTCTAGAGCCTGCCAACAGTTTCTAGATCCTGCCCACAGTTTCTAGAGACTGCTCACAGATTCTAGAGCCTGCCCACAGTTTCTAGAGCCTACTCACATTTTCTAGAGTATTCCCACAGTTTCTAGAGCCTTCAAATAGATTCTAGATATTTCCCACAGTTTCTAGAGGTTCCCCACACTTTCTAGAGCCAGCTCACAGTTTCTAGACCCTGCCCACAGTTTCTGGAGCCTACCCACAGTTTCTAGAGCCTGCCCACAGTTTCTGGAGCCTTCCCAAAGTTTCTGGAGCCTGCGCACAGTTTCTAGAGCATGCCCACCATTTCTAGAGCCTGCTCACAGTTTGTAGATTCTGCCCTCAGTTCTAGACCCTGCTCACAGTTTCTAGACCCTGCTCACAGTTTCTACAGCCTGCCCACATTTTCTAGATCATGCCCACAGTTTCTAGAGGCTTCTCTCAGTTTCTAGAGCCTGCCCACAATTTCTACAGACTGCTCACAAATTCTAGAGCCTGCCCAGAGTTTCTAGAGCCTACTCACAATTTCTAGAGCCTGCCCATAGATTCTAGAGCTGGCTCACAGTTTCTAGATGCTGCTCACAGTTTCTAGAGCCTGCCGACCATTTCTAGAGCCTGCCCACAGTTTCTAGAGCCTGCTCTCTGTTGCTAGAGCCTGCTTACTGATTCTAGAGCCTGCTCACAGTTTCTAGAGGATTCCCACAGTTTCTAGAGACTGCTCACAGTTTGTAGAGCATGCTCACTGTTTCTAGATACTTCCCACAGTTTCTAGAGTCTCCCCACTGTTTCTAGAGCCTCCCCACAGTTCCTAGAGCCTTCTCACAGTTTCTAGACCCTGCCCACAGTTTCTAGAGTGTGCTCACAGATTCTAGAGCCTGCTCACATTTTCTAGACCCAGCCCACAGTTTATAGAGCCTGCTCACAGTTTCTAGAGCCTGCCCACAGTTTCTAGAACCTACTCACAGTTTCTAGATCCTTCCCACAGATTCTAGAGCTTGCTCACAGTTATTAGATCTTGCTCACAGTTTCTAGAGACTGCCCACAGTTTCTAGAGCCTGCCCACAGTTTTTAGAGCCTCCCCACAGTTTCTAGTGCCTGCTCACAATTTCTAAAACCTACCCACAGTTTCTAGAGAAGGCCCACAGTTTCTAGAGCTTTCCCACAGTTTCTAGAGCCTGCTCACAATTTCTACAGGATTCCCACAGATTTTAGAGCCTGCCCGCAGTTTGTACAAACTGCCCACAGTTTCTAGAGCCTGCTCACAGTTTCTAGATCGTGCTAACAGATTCTAGAGCCTGCTAACAGGTTCTAGAGCCTGCCCACAGTTTCTAGAGCCTGCCCACAGTTTCTAGTTCCTGCCCACAGTTTCTAGAGACGGCTCACAGATTCTAGAGCCTGCCCACAGTTTCTAGAGCCTACTCACAGCATCTAGAGTATTCCCACAGTTTCTAGAGCCTGCAAATAGATTCTAGATCTTTCCCACAGTTTCTAGAGGTTCCCCACACTTTCTAGAGCCAGCTCACAGTTTCTAGACCCTGCCCACAGTTTCTGGAGCCTGCCCACAGTTTCTAGAGCCTGCCCACAGTTTCTGGAGCCTTCCCAAAGTTTCTGGAGCCTGCGCACAGGTTCTAGAGCATGCCCACCGTTTCTAGAGCCTGCTCACAGTTTGTAGATTCTGCCCTCAGTTCTAGACCCTGCTCACAGTTTCTAGACCCTGCTCACAGTTTCTACAGCCTGCCCACATTTTCTAGATCATGCCCACAGTTTCTAGAGGCTTCCCTCAGTTTCTAGAGCCTGCCCACAATTTCTAGAGACTGCTCACAAATTCTAGAGCCTGCCCAGAGTTTCTAAAGCCTACTCACAATTTCTCGAGCCTGCCCATAGATTCTAGAGCTGGCTCACAGTTTCTAGATGCTGCTCACAGTTTCTAGAGCCTGCCGACCATTTCTAGAGCCTGCCCACAGTTTCTAGAGCCTGCTCTCTGTTGCTAGAGCCTGCTTACTGATTCTAGAGCCTGCTCACAGTTTCTAGAGGATTCCCACAGTTATTAGAGGCTGCTCACAGTTTGTAGAGCCTGCTCACTGTTTCTAGATACTTCCCACAGTTTCTAGAGTCTCCCCACTGTTTCTAGAGCCCCCCGACAGTTCCTAGAGCCTTCTCACAGTTTCTAGACCCTGCCCACAGTTTCTAGAGTGTGCTCACAGATTCTAGAGCCTGCTCACATTTTCTAGACCCAGCCCACAGTTTATAGAGCCTGCTCACAGTTTCTAGAGCCTGCCCACAGTTTCTAGAACCTACTCACAGTTTCTAGATCCTTCCCACAGATTCTAGAGCTTGCTCACAGTTATTAGATCTTGCTCACAGTTTCTAGAGACTGCCCACAGTTTCTAGAGCCTCCCCACAGTTTCTAGTGCCTGCTCACAATTTCTAAAACCTACCCACAGTTTCTAGAGGAGGCCCACAGTTTCTAGAGCTTGCCCACAGTTTCTAGAGCCTGCTCACAATTTCTACAGGATTCCCACAGTTTTTAGAGCCTGCCCGCAGTTTGTACAAACTGCCCACAGTTTCTAGAGCCTGCTCACAGTTTCTAGATCGTGCTAACAGATTCTAGAGCCTGCTAACAGGTTCTAGAGCCTGCCCACAGTTTCTAGAGCCTGCCCACAGTTTCTAGAGCCTGCCCACAGTTTCTAGAGCCTGCCCACAGTTTCTAGAGACTGCTCACAGATTATAGAGCCTGCCCACAGTTTCTAGAGCCTACTCACAGTATCTAGAGTATTCCCACAGTTTCTAGAGCCTGCAAATAGCTTCTAGATCTTTCCCACAGTTTCTAGAGGTTCCCCACAGTTTCTAGAGCCTGCTCATTGTTTCTAGACCCTGCCCACAGTTTCTGGAGCCTGCCCATAGTTTCTAGAGCCTGCCCAAAGTTTCTGGAGCCTTCCCAAAGTTTCTGGAGCCTGCGCACAGTTTCTAGAGCATGCCCACCGTTTCCAGAGCCTGCTCACAGTTTCTAGATTCTGCCCTCAGTTTCTAGACCCTGCTCACAGTTTCTAGACCCTGCTCACAGTTTCTACAGCCTGCCCACATTTTCTAGATCCTGCCCACAGTTTCTAGAGACTGCTCACAAATTCTAGAGCCTGCCCAGAGTTTCTAGAGCCTACTCACAATTTCTAGAGCCTGCCCATAGATTCTAGAGCCTGCTCACAGTTTCTAGGTGCTGCTCACAGTTTCTAGATCCTGCCCACAGTTTCTAGAGACTGCTCACAGATTCTAGAGGCTGCCCAGAGTTTCTAGAGCCTACTCACAGTTTCTAAAGCCTGCCCATAGATTCTATAGCCTGCTCACAGTTTCTAGATCTTGCTCACAGTTTCTAGAGCCTTCCCACAGATTCTAGAGCCTGCCCACAGATTCTAGAGCCTGGCCACAGTTTCTACAGCCTGCTCACAATTTCTAGTGGATTTCCACAGTTTCTAGAGCCTCCCCACATTTTCTAGAGCCTGCAAATAGTTTTTAGAGCCTCCCCACAGTTTCTAGATCATGTTAACAGATTCTAGAGCCTGATAACAGTTTCTAGAGCCTGCCAACAGTTTCTAGAGCCTGCTCACAGTTTCTAGATCATGCTAACAGATTCTAGAGCCTGCTAACATTTTCTAGAGCCTGCCCACAGTTTCTAGAGCCTCCTCACAGATTCTAGAGCCTGCCCAAAGTTTCTAGAGCCTACTCACAGTTTCTAGAGCCTGCCCACAGATTCTAGACGCTTCCCACAGTTTCTAGAGTCTCCCCACATTTTCTAGATCCTGCTCACAGTTTCTAGAGCCTACCTACAGTTTCTGGAGCCTGCTCACAGTTTCTAGGCCCTGCTCACGGTTTGTAGAGCCTGCTCACAGTTTCTAGAGTATTCCCACAAATTCTAGAGCCTTCTCACAGTTTCTAGAGCCTGCCCACAGTTTCAAGAGCCTGCCCACATTTTCTGGAGGCTGCCCACAGTTTCTGGAGCCTGCGAACAGTTTCTAGAACCTGCCCACAGTTTCTAGAGCCTGTCCACAATTTCTGGAGCCTGCGAACAGTTTCTAGAGCCTGCCCACAGTTTCTAGAGCCTGCTCACAGTTTCTAGAGCCTGCCCACAGATTCTAGAGGCGTCCCACAGATTCTAGAGCCTCCCGACATTTTCTAGAGCCTGCTCACAGTTTCTAGAGCCTACCCACAGTTTCTGGAGCCTCCTCACAGTTTCTAGAGCCTGCCCACAGATTCTAGAGGCTTCCCACAGTTTCTAGAGCCTCCCCACATTTTCTAGAGCCTGCTCACAGTTTCTAGAGCGTACTCACAGTTTCTGGAGCCTGCCCACAGTTTCTGGAGCCTGCTCACAGTTTCTGGAGCCTGCAACACAGTTTCTGGAGCCTGCGCACAGATTCTAGAGCCTGCCCACCGTTTCTAGAGCCTGCTCCCAATTTCTAGATCCTGCCCTCAGTTTCTAGACCCTGCTCACAATTTCTAGAGCCTGCCCACAGTTTCTAGAGCCTGCTCACAGTTTCTAGATCGTGGTAACAGATTCTAGAGCCTGCTTCATTTTCTAGAGCCTGTCCAAAGTTTCTAGAGCCTACTCACAGTTTCTAGAGCCTGCACACAGATTCTAGAGGCTTCCCACAGTTTCTAGAGCCTCCCTACATTTTTCTAGAGCCTGCTCACAGTTTCTAGAGCTTGCCCACAGTTTCTAGAGGCTTACCACAGTTTCTAGAGCCTGCCCACAGTTTCTAGAGCATGCCCACAGTTTCAAGATCCTACCCACAGTTTCCAGAGCCTGCCCACAGTTTCTAGAGGCTTACCACAGTTTCTAGAGCCTGTCCACAATTTCTAGAGCCTGCCCACAGGTTCTAGAGCCTGCCCACAGTTTCCAGATCCTGCCCACAGTTTCTAGAGACTGCCCACAGTTTCTAGAGCCTACTCAGAGTTCCTAGAGCCTGCCCACAGTTTCTAGAGCCTGCCCTCAGTTTGTACAAACTGCCCACAGATTGTACAGCCTGCTCACAGTTTCTAGAGTCTACCCACAGTTTCTAGAGCTTGCTCACAGCTTCTAGAGCCTGCTCACAGTTTCTAGATCCTGCCCACAGTTTCTAGAGCCTGCTCACAATTTCTAAAGCCTATCCAGAGTTTCTAGCGCAGGCCCACAGTTTCTAGAGCTTGCCCACAGTTTCTAGAGCCTGATCACAATTTCTACAGGATTCCCACAGTTTTTAGAGCCTGCCCGCAGCTTGTACAACCTGCCCACAGTTTGTAGAGCCTGCTCACAGTTTCTAGATTCTGCCCACAGTTTCTAGAGCTTGCCCACAGTTTCTAGAGCTTGCTCACAGTTTCTAGAGCCTGCTCACAGTTTCTAGAGCCTCCCCACAATTTCTAGAGCGTACTCACAGTTTCTAGAGCCTGCCCACAGTTTCTGGAGCCTGCGAACAGTTTCTAGAACCTGCCCACAGTTTCTAGAGCCTGTCCACAATTTCTGGAGCCTGCGAACAGTTTCTAGAGTCTGCCCACAGTTTCTAGAGCCTGCTCACATTTCCTACAGCCTGCCCTCAGTTTCTAGACCCTACTCACAGTTTCTAGAGCCTACCCACATTTTCCAGATCCTGCCCACAGTTTCTAGAGCCTGCCCACAATTTCTAGAGCCTGCTCACAGTTTCTAGAGCCTGCCCACAGATTCTAGAGGCTTCCCACAGATTCTAGAGCCTCCCGACATTTTCTAGAGCCTGCTCACAGTTTCTAGAGCCTACCCACAGTTTCTGGAGCCTCCTCACAGTTTCTAGAGCCTGCCCACAGATTCTAGAGGCTTCCCACAGTTTCTAGAGCCTCCCCACATTTTCTAGAGCCTGCTCACAGTTTCTAGAGCGTACTCACAGTTTCTGGAGCCTGCCCACAGTTTCTGGAGCCTGCTCACAGTTTCTAGGCCCTGCTCACGGTTTGTAGAGCCTGCTCACAGTTTCTAGAGTATTCCCACAAATTCTAGAGCCTTCTCACAGTTTCTAGAGCCTGCCCACAGTTTCAAGAGCCTGCCCACATTTTCTAGAGCCTGCCCAAAGATTCTGGAGCCTGCGAACAGTTTCTAGAACCTGCCCACAGTTTCTAGAACCTGTGCACAATTTCTGGAGCCTGCGAACAGTTTCTAGAGCGTACTCACAGTTTCTGGAGCCTGCTCACAGTTTCTAGGCCCTGCTCTCAGTTTCTAGGGCCTGCCCACAGTTTCTAGATCATGCTAACAGATTTCAGAGCCTGCTAACAGTTTCTAGAGCCTGCCCAGTTTCTAGAGCCTGCTCACAGTTTCTAGATCGTGCTAACAGATTCTAGAGCCTGCTAACATTTTCTAGAGCCTGCCCACAGTTTCTAGAGCCTAACCATAGATTCTAGAGCCTGCCCACAGTTTTTAGAGCCTGCTCACAGATTCTAGATCCAGTCCACAGATTCTAGAGCCTGCCCACAGTTTCTAGAGCCTACTCACAGTTTCTAGAGCCTGCCCACAGATTCTAGAGCCTGCCCACAGTTTCTAGAGCCTGCCCACAGTTTCTAGAGACTGCTCACAGATTCTAGAGCCTGCCCACAGTTTCTAGATCCTACTCACAGTTTCTAGAGTATTCCCACAGTTTCTAGAGCCTGCAAATAGCTTCTAGATCTTTCCCACAGTTTCTAGAGGTTCCCCACAGTTTCTAGAGCCTGCTCACTGTTTCTAGACCCTGCCCACAGTTTCTGGAGCCTGCCCATAGTTTCTAGAGCCTGCCCACAGTTTCTGGAGCCTTCCCAAAGTTTCTGGAGCCTGTGCACCATTTCTAGAGCATGCCCACCGTTTCTAGAGGCTTCCCTCAGTTTCTAGAGGCTGCCCACAGTTTCTAGAGCCTCCCCACATTTTCTAGAGCCTGCTCACAGTTTCCAGAGCCTACCCACAGTTTCTGGAGCCTGCTCACAGTTTCTAGGCCCTGCTCTCAGTTTCTAGGGCCTGCCCACAGTTTCTAGATCCTGCCCACAGTTTCTAGATCCTGCCCACAGTTTCTAGAGCCTGCACACAGATTCTAGAGGCTTCCCACAGTTTCTAGAGCCTCCCCACATTTTCTAGAGACTGAAAATAGTTTCTAGAGCCTCCCCACAGTTTCAAGATCATGCAAACAGATTCTAGAGCCTGCTAACACTTTCTAGAGCCTGCCCACAGTTTCTAGAGCCTACTCACAGTTTCTAGAGGATTCCCACAGTTTCTAGAGCCTGCTCACAGTGTCTAGAGCCTGCAAATATCTTCTAGACCTTTCCCACAGTTTCTAGAGGTTCCCCACACTTTCTAGACCCTGCTCACAGTTTCTAGACCCTGCCCACAGTTTCTGGAGCCTGCCCACAGTTTCTAGAGCCTGCCCACAGTTTCTGGAGCCTTCCCAAAGTTTCTGGAGCCTGCACACAGTTTCTAGAGCATGCCCACCGTTTCTAGAGCCTGCTCACAGTTTTTAGATTCTTCCCTCAGTTTCTAGACCCTGCTCACAGTTTCTAGACCCTGCTCACAGTTTCTACAGCCTGCCCACATTTTCTAGATCATGCGCACAGTTTCTAGAGGCTTCCCTCAGTTTCTAGAGCCTACCCACAGTTTCTAGATTCTGCACACAGTTTCTAGAGTCTGCTCACATTTTCTAAACCCGGCCCACAGTTTCTAGAGGATTCCCACAGTTTCTAGAGGCTGCTCACAATTTGTAGAGCCTCCTCACTGTTTCTAGATACTTCCCACAGTTTCTAGAGTCTCCCCACTGTTTCTAGAGCCTCCCCACAGTTTCTAGAGCCTTCTCTCAGTTTCTAGACGTTGCCCACAGTTTCTGGAGCCTGCCTAGAGTTTCTAGATCCTGCCCACAGTTTCTAGAGTCTACTCACAGTTTCTAGATCCTGCCCACAGATTCTAGAGTTTACTCACAGTTTCTAGATATTGCTCACAGTTTCTAGAGACTGCCCACAGTTTCTAGAGGCTGCTTACAGGTTTTAGAGCCTCCCCACAGTTTCTACTGCCTGCTCACAATTTGTAAAGCCTACCCACAGTTTCTGGAGCCTGCTCACAGTTTCTAGAGCCTGCTCACAGTTTCAAGATCGTGCTAACAGATTCTAGAGACTGCTAACAGTTTCTAGAGCCTGCCCACAGTTTCTAGAGCCTGCTCACATTTTCTAGATCATCCTAACAGATTCTAGAGCCTGCTATCATTTTCTAGAGCCTGTCCACAGTTTCTAGAGCCAGCCTACAGTTTCTAGCGCCCGCCCACAGTTTCTAGAGCCTGCCCATAGATTCTAGAGCCTGCTCTCAGTTTCTAGATCCTGCTCACCGTTCCTAGAGCCTGCTCACAGTTTCTAGAGCCTGCAAATAGTTTCTAGATCCTTCCCACATTTTCTAGAGGTTAGCAACAGTTTCTAGAGACTCCTCCCAGTTTCTGGAGCCTGCCCAAGTTTCTAGAGCCTGCTTACAGTTTCTGGAGCCTGTCCAAAGTTTCTGGAGCCTGCGCACATTTTCTAGACCCGGCCCACAGTTTATAGAGGCTGCTCACAGTTTCTAGATTCTGCCCACAGTTTCTAGATCCTGCCCACAGTTTCTAGAGCCTACTCACAGTTTCTAGAGCCTGCCCACAATTTCTAGAGACTGCTCACAGTTTCTAGATCCTGATCACAGTTTCTAGAGCCTGCCGACTATTTCTAGAGCCTGCTCACTGTTTCTAGAGCCTGATTACAGTTTCTAGAGGATTCCCACAGTTTCTAGAGGCTGCTCACAGTTTGAAGAGCCTCCTCACTGTTTCTAGATACTTCCCACAGTTTCTAGAGTCTCCCCACTGTTTCTAGAGCCTCCCCACAGTTTCTAGAGCCTTCTCACAGTTTCTAGACGCTGCCCACAGTTTCTGGAGCCTGCCTACTGTTTCACGAGCCTGCTCACAGTTTCTAGAGCCTACCCACAGTTTCTAGATCCTGCCCACAGTTTCTAGAGACTGCTCAGAGATTCTAGAGCCTGCCCACAGTTTCTAGAGCCTACTCACAGTTTCTAGAGTATTCCCACAGTTTCTAGAGCCTGCTCACAGTTTCTAGAGCCTGCAAATAGTTTCTAGATCCTTCCCACAGTTTCTAGAGGTTCCCCACAGTTTCCAGAGCCTGCTCACAGTTTCTAGATCCTGCCCACATTTTCTGGAGCCTGCCCACAGTTTCTAGATCCTGCCCACAGTTTCTGGAGCCTTCCCAAAGTTTCTGGAGCCTGTGAACAATTTCTAGAGCATGCCCACCGTTTCTAGAGCCTGCTCACAGTTTCTAGACCCTGCTCACAGTTTCTAGAGCCTGCCCACATTTTCTAGATCATGCCCACACTTTCTAGAGGCTTCCCTCAGTTTCTCGAGCCTACCTACAGTTTCTAGATCCTGCACACAGTTTCTAGAGCCTGCTCACATTTTCTAGACCCGGCCCACAGTTTCTAGAGCCTGCTCACAGTTTCTAGAGCCTGCCCACAGTTTCTAGATCCTGCCCACAGTTTCTAGATCCTGCCCACAGTTTCTAGAGACTGCTCACAGATTCTAGACCCTGCCCACAGTTTTTGGAGCCTGCCCACAGTTTCTAGAGCCTGCCCACAGTTTCTGGAGCCTTTCCAAAGTTTCTGGAGCCTGCGCACAATTTCTAGAGCATGCCCACCATTTCTAGAGCCTTATCACAGTTTCTAGATCCTGCCCTCAGTTTCTAGACCCTGCTCACAGTTTCTACACCCTGCTCACAGTTTCTACAGCCTGCCCACATTTTCTAGATCATGCCCACAGTTTCTAGAGGCTTCCCTCAGTTTCTAGAGCCTACCCACAGTTTCTAGATCCTGCACACAGTTTCTAGAGCCTGCTCACATTTTCTATACCCGGCCCACAGTTTATAGATCCTGCTCAAAGTTTCTAGAGCCTGCCCACAGTTTCTAGATCCTGCACACAGTTTCTAGAGCCTGCTCACATTTTCTAGACCCGGCCCACAGTTTCTAGATCCTGCCCACAGTTTCTAGAGACTGCTCACAGATTCTAGAGACTGCCCACAGTTTCTAGAGCCTACTCACAATTTCTAGAGCCTGCCCATAGTTTCTAGAGCGTGCTCGCAGTTTCTAGATGCTGCTCACAGTTTCTAGAGCCTGCCGACCATTTCTAGAGCCTTCCCACAGTTTCTAGAGTCTGCTCTCTGTTGCTAGAGCCTGCTTACTGATTCTAGAGACTTCTCACAGTTTCTAGAGGATCCCCACATTTTCTAGATCCTGCCCACAGTTTCTAGAGGCTTCCCACAGTTTCTAGAGCCTGCCCACAGTTTCTAGAGCCTGGTCACAGTTTCTAGAGCATGCCCACTGTTTCTAGATTCTGCCCACAGTTTCTAGATCCTTCCCACAGTTTCTAGAGTCTTCCCAATGTTTGTAGAGGCTTCCCACATTTTCTAGAGCCTGCGCACAGTTTCAAGAACCTGCTCACAGTTTCTAGAGCCTGCCCACAGTTTCTAGACCCTGCTCACAGTTTCTAGAGCCTGCCCACAGTTTCTAGAGCCTGCCCACAGTTTCTGGAGCCTGCCCAACGTTTCTGGAGCCTGCGCACAGTTTCTAGATCCTGCCCTCAGTTTCTAGACCCTGCTCCCAGTTTCTAGAGCCTGCCCACAGTTTCTACAGCCTGCCCACATTTTCTAGATCCTGCACACAGTTTCTAGAGGCTTCCCTCAGTTTTTAGAGCCTACCCACAGTTTCTAGAGCCTGCACACATTTTCTGGAGCCTGCCCACAATTTCTAGAGCCTGCCCACACTTTTTGGAGCCTGTTCACAGTTTCTAGAGCCTGCTCACAATTTTAAATCCTTCCCACAGTTTCTAGAGGCTCCCCACATTTTCTAGAGCCTCCCCACTGTTTCTAGAGCCTGCTCACAGTTTCTAGACCATGCCCACAGTTGCTGGAGCCTGCACACAGTTTCTAGAGCCTGCCCACCGTTTCTAGAGCCTGCCCACAGTTTCTAGATCCTGCCCACAGTTTCTAGAGGCTTCCCACAGTTTCTAGAGCCTGCCCACAGTTTCTAGATTCTGCCCACAGTTTCTAGATCCTGCCCACAGTTTCTAGAGGCTTCCCAATGTTTGTAGAGGCTTCCCACATTTTCTAGAGCCTGCTCACAGTTTCCAGAACCTGCCCACAGTTTCTAAAGCCTGCTCACAGTTTCTAGAGACTGCTCACATATTCTATAGACTGCCCAGTTTCTAGAGCCTACTCAAAGATTCTAGAGTCTTCCCACAGTTTCTAGAGCCTGCTCACAGTTTCTAGATCATGCTAACAGATTCTAGAGCCTGCTAACAGTTTCTAGACCCTGCCCACAGTTTCTAGAGCCGGCCTACAGTTTCTAGAGCCTGCCCACAGTTTCTAGAGCCTGCCCACAGTTTCTGGAGCCTGCCCAATGTTTCTGGAGCGTGCGCACAGTTTCTAGAGCATGCCCACCGTTTCTAGAGCCTGCTCACAGATTCTAGATCCTGCCCTCAGTTTCTAGACCCTGCTCACAGTTTCTGGAGCCTGCCCACAGTTTCTACAGCCTGCCCACATTTTCTAGATCCTGCCCAAAGTTTCGAGGCTTCCTTCAGTTTCTAGAGCCTACCCACAGTTTCTAGAGCCTGCCCACAGTTTCTAGATCCTGCCCACAGTTTCTAGATCCTGCCCACAGTTTCTAGAGACTGCTCACAGATTCTAGAGCCTGCCCAGAGTTTCTAGAGCGTACTCACAGTTTCTAGAGCCTGCCCATAGGTTCTAGAGCCTGCTCACAGTTTCTAGATCCTGCTCACAGTTTCTAGAGCCTGCCCACAGATTCTAGAGGCTTCCCACAGTTTCTAGAGCCTCCCCACATTTTCTAGAGCTTGCTCACAGTTTCTAGAGCCTACCCACAGTTTCTGGAGCCTTCTCACAGTTTCTAGGCCCTCCTCACAGTTTCTAGAGCCTGCTCACAGTTTCTATAGTATTCCCACAGTTTCTGGAGGCTGCTCACAGTTTCTAGAGCCTGCAAATAGTTTGTAGATCCTTCCCACAGTTTCTAGAGGTTCCCCACAGTTTCTAGAGCCTCCCCACACTTTCTAGAGCCTGCTCCCAATTTCTAGATCCTACTCTCAGTTTCTAGACCCTGCTCACAGTTTCTAGAGCCTGCCCACAGTTTCTAGAGCCTGCCCACAGTTTCTAGATCCTGCCCACAGTTTCTAGAGGCTTCCCACAGTTTCTAGAGCCTCCCCACAGATTCTAGTGCCTGCCCGCATTTTCTAGAGCCTGTTCACCGTTTCTAGAGCCTGCCCGCATTTTCTAGATCCTGCCCACAGTTTCTAGAGCCTGCTCACAGTTTCTAGAGGATTCCCATAGTTTCTACAGCCTGCCCGCAGTTTGTACAACCTGCCCACAGTTTCTACAGCCTTCTCACAGTTTCTAGATCCTGCCCACAGTTTCTAGATCCTTCCCACAGTTTCTAGAGTCTCCCCACAGTTTCTATATCCTACCCATAGTTTCTAGAGCCTGCCCACATTTTCTTGAGCCTGCCCACAGTTTCTAGAGCCTGCTCACTGTTTCTAGAGCCTGCCCACAGTTTCTGGAGCCTGCCCACAGTTTCTGGAGCCTGTGCACAGTTTCTAGAGCCTGCCCACAATTTCTAGAGCCTGCTCACAGTTTATAGAGTCTTCTCACAGTTCCTAGAGCCTGCCCACATTTCCTAGAGCCTGTCCACAGTTCCTAGATGCTTCCAACGGTTTCTAGAGCCTGTCCGCAGTTCCTAGAGCCTGTCCACAATTCCTAGAACCTTGTTCAGGTCCTAGAGTCTTCCCACAGTTCCTAGAGGCTGCCCACTGTTTGTAGAGCCTGCCCACAGTTCCTTGCCACATGGGCTTTCCCTACATGGCCTCTTATTTCACCAAACCTGCACAGAGAGTCTGATTTGGGTTGTAATTATATTTGCAAAAGTTCTTCACTTTTCCTGCACTCTATTGTCTCAAAGCAACTCAGAGGTCTTCCCACACTCAGGGGGAAGAGATTATACCAGGCATGAACACCCAGGAACAGGTATCATGGGGCTCTCTCTAAAGTCTGCCTACTGCACCAAGTGATGATAATAATAATTGTGTTTTTTGTGGTTAGGATCATCGACTTTGGGGTAGAACAGACTTGGCTAAGAGTCCTGGTTCTGTTGGTTGTTAGCTTTGTGAAGTTGACGTCACTTCACTTCTGTAAATGTCAATTCCTTCATACATAAAGTATGAATAATAAGATCTACTTCATGAGGATGACTACATGAGAGGATAATTCTGCAGCACTTACTATCATACCTACTACTTAGAAGTATTTTGAACTTTTTATTATTGCTATAATTATTAAATATGTGCTTTATGAGTAATCACAATTTATTTTTAGAATAAATAGAATAAACAGGTTTATACTAGCTGTTTAACGCTATCTATTCTTACTAAGATCCTAGTTCTAAGCCCAAACCTATAGAAGGGAATTTGATTATATTAATACTAGTCCTATAAACAAATTATTACAATGGAACATGCAAGAATTTTTGTGTACTTTTTCAGCTTTTGGGTATTTTAAAATTAGCTCCAAAGTAGATGATTTTGTCTGTCAACACATTTGTTTTCCTACAAAGTTCTCCAGACACTGTTTGAGGTTTTCCTAATGTTTTGTCTTTTTTCCTCAAATACGTTTCCTTCTTTCCACTTGGCTTCAGATTTCTACTCTATCTGGCAGCAGCTTAAATATTTATAAAGCTTATGCTACAGACTTTCTTTCAAAAGTACCGTAAAATTGAAAAATGAAACTGAAAGTGTAGTGATAACATCAAGAACAAATATGTTGACTTGGTGAATTCTGAAAAGCACAAAGAAATTTTGGAAAACTGTGGTTTTCCTGTCCCTGTTCCCAAATTATAACAGGCCTATTTCTTCTCATAACACTTCACAATTCTATTTTTAAATGATACAAAAAAATCAGTGGCGATAATTTCAGAAACTACCAATTCTACTTGATTATAAAATTCGACTAGAAATTCAGAATTCACATCCTTTCCCTCCAAGGGTCCAGAGTAAGGAAGTGAAGGGAGAAGGGGAACTGTCATTTACTGAGAGTCAGCTGTGGATGAGCCACTTGCTTTAACTTTTATAAATGCTGCCCTTTAATGCCTTCACTTAATGAAATGTAGTTGTAGGGAAAGGGGGAAGTTCTAAAACATGATCACTTTCACAATTTCAGTTTGTAATCATAAATTTTTAATCTTAAATTGATATTTGTCCAAAAACTTTAATATTTTCCACTGTCTATCAAATCTAACCACAATTTTAAAAAATATTTTGTTGTTGATAAGGTGGACTTTGACACATACACATACACATGCACAAATACGCGATACAAGTGCATGCACACACCATACCCATAGGGAAATTTTGAAGTGTTTTGTCAAAAAAAAGAAAGGAGAGGAGAGATATTGGCTGTAATTTAGAAAGCCTGAGGAAAACAAAAAAATTACAATAAGTACCTTGAAGAGCTTTTTTAAAATATGATTGTGAAGTTTGTTCGTTTGTCCTGGAGGAACACAAACATGTGGTGCACAGATCTTCCAACCTAGTAGATGGGCAGGTCTAACACTGAAGTTCAGTGTTAAAACACTGTTATAGTACACCTAATTTACATTCTTTAGTATCAGCTTTATTGGTAATAAATATTCTACTTTGATTTTTATCTGCCATAACCTTTTTTTTTCTTAACAGATTTTGAACTTAAGTGAAGTAAACAGAGATACCAACCACTGATTTTCCTCAGACCCTAACAGAATGATGAGTTTAGGGTAATGAGTTTTTAATATTAATTAATATTAATTCTAATCAGTTAACTTTGATATATTGCATTTTGCCTTTTATGCTTATCTGTGTGCTTCTGCTTGTTATAAAACTGCAGTTTCCTGTGTGCAGTGATCATTGCTATCCTATCATTATTGTGCCTTCCCCTTGGAAAGGAAATAAATAAGCCTACTAAGCTGGAATACTACTCTGCCTTTTTAAGCAAATATTACTGTTGTTGAATATTTGTTATGGTCAGCAAGCCTATCAGAGGTCACAACATAATTGTCAACTGACACACATTGTTAAAACTACATTATTATGAACTCTTTGTTCTGATTTTTTGTTATTGTAGGTTCAAAAAGAAGCCACAACCATTGGACAAATAATTAAAGCCAACTTAAATACATATTTATAAATAATAATACCTTAATATTTGTAGAACAGAATATAATTTTGGAAGTTTTCCAATACTTTTTCAAATTCTAGCCTCTCATCATCTTGGAGATATATGAATATATTATTAAAAACTTTGTTGGCCAACCTTTAGAATTTTATACCATTATAGCTTCAGTATTTGACCTAGATAGATTGCATTTGTTACTTTATTTTATTATATGATTTTTTTTACAGGGAAAACCTCATTTAATAGGTTAGTGAAATAAATATATTGCCAAAACTTGATTTTTGCTGTGCTCTAAACCAATGTAATTACTCAAATGAATCAAGTGTATATCATAAAAATGAGTGGTGCCTTTGAATGTAATACAAATGTAGTAGCTTGCCATTTCCAGCTCTCTTGAACTAATGAGGCATCTCACAAAACTGATCTAGTCACAAGAGACCTGTGAAGAGGGTCAGGATCTCTGTGATCATTGTTTGGCAAAGAAAAAGCTTTAGGGGGTTGTACTTTTTTTATCAACTACACTTTAGATCTGCTTAGTTTCTTTACTCTCAGATGTGTTCTCTCCTCTCTAAAGCTTCTTATGTTTTTCCTGGGGAAATAAATGAGACCTAAGGGGTGAGTCTCAGCAATTATATCTCCATGACCCTATTTTCCCAGGCAGTGTTGATCTCACAGCAGTTCCATTTTTCTCATTTTTCCCACAGATGTATCTTACACCAACACCTTTCCTTATGAGACAAACTGTAAATTGCTGTAAGCACAGATTTTAAGAAACAGAGAACTTTTAAAGTCTGAAATTAGCTGTTATTTTCAAGTATAATTAATTTTATGTTAAAAGCTAAAGGGTATTATTTATAAAATACTTGATAAAATGTGTGTAGAACTATTCAAATGCATGTTATCCTTTTGCTTATGTTCCAAAGATGTATAACATTTGAACAGCTTAGCAAAACACAACTTTCTAAAAGAGAAATCAGTGAACAGATCTTCTCCCCTTAACCCCTGCTTTCTTTCCTACCATAAAAAATCTTGGAAAATTACAGAGTCTCAAAGATCCCTTCCTCTTCCTTTGTTTTCTATTTTTTCTCAGGTGAAGCAGCAGAGTTGAACTAAGGAACAGAGTTTATGCTCTCTCCCCAATGTCCATGTAGGACATCCTCTTAATCCCTCTTAGAGCTTCAGAGTCATAGTGTTTTTCTATATGATGGCAACATAACTGGATACCATATATGAAAAAATTCTCACTATAAGGATATTTTTGAAATTCATTTCAGTTTTTTTTCATGCTCAGTAATGTTTTCTTTACCACATGCTCCCTTCTTCAGAACCACCCCAATGCCCTATTTCCTTTACAGCAAAACATCCTGAAAATTTGTTCTACTGTTGCTGTTTCTAATTCCTCACATCATTTTCCCTATGCACTACTCTAATTAGGTTTCAACTCCCCTCATAAGATGAAACTGTTCTTGTTAAGGACTGCTGCAACATCCACACTGCAATCCAATGTCATTTTTATGCACTGTCACACTCAGAGTTGCAACAGGAAGCAGATTACATAATACAATTAGCATAATTCAAGGAAGGTTGAATACATGGTTTATTTACAAAATGTAGGAAGACTCTAGAAATACCACAGAGATAAAATAGCACCCAAGGTCGACTAACAGCAGAGCTGTAATTGACCCTAATCTTGGAATGATGATGGAAGAATGCATTTGCTAATCAGGAAGAAAAAAGTCATGAAGAGGGGGCCCCCTGGAGAGGAGCTATGTCTTCCAGTAGAGGAACATAGCCAGAACAAAGCAAGCCTCCAAGAAATGAGGTAAGGAATAAACATCCTGACTTTACTCTCCTCTCTCTCTCCAGATGTCATGCTGGAGATCCCAGTTACCTGAGTTGACAGAATTCGGAGATCAAGGAAACTCTTGATTATTCTGCACATCTCAGCCTTTTGCAGGCACATGAAGGACAGAGAGTGGATCTGGAAGGTTAAAGAGAAAACATACTTATATCCACTGCCTCATCTTACTCTACCTCTCAGGAGTGTTCTGCACAGTTGACCACTCCTTATTTCCTAAACGCCTTCTTCACTTGTCTTCCATGCCAACACATCCTTCTTGGTTTCCTCTTAAGTAACTAACCACTTTTCTTCTCCATCTCCTCTTCAACTCAAATTTTAAGTGTTGTATTATTCCAAGGTAAATCTTAGGCCTTCTCTTTCCACATAACCTTATTTTATGAGAGCTTTAAGTACTAAAGTTACTGGTACCTTGTAGTTTATAACTCCAACATGGAACTTTTCATTAGGATTCAAACTAATATAATAAACCTACTTCTTGACATCTTCACTGGCTAAATGTCCAAGAGGAAACCTCAGGTTTAATATAAAGAAAATAGAACAATCCCCCTCTTCTTCTCCCACCCCTACCTAAATTGTTATTTTCTTAATCTTACTCATCTCTCTAAATAGAGTCACCATCCACCTACTTGTTCAAACCAAAAATGTAGAATCATTCTTATTTTCTTATTTTTCCTTATGTATTGCAACCAATCCACTTGTGAGTCCTATAGGCCCTACCACAAAAAGATGTTCCTTGGATATCCTTTTCTCTCTATACATCACCATTTTTCATGTAGATTTCAGCAATAGCTTCATAACAGATCTTTTTGCTTGCTCTCTTTACCCTGCTACAGTTTCTGCATAGAATTCCAAACAAGCCCAGAGTGATATTTGAAAAATATAAATCAGATAATGTCACATCTCTGCTTAGAATCTTCCAAAACTTTCTCTTTGCAAATGGACTCAAATCTAAATGTTTCATCATGGTAAAAACTTCTACATGACTTGCTGCCTACTGAGCTCTTTGACCTAATCTACTCTTCTCTCAGTGGTTCTTTATTCTCTTGCTTCATGGGCCTTCAAACTATTTTTTATCAAGAGATTTTGCCCTCACTGTTTCCTCACTTGAATGATCTGGCCTGTCATCCCTGCAGGTCTCGCTCTATTATTCTTTCATTCATGTCTCTGCTCAAATGTACCTCCTCATTAAGACCTATTCTGACCACCCAACCTAAGTTATCACCCAAATCATATTGTTTTATTGTATGTCTAACATTTATCACCTTTCTTATCTCTATACTTTTTGCTTTTTTCTGTTTTTCCTCACTAAAATATGTTGCATGAGATCAGTGATCTTATCTCACTTGTTCACAACTCTAACCCGAGCATCTAGAACAAAGTGTGGCTCATGGTAGATGTTGATTTTGCTTGATGTACAATGAATGAATTCTTTAGCTTCAGTATTCAAGTATAGTCTGAAGTAAAGGAGAAAACGAGTGGTACTTTGAAAAAGAAAACCATAGGACTTAGGGGAATTTTCTTCCAAGCAGGAAGTAACAATTAAATGATCTGAGGGAGAATTAGAAGGAAGAGGACAGGAAGTGAGAAATATGTCCTAGATCCCTGTCTGGGCAGAAACTCTGAAGCCAGCAGAAGCTAGAAATAACCAGATACAATTGGGGATTGTTTATCAGTTACAAGGACAAAAAATTGGAAATTTTCATACATTTTAGAAACATGCAGAGTCCTTTGTTGCATCCCAGATGTCATGAGGCAAAAGAGGAATTCCCAGTAGAGCAAATGAGGACTATTAAATGTGACACATGATAGATCTTGCAGCACTGAGTCCAATAGTGTCAAAAATCATACAAGGTGAGCTCACTAAGAACTGGAGCCAACAGAAAGAAAACCATGAATTTGATTAGTTACAGACTTCGGCAGTGGATGTCAGTACCTTGCCCAAAAGAAGGTAGGGATTAGTCATCATTAGATGCTCAAAGGCAGGAGAAGACAAGTCCCTCCTTATCAGAGTAAGGCACTGACACAATCACATAACCTTGAGACTCCTTTTACCTATTGCCACAAGAATCCCTGATTCTTAGCAGCAAAGAATATTCTACTTTCTTAGGTGCAGCAATCCTGGGTTCAGTTTTTCAACCAAATTTATCAGACATAGTAAATTCTTCCTGCAATAAATTTACTTAGCTTTAAGAAATTAAACAAGTAAAACATAGATTATAAGAATGGCATATAAACAAGTCCAGCATCTGAACATCTTGAAATCATTCTGTCCTTGAGATGTGCATGGTCACAGTGATGATGGTTAGGTATGTTCAACCTCAGCTTAGGGAAGTTATCAGATCTAGGCTTCTTTCAGCTTTTACTCCTAATTAGTAGATTCAGGAATACATGGATAGCTCCTATTCTCTGGTTTAGGTGCATCCCATCAATACCACTTAGTCATTACTTATTAGCCAATATTGATATTGAAGTACAGATGTTTGCTCTAGTACTCAGCTGTTGGGCAGATTCTCATTTACCTTGGATCCTGTATCCTCCTATACTTTTCTTAAGTCAATATTACAAGATGTATTTGACCAGAGGTCTTTTGGCATTTCAGAAGGTAGATGAAAGAAAAAAGAATCATCTGTTTACCCCCCTACTTCCCCAAGTTCACCCAATCATTATCATCTCTATCAGTCAATGAGTTAGAAAAAAATAAAATATGTTTATTGTGATCATATATGCTTACTTTTTAAAATATTTGGTTACCAGTTAAACTATTCTCCCATCTCCCCTTTATCCCACTTATACATTTTATAGGTATTAGTAGAGGCATACCACACTCCAAAACTACATTCATTTTTTTCTTTTAGCTCATCAGTCTTCACGGACATTATATCAATTGAGGCTTT
This sequence comes from Balaenoptera borealis, assembly GCF_965194805.1. Taxonomy (NCBI): domain Eukaryota; kingdom Metazoa; phylum Chordata; class Mammalia; order Artiodactyla; family Balaenopteridae; genus Balaenoptera; species Balaenoptera borealis. The sequence continues at coordinate 89,701,577 of NC_138861.1, read as the reverse complement.
TAGGACAATTTACAAAATATTTTTCATCCTGGGTTCACTACCTAAGTAAGCTTTATTTTCACTTACCCCTATAAGTAAACTTATAAATTCTTTACCAAATCATATAGCTTTGGGAATCTCATCCAGAGTCATTATTTTGATTGTTGATTGCTAAATAACAAACCATGTCAAAACTTAGTAGCTTAAAATAACTTTTTAATTTTTTTAATCTTTCCTAGTTTTGTAAATTCACTGGGATGTGCTGGGAGGTTGTTCCACTGGTTTCACTTGGAGTGTCTCATAAAATTGCAGGCAGAGGGTGGCTGGTGCTGGAGTCACTGGAGTCTCAACTGTGATGATGGGACTGTTATAACTTTACCCATCTTCATGTAATCTCAAGACCTCTCCTTTCCAAGTGGCTTCTCTACAGGATTTTTTCATATCTTCAGCACAGTAGTTATACCTCTTACATATTATTTCAAAGCTTATGAAAGTGAGCATTCCAAGAGAGAGGAAGCAGAAGCTACCTGTCATCTTGAAGTCTAGAGGTGTAACTGGTGCAGTGACTCCCTCTATAGTCTATTGGTCAACATGAGTCACAGGTCAGTCCACTTTCAAGGTGCGAGAAGACCCTACGAGGGCTAAATACTGGCAGGTATGATTCATCAGATATCTTCTTTGAAAACTGTCTACCATAATCATATTTGATTATTTCTTTTCTACTGGCATTCTGTACATCTTTAACCTCATTTGCAACATCAGTCATTGACAAAGGAATATATCATCATTTTATCCAAAACTGCACAGCTTAAACACTTCTGTGTCTGCTGACTTCATATTACCAAGTAGCCATCTCCAGAGACCAAATCAGGTTATCAGCCTTGGCATTACAATTGCCTTCTGAGCTAGCAATTGGTAGACATCATAAAAGTCTACCTTAATTTATCCTCAGAATTCCCACAAAGGTTTCCACAATTGCATTCTCCAAATGGGAGTGTTCTTAAATGTCCAGTTATCTAGGTCCCAATTTCCAGACTACACAACAAAGCTTTTGGCCAAAACCCAAACATTAACCTGGAAGTGAGAGCCCAATTCTTCCTTCAGTAGCAGATGCACTGTCCTCATTTCTACTCATTGTGCAGATTCATCTTTTTCTTCCTCAACCAAGGCAAATAGCAGCAGGCTTCCAAATGACATTGCATCCTTCATTATGAGACTATCTGTCAACCAGACAGCTTGCTTCATACTGAATTCATGGAGAATATTTAGAACTTGTACTATTCATCAATGCTTATTGACCATTTTTCTGGGGATTCTATTACCTATCCCAAAGCAAAGATGTGATGCGATCTATAGGATATATAGGTGGCATATACCTGTAATCTATTTCCATATTATTAATGAGGTTTGCTGAAATGGTCTATCCTTATTGCAATGTCTCTCTAATACACCTATGACAGAAAAGATATTTCAGTTCTCAGATCACTTGATGTCTTTCAGTGGGGATGTTTCACCAAAACTCATTAGCAGGTTGTTGTATGTCCCTCAAAGGAGCTATATCTATCCACTGCATCAGGTAACCTATGAGCCCAAAATTTCAATAATCACTACGGTGGCAAAATGTTAGATTTCTACAATAGACTGCATCCTCTATTTGTCTGCATAGCAGTTACTTTCAAAATCATTTGTATAATAACATTATATATTATTGATGCTGATTAATGATGCTGTTTGAGTTCAATCTGCTGCATGTCTATATGTGCTCTGGACCATTTCAATGTGTAATTTCATGTATCAAGGCTAACAGGAAGCTTGAGAAAACAAAATATCAGGATTTTTGATGGGTCCAACTAAATCCAAATGGCTTGATAATAAATTATGCATTTTTCTTATGAGTAGGGTCTGGTACGGGCTGTAGTGTATTCTATAATTTCTGAGGAATGTCATAGAATGTCACATATGGCCACAGACCAAGTTATTCACAAATTTAACTGATTGGGTTGGGCCCTGTCTTTAGCCTCATCTAGTCATATACATCACCACAATTCTTAAATAGTTTATGACTTCTTCCTCTGAGAGAAGAACTATCATGATTTCAATCAATGCAATGAATCAGCTTACTTTTGCCATTGGCCAAATCTATACTTCATCTCACTAGGTTGTGACATATGCCTGAGTATCCTAATAGGAGGATGATCAATGCATGCTGGCTTTCTTCTAAGACTGACGTGGAAATAAAGGCTTGACCAAGTCTCTGAAAACATGCCAATAGAGTTGACTTTAACTTGTTAGACTTCCTGAAGACCAACACTGTATATGACATACAGAGGCTACTTTATTCAAATCAAACAGCCTTGTTCATTTAATTTGCTTAAAAACATAATAATAAGGTGGGATGTTTGAGAGAAAGACTAGAACTAAAACATAAAACACTATAGGCAGAATATTGGATTCTTTCTCTGTCTGTTCCATTCAAAATTATGCTCTCTGAAATTACATTTGACAATTATAATCATCAAATATCTACCACTGTATCTACCACCTTCTTTTCAAATGTTTTTGATTAATTTCATGTCTACTCCTAAAAATGCAAATTATTCTTATATCTAATTGTTCTCCTTTTTCCAATTATACTTTTCTTTACTCTGTATCACTAAAAGTCACAGTCCTATTTTCTTAAAAAATCACTTTTATCATTTCCTGAATGATAGGAAGGATTGGGATTACATAATTTTCTCAATATATACATTCTTGTAAAATAATAAACTTACACGCACATGTGTACAAGCTTAAAGTTACAATAAAAAAAGAAGTGATCAGATGATATGTCTAAAACCAGCATTAAAAAAAAAAAAACTCTTACACCAGAGGCTGCAAACAAGTGAGATGAGTTCTGAGAGCCAGGTAATTGGAGCTGAAATTTTAATTTTCTTTATTATTTTGAAAAATCTTTATACACTGTTAAAGTGTACACTATGAAAATATGTATAAATTCTTTGCATTCTTTGGAAAAATAGTAATGTAATTGTGAATCAAATTGTAAATTAAATGAGGAATGGCCATATACTTCCTAAGGAAAAAACTGGTTAGGAACACATCATCTACTCATATTTATTCATAGTCATGTATAAACCTCAAAGAAGGAAGGAAGGAAGGAAGCAGGGAAAGAAGGAAGGAAAAAAGGAAAGAAGAAAGAAAAGCAAGAAAATCACCTATGGGATAACTTCCTTTATCACCCAATTCAGAATACCAATGGATCAACAGGTATAAAGATGTACCCTCTCTGTTATAGACCAAACGTGTCTGTTCCTCCAAAATTCACATGTTGAAGCTTTACCCCCAATGTGGTATTTGCAGGTAACACCTTGAGGGGGTATATAGGATTAGAGGATGGCACAAGGGTGAAGCCCCCATGATGAGATTACTGATGAGATTTCTTCTTATAAGAAGAAGAAAAGAGACCAGAGCTCTCTTTTTCTGCTCACACACAAAGAAGAGATCACGTGAGCACAAAGTGAGATGGTGGCTACCTACAAGCCCAGAGACCTCAGTGTGAAACCTGCCTTGCCGTCACCTTGATCTTGGACTTCCCAGCTTCCAGAACTGTGAGAAAGGAATTTCTATCTTTTAAGCCACCCGGTCCATGGGATACTCTTACGGCAGCCTGAGTTGACTTAGCCACTCCCTGAGATGACTGTGTGTTGAGTTGCAATGGTTGCAGGTTATGAATCTGAGCAAGGTTTTGTTTTATCTCTTTAAAACTTGAGGCTGTTTCCCTGTGTGAAAGTAGATGGGATGGAAGATGAGATAATAATAATAGTGTTTTCTATAAATAATTTTTATTATACATACTATATAATAAATCACAAAATACAAGTGTCTGGAATGTCATGGACTCATCCTTTACCTCCCACTAAACTTTCTCCTTGAAAATGCTAAACCAATTTTCCCATTACTTTTTTGTTTTTTGTTTTTTGTTTTTTTGTTTCTAAATTTATTTATTTATTTTTGGCTGTGTTGGGTCTTTGTTTCTGTGCGAGGGCTTTCTCTAGTTGCGGCGAGCGGGGGCCACTCTTCATCGCGGTGCGCGGGCCTCTCACTATCGTGGCCTCTCTTGTTGCGGAGCACAGGCTCCAGACGCGCAGGCTCAGTAGCTGTGGCTCACGGGCCCAGTTGCTCCGCGGCATGTGGGATCTTTCCAGACCAGGGCTCGAACCCGTGTCCCCTGCATTGGCAGGCAGATTCTCAACCACTGCGCCACCAGGGAAGTCCTACTTTTTTTTTTTAATTGTTTTTCTGAGACAATTATGGTTTATTTCATTTCCTTGGTACATCCATACCATTGCCTAATCACTCAGCTAATTGTTACAATAAATATTTTCACCTCAAGTCAGAATAGAAAAGAAGTTTATAGAGATACTCATTTTAAAAGTGTGATTTTCATTCTCCAAAGATTAAGCAAAATCTTTCCCTGATATCTATAAACACATTAGCACTTATCAACCAAATTGGTAGAGAGGCACTATAAGTATGAGAGCAGCTAGAAAGGTGAGGTGTGAAATTGGGGATATGCGGTTTGTTTCTGGGGTTTGCAGCTTTCTTGAGTGTGAATATGTCTGCCCCTAATTTGGGCAGAGTTGCTTGAAAAACCAAAAATTGCTCTGGTGACCATTTTAATGTATCATAAGCCCCCCAAATGACGTTCCAAACAGAAATGCATTTTTACATTTCTGCTCTAGCATTTTTCCTGAGTTTTCTGACGTGCTTTGTTATTCCCACTATCTCTGATGTGTTATATATTATTATTAAGAATTATTTCACTTTTACTATTATTATATTGTAGTAGTATTTATTTGCCTTATACAAATATCACAATATCTAGGCACATTTTATTCTTTAGAAAGGTTATCATCATCACGCAAACAATAAATTTCATTCTAGCCCTAACATCAGCTTTATTCCATGAACGCATAGTTTCTTTATTCCTCTAAAGAGGACAATATGTCATGAATAATGAAGTGTAATTCCCATTTGGGTCACAGTTTCAGATGTAAAGAGATGTGAAGAGACAAAAAGTGAGACTAAAAACGGGAAGTCCTTGTGTATCTTTTCATCTTCTAGCCTGTCAAAAACATGGAAGTTTGTACTGAACACAATGTCTATAATTATAGTGCTGGTTGCCAAGAAGAGTTACTGTGTCTGTTAAAAAGAAAATTACAGCTACTTTGCAATTCAAATCTGTGTTCAGTTACCTTGTGAAATCCAAATGAATGCTAATCTGACCTTATGTTTCCAAAAGGCACTATACTTTTTAACACTTTTTAAAAAACTTGTATTACTGAGGATGACAAACACTCTAACATCTTCAAAACGATTACACATAAAACAAGCACTTCAACTACCACACCCTGGACACACTAAAGAATTTCAGCAACCATAAAATTCATCTCTCTGAAGCACTTAACATTTTCATATGCCTCAGGTACGCCTGCTTACTGTACAGTTCAAACTCGGATTTATGTACCAGTGAGGGTCTAGACAGAAAACAGATGGCACACTCAAACCGGGTAATTCAAGATAGTTTAATAAAGGCGGTCTTCACAAGCAGGAATTGGGAAAACTACGAAGGGACAATACAGTTTCCTGGGCTGGAAAGAGCTGGAGCCTTACTACCTCTAGGTCTAAATGGGCAAGAATAAGAAGCGATTATCAGAACAAAAACGGTGAGAGTTGTTTGGAGGGGGTCACCTCCAAACCGGGGTGTGGCCTCCAATAAAGAGACACACTTAATTCCCTGTGACCTAGTAGAGAGAGAATCAAGATTATACATACTCTCACTTCCCTCACTTTTGACTTCTCTTCTTCAACTGATGCCCCACTTAGATCAAATCCACTAGGAAGCCATAGGGCAAAGGTGCAGACTGACACAGTCTATAGATGCCAGCTTTCTGTGGCACAGAGAAGAATTAAGGATAAAGAATGGAATTAGAGGAGGAAAAGTAAAATACTCAGAGCAATACATAGTCAATTTAAAACAACTTTCAAGTAATGTTTGCAAAACAAAATTTTTTATAGTATCATAATTCCAACTTTTGTAAAGAGTTAATTTCCAAATTGCCCTGAATCATTTATGAAAGAGATATTTTTCTATGTTATTTAAAAATATAATTTGCAAATGTTGCCTCATCTAATACGCCAAACAGCTGAAAGGCAGAAGGTCTTTTTAGCACACAGTGGCTCAGAGAATTGAAACATGTTGCTCTAAGCCACAGAACCAAGAAAGGAATAAAAAATGAATGAAACGGTGAATGCTATAAAATGAATGTTCATCATATTTCTCTTACTATATACCAGACAATGCTTTAAGAATATTAAATGTATGAACCTATTTATTCCAGGCAACATTATATGAATTACACCTTATTATTATTATTCTGCCTATTTCATAGATTAGAAAACTTCATCAGAGAGCAAGTATCCTGTCCAAGGTCACACTACTGGGGTCAGGATGCATCCTTAAGCATTTGGTGTCAAAGTCTGTTCATTAAATCAAGATTTTCATCAGGATTATATTTGCTGAGAGACTTAAGCAAGAAGTAAACATCACAGAAATAAATATTGTGCTTGGATTCAAATGTTGGCTATAAAATAAATAGAAAATAGATAGATGTCAGTGTGATGTGAATGGAATCTTTCTAAATTGAATGTATATTAAATTTTATATATCCTATCAAGGGATCATTTAGAGATAATGTCAATAATATAGAGTTTTGTCACAAGATTATGATCTCCCACTGTTACATAACCATGAACGTGAAGCCAAGTTGTTTATTTTCAAAGCAGGAAAAATCAATCCAGGAATTATGTTCTATAACAGTGATTTTAGTTCTATTATACAAAATGATGCATGTTGATTTAATAATTTTGCCTGATGGATGCTTGAGAGGCAAAATGACAGATGTTCCCTGCACCATTGTGAGCCAGAGTCTTCTGTCAGGCTTAGAAAATATACCTGTTGTATGTTTTGCCTAATCAGAAACAGTCATCCATAAAAGTGATGAGGTTGTACCCCTGTTGTAATCTGCACCTTTATGAATGAGATGATTTATGACCTGTTAGTTAAGGGTGCTGTGGTTTTTAACTTTAATCAGGGAATAGTGGTCAACCATGCAGCTATAAAGTCTAAGAGAGGAGTATATATATATAGTACTTAAAATTTTGAACTGACAGCAAAACAACTACAGAAAGGTCTATTGCACTTGGTCATGATCATGATTCAACTTTCATTTTAACTCCAAATGGAACTGTAGTAATTGTTTACTTGGGTCCCAAATAGAAAACCTTTCAAAGTTTCACTTAGCCTAGAGTGTATACAAAAACACCTAACTCCCAGAAAGGCGTAATAATACATATCTGTGAGAATAGATTAAATGAACCCTTATATTTTAAATTTGTGATTGTTTTCAAAGTGTTTTCTGTATACTTATTCATTATTCATTTCATGTTTACAACCACCTGGAGAGTTAGACAGCTATATACTGGTTAGCTGAGTAAATCGAGGAATGAAAAGAGAAAAATCAATAAAAGAGTTAGGTGTTCTGATTCTTACTCCATGTGCTTGCATCCAATTATACCACAAAACCTTTCTTTCTTGAAAAATTATCTGCTTTTTAATAATATGTAGCTTGCCATAGTTTACACTTTTCTTTTTTTTTTTTTTTTAAAGATTTATTGAATGATTGATTGCTATGTTGGGTCTTCGTTTCTGTGCGAGGGCTTTCTCCAGTTGCGGCAAGCGGGGGCCACTCTTCATCGCTGTGTGCGGGCCTCTCACTATCCCGGCCTCTCTTGTTGCGGAGCACAGGCTCCAGACGCGCAGGCTCAGTAGCTGTGGCTCACGGGCCCAGTTGCTCCGCGGCATGTGGGATCCTCCCAGACCAGGGCTCGAACCCGTGTCCCCCGCATTAGCAGGCAGACTCTCAACCACTGCGCCACCAGGGAAGCCCAGTTTACACTTTTCTAAACAACAAAGACCTTCTATGTAATCGAAGAGAGTGATTTTAAATGCATTTCAAAGTTAAGGTACAAAACTCATTTATTTAGTCACTGCAGGTCATTTTCAAATACCTGGATAGCAATATTTTATAAAACTAAATACATTCTTGATTAGGTAGTTAAGAATTAATAATCAAGTTACAAAACTTTTGTTTATAAAATGAGTTTTAAAACATCACTCTTAGAGTTGAGGTTAATAGCATCAGGCCTTAAGCAACGCCCAATAAGTGATATGCCTCTTCCCCACAGAACTTCTAAATGACTGAGAAATTGAAAAAAAGAATGGGCCTACCTCAATTTACCCTCAGAATTCCCACAAAGATTTCCATAATTGCATTCTCCAAATAGGAGTGTTCTTAAATGTCCAGTTATCTAGGACCGAATTTCTAGTCTATACAACAAAGTTGTTGGCCAAAGCCCAAACATTAAGCTGGAAGCGCAAACCTAATTCTTCCTTCAGTACCAGATTCACTGTCCTCAGATAGCACTGATGCGGCTGATGTTGTAGAATATGGTTTATATATTTAAGAGAGTTGTACTCTTGACACCAAATCTCAGAATTAGATAGATGTACTCACCCAATTTTAGAGCAATACAAGAAAGGATAGGCCATGCCAGGTGGGAATTATCCCTTTTAAGTAATAGAGATGGGTGAACAGAGGAAAATGGGTACAGAGGATTCATTGCAAGGCAAAAGAAAGGGAAAAACTAGCCTACAAATGGCTTTGTTTCTCCTGCCACACTCACTTAAAACAGAATTCATTTCACCTCCTTTTAGGCAGAATAAGTAAAGAGGGCATAAAGAGTCAGAATGTTCATGCTGTTGAAGTACCCTTGGAAGGAAGAAAATATGTTTTTGCATTATCCATCACTATTCTAGCCATCTACACTTTTGTTAATATTTTCTCTGCCAGAAAGCTGTTACTCATACTTCTTCAACCTAGCACAGGAAATATGATTTGCTGCATAAAAAAACATTCCAAACCTTAGTCGCTTAAATCAAAAATGATTTGCTATTTCTTACTATTCTCAAAGTTGACTGGGCAAATCTAATTCCCAAAGAATTAGGTGAGGTCACCCAAGCTGGACAGGCTTGGCTGAAAGTTCTAAGGAGACCGCTTTCACATATCTGGAGCCTTAGTGCCAGTGGTTGACTAAGGTGCCACTATTCTCCTCCACTTGGTCTCTCTCTAACAGCATGTGCCTTAGCCTCTGGGGCCTTTCAACACAGTATCTCTTTCCAGAAGAAAGGCCTGATTTTTCTTTGCAACTAGATTGAAGGAGAAAGAGTAGAAACTTACAGGTCTTTTAAGGGCTGAAACCAAAGCTACTTGCAAGATGTCACTTCTGTCACATTCTATTGATAAATGCAAGTCACAAGAAAGGGAAATACACTCTACCTCTCTGTGGAAGATATGCAAAGAGATAGCATAAATTATTGACCACCAATATGCAGACTAGTTATTGTAAACCGCAAAGGAATTTCCCCCTGATTACAAGTGACACCTAATGCACTTTCCTTCCCAGCCCTAAGATATCTATTCTTATAAACTGTACATTGCCTCTGATTCTTCTGCATCCAGGCTTCCCTTCCCTGACTCCTTTGCTTTATCCAGTATTCTAAATTAATTCCATTTGCTCTCTGGAGCTGGAAAGTGGGTGCCAGACCACTCTTTGAGAGCAATTCTTTATCTCCTTTCCCTCATCCACTGAGATGGATATGGCGCTCCATCTTAAATTTTGACATTTCAGCTGAAACTAACTTACTCAATAGATTATTTTAGAAAAACAAAAAATATTTTATTTAAACATACCATATAATCTTTTAAGGTAATAATTACAAATGAATAGGTTTTGTGTTTTTAGGAACACATTTATTGGGAACTAGATTGAAAGTCTACAATTTTAATATTTTTCAGTTCTTAAGATGATGTTGTAATCACTGTTACCTCCTTAGGATATACAGTTCATTTCTGAATTATTTTATTAACGGATTCAAGTTGGCAGTCATTAAGTAAACATAATTCTGGTGCTTAGAACTTAGTCAAGACTAACTTGAAAGCAATCCCAGTGTGTGCAACACAGAGGGACAGACTTCAGGAAAAGGTTGACATCCATATTGTATGTGTATAACAGGTATTATTTTAAAATCTGTCTTCATAACTTTGAAGTTCACAATTATTTTTTTAAGAAAATTAAGAGAGATCGGCACCAAAACAGCAGAGCCCCTGAAGGCAAAACAACAAAAACAGTGAAGAAAACCACAAACAAATATTGAAGGCTCCTATAGTCACATTTTCTTTGATTATAGAATTAATAATAGACTGTGTGGTGAATCTGATACACAGCTTGACAGTAATGCTGTTCTTGCTGCTTCCAGTAAAGTCAAGAATCCAGCACGTTCTAATGGGAAGAAAATGAAGTGATTAATTTTGAGTTCTGCTGCCTGGCCCTCTGATACCTGTCCCAGATTCTTGGGGCTAAATCGTTTCTTTTCTATCTTTAAGTATTTTAAATAGCTGTCTCTAATCTCAAACTTGGAACTCCGTATCACTCTTCCCCTTGTCAACATCAGTGACCTATACAAAGCAAACATTCAAGAGATAGTATCCTCTGTTTTATTCCTCTCTGTATTAGTTTACTGGGGCTGCCAAACAACAAACTACCACAAACTACGGGGCTAAAACAATAGAAATTTATTGTTTCACAATTCTGGAGGCTAGAAGGCTGAAATCAAGGTGTCGGCAGGGTTGTTTCCTTCTGAAAGCTGTAAGGAAAAATCAGGTCCAAGACTATCTCCTAGCTTTTGGCAGTCTATGATGTTCCTTAGCTTATAGAATGCATTGTTTCTCCCTGTGTCTTCACACTGTCTTCTCTCTATACATATCTATCTCTGTGTTTCAATTTTCCCTTTTTATAAGTATATCCAGTCACACTGGATCAGGGCCCACCTTAATGACCTCATCTTAACTTGATCATCTGCAAAAACCTTACTTCCAAACAAGTTCATATTCATGTACTGAGGGTTAGGACTTCAACATCTTTGGTGGAGACACAATTCAACCCATAACCATCATGAGTTTGGAGAAAGCCCAAACTCCTAGGTGCAGCAGAAGAGAGCTGCTATAATCTGCTCTCTGCTTTTCCCTTTAGTCTCATCTTTAGCATACTCCACATCTCAATATATACTCCAGATTATTGAACAGGTAACACTGTAATTTCCCTGGTTATACATCACATTCTATGGTAATGTCTTTAGTTTTTTGGCTGTTTACAACCAGTAAAAAAAAAAAAAAAAAAAAAAAAAAAAAATGATTTCCATGTGCCACCCTAACTGTGATCTCTCCAAGTCTCTGTATTGAAATAGCCTATTTCATTTTTGAACCAGACACAATATTCTCCTTGGCAGTCTTTCCACTTGACTAGAAACTCTCCTGATATTTCCCACTAATAACCCACACACTCACATCCCGTTTTGTATGTTTGTTCTAAGTGAGATCATTTTGTACATGCGCCTGAACCTCTGGCCCATAAAAAGTAAGAATTTTTAGTTAAGAATTTTAGAAAAGATTTTGATCTAAGTTGTAAGATAGAAGGCTCAGGAACTGGCAGCTGCCACAAATTTTGCTCTACAGAGCAAGAGTGGGAAGACTATGGTCCATGAGCCTATTTGTGCATGCGCCGTGAACTAGAATGGTTTGTACGTGTTTGAATTGTTGAAAATCTAAGAACATTGTTGAAAATCAAAAGAAAAAACTATTTCATGTCAAGTAAAAATTATATGAAATTAGAATGGCAGTGTCCATAAATAAAGTTTCATTAGAACACAGCTACCTTTATTTGTTTATATAGTTTCCATGGTTGCTTTCATGCTACAGCAGACTTGAGTAGTTGCAACAGAGATTTTATGGTCCACAAAGCATTAAATATTGCCTATTTAGCTTTTACAGAAATTGTTTGGTGACCCCTTATGTAAAGTAATAAGACAAACTGGAGAGAGAGAACGAGTAAGAGAGAAGGAAGAGCCAGTGAGAAGACCTAGTGAGAGAGAAGGAGGAATGGAGACAAACAAAGCATATATGCAGAGAAAAGTCAAGAGACATTGAACTCTGACAGTGTCTAATCCTATTATTCCTGAGGTTCAGCAACATCTTTAATCTTGAATTCCATGAGAAATACCAAATGAAATATAAAAACTGAATTTGTTGATGGTAATTAAAAGTGCCCCTAAAATACATTTGTCTTTCTCCTATAGTTGACTGTAATTTCCGTGAGGTTAGGGACTAACTCATTTAGCATATTAGCTAAGTATATTATTTGTCACTAAATAAGCATTCATTGTATGAATAGATACAGAAACAAATATATGTTGATAATATTGAACTAAAAGTGGGGATAGGGGTGGGGGAGCCAAAGAGAATGAGACCCCTGCCCCATTCCTAAAAGTACCACTCTCTCAAAATGTACTGTGAAGTGTTCTAGAAGATCACTTAAATGGATTTCTAAATCAACTAGAGCCCTCGACAAACAAACAGAAACAATACAGACAGTAGCTGTCATTGTTGACAAAGTGCAGTGAGTTCCTGGCAATCGAATTGGTGCTGTAATAAGTCCCAGTGGCAGTCTGGTTTTTGCTGTGGCTTTATATGAGGTCTAAGTCTGGCTCAGGCTGTATTTTCTATGACCTCTAAGTCATTACTCATCTACCTACTGCCTATATTATACTCTCTGTGACTCTGAAGACTGTTATAAATATCCTGACCAAGAGAACATATAGTATTGCCACCATCATTACAAGTTTGTGAATTTTGAACATGAGGTTGCTGGTATTTTGAACATGAGGTTGCTGGGAAAGAACTACAAACTGACCAAGAGTCAAATTATCTCCACTGGCAACAAAGGTTAGGTTTTGAAACCTGGCTTATGCTGTAGCTGTATAAATTTGAGAAAGCTATGTAACTCCACTTAGCCTTAAATAATAATACTAAAGTCATAGAATTGATTGTCAATGCAGATAAAACAGCACAGTTCCTGGCACATAGCAATCAAAATTTGACAAATACATAAGAGTAAAGAGAGTCAGAGTCCTTCAAATTGTTCATCACAAATGTTTCTGAATAGGTTATCACCATATTGCATTATTTTAATCAAAATATGAGTATAAAAGCCATGATGAGGTTAACATAGTTTTGTTTCTGAATGATTTCTTTTGTCTTGCTAGATCCAGCATTCAAAAAGAGGAATTCAATAATCAGGTAAAAGTGTGATGTTGTAAAATAAGAAATGAAGAGAGTAACTTGTGCCATGAGGAATAGTTTGAGACATTCAAGATAAGTAGCCTATTGAAGTGAAGTGGGTCATGATAGGTCATTTCGAATAACATCAAACAATGTCTTTACATGGCCCTAGGTGGTAGGACAAGTAGGTGGAAGTCCAAGAAGATAAATCTGAGGTCAATGTATAATATTCAGTGTCATCAGTTGATTGAATATATTTCCTCAGTAGGTAACGAGATCCCTGACAATATGGGTGTAAATAACCACTTGACCAAGCATGAGAAGGGATTCAATCAAACATCAGATAGCTGATTGGACTATTTGGCCTTTAAATTCCATTTTGGCCCTGAAATTTGATGCCTCTATAAAAATCTATATCATTACAAGTTTGCTCTAAATAGATCATTTTCTAAAGAGGTAGAGACAGAGATAGAGAAAGAGGCAGCCATAAACATGTTTCCCATTTATCCCCAGTATATATGGTTCTCTTTGGTAACCAAGTCTATTTGGTAACAATAGTCAGAGACTTCATCAAATGGCCACACAAAATCAAATATTTAAATTCAATTCTCTTCTCTCCAAATTCTGGGAAACTCATGAGGAATTCTGGCATGTTCTACAGTTCAATCCTACTGACCTCTTGTTAACTCATTCGTTTGTCCTCACAGCACAATGCTGCTGCCCCGGAAGTCTGGGGAGCATTTTGTCATCTCAGAACTAGTTTCTTGTCAGTGCTCCTCCTCTCCTTATAGTATTTTATCAAAATTTGAGCTGGACCCCCATATCCTAAACAAGGTAAAGATAATAGTCAATAGTTCATTTCCCAAATCTGGCTTATTTGTGCACTAAGTTCCACCCAAATGGACCTTGGCACTGCCTGCCGTTTCTCTTATAAATCTACATCAGTCTCAGGGAAAGATCTGCCCCCTGAGCTCTCTGGTCCATTTCCTGTAAACAACTCTTGCTTGAACTATAAACACAAACACACTGACACACACACAAGCACACAGAACACAATCACACGGAAGGGAGTTATTCTCCAATTATGCAAGGGCAAAGGTACTTCTAGTAATGACATAACTCTGTTTACATTAAAAATGAAACTTTTAGCACTTGGAACCTCTTTACAGTTCTTCAAAAACATGTGGAACTTTAGCCTAGCCTAGGGCTTTCTCAAAATACACAAATTCTGCTGCAAACATTTTCACTTTTAAAAATAGAAAATTTGTAGCAACTTTTAAATGGCTTTTTTCCAACCACCAAAAAATACTGAAAACCCATCAGTTACAGATATAAATCTTTTTTATGCCTGTTTTTATTTTCATTTTGGCCCAAAATGTCATTAAAATTGTGTCTTTGTGACTAAAAATGAAAATACAGTTGTTACTGTATAAATACAAATTCAGAACACATGCTGTCTACAAGTTCAAAGTCAATGCGACTGAAGCCAATGACTTCTCACATTAAGAGTTAAGATAAAAGTTCACGCAGCACCACATAAATTTCTCAGCAATTTTTTCAGAGTCATTTACTTTCTTGCAGTAGCTTTGTGCCTTGTGCTCTTTTCTCCCCATGTACCACCTGTCTCCTCTGCTTCATCTCACCTTCATTCTTTCAACATTTTAAGCTACTATGACAAGAGTTAAAGATCATGGAAGCCATAAAATCTGGCTTGAAACCTTAGCTGTTGTTATGTTCTTTGAAGGTCCCCATAAGTAAAAAGTCTTCTAAGACCTTGGTGAAGAAATCATTGAAAGACAACCTTCCTGAATCTTTTACAACTTGGAAAAACAAAGAATAAACTTTTCTTTCTATGAAACAGCTGAAAATTAAAGTTTAAATCCAGAAAATGTCCCATCCATTAGGGATCATTACATTAAACTCTGAATGTTTGGAAACTGCTTGCCCTAACAAGAGAAAATAATATCTTTCAAACATTAGCAGGTTATTATAAATGCTTTATAATTGTATTTATGATGCACTGTCATGTCCTTACATCTTGAAACAACAACAATGAAATCTGATTAAGCATACGGAAAGCTAGCTAGTCTGAAATGCTACCAATTTTTATATATTCGCTAGCATATATCACACTGTAGATTTTAATTTTATATAAAAAATGTGGTCTAATTTATTATTTATTTATTTATTTATTTATTTATCTGGCCTCACTGCACAGCTTGTGGGATCTTAGTTCCCTGACCAGGGATCAAACCTGTGCCTCTGCAGTGGAAGCATGGAGTCCTAACCACTGGACTGCCAGGGAAGTCCCTGGTCTAATTTAAAAATTAGGGAATTCATAAAAGATGTGGCACAATTGGCACCATGTTTTTGCAACATGAAGAGAGAAGAAAATAATCAAATTCACTAAAATAATTTACCTAGCTCCATGAAAATAAATGACCAGTTTAATAAATTTTAAACATCTAAATTTGGCATATCTACTAAATTTAAACATAATATAGATGCAGAGTATTGAAAAATATTCTTGTATGTTACTTTATGTACTTAAGTCATTAAAATGTATCTCTACCCAAATATGACTAGTTTACTAAAGGTGACACTTCCTGTAAATAATCTGTTTCTGTAAATAATCTTTGCTTCTTGTCTTCCATAATTCAGCTAATGGACTGAACCATTTTCAAAGAGTTAAGTTCAATATCTAAATTGTCTTTTAATATTCTTTTTTCTCATTTGTATGCATTACACCAATCAACAAACACTTACTGAGTGTCAAGCAATCATGTTGAAGAAATCAATAAGACCGATAAGGACATTCTTGTTACGGATTTTTTTTTTTTAGGTCGAGTATGGAAGATAATATCATCTAAATAATATGTGTGATAAACATTTTTAAAAATGCAGAATGCTATGCGACCAACATATGTGCTATATGAAAAGTCAGGCCTTTCCAAAGATATATCACTTAAGTTGAGACCTAAAGCATAAGAATAGTTGAGTTATATGAGGACATAAAGGACAAGATTCCAATTATATGGAACAACCAACATGAAAGCATTACAGTTAGAAGAGTATGATGAGCTCAAAAGAAGAAAAAAAAATCTTTTTGGCTAGAGTGTGGAGAGCAAGGCAAGAAGTGGAAATATATGATTCTAAAGAGAAAGTAGGGAACACGATTACAAAAGTCCTTGAAGACACTGTGTGATGATGGTTTATTGTCATTACAAGGCTATCCTCCCTTCTTCCATGCAGGCAGAATTCCAATTTCATTAAAATATACACCCTCAATGAGTCTAAAATAGCTAATCCCCTTCCCGATCTAAGAGATAAATCTTATTTGGAATAAACTAACCATGCAATTCTCTTTTCTCTCTCCTGCGATTAGGATTAGGCATAATATTAAACCCTGGCCAATTGAACACGAAAGAAAACCTATTTGGGGAGTTGTTATGGATGGAATTCCCTGTCTTGAAATTCATTTGTTGAAGTCCTAACCCCCAATGGGACTGTATTTGGAGATAGGACCATTAAATCAGTAATTAAATGAGGTCATAAGGGTGGGGCTGTAATCCAATAGAACTGTTTTTATAAGAAGAAGAGACACCAGGGAAGTGTGTGCAGAAAGAAAAGGCCACGTGAGGAAATGACAAGGAGATGGCCATCTGCAAACCAAGGAGAAAGACCTCAGGAGAAACTAAATATGCTGACACTGTGATTTCAGACTTCCAGCCTCCAGAACTGTGAGAAATAAATATCCTTTAAGTCATCCAATCTGTGGTATTTTGTTATGGCAGCTCTGGGGGACTAACCCTAGAGTCAGGAAAAGGATTACCCTGTACCCCTATGTCTGTGTCTTCACGTGGCATTCTCCTCTATGTGTGCGTGTGTCTCTTCTCATCTTTTTATAAGGATGCTAGTTATATTGGGTCAGGACCCACACTAATTCAGTATGACTTCATCTTATCTTGATTACATCTACAAAGACTCATTTTCCAAATGAAGTCACATTCACAAGTACCAAGAGTTAAGACTTTAACATATATATTTATGGGGTGCAATTCATCCCATAAAATCTACATATAGAGAATGGCAGAACAGAGGGTGGATCACAGCCTAGAAGATATGGTGGCTTTTTGGAATCAGATGTTTTTGTGGATTTCTTCCTTTTACAATAATAAACTCCTTATCACTTCAGCTGCATTTAGTTAGATTTGATTTTATCTGAGGCTAAAACAGTCTAATGATGTTAAGGATGTGCGAAATTATTCTCAGAGCATTGTGAAATTACCAAAAGATTTTAAGCAAAGGAGTAGCATAATCAGATATTTATTTTGTAAACACTGCAAAGTCCATTTGCCCCCAAGTCCTCTAGAAGTTCTTTCTATAGACCTACTAATTTATAGTTGCCCCTTATTGAGTTCCTGATTACTTCACTTACACATAAAATGCCAGTTTTAACAGAACTCCTTACCTTCCCACTTCAATCTAGTCAGAATATCAAAATAATCTTCCTAAAATAACACCTAATAATCCATCCTTCCAATCAGAAGGCTTCCATAGCTCCCCATTGCCTAAAAGTTCTCAGAGTCCTCTTAAATCCTGACCTCAAAGTACATTTCCAAAATTAAGTCCAAAAAGAAGTGGGCTTTGTGTTAAAATAAATATTACAGATCATCACTGAGCAGTGGTTTAAACCTGTGTAATTTGAGAAAACTGTGAGAGGAGGTATTAATAATAATTTAAACAACAACCATTTACAACTTAAGCATATCACACATATCTGGTTATTCCTTTCCCAAACTGATTAATAAAGAACAGCAAAAGGGAGAAATGTGTTTTCCAATTCCTGAATTATTGTTTTTCATGCAAAAATTGTTGCATGTTAACACTTGGCTGAGAACTAAAATTAATTGTCACCCAACATCATCAAGGAAGTTATTGTTTTAGAAGCCATCTTGTGCGGGCACCACGCTAAGCATTTTCTACACATTATCTTATTTAAGCATAACAATAAGTATATAAGACAGGTTATCATTCCCCACATTATGAATTAAGAAGTTTGAGTTTGGAGTGAATGATTAAGTAAGTTGATCATGCAACTCTGAAATGCCAGAAATGGTGTTCATCTAAGTTTTTAATCATTAGGTTGTAATCCTATGGGTTTTTTTCTTCACCAAAATGACCTTTTCTTAACAAAACTGTGTCACTCTTGGTGCCTTCAGCTTCCTCTGATAGTCCAGTGCTAAGATCTGGATTGATTATAAAAATTGTAACTGTTACAGCAGGAATGGTGCATGTGTATGTATGTACTATTGTGGCTTTGGATAAATAATTTTGTTATTAATATGTTTTAATACTTGATATTCAAATAAATTCAGCAAGCATATTTTGTCCCAGGAAGGAGGGAAGAAGAGGATAGTAGAGGAAGGACAGGTGAGATTAAGAGAAGATGATGAGAAAGTTGTTTCTAGTTAATATTTATGAGATGTCAGTACTGATAACAAAGATATAAGGGATATTATGGTATAGATATGCACGTCCTGCCCTCTTTGAAGATAGCATCTAAAGTACAGTATTGTTCAACAAGCATTCCAAAATGTTAGAACTTTAAGATTTGAATTTGAAAATGAAAATTGGAATAATTGAGAAGAGATTTTGTCCCTTCCTGTTTTCAAGTCATTCCCTCTTCCATTAACTAATTAATTTATAAAAAATAAAAGGCTCTCTTTCAAAAATAACTGAGGGATTTAATTTTCTTGGTTTAATATACTTTTTAGGAAAGTGTATTTTCAAGGAAGAACAAACAAACAGGCAAACAACTATTCTAATTTACCTTGACTCTATGCTGTACTGACTTTTGGAGAGGAAATTATCGTCCTGCTATAAATGCTGTACTGAAAGTCGTAGTCTTCACAGGGGCTGTAATATAGGAAAGCAACCTGAAGGAAGTAAAGAACTATTTTCTTCCCAGCCATGCACTTGATCACGAAGGGTAAATAACATCACAGCTTTTTATTGTTTTGCTAAGAAGGCAATTTGTCAGTTAAAGGCTAGATTGCATCCCTAAACATCAAAACATTGAAAATAATCACAAGCAAGGGGTAATGGCTGCAAGGAACATTGTAATAAACTCAGAGAAAACTAGAAAAAAAGGTTCTGTCTTCTGTGTATACCAAGATGACTAAATTATAAAGTCAATATAGGTTTATAAAGTCTGAAAAAATTTTTCATTAGCTTTTATTGAAGTACTATATAATAAGACTTTCTCAATGATCCAGGTAGTGCAGATTTCAAATGAGTCACTAATCTGGTACTGTGTGTGTATGGGATAGACATGTGAGGTGTGAATAAACTAGAGCCATGTGCTGAGTTGGCAAAGAGTGATAGGGAATTGGTACTAGTGTTTTTACCATAAGAACACTAACTCCTGGGGTTCCTGCATGCTCTCTCTCTCTTTTTATATTTTGAAAAGCTACATTCATGCCATCAACCCCATAAAATTCAGTAACTTATACATATATCCTATTTAAATAATAAGCATTATGTAAGCCATTTTTAGAATATATATATATATACACATTATTGAATGCCATTAAAATTGCTTAATAGACTTATAACTCATATATAAATATATCACTCTCAGATTTTCAGAGGGTGAGAGTGCTGTTTTGAGCAAGGAAGCAAAGGGAAGTCAGAGGAAACAAGAACATTCCTTTCGGATAAGGCTTTTCCATGCCTTATTGTGCCTAAAAGTCAGGATCAGAGAAATATAACAATCAATGTAGTGCCATGCTTATCAAAATCATCCTAGTTCTAACCATTTTACTTTTCAAGGACTGACCTATATATCTTTTTCTCCTGTTGATAAAATCCCAGTTCTTCTTGCAATAGGAAGGAAAGTTGGGGTCCCCATTTCATATCTATTTGTCCCTATAAACCAGCCAACATACATATAACTTTCTCATGGAGTAGAAAAGAGCCCTGATCTCTCTGGAATACACTGAGTGAGTGATGTTAATACATGAATCAGGAAATGTTGATCTATACCAAGAATGCTGCCATCACTTCAAGTCTTCTGGGTTGGCTTATGTAATTGGTAGTAATATTTCTTTTCAATCTACTCCATTGGCCTTTCTCATTATACTAAATATACCTTTGTATACCATGTAATTAAACATAGAAAGGCCTGTTTATTTTGATAAAAAGGAAAAAAAAATGAAACAGTAGCAATTCTTTATCCCCCTGAAATCTCACATCTTAACCCAAGATAAGAAGTTATCATGATATGAGTGTAATTTTTCAGAGTGGGTATGAATTGATATGACTGATGACAGAAAAAACTAATGACCACTTTGGACTAGAACTCAGCTTTGCTAGGTCTCCTGTTCTCCTGCTTTTTGTTTTGTCTTTAACTTGTCCTTGTGAAAGAAGTGTGGGCTGTTGAAGAAGTCACAAGGGATCAAGTGAATAATCTTCTTAATGACATTAGAAATGATGGGCTTATTTTCACTGGCTTATTTACTCCTAAGTCTCAGTCAAAGGAGTGAGATCCTAAATTGGTTTAAATGCTCAATTCTTCATAACAAGCTAAGTTTAGATGTCAAAATATATTGTGATGGTAATGATAGTTGTACAACAATGCAAATGTTCTTAATGCCATTGAACTGTACACTTAAAATGGTTAAAATGGTGAATTTTATGTTAAGTATATTTTAAAACAATAAATATGTATATTATTGTGAACTAGTTATGCTGACTATTTCAAAGTGGTCTTTGATCTATGGCACATTTTTAATCTAAGATATAATCACTTTGTAAACATTGATCAGGCAACTATGACTTTTGGTGCTACTTCCTAAGAGGAGAAAAACACAACAGTATTGGAAAAGAAAAATTCCAGAATTTAAATTGATACCTGCTTGACAATCTTTATCTTTCTAAGTAATATCATCTCAAACAGATCCTCAGTATAAATTCTACATGTACCTGGTAAACTAGTGTCCTAGGACTGCTCCAACAAAGTACCAAAAACTAGGTGGCTTCAACAATAGAAATTTATTGGCTCATAGTTCTGGAATCAAGGTGTTGGTAGGGTTGTTTTTTTCCAGTGCTATGAAGGAGAAGCTGCTGCATGCTGCACTCCTACATTCTGGTGGTTTGCTGGCCACCTTTGGCATTCCTTGGCTTGTAGATATATCATTCCAGTTTCTGGTAGACTTAACCAAATATATCAAAATTGTATTAAATGTAAATGAAGTTAACACTCCAATTATAAGACAGAAAATTTTCAGACTAGTGAATAAAAAAATTACATGCTATTTAAGAAAGATGCCCTTTAAATACAAAGAGACAGTTCAAAAGTAAAGGTATACAATGTTGTATCATGCATATACTAAGCATAAGTAAACTGGTATGGCTATATTAATTGCAGGCAAAGTAAAATCAAAGAGTATTATTAAAAATGAAGAGGGACATTGCACAATGAAAAAGGATTAATTGATCAAGGAAACATAAAAATCCTAAATGTGCATGTACATAGTAACAGAGCTTCTAAATACATAAACCAAACTTACAAATAAAGAAGAAATCAACAAACCCACAGCCAGATCTGGAAATCTCTCAGTCATTGATTAAACAACTAAATGGATAAATCAATAGGGATACTGAAGGTCTGAAATGACACTGTATATCCACTTGAACTATCGATATTTATAAAGCATTCTACAAACAGTTGCAGAATATACATTCTTTTCCAGTACACCTGGAACATAACCCATAATAAATCATATCCTGGGCCATAAAATAAGTCTCAAAATTTTCAAAACTTTGACATCTTACAGAATATGTCCTCTCAACCAATATGGAATTAAATTAAAAATCAATTATTTTGATATCTCAAAAATCTCCAAATACTTCAAAATTAGTCAACACACTGCTAAATAAGCAAATTGTCAAATAAGAAATCACAAGCCAAAAATAAATTTTTGAACTGAACTTTAATAAAAATGTCTTTTCCAAATTTTTGAGAGGCTACTAAAACAGCACTTATAGGAAAATGTATAGCTTAAATGCTTACATTCAAAAAGCAAGAAGGATTAAAATCAATGGCCTGAGTGTCTAATTTATGTGGCTAATAAAAGAGCAAATTAAGCCAAAAATTAGTAAAAGAAAATAAAAAGATGAAAACAAAAGTCAATAAATACAAAACAAACAGTCGAGAAAATTACCAAAGCCTGAATTTGCTTATTTGAAATAATTAATAAAATTGATAAGCCCCTAGCAAGTCTGAATATGAAATAAAATACAAATTTATCAATAACAGGATAAAAGAGGATAAAACTACATCAAGTCATTGAAATGGTAATAAAATATTATGAACAGCATTATGAAACTCTTTTAGCTAATGAATTTAACAACTAAGATGAAATAGACAAATTCTGTAAAAAACTAAACTTATATATCAGAATAGCTCAATATCTATTAAAAACCTGAAATTATAATAAAAAATCTCCCCATAAAGAATAATTCAAGCTTAGATGACTTCACTGGTAACTTCTTACTTGTGCATCTTATCAAATTTGATAGAATGCACAAATCTTACACAGTCTTTTTCCAAAAGTAAGGTACAGGAAATATTCTCAACTTTTTTTTGCAGAGACCAGAATTACCCTGATAATAAAACCAGACAAATACATCATGAGGAGAGACAATTTTAAGCCGATGACCACATGAACATAGATGCGAAAAATTCTACGTGTATTAGCAAATAGATTCTAGTAATATATACAAAGAAAACAGGGATTTCTCTGGTGGCACAGTGGTTAGGAGTCCGCCTGCCAATGCAGGGGACACAGGTTCGAACCCTGGTCTGGGAGGATCCCACATGCTGCAGAGCAACTAAGCCTGTGCGTCGCAACTACTGAGCCTGAACTCTAGAGCCGGCGAGCCACAACTACTGAGCCCATGTGCCACAACTACTGAAGTCCACATGCCTAGAGCCCGTGCTCTGCAACAAAGAGTAGCCCCTGCTCGCTGCAGCTAGAGAAAGCCCATGCATAGCAACGAAGACCCAACGCAGCCAAAATAAAAATAAATAAATAAATTTATTTTAAAAAAAATAATGAGAAAAAGAAAAAGAAAATAAATCATGGTCAAGTGGGTTTTATTCTAGGATGGCAAGTTGGTTTACTCCTTTACAATCAAGTAATATAATTCACCAGTTTAGCAGAATAAAGAAGAAAATTAGCATATCATCATGTCGATAGGTACAGAAAAAAAATTAACAAATTCAACCTTAAATCATGATAAAATGACAAAATCTCAGCAAACTACGGCTGGAAAGGGGCTTCCTCAATCTGCTAAAGGCATCTGAAAAACCTACAGCTCACATCACACATAATGATGAAGTATTTAATACTTTCCCTATAAAATTGGGGAAAAGGCAAAGATGTGTATTCTCACACTTCTATTTGATTCGTTCTTTCTGCAACCATTCCCATGCTCCTCCATGTCATTTCCATTCAACCTCATGATAGCAAATAAAGAGTCCTGACCCAGTTGTCATTTCCACATCTACAAACAAGCTTCTAAATTTATTATCTTTGCTAAGAACTTGAGATGTGGCAAGAGTACATTGTTACAAGTTGATCTACGTGGTTCTGAAAGTACTTGTGCTTCCTACTTCAATATAATATTTACCAAATCAGTCAAAAACTAGATGACAAAACAATGGTCTGTAAAAGTGACTTAAGTTTTCCTGAAAGCACATAAGTAAAAATATGAGGCTTCAAGAAGAATAGATGAAGTGCAGACTAAGACTTTTAGGAGTCTGGTGTTAGTCTGAGAACAGTTACTGAATTTTCTGGGCCTCTGTTTCTCCATTAGGTACATGGCATGAATAAAACTGTTTCAATAAGAAACAAATTAAGATGATGTGTAAGAAAGCAAATTTTAAACTATATAGTGATTTTCTCAAATAAAATATAATACTAGAAAAAAGAACAGACTGGTGGTTGCCGAGGGGGAGGAGGTTGAGGGAGAGTTGGAGTGGGAGGTGGTGGTTAGCTGATGTAAGCATTTATATATAGAATGGATAAACAACAAGGTCCTACTGTATAGCACAGAGAACTATATTCAATAACCCATGATAAATCATAATGGAAAAGAATCTAAAAAAAAAATGTATATATGTATAACCGAATCACTTTGCTGTACAGCAGTAATTAATACAACATTGTAAATCAACTATACTTCAATTAATATATATATATATAATATTCAATATTAGAAAAAAATACAGCATCCATTCTCTTTGGTCAGTAAACAAGGGAAGGAAATTAACATTTATTAAAGATTATAATGTGTCAGACATTATGCTAGTTATTTTTAATTTGTTGCTTTCTTAAATCTGAAAAACAACCCTAAGAAATTGTTTTGATATTTCAAATGAAAAACTGGAGGCTTAGAGTAATTAATAACTTCCTCTACATTATATCATAATATCATCATGAATAGATTCAATGATATAGGTATTATATGCCAACTCCACTAAAATGATTATAATATCTACAACATAATAAGCACTCAAAAGATATGAGCTTTATCATTGTTAACATGATAATAATAATAATAACAATAAAGATTCTTTTAAACAGAGAAATTAAAATGCTTGAGACAAAGAGGAGGCATTGAAAGTTCTACTTTATGTTTTAGAAAGTGACTACGTAGATTGTAAAGTGACTGTAGATTCTATGGAATCTATTTCTGCCCCATTGGAAGTGCCATGCTCTTTCCACTACACCTTGCACATGAGTCAAAGACCTTTGGAAATCATTTGTAATAAGGGGCACTTTACATACATTTGACAGCTGCATTGATGGCTTTTTTTCTTTTTCTTTTTCACAGTAATTTGCAAGGGCACAAGGACAAGTTGCAAACAAAATCTTTGGAAAAGTGACACTGAAAGACTTAGGAAACATAAGAAAAAATATTTATTGAAATTCCATGAATATTAATAAATGGAAAAATAATGAGCTACTATTAAGAGACAAAATCAAGACACTCAGCTGTACTCTTTTTTTGAACTTAGCTCCATAGGCCTTGCTTTGCCAGAATTAGCTCCAGAATTCTCCAGGGACTACCTTGTCCCCGAATCAAACATCACAGTCAAGCATGCATTAAAGGAGATGCTTGTTTGTGCTCAGAATAAATAAAATGAAATGTAACGCTAGCAATATAAACTTTGTCAAAGACAACATTTCAATTTTTAACCATTAGCATTAATGACAAAAATATTTTCCCAATACATAACTATGTTGAGCAATACTTTATTCTTTAAATATCTGAAAAGGATAGAAATTGAAAGATATTGAAAAAGAGCTACTTTTACCCTGGAAATGTGACATCCCAAGTGTCAAGAGAAATCATATTTTTACAGCTTAGTTAAGACTCACTGGAAACCAAGATTCAGAAGATATCTTGATAGATCTTTAAGATTTTAGGAAGGGTAGCTGTTACTGCCATAATAAGAGTTTAAATTAAGAACCCATGTTTGGCATGTATCAAGCAGAAACCAGCTAAAAATGTCCAGGCTCATTTCCAAAAGAATTCAAGAAGGAGTTCTGGCAGGCCAACTGGATTTATAAGGTGGTAAATTAAAAAATAATAAAACATTGATCAGAATAGTCTGATTGCAAAGTCTATGGCCATTACTTTGCAATTAGTGTCACTTACTGACACAGGGCTTTCACAGTGATTCAGCCCTTAGCCACATTTTCCAGAGCATTTTCTTCTGCAAGTTTTGAAAATTATTGCTGAAATAGTCACTTAATATTAAATCATTCTGTCAATTAATGATTGTGGGAGCCAACTCTCGCTTCTGTTCTACACTTTTAAGTACCCAGACAGTACAAAATGTAACTTCTTTCCCAAAGTCATGATATTTTACAGCAGCCCAAAGCTTAGAGAAAGATAGAGAGCTTCCTCTCATATATGTGTTTCTATCACATCCCATCCATTAGAAGCAAATCTCAGAGCCCTTCATTCTGATATCTAATCTGACTTTGCCCATCCTCAGCATTATTAGTAAGTCCAGCTTTACTGCTGTACTTTCTATCTTTCAACTTGTGCTCTTTTTCCTTGCCAACTGCTTATGGAAGTGACAGTTTTATTATTAAATAAAGGTATATTGCATGTCAAAAGATGATTCTGGTTCCTGTGGTTCCATGGGGAGTAGACACAGGGAACTGCTATGTAAGGTTTTGCAGGATGGGCTCTGCCAAAGCTGAGAGGATAAAAATAGTCTGAAGTCCACTGCAGCTTCACATGCAAAGCTGAGTCTTCTGGCTCAGAGAAGAATCATCCAGAAGGATGGGTTCCCTTATTCTTATTCACACAAGCAGTTTGGGGAAAGGGAGCTTTTATTACATTGTTTGATGTTGTGTGCAGAAATGAACTGACATTGTGCAGGTAGCTTGTCATGTTTTGTGTTCCAATAAAAAGTGCTTAAAATCTCCGCCCCGGTAACAGTAAATGGAAGAACACCAAGGCTACAGAGAGGAAGCAACCACAGAGTGCTTAAAGAGATAGACAGCCTGTGTAAAACACAAGCACAGCCAGAGCTGAAAAATATACAGGAGAGTATAAGAGCCTCTCAATGAGGCACCAGTCAATAAAGACTCATGCTTAAAAACTATACGGGCTTCAGGGCTCCCAAGGAGTTATGGAGGCTGCCTAAATCCGAATCTCTTCACACATTTCCCCAAAACCATACAGATGGAAGATCCAAGAGCAAATCACACTATTCTCAAAAATAACTTGGGGACGGAGAATACTACAAACTTAAGTGTATATGTAAGTCAAGAAATAAACATTCAAATCTTGCAGAGCCATCTCCAGACTCAATACCTAAGCAGAGCCAGGTAGAAACAGCAGGGAAAAGAGGGAACTACCAAAGGCCAGTGGTGGCAGAAAACACATAAAATCACCACCCCTTCCAAAAAAGAGAAGTGCCTGTCTGATGTAGTGGAAATGCTCAAAACATGGCTGCAACATAGTGAGTCAGAACAGGGCTTCTAAGGAATTGAAAGAAAGGGTGTGAATATTTGCATGACAAGAGTAAGAGTCTCCTGAAGATACTATTTGCTGGTGGGAATGGAGAAGGCATGTTTATTGGAGACTTGTTGAAGGAAAGAAGACACATGGGGGAAATCAGGGTATTACAAGGAAAAAAAAAGGAGCTATCTCAAAAGCAGAATCATATCTTCTCCCAAAACAAGGTCTCAACCTACTAATATCCCACTACATTGTCTCCCCAAATAGGCTACTTATGAACTACGTGACTGTGTGAACTATAAAAATCTCTCACCATAAATAAACAGAAATACTGTTACTGCTAGATGAGAATGTGAAAAGTTTAAAATAAGCCAAAAAAGGCAGGCAATATTTCATACAAAGCTGTCATAGAAAATACGAATCAAAACATTGAAATACACAAAAACACTCACAGAAACAAAACGCGAGCAGAGAAAAAATTTAGTATAGTACTCACATTTGAAAAAAATTTGAAGCAAGCACTTGCATATATAAAGGAATAACTCTAATCAGAAATTCAGAAACTCAGAAAAAAAATAGACAAAAGCAGAAACATGTAAAAGATCAGGTGAGCTTAGGAAAGAAATTTTAAAACAGACAAAATATCACATAATTAAAGACAAAATAGCAAGATAAAAGTGGAGATATATTTACCTGAAAATATGATAAGGGATATTTAGAAGGAATTAAAGGGGTTCAGGGCAGGCCATTCCCAAATATGCCACTTTGGCATATTGATTATTTTGAATTAAAATTACTTAAGAAACAGCTGGCACTAGAAGGACACTCTGACCCTCCTTTGTTCCCCCAAAATAATAAATTTCCATATGAAATGTACCCTCCCTGCACCTGGAGGGTAGAAGGCATCCTTATTACCAGAGATAGGGAATTCACAATGTTGTTACTTTTTTCAGTGATTAGCCACTCACACCCAAACCCCCTTGTCTATTCTTCACAAATACTATTTCTTTGTTTAAAATGTATGAAAACTGCCTGCTTTGGTCACTTTCTTGAGTCTCATATTTTTATGAGCTCCCAAATGTACCAAATTATTTTTTTCCAGTTAATGTGTCTTATGTCAATTTAATTATTAGTCCAGCCAAAGAACTTAGAAGGGATGAAGGAAAAAATTGCCTCTTTACTACACTTTTGATGCCCAATGTGGGACACTTCACTGGCTGGACACTGCTGCTCTGGGGCTACCACAGGGGAGAGATCCAGGGACCTCTGACAAGAGCTGGCAGAAGGTAAGAATTCTTATCACATCCATCTCTTGGATCTCTGCCTGCAGGATCCGGTGGAAACAGAGTAGGGAAAGTCTTTTCTTTTTAGAAATTTAGATTGACAGGAGAAAATATTTGGGTGAACTCATGCCTTGGGTATAGCAACTCTAATAAAGATTTGTTATGAGTACTCTTGTTTTCTATGGATCTCATTCCTCCCAGAGATGGTCATTGTTTTCTTTTGTCTCTGTGTTTTGTGTCATTTGTCATAAGGAGGAAAACTATAGTGTAAAAGGCAGGCATAGGTCTGCTGTTCAAGCCGGCTCACAGACTGGCAAGTTCACGGTTCTCACCAGACTGACATCTGTTTAAACAAAGTTTGCTGTGGGTCCTCTGTATAAAAACTGGATGAAGCTTTCCCTTTGTCTTGCTCTACATCCCGAGAGCTTGGCTTTAGGACAAATGACCTTCCCTCTGGCCTTCACCACCTGGAAGGTTCATGTACTGCCGTGTATCTGATGGCCAGTTGAATAGACTGAGATTCTGAGACACCATCACAAGCAGCATGCTGTTTGTCTGGTCATGTCAGCTTTCAGGGATATTTGTCAGAAGGGACCTTTGTCATCTCAACCTTCATTTTCTGGCTAGTGTTGGAAAAGTCCCATTGTAGTAGCACCTGCCTGGTGTCACAGATTATTGGGTCTATAACTGGAGGACTCTCATATTCCCATGAGAACATGAAGACATTGGTTCTGCTACACCATTCTTACTGCCCATAATGGCAAAAGTCTGCTTTCTTACTTTGCTAACTCTGGAAATGAACTCTTGGATCATGGAGGCTGCATCTTCTGTACCCACTTCAAAGACTCCGCTTGTGTCTATAGTAAAGATTTATTCTAAGCCTGGGAATTTACCTCCAGGTCTTTCCATAAAAAAGGCTTATTGGATTAAATCGCTATTGGAATAAATATATAAATAGAGATCCCACTCATCAATGGCCAACTGATGGATAGGTTGCATTGGAAAAACTTCTGTATTTGAAAAATTTTTTACACAGCTCTCATCCTGAACTGTTGTCTTATTGGTATCTCTGGGAAGAGGATACAAAAATTATAATGCCTAGCCTTAGGGATTCCCTTCACAAGACGAAAGGACAAAAATTAGATTTGGAACAGAAATTAAACACCACATCCAGCATAAATTCCCCTTCTCCACCTTTTTATGCACCTCTCTGTTTCTGACCCTCCAGAAGATCTTTTGGATCTCTGGATCCTGGCTCTAAATTCCCCTTCTCAAAAAAAAAAAAAAAAAAAAAAAAAAAAAAGGCCACTGGAAGAATAATTATCCCGCAGTTAAGGGAAAGGAGATATTTAAAAAATAAATAATCCGCATAGGCCCCAGCACCCCGAGAGGGTATGTTTTTCTCTTCTGATGGGACAATTCTCCATCAATTGATGGGGTCCGCCAATCCTCAGTTACACTCCAGAGCCCACCATTAAACTTAAAATAGAGGATCAAGAACTGGAATTTTAAGTTGACACTGGTACAATTCTCTACCATCCATTCAGAAGATTTATCTCTACCTGTCACCTCTGATTCTATTCAAGGTTGGAGTTTTCAGACAACCTATTTCATTGCCCATATCTCAGCCCATCCTAATATCCTTAGGTCCTCTTAATACTCATCAAACCTTTCTAAAGCCAACTAAAGAATGTGGCTTGCCATCCATCTCTACGAGGATTAAGTTATTAGCCACTGCAGTCGTTGACCTCCAACACACCCTGAAAGGAATTCAGGGTGGAGATCAGGAATGAAGCACTCTGTGTTCTGGAAAAAAAAAAAAAAAAATCAAACTGACAGAACAGGGCTTCAGATCGGTATTTTCAGGAGAAAATTTTATGAACCCAATTTCTTGCATCTTCTCACACCTAGAAAATCACTAAAATCATTAATGGAGACACCTGCCCCTTGTGACTAGCAACAACCTTCTACTGAGATGTGTGCTTGATTTCATGTACTCCCTTTGCCAAAATCATAACTATACTGACCTCCTCCCCACCTCTTCAGAACAGTTTCTCAGAGCTGTATGAGAGGCTGTTTCCCAAGCCATAGTCCTCAGTAAGACACTGAATAAATTAGACCCACAGCTTTTATGTTGTGTTTGTTTTCAGTAGACACTAGTTTACAGCTCCTTACCAGGAAAATTTTTGGTAGAGATTTGTTATATAAATGTAATGCCACTATAAATGAGAAAGGTGTTTTTGTTTCCTTGCCCTCAGACCAAACCGTAAGTTTCCTACTTTCCTTACTGGAAACTCCTCTAGATTTAAATTGTTCTGAAAAGGATGCATCTTTAAAGATATCCCAGTTGGTCTCTGGGCCACACATGCAAATGGAATTGGATTGTTACTAAGTGCAGAGCCCATGTGCATTACTCAAAAAAAATAAATAAACTGTTTCCATCAGTAACCCAGTACCCCTTCTCCAGAGATGCAGAGTAAGGAAATGAACCTGTAATAGACTCTCCCTTACAGCAGGGTGTATTTGTCTTTACTTCCTCACCCTGTAACACTCCAATCTTGCCAATGAAGAAAGAAGGTAAATTTGACTCAGATGGGAACAAATCTATTGATTTGTGCAGACCTAAGAGCCATAAACTCTTTTGTAATTCCTCACCATCACGTAGTCCCTAATCCAGACACTATTCTTACCTCAATTCCTGCTGATGCAGCCTGCTTTACAGTGACTGACCTCTGCTCAGCTCTCTTTTCAATCCCAAAGCATCTTGACTCTCTTCACATTTACATGGAGAGGGAGACAGTTAATGTGGACTCATCTGCCTTAGGGATATTACAAGTCTCCTTCAATATTTTTCCAAATCCTTTTATTTCACTTACATTCTGTAGCCTTTCCCCAAGGCTCCACTCTTACTCAGTATGTTAACGACCGTTTGCTCTGTAACCAAACTAAGCAGGCTGCCCTTATGTACTCCTTCACTCTCCTAAAGGCACTAGCTGAATAAGACCATAAAGTCTCCTGAACCAAACTTCAATGGGTACAAACAACTCTTATAAATTTAGGACAGGAGATATTTCAGGGCATTCAAAACTCACCCCAAAATGCATTGAGTCAATTTTGTGCATTCCTATCCCCAAAATGAAAAAACAGTTACATAAATTTCTCAGGGCAACTAGCTGCTGCCACCAGTTGCTAACTTTGCTGCCCTTGCCAGACCTCTGTATGCCCTCTTCCCAGACACTACTCCAGAGCTCATTTCCTGACCTTCAAAGGCATTAATCTCCTTTGAAGCTTTAAAATTAACATTTCACTCCTGCCCAGCTCTCAGCTTACCTAATTTTGACAAACCTTTTCGTCTATACTGCCACACAAATAATGGAATTGCTGCAGGTATTCTAGGACAAGCTTTTGTCTCTCAAATACACCTGCATGCTTGTGTCCAACTGCCACCTAAATTAACAAAGTCAGTACTCTTACATTAGACTCCCGCATTTGCCCTTATGTTCCCCATGCTACATCTGCCCTCTCACAAGTTCATGAGACAACACCTGTCTGCATGGTGACAGATCACCTATGAACATGTAGAATGAAAGAAAAAAGCACACATAAAAGTTGTGAGTTAGGTTTTATTGGGGGAAATTACTGACAACTATAGCCTGGGGGACAGCTTCTCAGGTAGCTCTGACCAACTGATCCAAAGAGGTAAGGAAGGAGCCAGGATATACATGATTTTTTTGTTAGAAAAGAATATGTAATCAAACTTAAAAAGATCACTGGTAATCACAAAAAACAGACATCTCAAGCTAATGATTTTAGTGCTTTTCTATATATGGAAAGATGCAAGAATCTGGAGTCATTGAAATTTACATATGAAATTTCACAGAAATTTCATCTTAACTATCCAGGGGCAAAGCACAGAATGAGTCCTATTTTTCTCCATCCTGAATTCCCCTCAAGGTGCACTGTTTGTGAGCAGCTACGGTGGCTAATGGCTCGAACTGGAATGGTGGGCAACATTATTTTACAAACAGGACTGTTTAACCTTTCCATCATCTTATGTCATAGAAACACTTTGAACCCAGCTCTTTACTACCCCTTGCTGAAGATGGAGAGCCCGACTTTATTCCACAGAAATGTTCTCAAAGCCACAAAAGAACCTCCTAGACACTTCTTTAGGCTTACTTCTATTTTGTGATGGTTCCTGTAAACACTATTAATAACATGTTGTGCCAGCTTTTCCCCACATGAACCACTTGAGACATACTCTACCCACTGTAAAATCAGCCCAGGCTGCTGAATTCATAGCTCTTACTAGGGCTTACGCATTAACAAAAGGGAAAATTGTCACTATTTACACTGACTCCAGATGTGCTTTTAGAGTCTGCCATATTGTTGGCACGATTTAAAAATCATGTGGATTCTTAACCTCTGCTGGCACTCCTATTGCTAAAGGGCATATAATTGCTGCTCTATTATAAGCTAATTACCTCCCTTCTAAAACTGCCATTGTTCACTGTTCAGCCCATAGTAAGGAAATGCAGTATCTTTAAGAAACGATAGGGCTAACAAGGCTGCTAAAGATGAAGCCCCAAATGGACACCCCTGTCCTTTCTCCAACCAGTTCTAAACCTACCTTTTTCCCGTAACTATCAGGAAAATGCCCCACAATCTGGATACTAAAAGATGCCAGTTATCAAGCGGATTTTTTTTTTCATTCTTTAAGGGAAGTAATTTCATTTTAACAACCGTTTAAGTGTAGCAGCTTTTCAGAAGTAGCAATCTCCCCTTATGTCCATGCCATTTTGTCTTTTCATTCAAAGGTTTTGGAAAAGTAATAGAGAAAAAATGGTAATAAGGAGAAAATAATTCCATTAAATTCTGTGGTGGTTCTTTTTCTATGGCAGTTTGGCTATGTTGTAGTACCCAGTGATTTAATCAAGTGCCAATCTAGTTGCTGCTGTGAAGGTTATTTTTTTTTTTTTGAAAAAGCCTTATTTTTAAATTTTTTTAATAAATAGGTTTTTTCTATTTTTTTTATACAGAAGGTTCTTATTAGTAGTAAATTTTATACACATCAGTGTATACATGTCAATCCCAATCTCCCAATTCATCACACCACCACCCCCATCTGACCGCCGCTTTCCCCCATTGGTGTCCATACATTTGTTCTCTACATCTGTGTCTCAACTTCTGCCCTGCAAACCGGTTCATCTGTACCATTTTTCTAGGTTCCACATACATGTGTTAACATACGATATTTGTTTTTCTCTTTCTGACTTACTTCACTCTGTATGACAGTCTCTAGATCCATCCACGTCTCAACAAATGACTCAATTTCGTTCCTTTTTATGGCTGAGTAATATACCATTGTATATATGTACCACTTCTTCTTTATCCATTAGTCTGTCGATGGGCATTTAGGTTGCTTCCATGACCTGGCTATTGTAAATAGTGCTGCAATGAACATTGGGGTGCATGTGTCTTTTTGAATTGTGGTTTTCTCTGGGTATATGCCCAGTAGTGGGATTGCTGGATCATATGGTAATTCTATTTTTAGTTTTTTTTTTTTTTTTAAAGGAATTCCTTTATTTTTATTTTATTTTATTTATTTATTTTTGGCTGTGTTGGGTCTTCGTTACTGTGCAAGGGCTTTCTCTAGTTGCGGCAAGTGGGGACCACTCTTCATTGCGGTGCGCGGGCCTCTCACTATCGTGGCCTCTCTTATTGCGGAGCACAGGCTCTAGTCACGCAGGCTCAGTAGTTGTGGCTCACAGGCCTAGTTGCTCCGCGGCATGTGGGATCTTCCCAGACCAGGGCTCGAACCCGTGTCCCCTGCATTGGCAGGCAGATTCTCAACCACTGCGCCACCAGGGAAGCCCTATTTTTAGCTTTTTAAGGAACCTCCATACTGTTCTCCATAGTGGCTGTATAAGTTTACATTCCCACCAACAGTGCAAGAGGGTTCCCTTTTCTCCACACCCTCTCCAGCATTTGTTGTTTGTAGATTTTCTGATGAAGCCCATTCTAACAGGTGTGAGGTGATACCTCATTGTAGTTTTGATTTGCATTTCTCTAATAATTAGTGATGCTAAGCAGCTTTTCATGTGCTTCGTGGCCGTCTGTATGTCTTCTTTGCAGAAATGTCTATTTAGTTCTTCTGCCCATTTTTGGATTGGGTTCTTTGTTCTTTTAATATTGAGCTGCATGTGCTGTTTATATATTTTGGAGATTAATCCTTTGTCCATTGATTCGTTTGCAAATATTTTCTCCCATTCTGAGGGTTTTCTTTTCATCTTGTTTATGGTTTCCTTTGCTGTGTAAAAGCTTTGAAGTTTCATTAGGTCCCATTTGTTTATTTTTGTTTTTATTTCCATTACTCTAGGAGGTGGATCAAAAAATATCTTGCTGTGATTTATGTCAAAGAGTGTTCTGCCTATGTTTTCCTTGAAGAGTTTTATACTGTCTGGCCTTACATTTAGGTCTTGAATCCATTTTGAGCTTATTTTTGTGTATGGTATTAGGGAGTGTTCTAATTTCATTCTTTTACATGTAGCTGTCCAGTTTTCCCAGCACCACTTATTGAAGAGACTGTCTTTTCTCCATTGTATATCCTTGCCTCCTTTGTCATAGATTAGTTGACCATAGGTGTGTGGGTTTACCTCTGGGCTTTCTATCTTGTTCCATTGATCTATGTTTCTGTTTTTGTGCCAGTACCATATTGTCTTGATTACTCTAGCTTTGTAGTAGAGTCTGAAGTCAGGGAGTCTGATTCTTGCAGCTCCGTTTTTTTCCCTCAAGACTGCTTTGGCTATTCGGGGTCTTTTGTGTCTCCATACAAATTTTAAGATTTTTTGTTCTAGTTCTGTAAAAAATGCCATTGGTAATTTGATAGGGATTGCATTGACTCTTCCAAAGTAGATAGCTTTGGACAGTATAGCCATTTTCACA
This sequence comes from Balaenoptera borealis, assembly GCF_965194805.1. Lineage (NCBI taxonomy): Eukaryota > Metazoa > Chordata > Mammalia > Artiodactyla > Balaenopteridae > Balaenoptera > Balaenoptera borealis. Next base: position 89,666,026 of record NC_138861.1, on the reverse strand, counting down.
ATATTGATTCTTCCAATCCAAGAACATGGTATATCTCTCCATCTGTTGGTATCATCTTTAATTTCTTTCATCAGTGTCTTATACTTTCCTGCATACAGGTCTTTTGTCTCCCTAGGTAGGTTTATTCCTAGGTATTTTATTCTTTTTGTTGCAATGGTAAAGGGGAGTGTTTCCTTAATTTCTACTTCAGATTTTTCATCATTAGTGTATAGGAATGCAAGAGAATTCTGTGCATTAATTTTGTATCTTGCAACTTTACCAAATTCATTGATTAGCTCTAGTAGTTTTCTGGTGGCATCTTTAGGATTCTCTATGTATAGTATCATGTCATCTGCAAACAGTGACAATTTTCCTTCTTCTTTTCCAATTTGTATTCCTTTTATTTCTTTTTCTTCTCTGATTGCCGAGGCTAGGACTTCCAAAACTATGTTGAATAAGAGCGGTGAGAGTGGACATCCTTGTCTTATTCCTGATCTTAGAGGAAATGCTTTCAGTTTTTCACCATTGAGAATGATGTTTGCTGTGGGTTTGTCGTATATGGTCTTTATTATGTTGAGGGAGGTTCCCTCTATGCCCACTTTCTGGAGAGTTTTTATCATAAATGGGTGTTGAATTTTGTCAAAAGCTTTTTCTGCATCTATTAAGATGATCATATGGTTTTTATTCTTCAATTTGTTTATATGGTGTATCACATTGATTGATTTGCATATACTGAAGAATCCTTGCATCCCTTGGATAAATCCCACTTGATCATGGTGTATGATCCTTTTAATGTGTTGTTGGATTATGTTTGCTAGTATTTTGTTGAGGATTTTTGCATCTATATTCATCAGTGATATTGGTCTCTAATTTTCTCTTTTTGTAGTATCTTTGTCTGGTTTTGGTATCAGGGTGATGGTGGCCTCATAGAATGAGATTGGGAGTGTTCCTTCCTCCACAAATTTTTGGAAGAGTTGGAGAAGGATGAGTGTTAGCTCTTCTCTAAATGTTTGATAGAATTCACCTGTGAAGCCATCTGGTCATGGACTTTTGTTTGTTGGAAGATTTTTAATCACAGTTTCAATTTCATTACTTGTGATTGATCTGTTCATATTTTCTATTTCTTCCTGGTTCAGTATTGGAAGGTTATACCTTTCTCAGAACTTGTCCATTTCTTCCAGGTTGTCCATTTTATTGGCATAGAGTTGTTTGTAGTAGTCTCTTAGGATGCTTTGTATTTCTGCGGTGTGTGTTGTATCTTCTTTTTCATTTCTAATTTTATTGATTTGCGTCCTCTCCCTCTTTTTCTTGATGAGTCTGGCTAATGGTTTATCAATTTTGTTTATCTTCTCAAAGAACCAGCTTTTAGTTTTATTGATCTTTGCTATTGTTTTCTTTGTTTCTATTTCATTAATTTCTGCTCTGATCTTTATGATTTCTTTCCTTCTGCTAACTTTGGGTTTTGTTTGTTCTTCTTTCTCTAGTTCCTTTAGGTGTAAGGTTAGATTGTTTATTTGAGATTTTTCTTGTTTCTTGAGGTAGGCTTGTATAGCTATAAACTTCCCTCTTAGAACTGCTTTTGCTGCATCCCATAGGTTTTGTTTTGTTGTGTTTTCATTGTCATTTGTGTCTAGGTATTTTTTGATTTCCTCTTTGATTTCTTCAGTGATCTCTTGTTTATTTAGTAACATAGTGTTTAGCCTCCACGTGCTTGTGTTTTTTACATCTTTTTCCCCTGTAATTCATTTCTAATCTCATAGTGTTGTGGTCAGAAAAGATGCTCGATATGATTTCAATTTTCTTTAATTTACTGAGGCTTGATTTGTGACCCAAGATGTGATCTATCCTGGAGAATGTTCCATGCACACTTGAGAAGAAAGTGTAATCTGCTGTTTTTGGATGGAATGTCCTATAAATACCAATTAAATCTATCTGGTCTATTGTGTCATTTAAAGCTTCTGTTTCCTTATTTATTTTCATTTTGGATGATCTGTCCATTGGTGTAAGTGAGGTGTTAACGTCCCCCACTATTATTGTGTTACTGTCGATTTCCTCTTTTACAGCTGTTAGCAGTTGCCTTATGTATTGAGGTGCTCCTATGTTGGGTACAGATATATTTATAATTGTTATATCTTCTTCTTGGATTGATCCCTTGATTGTTATATAGTGTCCTTCCTTGTCTCTTGTAACATTCTTTATTTTTAAGTCTATTTTTTTCTGATATGAGTATTGCTACTCCAGCTTTCTTTTGATTTCCATTTGTATGGAATATTTTTTTCCATCCCCTCACTGTCAGTCTGTATGTGTCCCTAGGTCTGAAGTGGGTCTCTTGTAGACAGCATATAGATGGGTCTTGTTCTTGTATCCATTCTGCAAGCCTGTGTCTTTTGTTTGGAGCATTTAATCCATTCACATTTAAGGTAATTATCGATATGTATGTTCCTATGACCATTTTCTTAATTGTTTTGGGTTTGTTTTTGTAGGTCATTTTCTTCTCTTGTGTTTCCCACTTAGAGAAGTTCCTTTAGCATTTGTTTTAGAGCTGGTTTGGTGGTGCTGAATTCTCTTAGCTTTTGCTTGTCTGTAAAGTTTTTGATTTCTCCATCGAATCTGAATGAGATCCTTGCCGGGTAGAGTAATCTTGGTTGTAGGTTCTTCCCTTTCATCACTTTAAGTATATCATGCCACTGCGTTCTGGCTTGCAAAGTTTCTGCTGAGAAATCAGCTGTTAACCTTATGGGAGTTCCCTTGTATGTTTTTTGTTTGTTTGTTTTTTTAATATTAAGGACCTAAATTGTTCTACTGCTTTTTAACTGAAGTTGCCTTTCTTTTTTTTTTTTTTTTAAAGAAATTCACGTTCTTTATTTATTTATTTATTTATTTATGACTGTGTTGAGTCTTCGTTTCTGTGCGAGGGCTTCCTCTAGTTGCGGCAAGCGGGGGCCACTCTTCATCGCGGTGCGCGGGCCTCTCACCATCACGGCCTCTCTTGTTGCGGAGCACAGGCTCCAGACGCGCAGGCTCAGTAATTGTGGCTCACGGGCCCAGTTGCTCCATGGCATGTGGGATCTTCCCAGACCAGGGCTCGAACCCATGTCCCCTGCATTGGCAGGCAGATTCTCAAACACTGCGCCACCAGGGAAGCCCTCCCTTGTATGTTATTTGTCATTTTTCCCTTGTTGCTTTCAATAATTTTTCTTTGTCTTTAATTTTTGCCAATTTGATTACTATGTGTCTCGGCATGTTTCTTCTTGGGTTTATCCTGTATGGGACTCGCTGCGCTTCCTGGACTTGGGTGGCTATTTCCTTTCGCATGTTAGGGAAGTTTTCGACTATAATCTCTTCAAATATTTTCTCTGGTTCTTTCTCCCTCTCTTCTCCTTCTGGGGCCCCATAATGCAAATGTTGCGTTTAATGTTGTCCCAGAGATCTCTTAGGGTGTCTTCATTTCTTTTCATTCTTTTTTCTTTATTCTGTTCCATGGCCGTGATTTCCAACATTCTGTCTTCCAGGTCCCTTATCCATTCTTCTGCCTCAGTTATTCTGCTATTGATTCCTTCTAGTGTAGTTTTCATTTCAGTTATTGTATTGTTCATCTCTGTTTGTTTGTTCTTTAATTCTTCTAGGCCTTTGTTAAACATTTCTTGCATCTTCTCGATCTTTGCCTCCATTCTTTTTTTCCAAGGTCCTGGATCATCTTCACTATCATTATTCTGAATTCTTTTTCTGGAAGGTTGCCTATCTCCATTTCATTTAGTTGTTTTTCTGGGTTTTTTTCTTGTTCCTTCATCTGGTACATAGCCCTCTGCCTTTTCATCCTGTCTATCTGTCTGTGAATGTGGTTTTTGTTCCACAGGCTGCAGGATTGTAGTTCTTCTTGCTTCTGCTGTGTGCCCTCTGGTGGATGAGGCTATCTAAGAGGCTTGTGCAGGTTTCCTGATAGGAGGGACTGGTGGTGGGTAGACCTGGGAGTTGCTCTGGTGGGCAGAGCTCAGTAAAATTTTAATCTGCTTGATTGCTGATGGGTGGGGCTGGGTTCTCTCCCTTTTCGTTGTTTGGCCTGAGGCAACCCAACACTGGAGTCTAACTGGGCTCTTTGGTGGGGCTAATGGCAGACTCTGGGAGGCCTCACGCCAAGGAGTACTTCCCAGAACTTCTGCTGTCAGTGTTCTTGTCCCCACGGTGAACCACAGCCACCCCCGGCCTCTGCAGGAGACCCTCCAACACTAGCAGGTAGGTCTGGTTCAGTCTCCCCTGGGGTCACTGCTCCTTCCCCTGGGTCCCGAAGTGCACACTACTTTGTGTGTGCCCTCCAAGAGTGGAGTCTCTGTTTCCCCCAGTCCTGTCGATGTCCTGTAATCAAATCCCACTAGCCTTCAAGGTCTGATTCTCTAGGAATTCCTCCTCCCATTGCCAGACCCCCAGGTTGGGAAGCCTGACATGGGGCTCAGAACCTTCACTCCAGTGGGTGGACTTCTGTGGTATAAGTGTTCTCCAGTCTGTGAGTCACCCACCCAGCAGTTATGGGATTTGATTTTGCTGTTATTGCACCCTTCCTACTGTCTCATTGTGGCTTCTCCTTTGTCTTTGGATGTGAGGTATCTTTTTTGGTGAGTTCCAGTGTCTTCCTGTCGATGATTGTCCAGCAGCTAGTTGTGATTCTGGTGTTCTCACAAGAGGGAGTGAGAGAATGTCCTTCTACTCTGCCATCTTGGTTCCAATCTCCTATCAAGCGGACTATACATTGGTCCAAACAGACTTCCTGTAGCCTTCTTTTATTTTGACCTTTAGGCTTGCACTTATATCCTATTAAATGGGACATGAGTGCAGGTGGGGGGAAATTAAGGAACTAGAAGACCATTGGGTTTTCTCTGCTATCCACAAAATTTCTGAACAAATTACTTCCCAGTGCACCACTTGTAAATCTCACCAAATTTGTGGAAGAAATCAATATACCCCTTGAAGTCCTGCAAAGCCCACACTGAACCTTGCCACACTCCAAATGGATTTTTTCAGACTTATCTCCAGCTTTAGGCTATTCTCACTGTCAGGGTATTGTCTGCAGGTTTAGTGGATGGACTGAATGATATCCAACGAGACATGCTGACACCACAACAGGGGTAGAGAAATTAATAACTGAGAACATTCTGTATTTTCCCATTTCTTTATGGATTGAATCTGACCAAGGAACTCATTTTACAACAGAGATAAACTTGCTTACAAAAACTCAGGAGTACTCATTAAAATTTCATACCCATACCATCCTCTATTATCAGGGCAAGTGGAATGTAAAAATGTAGACATGGAAGACATTCCCTACAAATGACCTTAAAATAGGGATTTCTGGAACCAATGCTCAGGCTCCAGAAGCAGACAGCATCATGAAGTAGACAACTTTTCCCAAGAGCACAGATCAAGAAACTTTGCTCTCACCTGTCCCAACCCCCCTTTTTAAGAATCCCTACACACCACACACACACACACACACACACACCAAAACCCAATAAACAGAAAAACCCCTTTTTATTAAATATTTCTTTTCTTTCACATTAATCTTTATTAAAAGGCTGATTGGAGATTGCTTGTTTCAATCTGTCCTACTCCCCTTCTGAGTTTTGATTATAGGCTCTCTTTCAACCTGTGTCTTGCTTACTTTTTCAGCAGGTCATGCACAAACCAAACACTCTCTTGTGCCAGTTTAACAAACCTTGGCCACGTTCACTAATCAGTCTGACTGTTGGTTGTGTCAAACTCTGGATAGTATAAAAGAACCTGAACTAGTTTTCATTCCTGCCAATGTTAGCACCTGCTGGACTAAGTATTGAAGAGAGATAAACAACAGACATGGTATCCACGACTAGAGAAACATCACTCTGTCTCTTCTGGTGAGTGATTAGGTCCAGGAAAATTTCTATAGAAGCTCAAGGGCTGTCCATTGCCCAGATAAAGACAATAAGTGAAAACTTTTCCCTTTGTATTAAAAACAGGTATACTACTGGACCTTTCCTGGGTGACATAGCAGGAAACTATTGCAATCAAACCCTGTGGTTTGCTTCCATAGATGGCATCTTCAAAGCTGTCAAAGAAAGTAAAAGTGACTCTAGTACTAACTACTCTGGCACAGATGCTTGCCAAATCACCAAATATTTTGAATAGTTCATTGGCCACTCTTCTACAACTGGGGTATCTCAACTGCTCCTCTGATTAGACTGCTCAATACTTCAAACTATATATGGGTGGACCAAAACTCTGGGCTAACTTATGTGACAAAACTAAGCTCTGTAGCTGTCAGAGCCAGACTGCAAGCTTTCTATATCAGATATTTCAAAATATGTTCTGCTCTTACAAATTGACAGAGTACTTGGAAAGTGGAAATATATGGTTGCTAACATTGCTAGTAGCAAAGGTAATGAATGCCCCAGATCTGAGAAATTACAGACTCCACTCTGACATTGACTTTGAATCACCTTGGATTTTTTATCTTACATGGTGACAAGGTATACAAAGGGTTCCCATCTAAATGGTTGGGACAGTATGGATTTGGATACCTGGCTCCTTCTGTCACCAGATACTCTACCTTAAATGCCGGCCAAATTACAAACTTGGGCTCCTTTGTTTGTAAAGTCACACCATACAAACATGTTGGACAAGAAATCATAGAAAATCTGTTTGTGAACACAATTCTAAGTTCTTTTCAATGTTGAGGACCTTATTCCCAAACTTTACAATTTATCAATTGTAAAGGACAATCTTAAATCTTTTCATGGCGATAGAACAAGAGTTCAATACCACTATGTGAACTTTGGAACTAATCCAGCTTAGCTTCTGTTGTACTCCAAAATCATCATGCCCTAGAGACCCTGACTGCCCAGCAAAGAGGAATTTGTGTAATCACTGGGGGAAAAATGCTGCTTATATATAAATCAAACAGGACAAATAGTGTTTAACTTACATCTATTAAAAGAAAAGATCAACAATTCCCATCACATAAATGAGGCACAGCCATTTTTCTGGACTGATCTATTCCCAGGATTGGGAGACTGGTTTAATAAGTTATAGGGGAATGTTCTTTGATTTATTCTTTTCTGTTTGTTCATTCTCATTCTAATCTAGGTTATTTTCCCCCTTTGCAGATCTCTTGCCATTCAACTGCTAACCTGATTCTCCTCTGTACAGCCATCAGCTCAGTTTTTAATATGTGAAACTTACAGAGAAATTTCAGAGGAAGGAATTGATAGGATTTAGGGCAGGCCATCTCAAAATATGCCACTTTGGCACATTGACTATTTTGAATTAAAGTTACTTAAGAAACAACTGGTATGAGAAGGACACTCTGACTGTCCTTCATCCCCCTGAAAACAGGAAATAAATTCCCATGTGAAGGGTACCTTCGCTGTGCTTGGAGGGTAGAATGCATCCTTACCACAGAGATAGAGAATTCATGCCAAGAAGGCTGTGTAAACAAATTTCGTTACTTCTCCAGTGATTGGCACCACAAGACCAAAACCCTTTGTCAATTCTTCGCAAATAATTATTTCTTTGTTGAAAAGGTATAAAAGCTTTCTGCTTAGGTCACTTCTTTTAGTCCCATATTTCTATGATTTCCTATATGTGCAAAATTAAATTTGTGGGTTTTTTTCTCCTGTTAATCCATCTTATGTCAATTTAATTATTAAGACAAAGAATTGAGAAGGGATGAAGGTAAAAATTTTCTCTCCTTAACAAAATAAAAATGGTCAAAAGAAATCAAATAAAGATAGAATTTTAAAAGATCAAAAAGAAAGGGATATATAGAAGACAGGCCAAAAACTGTCTGAAGAGCTGAAAACTGAAAAGCCTGAAAAAGAAAGACAAACTAGGAAAAAGAGCTAGTAATAAAACTAGAATCTAAGAAAACTCCAGAGAGTTTGATTCAAGATATATTCTCATTGATAATTAGTCCATGAACAGTTCACTTCTTTTTACTTATTTAGTTAGTTATTAATTAGTTGTTTTTAATACTGCAATGGACAACCTTGGCCCTCCACCCAAAAGAAAATCTAAGATCTTGACAAACCACATTCAACCATGTGGTTTCCCTCCTCCTATCAATCAAACCTCCTGTCCCTCCCCAAATCAATAAAAAATCATCCTGAGTTCCACATTCATCATCACATAATCAATCTCAAATTACGTTTATATGCATTACTAAAAAAGATATGTATATAATATAGAATACATATATGGGACTATTAAATGTATATGCACATATATATATCTTAAATGTTTTTAGTTTTATAAAAATGTACTGATGTTCTACATGATCATTTGAATTTACTTTTCAGTTAATATTTTATTACTAAGATTCATCTTTATTATTATGTGTCATTTTGGTACATTCATTTTAACAGTTTTATAATAATATTTATTCTGTGATCATATCATTATTTATCTACTATCCTTCCCATGAACATTTGTGTTGTTGTTGTTGATATTTTTTTCAAAATGTTTGCTATATTAAATGTGGCTACAATGAACCTAGCTAAATAGATTTGTGAATTCTTTGCTGAATTAAATTTTTTAAAGAGCAAGAATGCAAACTATAATTCCTTTAGTATCAAACCAGATGTTTGAAGAGAATAATCAACATATTTCTAAAAGTATCATATTGCTGCTGTACACCTGAAACTAACACAATGCTGTAAATCACTATACTTCAATTAAAAATAAATAAATAAAATATGAACCCACAGAAAAATTTTAAAATTTAAAAATTAAAAAAACAACCTAACACTTCACTGTCAAAAAAAAAAGAAAAGAAAATAGTGCAGCAATGGGGCAAGTCTTTGTTCCTCCTCACGGGATATAAATAACAATCTGATACATAACAATCTGAGTTCTACAGGAACTAAAGCCTCCACCCAGGCAGAGGATGATAACTTCAGTGAACACAAGCACGTGATCCCCAGACTGGTTGGAACCAGATGGCTGATGATTGAGATTCCTGGAATACCACCCTGTTACCTCACCACCAACCAACCAGAGGAAGGTCACACACCCTGCAGACCTCCCCCCACATTTTGCCTATAGAAACTCTTCCCTGAAACCCATTGGAGAGTTAAGAGTTTTTTGAGCATGAGCCACCAGTTCTCCTTGCCTGACCCTTGCAGTAAACCTTTTTCTACCCCAAACTCTGATGTTTTGGTTTATTTGACCTCACTGTGCATCAGGCACATGAACTTGGGTTCTACAACAATGTATCTTTTCAAACAGAAATATAGCTATTTTTACAACACTATTAGGTCCTTGCTTGTTAGTAGTTAACAAGCTTAAAATTAAGGTTAAAATATAAAATGTTCACTTGAAATTGATATTTGTTTTATTGCCAGACAGCTTTGTACAATTTACTTCATTATTGGCTGTTAAGAAAACACTTGGGCTTCCCTGGTGGCTCAGTGGTTAAGGGTCTGCCTGCCAATGCAGGGGACATGGGTTTGAGCCCTGGTCTGGGAAGATCCCACATGCCACAGAGCAGCTAAACCTGCGCGCCTAGAGCCTTGTGCTCCGCAACAAGAGAAGCCACTGCAATAAGAAGCCCACGCACCGCAAGAAGAGTAGCTCCCACTTGCCGCCACTAGAGAAAAGCCCGCACGCAGCAACGAAGACCCAACACAGCCAAAAATGAATGAATAAAATAAATAGTTAAAGAAAAAGAAAGCTCTTTAATTCTTGGTTATAATTATTTGTATGCACTTTTTTACATACAAAAACACACACTCCTTCCACTTTTGAGAAATATAGAACACACTCATATATTCTAATTTTTTCTATAAAATAAAGATACTATCATAGTAATCTCAAACTGAAAGTTAGACTACTGTATTTTTTCCAGAACATTTTTTGCATGCACAAGTCACTTTATATAGCTCTTCGAAAAAGTTTATTTATTCTTATAAAAATCTTACAGTCTAAATCACATTCATTGTTTCCAAAGTTAAAAAGTTATATTATAGACTAAGAAAAATGCATCTGTAAATTATCTATCAGTTTCTACTCATATAAAATTTAAAAGAACACTTTGCAAAAGAAAATAAATTTGGAAGAGGCAATGTTGTTCTTCACCTATAGTAAGTATAATAGAATGATTTAAAATATGAAAAACAATTATCTAAAGAGTAAAATGAATTACAAATAAAATGGTATGAAAACTAGAGATGAGATACATACAGATTACATGGGAAGAAAATACTAAAATCCAGTAGAATTAGGAAAAGCTATCATAATTTCCTATAATGAAATATATCTATTAAATAGCAATTACTGTTTTGGTTTTAGCAATATGATTGCCTTAAATTTATGTTCAATGTCCCTAGTGTCACATCATTATACATCTCATACAGAGATGTAAAATGGTAAAAATTCTATAATAAATATTTTTGAATATTCAAAACAAACTTTAAAATGTTTAGGTTATTAAATAATCTGCATACCTTTTGATTAAAAAAAAACATTGAATTGTTAAGAATGATAGACTGGTCAAACACAGAGTGTTTTCAAGGAGATTGAGCCAAATCCCACATATATCAGGAGCAAAATTGATAGGATGAGTCATTCATGGCTAATTCCTCATCTTTCTCATTTATTCCTGCCCCCACAAAATTCAATTTAATCTATCCCTCTTCAACACTGGCTCCATGCCACACATTGTGGTTGATTGGCATGAAAAAAGAATGGTACTTTCTGATCCTGTTCAGAGAAGATCAACGTTATCATGTTTGTAAATTATTTTAAAATAACTTCTATATAGAAGGTGTGATATTGTGTAGGTGTTGGGTAGTTTAAGCTGTACTCCAGGGACAGTCAGTTTCTAATCAGTAAGTCACACTCCAAGGGTGGTCTTCTATCATTTAATCAGAAAGGCCACTCTAGAGTCAGTCTCTACAACTTCAGTTCTTATCTTGAACAATGCCAGAAATGTTAATTAGCAAAATAAGCATTAGAAATGGGTTTTCATGAGTGAAATTAGTATCTTGTTTATGAGCAGTATGGATGCTTCAAAAGACTCTCCTTGGTGAAATATATATATATTTATATTTATATTTTTAAGTGGGTGGATTAAATATGTCAGAGATTTTCCTAACCAAATGTAAAACTTCTATCTGATTCTTCATCCTATACCTAGAGGAGCAGACTTATGTACCTATATATCTATAACAGCAGATGCTCTGTTCCATCATTGGTTCTGAAGATTCTTGATTGATTTAGAATCAATCTAGTTTTTTAGATGATTAGACAAATGTTGTGTTAGGATATTATTGCATTTGCTTAAGAGGACCCTTTTATGCAAGGTGGAATTACAACACCAAAAAGACTAAAAGATAAATTTCTTTGAGCTCACAGAACAGGCTGTGCCACTGTTTAGTGCCTGCTTGCTAAGAAGTGTACATCTGTGCAATTTAATTTGGTTTAGGACTTTCATCACAATCTGGTAGTGAACTTTCTAAAGAATAACTAACTGTCACCTACCACTGATTATAGACTTCTACCATCACAAACTGTCAAGTGACAAAACTAAAATGATTTAGTGAGAAGTTTTATGTTCTTTATTCAAGGGAAAACAATCCACGAATTGGAGGAGTACAGTGCCTCACAAGCAGTGGAGCACTCTTTATAAGGAATTTTGGGCAAAAGCGAGTTTTAAAGAGCGTTAGAGGCAACATGAAAATAGGCGATGGTTGGCTAGAAGGTCTGGAATGTCCTTATAGGAATAGCAGGTTCTATTTTCTGGGGTAAGGTGAGCTAGCTAAAGCTGAGTTGGAGGATTGTGATTGATATACAGTTAGATTTCCTTGACAGGCATTTCAGTAAGTTCAGTCTGACTTATGTTTAAGGCTGACTTAGATTTGTGATGTGGCCTGGACCAAGGTGGTGTCCTCCATTTTGTGGATCCTGATATATGAATTAACTTTATCACTACCCAACAAGCAAACAAACAAACAAAAAAGAAAACAACAACAACAAAATCCAAAATCTTTAGTAGTTGTGCTTTAACTAACAAGTTTCAACTAATTCTCGACAATAAGTAATGTAGAAACATGGAGCTGTGTCAAACCTGCTCTTGGTTTTTCAATAGACATATCTAGATAAAATAAAAATCACCTTGAAATTGACATCACAGAAGCAAATGGCCATTTGGTCAATATCTAAAATATAGTGTCTGTTTAATGCTGTGATCTCACAAATTCACTGTTAATAATTATTTGACTCAAAGGTAAGAAGCAAATGGACACAATGATAGTGTCCATAGGCATTTAATTCTTCATCCATTCATTCCACTAGAAACTATTTTCCACCAGTTTCATTTTACCAAGGAAATGAATTTATATAAAGAATTTCTTTTTCCTTTAATCTTTACATGCATGGCAAGAAACAGAATAGGTCAACTCTTATAGTATCAGAGGAGTTTTCTGCCTAAATATTTGTTGATTTACTTCCAGTTTTTGGAGAAAAGTGTGGTTACTCTAATACCTGGTACTCAGTCACATTTATGGTCTATATTTCTTAGTTTACAAGGAACAACTAGATTTGGATGCCAACTTAATTTATTCAACCAGAGGGGTAGGAAGTAAGGTTGTTCAAGATCGGAAATTTCCCAGAGTGAGAAGCAAACATTTCTTCTCTTGTAAACTTGCTTGATTTTCTCTTCAAAAGGAGCATATAATTATTATGAGGAGAAGAATCAGAAAAGTTTAAAAATTGAGTAATTAGCTAATGCATTTAGGATAACGCAGTAAAAGGGCAATTAAAATTCAGTATTTGTTGAATAAATAGTGACCTGCTAAAGGTGCCAAATATATACTAAATATAAGATGGAAAAATCAAGCATATTTTATGTGTACAAATAAAAGAATGCTGATTTATAGAAAACAAATGAAGAAAAAAATTATTTAAAACAGTAATTTTACCTTTTCTCCATATAACTAATCTGCAATTTAAAAAATACAAAGATATTGCTTTAAATACTAGAAACAAAAATAATAATGATTAAACATAGATTTTCATTTTTAAGCTGAAACTTTTAGAGTTAATGCCACCAGCTAGTGAAAGGCTTCTCAAAAGATCTAAAGCTTTGCACAAAGATAAAAGAATACTCAGAAGAAAGCATATCAACTGAACTCCATGGCAGTTATCATATGGAGTTAAGATAATTATCTTGTAAACTCATTAAACATTTCTAATTATTTTGACAAATTCTGGGAGTGTTAGACTGATATCAAAAGACTAGGGGATGCGGAGAAATCTTCATAAATAGAAATGATTGATTAATTAAAAGTGGTGAAACATGGGGCTTCCCTGGTGGCGCAGTGGTTAGGAATCTGCCTGCCAATGCAGGGGACACGGGTTCGAGCCCTGGCCTGGGAAGATCCCACATGCCGCAGAGCGGCTAGGCCCGTGAGCCACGACTACTGAGCCTGCGCGTCTGGAGCCTGTGCTCCGCAATGGAGAGGCCGCGACAGTGAGAGACCTGCGCACCGTGATGAGTGGCCCCCGCTCGCCGGAACTGCAGAAAGCCCTCGCACAGAAACAAAGACCCAACACACCCAAAAATAAATAAATAAATAAAAATTAAAAAAAAAAAAGTGGTGAAACAAAAATAGAAGTGATATGCATATAATGAGAAAATGAGGAAATGTCAGATCATTTAGAAGGTAAAAATGGTGCTTAAAAAAACACATTCCTACAGTATTAGGTATGCATTTAGCATGAAGAAAATGTATGAGAAACACTAGCATTGCCATTACAATGGATACATTACCAATTTATGATTGAATGTATCTCAATTATTTCATTTAATTTTCACATCAAGACTATGAAACTGCTCATTACAAAATGATCATCACGATGAGTCTAGTTACCATCTGTCTCCTATGTAAAATTATTACATTATTAATTATATTCCCTGAGCTATACATTACATCCCAGTGACATTTATTTTATAACTGGAAGTTTGTACCTCTTAATCTTTTTAACCTACTTCACTCATTCCCCCAACCTCCCCTCTGGCAACCACTAGTTTGTTCTCTGTATACATGATTCTGTTTCTGTTTTGTTATGACTGTTCATTTGTTTTGTTTTTTAGATTCCACAAATAAGTAAGATCATGCAGTATTTTTCTTTCTCTGTCTGATTTATTTCACTTAGCATAATACCCTATAGGTCCATCCATGTTTTTGCAAATGGCAAGATTTCATTCTTTTTTATGGCTAATATTCCATTGTGTATGTGTGTGTGTCTGTGTGTGTATATAGCTCACATCTTCTTTATGTATTCAGCTATCAATGGGCACTTACCTGTTTCCATATCTTAGCTATCATAAATAATGTTGCAATGAATGTGAGGTGTTATGTCTTATTGAATTAGTGTTTTTGTTTTCTTTATAAGAATACATAGATGGAATAGCTGGATCTTATGGTGGTTTGACTTTTAATTTTTTAAGGAACTTCCATACTCTTTTCCATAGTGGCTCTACCAATTTCTTATTATTACATTCCCACCAACATTGTACCAGGGTTCTCTTTCTCCACATCCTGGTCAACACTTGTTATTTGTTGTCTTTTTGACAAGAGTCATTCTGACAGGTGTGAGGTGATATCTCATTGTGGTTTTGATTTGCATTTCCCTGATGATTAGTGATGTTGAGCATCTTTTCAGGGTTTGTATGTCTTCTTTGTAAAAATGTCTATTCAAGTCCTCTGCCTATTGCTTAATCAGGTTTTTTTTTTTTTTAATGTTGAGTTGTATGATTTCTTTGTATATTTATGATATTAACCCTTCATCAGATATATCATTTGCAAATATCTTCTCCCATTCAGTAGGCAGAGTTTTTTGTTGTTGTTGATAGTTTCCTTTGCTGTGCAAAAGCTTTTTAGTTTGACGTAGTTCCATTTGTTTATTTTTGCTTTTATTTCCCTTGCCTGAGGAGACAGATCCAAAAAAATATTGCTAAGACCAATGTCAAAGAGCATACTGCCTATGTTTCTATGTTTTTTTCTTAGGAGTTTTATGGCTTCAGGTCTGACACTTAAATATTTAATTCATTTTAGTTTTCTTTTGTACATGGCATGAGAAATTAGTCCAGTTTGATTCTTTTTGATGTAGCTGTCTGGTTTTCCCACATCATTTATTGAAGATGCTGTATTTTCCCCATTTTATTTGCTAGCCTCCTTTGTCATAGATCAATTGACCGTTTAAGCATGAGTTTATTTCTGGGCTCTCTATTCTGTTCCATTGATCTATGTGTCTGTTTTGGTGCCAGTACCATATTGCTTTGATTACTGTAGCTTTGTAGTATAATTTGAAACCAGGGAGCATTATACCCCCAGCCTTGTTCTTTCTTAAGATTGATTGGTTATTCATCTTTTGTGTTTCCATACAAATTTTGAATTATTAGTTCTTGTTCTGTGAAAAATGTCATTGGTATTTTAAGAGGAATTGCATTGAATCTGTACATTGCCTTGGGTAGTATGGTCATTTTAACAATATAAATTATTTCAATTCATGAGCACGGTGTATCTTTCCATCTGTGGGCAGAGCCAGGTCCTGGGATGTCTGGCTGCCAGGCCCCAGAATGCTTTTTATTACCTTGGGAGTCACGATTACAGTTTCTAGGGTTTCCACAGACAGACTATGAGGCACATAAACAACACACACATATGGGCATCAGACAGGTTTGCTTCAAATGGGAAAAACTAAACGGACCCTCATTAGAGATGAAGGAGTGGTGTGTGGTTCTGGAGAAAATTGAGATTGTGTGATAACCCCATGTTTAACTTTGTCATATAGATATTCATTCTGCTTAGACAGAGGGTCATTCCTTCAATCCTATGTGACCCAGAAGGAAGTCATTAGACCGATTTGCTTCAATGTTGGGTACTCAGATAGAAAACATTCCACTGAAGTTTGACTGATGATGTAGCAGTAAAGGAGCCATAGTAATTCTTTTTACTGAATTCATTATTACTTCTAGCAAGTTTGCTGCATTTTTGAAGTCCCCATGGAAATGTTTTGAGAGCTGAGTTCTAAGGTGAGGGGCATGAAAATATAGAAAACAGAGCCTAAAACTGATGCAAATGCAAGATCTCTTTCATTTTCTCTAAAGAATTTGTAGCAATAAATCCACTAGCTTAAAGCAAAAGAAAGTGTAAATAAGACTTTTCTCAAGGCCCATGATTTGACCTCTTAGTATTTATATATGGAAACTGGGGATAATTGTCACTTCCTACTAAGGGTCAAAAGAAATTCTTTATCAGAAACCTTTGCCAATCTAATCATAGAAATAATTCATACGCACCTCTGTGTGTTTGTGTTTTCAACTGTGTAAATGTATGTCTCTCTCTGTGTGTGTTTTTGTATATACTAGTTTAGTACTGACATATTTAGAGAAATGAATAAAATCCAATGTGACCAAAACACATAATGCACTTCAGAAAAGGACGTAATGAACATATTTTCACTGGATGTCCAAAAATATACTTTTGAAATCATTTTGGTTGAGATTATATATTTTAAATTTTCATAATACGTATTTTTAGCTTATCTTTTCCAAATAACTTAAGAAATTTGGAGAACATCCAGAACAGAGAAATTTAAATAATTAAAGAAGTCAACACAATGTCTTAAGTGAAAAATTTAGACAAGCTAAATTTGTATAACTTAGCTAGAAAAAAACTTTATAAATATTTGAAAGGTGTGAAGAGGAAGAAGTAAAAGCAATTATTTAGCATAGCTCACAGGAATATGATATAATAAAATAGAATAATATCAAAAAGGAATTCTTTATGTTACCTGAAAATATTATAATTTCATTAAAAATCATAATTTCCACTTTAGTTGCTTTTATCCCATTAGTATAATTAATGAAATCTTACATTAACCTATAAGACAGTGTGTATTTGTCAATGCCAATTATAGTAACAACAATAATAGTTAATATAATCTGCAAGCACTGTTCTAACTCATTTAATTTTTACAAAAATTCTGTGCCATAGACACTGTTATTATTTTTACATATGAGGAAAGTGACGTAAAGAGAAGTAAATGAGAATGATAAAGCCTAATCATTTGTATTCTTGCATTATTAAATATAGATATATAGATATCTAATATTAATAATCTAATAAGTCACATCAAGTATAAATTGTCATGCAATAAGTGATAGCTGTTTTGGCTACTATAATAATGTAACAAAGTAATTAAACTGCACAATTATTTCAAAATATATATTTTTATTTAATAGATTTGTTTGTAATTATATTATGTGTATATATTCATATGTATTCATATATTTTTATAGCTCACACCAGAGAATACATGATAATCAGAAGCAACCAACTATTATTTATTCTTTTAAGTATCTTTGCAAATTGGTATCTATGGATTAAGTCATTGGTTATAACATTCAACAATAATTTATTACTATATATAGTAATAAATTATTCATGGAAAGACCATTCTAGGCCCTGGGGATATAGCCAAGAACAAGGAAAGTAAGGTCAGAGTTCTCATCAAACATACCTCTAGTAGGGAAGGAAAATATAATAAGCAAACACACTGCATCAGTGTTCTTCACAGAAACCAGTAAGATAGATGATAAATTAGATGGATAGATGATAGATAGATTAGATATATAGATAGATTAAACAGATAGATTAAATCAATAGATGGATGTATAGATAGATAGATAGATAGGTAGATAGATAAAGAGATTTATTGTAAGGAACTGGGTCATGCAACGATGGAGGCTGGCAAGTCCAAAATATGCAGGGTGGTCTGGTAGCCTAGAGACTCAGGAGGAGCCAGTGCTTCAGTTCCAGGTCAAAGACCATCAGGCTAAAGAACTAGGAAGAGCTGATGTTTCAGTTCAAGTCTAAAAGACATCCACTGGAGAATTCCTCTTGCTGGGGTTGGGAAATGTCAGTCTTTAAAAAAAAAGCTGATTGGACAAGGTCCACCCACATTATGGAAGATAAACTGCTTTACTCAAAGTCCTCCAATTTAAATGTTAATCCTTCAAAAACACCCTCACAGAAACACCCAGAATAATATTTAACCAAATATCTAGTCATCCCATGGCCCAGCCAGGTTGACACATAAAATTAACCATCACACATTACAATAACATGATGGAGAGTTGTGGGACTTAAATGGTCAGGAAGTCCTCTCTTGGGAGGTTATGTTCAAGATGAGATCTGGATGACAAGAAGTAAACAACCGTGATACAGTCTATGGAAATGAAGACAGCTCTATGAAGGAAACAAAATGAGTCAAAGAACAAAACAAAGTCCTGTGTGATAAGGAGGACAAGAAATGGTACCACATAGGATGAGAGAAAGTTACGCAGGCTGTGGTCTGCAACTTAAGTTTAATGTTGAGTGGGATGGAAAGCTTCTGCACGGTTCCAAGTGATGCACAGCCAATAAATCCATGAAATCAGCATTGGCCTCATCAGAATTCTCCCACACAAGCTATTAGTATTGTTTGAAATGATGTTCCTCTACATATGATCAGTAACTAGCAGCCCACAGACATTTACTGAGTACCTAATATATGCCAATGACTATTTAATCATCAGGGAATCAAAGAATAATGAGACATTGTCCCTACTCTCAGTACAGGCATGAAGAAATAATTTTACTTTATATTTATTCCCTATACAGAAATTGTCTTGTGGTACAAAAGCTTCTGGAAGATGCATAGGATTACTAATTCTTGAGAGCTGTGACGACAAAACCAAAGAGAGAATTATTAACAGCTCAAACATATTCTTTGCATTTATTGATGAGAATTGGAGTGCATTGTGTAAGGCAATGAATTTTATTTTCAGAATACCTATGAATATCTGAATAGGACAATAGAACATTTTCTCTACCAGAGTAATTTAAATTAAAACACACCCATAATGAACTAAGCTAAAACACAACAACAGCCTGAAACCTTAAGTAACAAATTCTGGCTTTAAATCAAACTGAAGCTTGCTCTCAATTTTAAAAAAAAGTCTCAGTTTAATGAATGTTATATTAATAAGGAGAGACTCAAGTGATTTAAAAACCTATTTTAGAGACATGTCCTCTATAAAAATAATCTATCCAAATTATAAATAAATAAGTAAATAATAGATATGAACATTTTACTGACTTCAGTAAAGTACTATAAATGCTTCTTTTTTATTTGTGATTACCAGATCAGCACTTTCCTATTTCTGTGTATTACATATCTAAATTCCATATCATCACAGGAGCAGGGCTTTAGCTTCACGTTCATAACACCTGAATATTCATATAAATTGCCTCTAAAAATACTCTCACTAAAAAACACCTGAGTAATAGTCCTTATAAAGCACTTTAAAAATATGAACCTTTGTGTAAATGTTAAGTAGCATTTTTATTAGTGTTAAACATTAAACAATAGCAGAGGGAGTAATAATTTTAGATTTATGGCATGGCCGAGGAAGAGAAATATTTTCATAAGGAACATCAAAAGACAGTAAAAGGAGATTCAAGGAAGCAAATCTGCATGATGATATGGCACAGAAAAAGAGTATCAAAGAACACATCAGCCTGTATTGCAAAAATCTAGTCTGGTATAAAACTTTAATGCCAATAGTAATGATTAGAGTAGTGAGCGTCAAGAGGAAAGGCATTTAAGCTATTTGAGAATGGGGCCCAATAAAGAGTAACCTTCAGTTAGACTGTTAGTCACCAGTTTTGAAAATGGTAGGCCAGTATTTGAGATTTCTTCTAGGAGACAAGGAAGCATGCAGCAATTTGTCTCACTTTATCATCTTGTAGTAAGAAATAACCTTGGAATTTTCTAATTAAACTGATTAAGTTTCCCACTCTGCCATCCTGATTCAACTAGCAAAAATGCCTATTTTTTTGATAGTTATTTATACTGAGAGTGATTTCTGGCAGCTCTCACTTTGTGCCTGGACAACGACCCATTGGTGATGGCCAACTCTTTTATCAATTCCAATCTGAGGAAGATCTTCCACTTGCCACTGTTACGGTTCTAAAATACAACACTGGAGTCAGGATATCTGGCTGCTGCTGCACCTCTGGTCTGGATTGGACCTAATGCAGTAGAATCTGTTCAGGTCATTCAAGGAGTGAAGAAGGATAGGTCATCCCTCACTGCCATGCATGACCATTGTCTGTGCTCTCAAAATTACTGCCTTTTAAAAATCAAGAACATGGCCATATCATCAGAGCCCAAGTTTACCCTAGAGAAACTTATTCAGGTCAAGTTGAGGTATCCTCCAGCTCATGGATTCAGAGCCACCATTGCCCTTTCACAATGCAGCTCTGCACAGGAGCTAATGCTCCTGCACAGGAGGTAATGATTAAAAACCATCTATGTTGCTTTATAAAAACTTCAGGATATAAATTTTAGTTAGTTTAAATTTTTTTAGGCCAAGTGTAAAGTTAAAATTCTAAGGCTAACCACACACACACAACAAATACACACAAAACTGACGAAAGTTGGATGTATCACATTCAATCCAGAAAATAAAAATAAATTTGAACTTAAAATATTTCCAAAAATCCAATGAAATTAAGATAAAGCAAAATCTGTAATAATAATAATAATAGTAATAAAAAGAATAATAAATGTAAAATGGTCAACCCAATCAGATTTTTAAAACAAACCAAATATAAATGTGTGAAAAATCACTGCACGATTATCAAGCTGAACAAAAACCAAAATTCAGTTGAATAGTGTTTAGAAAAGACATAAGAAAGCAAAACAACTGGAAGCAAAAGAAAGAGAAAAGTTACTCAAAGCAAATAATAAATTTTTAAAAAACCCTGAAGTTATAGACCATTGATAAAATGAACTAAAGATATATATATATATATGAAGAAAAAATATATACATATATGAAGATTAAGGTCAGTGAACAAAAAGAGTTTACTAGCAATTGAAATCATAAGAAGTAAGAACAAAGCACCACAATGTATAAAACAAAACATTAAAAGATTATTGTAATAGACAAAATCCCAGCAAATTTGATCAATGAAGTCTTATATATACCCTAATTAGAATGAACAAAAGTGTTCAGCAAGTTAAATGAACAAGATGAACCGAAAAAATTCAACTGCATTCCTAACACATTAGCAAGAAATAATTAGTCAGTAAAATGTTCTTAGATATATCAACCAAAAATATGAAGTACTAAGGAATAAAAGTAGCAAAACATGTATAAAGACCTTCCATGGAGAATAATACAAAACGTAATTGAAAGATTTAAGAATAAACAGAGAAGTGTAGAGATACATTGCTTTTATAATATATAGGGGAATTTTCAATATCATAAGAATGTCTATTTTTCTCCATAAATTCAAAGTTGTCCCATCAAAATCACAAAATGATCATCTATATAACATGAAGCTCTGATTCAGTTATCTATATAAAAAAGTAAAGACCAAAATGCTTAGACCTATCCTCTTAATTTTAATCAGGAATATGACTTCTAAAATGTATAGTTTTTGGTAATTATTGAGGTTTCTTTGTATATCAGTGTATAAGTTATTTTTGTTAAAAATCACCACATATTTTAAAAGCATACATGTTTTCTCTCTGCAATATAAATTGTTTATTATTTAAATAGAGCTTTTTATGGCAAAGTAAGCTGTTGTTTTAAGGATGGAGTCCAATTCCAGACTCACTGGGCCCACAGGAAGATGAACAATGCAGTCCCTAAGTGACAAAACTACTAGAGACAAATTATTCTTAAATGTATTTGTGAAGATCTTCTCAGTCAAGGCAATTTTGAAAAAGAATAAATGAGAAAATCTGTCTAACAAAATATCAAGATTCAGTCTAAACTTAAATAAATAAGAAGTAGTTTTAGAACAATTGTGTACAATGGAATGGCCATTGGAATTAAACAGAAACTCTAGAAACATATCTAAATATAGATGTTTATATATATACATATATATGTACATATATGTCAGAGATGGCATTGAAAATCAGGATAAAAGATGTACTCATCAATAAATGACACTGGAAAAACTAGTGTCCCTTATCAAAAAAAAATTTTTTAAAAACCCACCACCACCCTGGCTGGAAGGCTGTCATTGTCTTTGACTCCAGAAAACAGACCGCATTGTAGTGGCCCCAAAGGACCACCTGGTGTAGGCTGTGGCTGAGCAAAGTTGGTCTGGGAAAGCCAGGACTGGGGGTAAGTAAGTGCCCTGATTTTGACTTTTATGAATCCAGTAATCACCAAAAAGGAACACGTTGCCTTGCTTTGGGGAGGGGAAGACTTCAAGACACCTGGAAATGTGTAGCTTACAATAAATTCCATCTCAAGTTAATAAAAAAAAAAAAAAGTTACTTCTTCGTGCCAGATTTAAAATCCATTTCGGAGGAGTAATGACCTATATGTTTCAAAAAAAAAAGTGTGAAACTTTTTTAGAATAAAACATTGAAGTATTTCTAATATCAGAGTAAGGAAAAATGTGTTAATTGAAACACAGAAAGCACAAAGGACATGATAAACGACAGAAAAATATATTTCTGCTATTTATCCCCTCCCCATGCCAACTTTCCTCTCAGTTCTTCAAGTTCACACCCACATCCCAACCTCTGGATGTGCTGATCTCATTGCCCAGAATGTCCATTAAATCCTGCTCCCAGCCTTTACCTCCATTAACTCCAGCTCATCCTTCAGATGTTGGCTCAAATGCCCAATTTCATCAAAAAAGTCTTTCTTGACATCCCAGCCTAAGAGTCACTCAATTCCCCCTATTCCCAGGTTGTGAACTCCTAGGATCTTTTTTTCTTAATGTTCATCACTGTTCACAGTTACATGTTCATTTGTGTGGTGTCATGCAGTACGTCTTCGGCCCATGCTTATTGATATGTCTCCAAAACCTAAAACAATGCCTAGGACAAAGAAGGCATCCCATAAATATTTGCAGAATAAACAATAAAAGAAACATATCAGTGGAAAGGTGAGGAGAGGAGTGGAAGTGTCTTCATAAAACTTTTGTATGAAGTTGGAATGTATGGTAGAACTTAGTTAACATACAGGGTCTGGACATGTGAGAAGTGTGGACAGTGTTTCCAAAATGTCAGAAAACCTTAGTGATTTTCCCACTAATAACACTGGTTGTAATCACTCCATCCTTTAAACCACCATCCCTGTCTATTTGTAATTCACTTTGGGGCAGATTCCATGCTCCATTTATCTGTGTGATTATTTCTTTATTCATCTACTTGAGCCTGGTAGACTAGGTCTCTTCTTTCATGGAGATTTCATTCTTATAATGGGGAATGAAGGGCAGAAAAATAAAACTTTAATAAGAAAATGTCAAAGTTCAGGTGATGATGGAAAAGTGCTTATATAATCCATACAAATAAAACATAGAATATTGTCCTTGATAGAGAACAGATCGCATTGGATAGCCACATACAGCTTCACCGAGGGGGTGACATTAAGCTGTTATTAACATGTAATCTCTAAGCTCCTAGTGTATTGTGGTAGTTTATAATGTTAGTAGCTGCTTGATAATTGTGTATTAGATTTAATCGAATATTTATAAATCACTTAAAATCCTGATAGCCCCTTGTAGCTTTCTGTCACTAATCTAGGTGAGGAGATAAAGAATTATATCTCAATAGTGAAATAACTTTTTACTAGTTATTAAAACTGTAATCATAGGGAGAAGAATGCCAGCATGACCTACTTTTGGTTGTCCATCTTATGAAATATAAGTAGTGACCCTCATTTCCACTCCCAGACTCTGCTGAATTTTCTTTTACTGCTACTGTCTATATTCTACAAAGTATACCCTCAAAACTAAAATCAATTTTTCCTATTTAAGTCCCCAGTCAAGAGCCTGCACTCAGTTACTTTTGTTGATTTTTTTGGTATATTTTCTAGCTAATAGATAAATATACCACTCCTTTAGTGTGAATGTTCACAACTGACACAGAGCTAAAGCACAACTAAAACAATTGGTAAGAGATGTTCTCTAGCCCATTGGAGAGAAGTGCTCCCAGTGTTAGTTTTCTATGCTGCATAACAAATTCCCATAAATTTAATGGCTTAAAATAACACACATTTTCACCCTCAGTTCCTGAGGGTAGGAATTCTGAGCATGGTTTAACTGAGTTCCCTGCAAGGCTGCAAGCAAAGGTGATGGTCAGGAGTGGTACTTATCTGAAGGTTCAACTGGGGATGGGTCAGGTTGTTGGCAAAGTTCACTACCTTGAGGCTGGAGAATTCATGGTAATTTGCTTCTTTGAAGCCAGCAATGGAGGCATAGATTCTAGAGTGAGTCTGTTAGCTAGACAGAGTTTTCTTTGACATAAAATAATTATGAAAGTGACATACCATCACCTTTGTCATATCCCATCAGTTAGTTAGAAGCAAGTCACAGACCTTGCCCACCATGTTTCAGGGAGGGAATTACAGAAGACTGTGGATATTAGGAGTTAATGATCATGAAGGACATCTTAAAATCTGTCCACCACAGTACTTTTTAAGCTCTGTGCTTTTAGAGTAATCTTTCATACATGGTAAATGTTGTGCTAAATGTCTTCATCACATATACTATTTTCAATAAATATAGCAATTGTAAGATACCACTATTGAGGTAGGGCTGTTGTCATACTTCATTTAATGTAATTTTGAACAACATAGTGAGGTAAGCAGTAGCAGCAGCAACCTAACTATTTTATGCCTGAGGAAATAGAAGCGCTGAGCAATTATCTACACTCAAGATCACATAATCTGTAATTAACAGAGCTGGAATCTCAACACTAGTTTTCTAATAGTAATTCCAGTTCTCCAATTTACCACTTTGCTTCACTGGGAAATGCACTGTCAAAGATTGGCTTCCTCAAACTCATCAAAATAGATTTAACTCCAGGAAACAAAGAAAACCATTTACTGCCTCCAAAGTTTAATATCTTTTTAACACTTAAGGTTTGGAGGAAATTAATGATGCTTTAATCATTATTTATGCTTTCCAGCCACACAAAGAAAAGAGTATAATTTTCTTCTTAGCATTTTGATGTACTAGCTTTTTCTATTCCACGTACTCCCACCCTACTCATGGCTTGTCTTAGTGAGCTATATTATATCTCTCTCTCTCACAAGGAGTTGAATGAATTCTCTTCCCCAATAAATGCAATGAAAAAAATCTCTGTGTCCATGGCTGACTCATAACTTAATGATCCAGTTCTCCTCTTTCCACTGTATAATTATGATATTTAAGGGACAGACAGCTTTTCTTTTGAAGATTTAAATTTACTAAACAAAACAAATATGCTTTAAGCCACTTTATACAGGATTCTTCACACACACACATCACAAATAATGATCTCTGTGCAATTAACTACATTTTACTCAACATGAAGAAGTATATGAATTTTTTATTTGATATTCAGAGTCAGTCATTTAGCTTTTAATTTCCATAGGGTATTTCTAGTATTTATCCTTGTTTGTTTAATATGTCCTGGTTCAAATGTTTGTCAGATTATCTTGTGTTGCTTTCAAGAGCTTTACTGGAGAAGAGCACAGGACATAGATTTATTTTGGAGAGCATGGAGTGTGGAGGAGTTGAGCTTATGGGAAAAGCAGCAGACTTTATTGAAACATTTTGGTACATTTGAGGATGTGAACAGAGCCGATAGAGACAGTGTGAGCAGTAAATGTGTTAATAGGAGAATAGGGAAAGAGAGAACAAAATCCAAAGATTTTACTAAAATTGCACTCTTCCCATTTAAAAATTTTGCTCAAGACAATTAAAAAGTAATATATTTAGACAATATGGTTCTGAAAACTGTTGCAAAGTTTGATAAAGTTTAAGAATTCCAAAAAGTCCATGGGATTTAGAGTGGAGGGCTGTATTTGAGGTTATTAGCTTTGTTCAAAGTAATCATAATTCACACCCATCTGAAAAAAACACAAATTAAATTTATTTCTTACTTGGACAAGGAAGAATGGCCAGCAAATATAGTTTTCTTGCTAAACAAAGAAGCAGGGCTGTTACAGCATTGGGAAGAAGTGTGGACTTTATGTTAAATGTAAATGGAGCACCATTTTGATTAGATATAAACAAAGGGGAAGAATTATGAGCACAAGGTTAGCATCAAGTTTACCTTCAATAGCCTGTTTCTTTGGAAGTTACAGCATTAGGATAAATGTGCAAAGTTGGGTCTGCTGTGTTTGCTGTGAAAACCATGAGCTCCAGAAGTAAACCTGGACTGGAGATGCAGAGAGCTAGAACAAAACTAAATATGAGTGGGAAGACAACATGACCTACAAAGCTCAGATCCTCTAAGTCAGTGTGGAATTCTCCACTCTTGGATTTGAAAAGATCAATACCCATTAAGTTGAAATTTTAGGGAAAAAAATTATCTTGCAACTAACATTTCCTATATTACAAACTAAATGGGATCACAGAGAGTCAAGGAGGTTAAATAAGGAGAAAAACTATTAAAGGAAAAAATTAACATCTAAAATCTACCAGAAAGGAAAAAAAAAAAAGAGTGTGTGTGTGTTTATGTTTTTGATGAAGAAATGAGTTTCAAGTCGACATCACATACCAAAAAGCCACTTCAATACAGGAAATCTTCTGTAGTTTGATGATATATCCAAGAATTGATAATGTAAAAATTGCAAAAGTCCTGAATGAAGTGTGAAAGAATTGTAGGTGACAATAAAAAAGATTTTAGCATTTCATCTGGCTTCCAAAACATATATCAATTTTTACAAATAGTCCATAACCAAATGATGTAAAAGTCTAAATTAATTAAAAAGAACAAACAGGATCTTTGATGTCAGATATTCTTTACTACTAGAAAACATAAACATTGAAAATAGAAAGACCTATCCTATTCTTGACAGAAAGACAAGTGACAATCCTCCCAAAATTAATATAGAATTTTAATATGATTATAATTGAGTCAATATTTATGGTGGAAAAGGAAATGGGGAATTGGATAAAATCAACATAAAGTAAATGTGAACAAAATAAATGTTTAAATATAGATAAGAACATTATAAAAATAAAATAATCATAAGTACTTTGCCTTACCAATTGTTAAAATATACTATAAAGTTACTGTAATCAAGAGTATGAGGTTGTAACTGATTCACTTTGCTGTACAGCAGAAACTAACACAACATTGTAAATCAACTATACTCCAAAAAATTTAATTAAAAAGAAAGTATGAGATTATTATAGAAATAATCAACTAAATTAGTAGAACAGAGTAGAAAATCCAGAAATAGAAGCAAATATTTTTGTGAATTCATTTTATTAAAAAGTTTGAACTTCAATTCAGTGAGACAAATGAATGTTGATTTAATAAATAGTGTTACTAAAACTGGCTACCTAGAATAAAATAATGTTGGCTATTACTACAAAATAAATTATAAACTCCAATATTAAATGAATAAAATAAATAAATAAAAGATTTGTATGCAGTTAGGCCAAAACAAGCTAAGGATAAGCATATCTGTTCTATGTCAGAAATAAATCAGAAAGAAGTATATTTGGCTATGAAATTAATTATGTGGTGTGCTATAATATATCATAGACAATATCAAATGCATCTGAGAGAATGGGGAAAATAACAAGGCAAATAAGATAAATTATCTATAGTATAGTACATTGGTTATAAACTGATGACTAAAGGTCAAAAAAAACTAATGAAAATAGGTACAAGACTGAGTGAACATCACAAAAGAACCAAGCCAA
Organism: Balaenoptera borealis; assembly: GCF_965194805.1. Taxonomy (NCBI): domain Eukaryota; kingdom Metazoa; phylum Chordata; class Mammalia; order Artiodactyla; family Balaenopteridae; genus Balaenoptera; species Balaenoptera borealis. The sequence goes on along the minus strand of NC_138861.1, from coordinate 89,638,289 downwards.
TGACCAATGAATAACTGAAATCAGGTTCAAACTCAATAGCCAATATGGAAAACAACACTTAACAAAAATAATCTATTAATCATCTATCAGATTAATAAAAATTAAAAAGAGTAATAATAACTACTGATGTTTGAGATGAAATAGAAGCTAATATTTCATAGAAAATTTTTGTTAATAAATTGAGTCTTTTTGGAAAGCAAACTGGCAATATGCATTTCAATCAAAAATGTCATGTCTCTTCCACAGAATTATAAGCACATGGACATTAGGATATTTGCTGCAGAAGCTTTATTGTAACATCTTTTGTAGAGTTACAAAACATTAGAAGCTAAGCATATCCCATCAATTGTGGAATGGTTGAACAAATTGAGGTTCAGCAATATCATTAAATGAAATTGGTTATCTTTGTATCTGTTGATTTAAAGATGCGTGGCTGAAGGCAGAAAGCAAGGAAGCAGTGCATATAACGTGACCTCACATAGAATAAAATGACCAAAATTTTCTATGATCTGTATGATAGGAGACGAGAGAAGGCTACGAAAATATTGATAAAGATTGTTATCTTAGAGAGGAGTTCGGGAGAAAGTTCAAAGAAAAGAAAATCTTTAAAATCTACAAAATTGATTATATTCAAAAAATAGATGATAATATGATGTGATATATATGTGTATCCATAGAAAACATATGAAATGTGAATTCTAAAATATTATTGGTGTGGTAGAATATGTTTTGGATTATGTATTTAATTATTATTATTATTTATATTATTTAAATGCTTCACTGTGAGGATGACAAGGGGAAAAAGAAATGGTAATTATGTAAAAACAAATAGAATTTTTATAACCCACAGATGTAGTTCAGAAAAATATATAGACTCTATTCATAAGAGATACCAAGTCTTATGAGGTACTTAACCTTTAATGCAGCATTTCTTCCTACAAGTAGAAACATTTTCAAATGCCATGTCTTTATTTTCCACACAAACTGTTTGCCTTTTGGGTTTTTGTCTCCTGTTACTGGCAGGGAGGAAGCCTGTCTTTTTCAAGGCTGCAGGTTAGTTACCTGATCAGCAGGAAGGCTGCCTGTAGCTGTATACGTTTCCATAGATTTTTTTTGGTCTTATACCTCAGTCTACACCTCTGAGACCAAACACCCACGGATGAGAGAGTTTTCTATTTTTCATGAATTATTAATTACCTTTTCAGAAAAGTCTGACAGCTCCCAAAATGATACGCACTCACAGAGACACATAGTTTTTTTTTCCTTTTATGTTCAGAATTAACGTCCTTGAAGGCTAAAGTTAAAATCTTGTCCTAACCTAGCAATTACAAAAAATAAACGATATAACTTTTAAACTAATAATATATAACCCAAGTACTGACACATTCATTTTCTGTGTTATTTTCTTTTGTCTCATGGGGATACTAATATTTCATGAGATATGGGCAGCTGACATACCTAAATATATAGATAGTACAAAATAAATTATTTTGCTTTATTGTAAAAAATAAGTTCATTCTAATCTAAGCTATTGAATTGAGACCAAAAATAACATTTTAGTGTTTTGTCTTGCTTCAATATTAGATTATTCTCAGTTTAGATGTTTGTTTTCTTTAAGCATAGGAGAGGTTTTTTTTTTTCTCTTGACAAGTCAGACTCCAGAATACAAAGGAAATTTTATCTTAAGCTGAGTCGTATTATCCTGATTTAGTATAAAAGTAATTAATGGTAACAACTGTGCATAATATCCAGCTAATAAATGTTATTCCTTGTAAGCCACAGAGGAGTAAAATCTAACATGTTTCAAGGTTAAAGGAGACAGAGAAATGAAGACCTTCATGGAAAAATTTACTACTGCACTTGTAAGAAGTGACATGGATATGACTCCTGTCTGTCCTCCCTTACCTCAAATACAAAGTAATCGCTGGTGCTTTGCATCTTTTTTTTTTTTTTTAATTCTGTAAACCTCCCTTTTATAGAAAATATAAATATAATCAAGGAGGATAAGCATCTGTGTCACAAATAGTTTGGGTTGCTTACTGAGGATCTTGTTTTTCTATTTAAAAATATATAAATTATAAAGACATTGCAACCCTGTTGATTATTTAAAGCATAGGAGTACTATATTGAAAAAACGTCTTAGCTTCCTGCTGTATAAGCCTGAATTACAGTTGCCAAAATCGAACTCCAATTTGATTCAAACTTTATATGCTTTAAGTCATTTTAAAATATAACTGAGAGTCTTTTGCATAAATGTCACTAAAGTGGTTCTCTCTGTCTCTCCCTAACACAGACTTACACACATGCACACACTTACCCCTGTGGTTCCCAGCAAACTCACCCCTCAGATTTTCGAGGCTATTAAAACTCTATCAAAGTTGGAACAGTCTGATCTGAATTACTTCTTATGGTTCCTAAAGCCCCAACAAGCCTTCAGAGTTTACTTCAGGTTTCCTAGAATGTCCTCAGTCACATATCCTCCAAACCAGAGATAATCGGTCCTTCTTTTTCACTCCATTCTGTATGACTTGGCACATACCACTTTGCTATATGTGTTGCCAACATTTGCTTACATTGAGCTCATCCTGTGAAAAAGGTTTCCCAGATTAATTATCTATGTATCTCCAGTATCTAAATCCAAGAACACCTTCCATGCAGAAGCCAGTCAATTAACATGTGCTGCATTTAGTTGAAGTCTAATATCTGAATTCACAGGGAAAAAAAGAACAATAACAAAGGCTTTCAGTCCTCGTCTTTCCCTCATTAATAAAATTTCCAAATACGTGGAATGTGTACTTCCCAATATTTCTTTAAAAATGGTATCTAGTGCTCTCTCCTCTCTTAGTGATTTGTCTATTAACACATGGAATAATTTAGATGAAATTAAACTGTTTGCCTTGTTGAGCATCATTTACCAGGTGTAGCTTTAAGCAAGATGAACACTTTTCCAAAGGAACTACTTTAAAAACTTCTCTAGAGTAAATCAAGAAGAGTCCCTTAGTCCTTTATGTGACAGAATGATAGATTCACTGAGTGCATCACTGTTTTTTTAGTGGGAAATTATTTCAGTTTCCCAGTCATCTAGGTTCTAAAGCTAAAGATACTTGCACTGAAATTAGTTTACAAAAATGCCAGACTTTCCTTGTGATATTTGGCACAATGGTTAGCACTGCCTGCCATGCATACATTGAACATATAACTTAAGAGGTCTTAAACTGTAGTGACTTCTCTGGACTTCTGAAACAATCTTTCTATTTATACTTGCAACCCCTCTCCCCAAAAAAAAGTTTAATAAAGAACAATCTGCCCTTAAGAATAGACACGCTGAACTTAGTACTCATTTAAGGGTAATACATTTACCCAATGAATATTTAATGAGAATCTATTATGTGCCAGGCACCATATTACACGGCAATACAGATTCAAACAAGATTTTATCTGCAGCCCCATGGAGCTCAGGCACAAGGAGGAGGGGGCAGACAGACCATAAACTAGAGCATAGAGCTGTGTAATATATTTTGAAATAAAAATCAGTGCTTTGGAGCACTGACTATAAGGATTAGTGAGTGGCTGGTGGGGAGTAGCATTTTCAATAAGTTTGCTCAGGGAATTCTCTGAAGATGGGGTATTTCAGGAGAGAATGGAATTTAAAATTCAGACACAGGAGGAGAAGACAGCTGAGGAGATTAGGATACAGAAACTTGTGATGTAGGAGGGAAATAAGGAAATCAAAAGTTACTTGGTGAAAGTATACAAATGTTGTTTTTTTAGGACTTTTAATTATCTCAGTTCTTAATTTTAACTATTAACAAATAGCCAAGGATCACCAGATATTTGATGAAAGTCTCCAATTAAGAGAGAAATACTAAACTAAACAGAAAAAGGGAGAAAATAGAGCACATTCAGATAATACCAGAAGTCCTCAGAAAAATCAGTTGGTGTTCTCAGTTTAGATATTGCATCTAAATGATATATACAAGCATTTCAGGACTATTTGATTTATAAACTATGAGCATGTATTAGATTAACAAAGATGATAAACTAATTTAGAAATTCCTTTTGTATAATATACCAATAATCAGGTAGTCTTGACTTGTTACATTTTTTATGATAAATTGTGACAGAAAGATGAGAAAACAATAAGAAATAAAACAAAACGGTTCTGAATAATTTTTTTGATAAAGGGATTTCTCTGATTTATAAACTAATGTACTATGACTCCAAGTACCAGTAAAAGCAACATACACTGACATAAAAATAATAAAGTCAGAGGTAAAGTAGGTTTCCTGAGGGTCAGCTTAATCCCATGTTTCTGCTTTCTTTGAACTGCTGTTGCCTTGAATGCGCCTTCCTCTCTGTGATCCCTTCTTCTATGGGCTGTTTTCTTCATGTGAAAAATGATTGAAACATTTTCTGTGTTGACATTTATTATTTACAGAATCCAGAGGAAAAGAGTTTTGGAAGCTCTCTCATAAGAATTTAAAAGTATGGAATAACTTTCCCCAAATCTCCAGCAAATCTCTAATAATGACTCAGTTGCTCAAGGTGAGGAGCTCACTACTAAACTAATCTCTTAGAAAGGGGACTGGAATTACCCTTAGCTCACTCACCACCTGGAGCTGAGGGTAGACTCAGGTTTCCCTGAGTCACAAGGCTGTATGGAGAGAGGTCCTCCTAGGAATAAAGGAAGTGGGGATGAACACTGAAAAGTCAACCTGGGCTGTCCATTACAGCCTGTCCACTACCCTGAGACATTCTTTATGTACAAAGAATTTCAAGTATATGCTACTACAGTCCTAGCACAAAGTGGTTACTTAAAAAGTACCAGCTCAATTATCAAACAGATAAATGGCAGGCATGATAGGAAAGCTACATCTAAGAATTGGTAAAAATGATACTAGAAGAAAACAACATTCTAAAAATTTATACCTGAATGTAAGTTCAGTCTACCACACCGACATGTTTGCACTTGTAGAGACTTTATTGCATTCTGTAGGATGGAATCCTTAATCCTCCCGGTGGCCTATTCTGCATAGTGGGAGAGACTACAGAATGGGAGAATTTCTGCTGGTATCATTTAGTCTGACTTTTTTAGGTAGCTATATTAGTATTCCAAGTTAATGTGAGGTTTTATAAAGCTAGTAAAAACCCTCTTAAATGCCTCTCTAACACTCAGAAGTGGGAATTTTAAATCAAATAAGGTTTTTTTTCTTTTTATCTTTCTTTCCCTAAGTTGAGCTTTCTACATTACAAGGCAGAATTAATAAGAAGTTGACTTTCATTCAGATGGTTGACTGTGTGAAATTCCTTTGTGCTGTATTTTTATTTCTAGTGTTTATATGACATTTAAAGCACCTTTGCTTTGTTGATAGATATTGAACACCAGTAATTATACTACATGAGCTAATGAGGCAACTAGAGCGTGTTTACCCTGCCCATCAATTTTCTGTTCAGCCGAATATCTCAAAACCAGTTAACGAGGAAGATCAGTGTGAAATGCTTGCTTAATTGTGTATACAGTATTCTCTAAAGCTAACCAATGACTTCAATTAACAAATTGAGGTTAGCATTGTTCATTTCACTCTCTTTCACAGCCTTCTGCAACTGCTTTCCCCAAAGCTAGGCTTTCTCCTGTAGAGAAGCTTCACTGGGTTTACAATAAGCAGATGGAATTGTCAAACCATGGAAGAAATTATGAAGATTTGGGTTTAACCTAAACCTGAGTAGTGCCACAAAGAACAAAACAATTTTAGCATGTTATTTTTCTTTTCAGGGTGCTTTAAGAATGTGTGAATAGGAAAATGGAACTTTGTGTCTTCATACCATGGATGAGGGATGTACTAGAATGTAAAAAAAAATGCTAGGTATTGTACATAACTAGCATCCAGTGACAGGAATGTACTCTGCAAACCTTAAATAAGCTATGTCATTATCTTGCACATTATCTCCATAACTTAAAATACACTTTGAACATAGTCTAGATATTTCCAGTGGTTGAAACCTATCATTAAAAAGAGAAGGGATGGCATTAATACCCTTTAATCTTAGTAGACTTTTGGGGGGGAAGTTAAAAAGATAAATTCAGATTTGTTTTTTACTTTTCCTGTAAAACCTAACATTTAAGACTAACTAAAGACAGAGGGCAGTGGTAAAGAAAGAGAGGAAAAAAAGTTAAATCTCCTGGTTCTGGGAAAATTGGGCAGCTACATGTAAAAGAATGAAATTAGAACATTTTCTCATACTATATGTAGAAATAAACTCAAAATGGATTAAAGACCTAAATATAACACTGGAAACCGTAAAACTCCTAGAAGAGAACATAGGCAGAACACTCTTTGACATAAATTGTAGCAATATATTTTTGAATCTGTCCCTAAGGCAAAAGAAATAAAAGAAAAAATAAACAAATGGGACCTACTTTTGTACAGCAAAGGCAACCACCCAAGAAACAAAAAGACAACCTACTGAATGAGAGAAAATATTTGCAAATGATATGCCAGATAAAGGATTAATATCTAAAATATATAAAGAGCTCATACAACTCAACAGCAAAAGAAACCCCAAACAACTCAATTAAAAAATGGGCAGAAGACCTGACTGGATATTTTTCCAAAGAAAACATATAGATAGCTAGCAGACACATGAAAAGGTCAACATCAATAATTATTATTGAAATGCAAATGAGATATCACAATGAGATATCACCTCATATCTGTTAGAATGGCTAACATCAAAAAGTCTACAAATAAAAATTGTTGGCGAGGATGTGAAGAAAAGGGAACCCAAGTACACTGTTGGTGGGAATGTAAATTGGTGCAGCCACTGTGGAAAACAGTATGGAGGTTCCTCAAAAAACTAAAAATAGAACTATCATGTGACTCAGAAATTCCACTCCTTGGCATATATTTTTAAAAAAACAAAACACTAACTTGAAAAGATACATGGAAACTCATTATTCATAGCAGCATTATTTACAATAGCCAAGAAGATATGGAAGCAACCTAAGTGTCCATCAACAGATGGAGGTGCCATCTGCATGGAACGTCTCACCAAGCAGGGCTGGAGCAGTGCCTACTCAGTAGAGTCAGTGATCATGCAGATGAGTGCCACACTGGTGAAGGGAAAAGCACGTGTGCAGTTTGGAGCCAACAAATCTCAATACAGCCTGACAAGAGCACAGCAGTCCTACATGTTCTAGGTGCAGATCCACGATAAAAACAGCTGGTACACTCCCCTGAAGGAAGATGGCTAACTCTGGAGTGCCATCCCCTTCTTCCTTCCCTAGGCACCACTGGACCAATTACCTTTGAGCTGTATTTGGATCTCACACTGCCTCTGTGGTTCCCTCCCTCATTTTTCCCGGATAGCTCTGCGTATTGCAGGACAATGATGGCTATTCTAAATGCTAAGGAAAAAAAATGAACAGAACTGTTTCAAGTACTCAAGACTGACCTACAGACCAACCAACCATGTGGCTGGAACCCTTGTTAGCAGGCATTCTTATAAAAGAAACTTTTGAGCCTCCTTATATTGCTGGAAACTCAGCTGTGCTCCAGACTAGAGCCTCCTTACTTATGCTATGGATTTTTACTTTATTTTCTCTTATTTCACATACACTGCTTTTTTTGGTTACAGTGTATGATGGATGTGTATGAAAAAAATGTATCTTTGGGAAAACAATTACAGTTTGTTAATTTGAAAAAATATATATATACACAACATTCTCTCTCTATATATATACATATATACATATACAATGAAATATTACTCAGCCATAAAAAGAATGAAATTCTGCCATTCACAACAATGTGGATGGACCTAGAGAGATTATTATGCATACTGAACTAAGTCAGACAGAAAAAGACAAATACTGTATGTCAGCGGTCCCCAACATTTTTGGCACCAGGGACAGGTTTTGTGGAAGAAAATGTTTCCATGGACCCGGGTGGTGGGGGGATGGTTTCGGGATGATTCAAGCTCATTACATTTATTGTGCACTTTATTTCTATTATTATTACATTGTAACATATAATGAAATAATTGTACAACTCACCATAATGCAGAATCAGTGGGAGCCCTGAGCTTGTTTTCACTTGCCACTCACTGATAGGGTTTTCATATAAGCCTGCAAGCAATTGATTGATTATGGTTTCTGTGCAGTCAAACCTCTCTGCTAATGATAATCTGTATTTGCAGCCACTCCCCAGCGCTAGCGTCACCGCCTCAGCTCCACCTCAGATCGCCAGGCATTGGATTCTCATAAGGAGCACGCAACCTAGATCCCTCGCATGCGCAGTTCACAGTAGGGTTCGCGCTCCTGTAAGAATCTAATGCTGCCGCTGATCTGACAGGAAGCGGAGCTCAGGCGGTAATGCGAGTGACGGGGAGCAGCTGTAAATACAGATGAAGCTTCACTCGCTCACCCACCTCTCACCTCCTGCTGTGCGGCCCAGGGGTGGGTTAGGGTTCACTGCTGTATGTTATCACTTATGTGTGGAATCTAAAAAATAAAACAAATGAATGTATATAACAAAACAGAAACAGGCTCATAAATCTAGAAAACAAACTAGCGGTTACCAGTGGGGAGAAGGAGGGGAGGAGAAGCAAGATAAGGGTATGGGATTAAGAGATACAAACTACTATGTAAAAATAGATAAGATACAAAGATGTAATGTATAGCACAGGGAAAAGAGCCAATACATTATCATTTTAAATGGAGTATAATCTATAAAAAATATTGAATCACTATGCTGTACACCTGAAACTAGTATAATATAGTAAATCAGTTATACTTTAATTAAAACAAAAAATGATGAATAAAGTCAGAGGATCTAATGTTAAAAAAGTTAAATCTTACTAAAATCAAACTGCATGAAGTTATTTTTAAAAATTAAAAACATTCTGTACAGAATTAGTCTTTCATATTCACAACTAAGCATGTTGTATTCTCTTCACAATATGTTTTATAAACCCAGAGAGGGTTATTCAACTTCCACTACAAGCTCCTTCCAACTCTGGTTATAATGAGGAGAAATTGTGATGCCTTGAATGCACTCTAGAGAAAGAGATTAAAATATTCCACTACCATCATTGTACTATCCGAACAAACCCAGTTTCATTTTTATTACTTCTTTCAATGTGCCAGGAAGGCTTAACAAAACAGTATAATTAAATTATCGTGAAATTCTTTCATTTATTTACAGAGAAACAAAATATTCTGTAGAAAGTATTAAGCAGGATACAACAAAAGGTATACATCACATTCCTATTTGTCTCTTATGAGAAAAGAAGGGGAGAGTTTTTTCTAAAATTTTATCTCTATTGTTTTACATATTTTCTGGCAATTTGAAACAGGAAGTTAAAAATAGTTATCTTTGTGTTAAATCTACAATGTCTATTTTCTTACGATTATGCGGTATTCATTAAAGTTCTATTTTACTTGTTTTTATTCTCTATCTCAAAAAACCCTTGTTTATTGCACTTAATACCTCTATAAACTAGTTGGCTGAAAAGTGGCAATGTAGGGGATGATTTTACTTACTATTTACAACTGACCTTCCCTACCTGCTTCCCAATAAGGGAGAGTATGGTTTTTGGAGTCAAACAGACAGTGGCTTGAATTCAATTTCTTCTTGTTAACTATATAATTTTATGTGAGTTACTCTTTCAAGCTTCAATTTCCTCATATCCTTAGGATAATAATAATAAAAAGTTTCACCTCAGAGTTTTGTTTCTTGAGATGGTGATTCTTAGAGCAGTGTTTATTTTATTGTATACACAAACCAAATATTACCTATCATTTTGTTTTTATTGCTTTCATCATCATTGTTACTGATTCAAAATGAATACTGAAGTCACACTCCCTTTCACAGAAGAATTCTAAATCACAAGAAATAAATGCAAAACCAATGATAACTAAAAACCTGAGATGTGTAGCTGTATAGATATGTTTCTTAATCCCATGGGCTTAACATAAACAAATGTCTGCAAGGCAGAATAGTCTCATATTGTCAATCTTGGACTATTGTATTAAAAAGTACCATATATAAAAAGAGTTCAAAATCCATGGGTTTGTTCTAGTTCTTTTCTCCATGATAAAATAAACTTCAGATCTCAGAACTAGTCTTACTAACTCTTTTACAAAATTTTATTTTAATTACTAAATCTCTAGAACAGCAGATCTTTTTTTATGGATTAGCTCCAAGAGATCTATGAGCTCACTGAAATGAATGCAAATATTGTTAAGTATAGCTTCTTACATTGTCTCCTAGAGATGCACTTGTCTTTATCTCGTTCTTTCTTCAAGTTTTTCACTAGAGCCAGAGCAATTTTTAAAACTGAAAACTGCATTGGTTCAATAATACCACCAGTACATCTGATTGAGTAAATAATATTAATATTCTCTTAATTTTTAGGATAAATATCAAAATTCTTAACTTGAAGGCTCTACATTGTTTGAATTTTATCTACCAAAGTAGATAAAATTTCACTTTTCACTTTCTAAAATACTCTTTTCACTTTCTAAAATACTCCTCTCCCTGTCACAGGACCTTAGTACATGGTGGTCTTTCTGCCAAGATGCTGGCTGGCTCCTCCTCCTTTTTTTTTTTTTTCATTCTTCAGATCTCAGGACATATTTTCCTATCTTCCTTGATTAGGGTAGACACTCCTATCATACCCTCTCATAGGACCATGTAGCTCCCATGTAATTTTTATAACAGTTCAGTTTTAAATTTACTTATGTACTACTCCCATTAATTTCTACCTCCTACGCCATACTATAAACTCCTTTTTGGAAAGTATTTGGTCTACATCTGTTCACCTCTGAATTATCACCATTTCGCACAATGCCTACCAAAATAGATACTTGTTAAATGAGTGCATTAATAAATAAAGGAATGAAAAAGTTAAAAACATATTTATATCTCCAATGCTTATCATATTGTATTGTCATCTTAAAGGCAGAAGACTTTCCTTATTAATCTTTGAGGTCTCAGTTGTCTCACCTAATGTCTAATACACAAAAATCAATCAAGAAATCTGTTGAATAAAAGCATAAATAAAGTCTAGCACAGTGCTGAACACAGAGTATTCTTTTAATAAATGATAACTAATACTGATACTACTCTCATTATTACCTACGACTTTGTGGTAAACTATCATTCAAAAGTAAAAACATTCTATTCTATATACATAAGCATACCTGAACATCTTGAAATGCCATAGTTTATTGTTTGCTTTAAATAAGAATTTAAAAATATTTTGTCGAGATTTTTAAAAATTGAGATTATAATGAGATTATAATCTTAGCATTTGATAATATTTTTCTCCCTTTTAAACCAAGCCTAATATGTTTATTAATTTAATTAATTGAATCAAAAATATAATTATGTTAATATTTATTTACCTAGTTTGATAAAGATAAATAATTTTCAAAAGGGCTTGCAAAGGCATCTCTTTCTTGAAGACTAAAGAGATCCATGTCTTTTTTAGTCTTTTATATCAAAAATATATGTATTACAATTTATCTTAGGTATAAACTTCAAACTTGATGTTAGATTTCCCACAATGCATAATTATTAGCAAAGAATAAATCAGAAAACTCACAGAACTATATAATGCTATAATACTTTTAAGAAACCCACAGTAGTTTAGTTGCTGAATTAAAAGAAAATCATCTTGAGAGTCAGGTAAAATATATAGACTTACTAATTTGCTCAAAAGACTTATGATTAGAAGCAAAATCTAAATGGGAGACAATAAGCAACTTTGGTGCTATGCGATGATGCATATGAAAAATTGACTTAGAATATTTGAGGGAAAAATAACACTTTAGCAACTGATGCAATTAAAATCTACTTATTTTACAAAATCTCATTTCTTATTGTTTTGCTTGATCAACTTTCTGCCTACCTTTTTCTCCTTAAGAAACAAAATGCTCAGTTTTGACATGATGCCCAATTTAACAATTTAACACCAACATTAATAAAGGAAAATAAATAATTTCCTCTAAATGTTATTTCATCTTTGAGTGAATTCCTGTGTTGAGCAATTTCTATAGCTGTTGTAAGAGTTCCAATAGTTTAGCTCATGGCTGTTCTAATCTTGAGCTCTTTTTAGATTTTTACATGAATAATCAGAAGACCAGATTCTTTCACTTCTTCCCATTGCTAATTGTGGATTGATATTTGAGAAAATGATAAAACATGATAAAGCTGAAATGAGAGTATTTCAGAATTAAAATAAAGCATTTTTTCTTTTAGTAACATGAAAAAGAAAAGAAATACAAAACTAGTTTATTGCCTTGATGCAAATTTTGTATTTATGTTCAGATATCCTTAATTCAGTCCAAATTTTCATACTGGATTCCCGAAACAAAATTAAATGCCAATCTTTAATAAAAACATCAAAGAAGAATAAAATGACTTCAAGAGGGATCCATCCACTCATTGAGCTTTCTGTTTTGAAGCATGTTGAACTTATGACAATATTCTACAACTTATCTAACTAAGCTTTTTAAAAGTATAAATGCATTGACTAGTAATCAATTTCCAATTCTATGGGAGCAAAAGCAAATTCTTCACAAAGTTCCACTTCCAACCTTAAACTTAAATTATACAGGGCTAATGCAAAATTATACTCAAGTATGCTTATTGCTTATGTATCAGTTATAAGTTCTGTTGTCCCAGTTAACCCTGTGCTTTATACTCAGTCTGTGATTCTGGGACTGGGACTGCTTTGTCCTCTGGCTTCTGTAAGTCTCTACCAGTATTAGGTACTAGAAAAGTACTGGAAAAATTAAGGAAAAAGAAGGGACACATTCCTTCCTGTGTGTTTCCCGTTCCTGTTTTTGCTTCTTGCTGCTCTTACCATAGCAACAAATTTTCACCCTAACAATTCCATTTTAGTAACAGCAATTGGTTTCAGTTTGCACTTTCCAAACACTTTCAGGACCAATCTAATCACACCTCCTCAGAGATGTCAGCTTCACAGAGTGAGCAGTGGTTCCTCCTTGGACATCTGAGTTTCATCCACCTGACTTTCAGGCTCTGCAGATTCCCTACTCCATCTCCAATGTTTTAATAATTTCAACCTTTCAAATGCCCCAGCCTTAGGATGGAATCACCTTCCAGTAGCTACTATCGCTGAGGCATTACTATACCCTTTCTGCCTTTCCAATCCTCCAATGACTAGTATCACATCTTTATATTAAATACTCCTGATCAAAACCAAAATCAGAAAAAAACAACAATGAAAACTGCTATAGTTCTATCTCCAGACTGGACCCTAAATGATACATATGTCCTAATTACAGATTAACAAATGATCCTTTTGCCTACATGTATTTGTTTATGAAATCAGTGTGTAAATTCTTATGAATTTTTCAGCTGAACTTTAATCCCTAAAGGCCATTGATAAAGAAACCAGAGTTGCATTTAAACACTATGCTTTTTTAGAAAAAAATGGGCCAGCATTACTAACTCAGTGAAAAATGGTTTCCAATACCTTCTCAGTCGTCATCAACAGGTTTGCAGAAAGGACTGCCTTCTCTTACATATTCAAGCAGTCTAAACCAGCAATACCCAAGACTTTCACCTCGAATTCTTTACTCCACTACACGCACTTATCTTTCTTCCCATTAAATATGCTCCCATATGCACAATGGATACATTGGCAACAAACCTCAGGATTTCAAACATAAAGAGGCGAATTTCCCCAAAAATTCTTCTCCTTTTTCCAACCTAATGTCACAGGGAAGAGACCCATCCTGTACAGAGGCTAACCTACTTTTTTTCCCCAACACCAAAATCTGTCAGTCTGTGCCCACAGCTGTACTTGTTTAACAGAAACTAAGGCAGATGCCACATAAGCAAAACCATAGAACCACTCTGAAGCCAAAAAGGACCAAGAGGGCGACAGTCAACTGCCCTGAACTGGCTCCAGCCTGACCAGGATGGCAGCACCTGCACAGATGAGACAGAAAGTTGCCTTTGCGTCTTTACCATGCCAGGATCTCCGCCCAACCAGAGGATTGCACTTTGTTAGGCTGGATTAGTGCCGCATGCAAAGGAGACCAGAGGACTGCGCATGCTCTGTCTCTTTCTGGAACTCGCCTCTCCTTTCTCGAGTTCTGATTGCATACTCATCTCTTACCCCTTAAAAGTTTCCCGCTTCCCCTCACCATCCCCCCACCCCACCCCAACCCTGGAGAAGGGGTCTTTAGAGCAGGAGCTCTCCCTTCCCCATTCCTTGGTCAACAAATAAAGCTTCTGCTATGCTTTGCTGAACCTGGACTCTCCTGCAATTGTTGCTGGCGGCACCAGGCAAGGAAAGGACTTAGTTGGGGTCCACCAACACTAGAGGGTCGGTAACACTAGGTCTAGGTTGAGAAACTCTCTCCTGTGCTTCCATACTATCAAGCATATACTCCTATACGTTACTTTTCTGCTCTCTGAACTGTTTGGTCAACTTCCTGAAAATACAAAGTTTTGTTAATACAACTCCTACTGATAACAATAGTTACTACAACTGAAGCCAAGCTTCCTACATGCTTTCTACAAATGTAGGATGAATAAATGAATGAATGAAATCATGACTAATCCTATTGTATTACATAACAAACACCATGTCTATACGTTTCTATGATCTGAACTTTAGTGTTATTAGCACCTCCAAAACATTGATATAATCTACTCAGTAACCTGATTTCTTACTGCATACACTTGTATTTGTGTCACACTCGACACTGCTGAATCTCATTTACTAATGTAAAGTATTTCTAGCAAACTTTGGAGTCATTAACATGATTAAATTGTGTTTGATTTAATTTAGTGTTAAGTATATTCTACTGTTTTCTAATTCTTTGGAAAATTGGTAATCCCCATGTATGGTGTATGTGATAACTCCTTATTAATTAAAAATCTGTTTAACAAGGACAGCAAATTCCCTCTCTACAACAGAAAACACAGATTTACTCTACAATTAACTCCCTGTCAAAATTCTTAAAGCTAATTTTATCTCAGGTTCTTTTCTGAGAAGCTTTGGCTCTATCTATGGTTGTAGAAACCATTTGGTACAAATCTCCCTTGATTTCTATATTTATGATGTCATTTTCCAACATAAAAGTAAACTATATTTTGCATTACTGTAAATATATTTTACTATATTTTTCAACTTACCTCTTGCTGTTGGTTCAAAACCTTAAGAACTTCCGTGGTGAAATCTGAAACAGGCCCCTGTACTGGGACGCCAAAGAGAGACCAAAGAAAGGAGCAGGTCACTCCAGCTGGGTAGTGGAGTTTTGGGGTTTTTTGCTGTGTTTTTTTTTTTTTTTTTAATTTATTTAATTTATTTTTGGCTGCATTGGGTCTTCATTGCTGTGCACAGGCTTTCTCTAGTTGTGGCGAGCAGGGGCTACTCTTCGTTGCAGTGTGCATGCTTCTCATTGCAGTGGCTTCTCTTGTTGCGGACCACAAGCTCTAGGTGTGTGGCCTTCAGCAGTTGTGGCACACGGGCTCAGTAGTTGTGGCTTGCGGGCTCTAGAGCGCAGGCTCAGTAGTTGTGGCACATGGGCTTAGTTGCTCCGCAGCATGTGGGATCTTCCCAGACCAGGGCTCAAACCCGTATCCCCTGCATTGGCAGGCGGATTCTTAACCACTGCACCACCGGGGAAGCCCCTGGAGTTTTAATAAGCAAGGGGATTGACATCCCAGGCTTGTCTTGGGCAGCTATGGCAGCATGAGTAGATCTCCGAACCCGCCCACCAGAATCTTAAAAGTTTAAATAGAGGTCTTAAGTGGGTTCAGTCACATACACTGTTATTGATGGTCTCAATAACACATTATTATCTCAGGGCTTTGTCCTTGCGGCAGCTTCTATTGCAGGGAAAGCAAATAGAATGCACGTTCCAAGGACAGGGGAGGGGTGAGAAACCTTAGACTGCCCAGGTCCAGCTCACAGGTCAACCTACGGTCACGTCCTCTCAATGACCTCCAATGCTTGCATATGTTTTAAATGACTGGTTATCTTTTTTTTTTACTAGTCATCTTCCTAGAATATGTATCTTCTTAAAGTGGAAAGCTGAGGACCCTGATCTATGCTGTGACACTAATATATCATGAGAAAGTAAAAATTGCTAGAGAGGTTAGTTAAGTCAAGCCCTTAACTTTGGAGACAGTTCATTCTTGCCTCAGTATGAGGGTGTAATAACTTCCACTTATTACCAGTGTTGCTGAGAGTATAAAACAAGATGATTCATATACATATGCTTAGAAAATGACCATATACATTTAAGCCTGAATATTCAGATTTTCCAGAAATACTGATATTCCGTCTCCATTACCTCTCAGCCCTATGTACCAATTTCTCTATGGTTACTGTCTGTTTTGTGTTCTCTAGCTAACTCTGATGATGATCAAATTTTGTTATCTGAATAGGTTCCTAAATGACATTGAGATTCTTATGGGACTCTCTTTTTACAGATATAAACAAAATTGAAAATTCTTCCCACGGCCATTCAATTGATCTGCTACAATTTCTCTATCTTTAATAAATTCTCTCTTGATCCCCCATCTCAGGTTCCTTTTATTAACAGTAATATACTTCAACACCTCAGGAGTTTTTGATATTTGCTGGATCTCATGATTATCTTCCTGGGTTTTTTTTGGAACCAATTCTATTCAGACTTTTAAGCTGCCATTCCATTGAACCTGTTTCTGTCAAAGTCACCAATGATCACTATATATCTAAATCCAACAGATAATTATTATTGGTCATTTAGTCATCCTTGAATTTCTTCACTAGGCTCTCAGGACAACCTCCTTATTTCCTATCTGCAGTCCACTGTGCCAGATTCTACTTAAATCTTCAACCTGTAAACACCGTGAGGGCTCCCAGAGATTAGTCCTTGAACCTCCTCTTTTCTATCTACACTACTTTTTTGGTGGCTCATCCAGCCTCTTTGTTCTATATAACAGTGATATGTGGACAGCTACTAAATATATATATCCAGCCAGAATTTTGTTGGCTCATGTAACCAACTGTCTAGTCTACATTTCCACTCAGATTAATAATTGAGTTTCAAAAGTATCACCTTCAACATAGAACTCCTGATATTGCCTCTTCTACACTTCTTAGATGATGGCAGCTATATTTTTCCAGTTTTCCAGGCCAAAAATCTTGGATTCATCTTAGACCGTCCTATTTCTCAAACTTCTGGATATCATCCTTGTTAGTTCTAGCCTCAAAATAAAATCGGCATCAAGCCACTTCTCATCACCTCTGTAGTTTACACCCTCATCCAAGCCATCATTATTTCAATAGCATCTGATTCATTTTTCTAATTGCAAATTCATCCTCCTTTAATCTATCCTCAACAACAGCAGTGAGGGGAAGTTTTCCAAAACGTAGGTCATATACCCATCACTAGCCTAAACAAAACCCTTAAATAGCTTTACATTCAGAGTGAAAGACAGTATCCAAATACTGATAAGCAAAGCCCTATGTGATCTGACCCCCCTACTACTTCTCTAAGAGATCATTTCTTACCACTCTTCAATTGTTCATTCTGTTCCAGTCACACTGATCTCCTTGCTATTCCTCTAATACGGTAAGTTCACTTCTGCCTCAGGACACTCACACTTGCCCTAAGTTGTGTTTGGAATCCTCTTCTAGATTACACTTCCATTTCTCATGCTTCTTTTCTGAAATGTCACCTTAGGAGTGAAACCTTCCTATTCACCTGTTAAAAATGGTCACTTAACCAAGGCCTCCATATCTATCAATACTCCTGTTTTCTTTTCATAACACTTATCACTCATCATGTGTTTTATTTGTTTGACTACTTGTCTTCCCAGATTAAAAGCTCTGTGTGACTGAGGCCATGCTCTCTTTCATTAGCTAGTGTAGTCTCAGCTTCCCGGAGGCACTCAATATATATTTATAGCACATAATAGGAACTCAATAAATATTTGTTGAATATCTAAAGTGGGATCAAGAAAATAAAAACTTTAAAATATATCTAAAATACTGGAAATTGGTCTATTTGCCATGATACTAGTAATTTTCCCCTGTAAATAGGAACATAGTCTGTATTATAAATTACCCTGATACTATGGACACAGGTTAAAATATTAAGAGGACTGGATATCTAGAAGAGAGAAAAGAAAACAAAATACTGAGGAAGACTTTCTTTGGAGGGTGTACTGGGCTAACTGCTTCTTATCATGGAAGACACTTTTAAAGGTTTCACCAATAGATGCTTCAGGGAATTCACAAAGGGGGAAATAAATGTTAAATACACAGGTTAAGGACTTTGACTAAGGTCTGAAGTCTCATTCAGAAGAGAGAGAAGCATGCATACTTGGAAAAAGGGGCTTTCAAATTAAGAAGAGCTCCTTGGTTAGGAGGTGTGTATGTAAACTGAGAAAAAAAAAAACATAACTTGTTTTCCACAGAACCTGCTACTATGTACATACTTACTAAATATTTGCTATACTCATTATTCATTTAATTATAGTGATAAAATTCCATAACAAGATCCTGGTATGTAATAATAGTAAACTGAAGAACATTGATCTTTAAAGGGAAAGAGTAATGATATAAAACTGGCTCTATTTATTTCGCCAGAAGAGTATTTTCTGAAATTTCAAGCCTGTGTGACTGAGCTCATTGCTTCCACATTTTCAAAATACCTAAGATCATGTACACATCAAGCTGTGAGTATGGACATCATGAGGCAGCAATTTGAACATAATAATAAGAGCTGAATTTGTAGCCCTTCAAAATATAGAAATTAGTTCAATTCAAAACTGCACAGTTCCACAATGGATACATGAATCATTTATCTTTATCTTATAATTTTTATCATGACAAATTTCATTTAAAATGTTCTTAAAATTCTAAACCGGCTTAAAACATTGACCAATTAAATCACGTGAAACTCATTATAAGGGAGATTATGTAATAATAATGCCACTTGATTGCTGAAAACTGTAAAATTCTTGGCACAAACAACACTGTGCAATCTTCTCATGCTATGAGAATTAACCAAACTCTACAATAGCTTCTATTGGCCCAAGGCCATGCTCCTTGGATGATCACAGCCTGCCATCCCCGTTAAGATGTCTACTTGAAAAAGCTCAACACTGCTGTAATGGTTAATTTTGGCTAATTTTATGTGTCATCTTGACTGGGCCATGGAGTGCCTAAATACTTAGTGAAACATTATTCTGGGTGTGTCGGTGGGAGTGTTTCTGGATGAGATTAACATTTGAGCCAACAGACTGAACAAAGAAGATTGCTTTCCCTAATGTGGGTGGCCCTCATCCAATAAACTGAATAGAACAAAAAGGCTCACCCTCCATGGAAAACAGGGAATTCTTCCTGTCTGACTGCCTTGAGCTGTAACAACAGTTCTTTCCTGACTTTGACTCAAACTGAAATGTTGGCTCTTCTTGGGTCTTGAGCCTGCTGGCTTTCAGGCGGGAACTTATACTATCAATTCTCCTGGTTCTCAGGACTTTGGATTCAAACTGGAACCACACCTGGGTCTCCTGGTTCTCCAGCATGCAGACTGCAGACCTTGGGTCTTCTCAGCCTCTGTAATGGTGTGAGTCAATTCCTCAGAATAAATCGTGTGTGTGTATCCTTTTTGAGTGTGTGTATCACTAGAGAGCATTGACTATTATAACTGACAAAAGAATTTACTCTTTATTCCAGCCAAAACCTGACTATAGGCCCCTGACCTTCCTTTTTTTTAGAGCAGTTACCTTAGCAAACTTGTAATTATAAATCCTTTCTCTGTCCCTTCAAGATGTAAATCTTCTACCATGCAGAAATGTCTCCTTCGGAACCTGGGAAACAGCTCTTTGAAATGAGAACATCCAGAGAGATAGCTCTCCTGTCCCCCAGTTCCTGTGGGAGGGTAAGAGCCTAACTTTGGTGGGTGCCTTATCCAATTTACAAAACTAACTCATGTCCTAAAATTATTAAAAGTTTGTTTCTCCTCCAGATAAGTGTTAATTAACAAGCCCTGATGGCCTAGTCACATTAACTGGCCTAGTCATTAACTCCCTTAATGCCCTTCAGCACATTTCTTGTAGCGTGCCCAGCATTTTAAAAGCCTCCTATCTTTTGTTTTGGTGGAGTTGAGCACATTGTATACTGAAATCTCTCTCTTCCTTACTGCAGTAGTCGGAATAAAATCTGCCTTGTAATTTTTTTTTAATTAATTTATTTAAAAATTTTCGGCTGTGTTGGGTCTTCGCTGCTGCACGTGGGCTTTCTCTAGTTGCAGCAAGCAGGGGCTACTTTTTGTTGTGTTGTGTGGGCTTCTCATTGCGGTGGCTTGCATGGGCTCTAGGCGCACAGGATTCAGTAGTTGTGGCACGCCAGCTCAGCAACTGTGGCTCGCGGGCTCTAGAGCGCAGGCTCAGTAGTTGCTCCGTGGCATGTGGGATCTCCCCGGACCAAGGCTCGAACCCGTGTCTCCTGCATTGGCAGGCATATTCTTAACCACTGCGCCACCAGGGAAGTCCCATTGCATTGTAATTTTTAACCAGTGTCTGGTGAATAATTTCTCTTTGACACTATTTTATCACTCTGTAGAATAGAAACTGACTTTGGAAATGTAGTTAGAAACATAAAAGGTAATACAAACTGATTTAATTTTTTTTTTTTCCTGCTTGTTGACCCTTGACCCTGAGGCCCCACACTTTTATTTTTAATGGGCTCCACAATTTATGTAGGTGGTCCTGGTGTAGTAGTAAAAATAGTAATAGTAGTAGTGGTGGCAGTGAAAGCTAGCATTTATTAAGCAATTGCTCTGGGCCAGGCTCTGGTTTAAGTGTCCTGTGTGCATCAATTTATTTAACCTCATAACAGTGATAAGATACTATACTAATACAAAACCCTTTTTATAGTTGAAAAATTTAGGCAACAGAGAAATTCAGTACTCCGAGTATTAGAACTGACATAGGGAAATGATAGTGAAAAATAAAATGGAAAGAACGCATGAAAGAGACAGAGGGGAAATAGGATCAAAAGGAAATAATGAAGCCTTAGATTCAAGAAAAGATTCTACATCAAGTTTGCTTTCCTATTTTTGTTTTGTTTTTGTTTTGCTTTGTTTTTGATCTAGGGAATTAGGTACATTGTGGAATGTTAACTGAGATGGTCTTGAGGGATAAGATAATAAGTGTAGTTAAATTGAGTTTATATGAAGATATCTAACAGGTAATTAGAAGTATGGGTCAGTTGCTTAAGAGCAAAGTGGAAGCTGAGGAAAGAAATTTGGAAGAACCCAGTAAGATGATATTTGATAGGAATGCATGAGATTGACATACAGGGAAGACAGCCAAAGGAAAGACTTAACCAAGGCCTTTTTCAAGACCTGGATGAAGAGGAGGCAGAAGTGGGGTCTGAGAAACGTTCTTTCTTCCAGAGGCTTGCAGTGTCATTTAACTCCAGAGAGGAGTGAGGTTAAGTAAGCAAATTTTCAAGAGTTCTAAATGTTGCAGAGTTCAAGGAGGGATGAGGAATTACTGAGAACAAAATATTGAAGTTAAGGATACACATTGGTGTCTGTCAAGAGAGCAATTTCATTGTAGTGAGAGGCAAGAGCCAGATTGCAAATGTTTACAACGGGAACTTTTGGTAAGAAAGTGATGGTTGTTCATTCTTTTCAGATGTTGGAATTGAGAGGAGGAACGAATAGAATTGTGGAAAATATAGAGCCAAGGAAATGAGTCTTAAGATCAGAGAGGTTTGCCTATTTAAAAGATAAAGGGACAGAAAGAGTTGATGAGGAGAGAAAGACAGAAAGCATTAATTATGGGAAACTGTTTCTTGCACTCTCCTTATCGCAATTTTTGATCCATTTTTCATTGTATTAATGTGTTAAGTATGTTGAGTTTTGCCACTTTCAAGCAGGTAAGCTTTAGCAATAAATTTTGTCTCTCTGTATCTCATTTTCCATCTATAAAATTAGAATAACAACAATAGTCTTTGTCTGGCCTAACTTATGGGTTTACTCACTCAGAGAGTCTAAACTAGAAGTATTTGCAAAACAGATTATGAAATGTACACGTAAAGATTAAAAACTAAAATATAATTATATAGAAAGCTTAAAATTGTGTTATTTTTATTGGTTGTTTCCTGCTCCTTGGAAGAATTCCAAGGAGAGCCATGAGAGTTCCCTTCACTACCCTCATAAAAGGATCTGCCTGAAACTCAGCCTCAACTGTTTCTAGCTATAGATCCAAGCTTGTTGATTTTCTATTCAACTGTGTCTACATCCTAAAACTATAATGGAGGAAAATAAGCAAAAATGCCAGTGAAATAGCAGTGGGTCATTTCTAACGAAAATAACTTACTCATCATTGTTCATTTATGTATAGGAACTGGCATATTTATATCTTCATTTCCATTACTCAGGAATCCATTCTGTTTCTTAAAATTAGTGTACTCTGACTATCATAAGATTATGCATGGCATTAATTTTCCTTCCTGCTACATCCCCTTTTTACAAGCTGTAAGCATCATAAACCTGGAAGATTTTATTGGAAAGTCAAGGTGGCAAAGTTATGGAAATAACTCCGAAATGATACTTTCCTGCCGCAACAATGTTGATTTACTTGTAATGCTAAGCACACTCCACTAAGTCATACACAGCTCTTGGGAGAGGGGTGACTAATTAGCTCAGTGACTTACCCGCCCATATGCTCTGCTGATTCTGATACATTAAAACATTTTATTAGCCTGCAAGGTCAGGAAATCTTACTGCATGGGTAGTGTTTCTAAAAATTTAATAGCAATAGCCTGATGTTAGTTCCTTTGCATCTATAGATTGGAAATAAATCTTCAAAGATGGATAAACTCATACACTTATTTCTCAGAACTCCTTTTCATACTCAGGTCTCAAGAAATATTGAAATGTTTAAAAGGGAATAATCATTGGCAAGGTCAGATCATAATTATTCATGCACTGACAAATTCAGTTGTCTAAAAATTTAGAATTACTTACTGTATTATACTCATTATACATTTCAAGATGAGATAAAGACTTGAAGTTCAACAGTTGTGTGTGAAGTGCCCTCTTTTGGCATTTCCTACCAGTAGGTCATCTTTAGCAAACATTTCTGAAGAATGACATGTCTCAGGATGTCCAATGTGTAGCTGTCAGTGGTAGAGGAGCAAGCAGAACCAAAGTGGATATGCTAATAGGGCTCCTGTAATCACATGACATTAGCTTATATCCAATCTTTAGCAGATAGAACACACACAAATTGAAAACTTAATTTCCAACATCACCACCAGTAATCATTAGTTAAGCAAAGAAATATTACATTAAATTATACAACTATGGTCCATGCTGAGTTGGGAGAATTATGTTCATCTCTTAGTTTCCTAGTGTTGGGTAAATCCTATAGTCAGTGCACTGTCTTCTTTGCATACAAAAGATGGCAACATTTGTTTCTAGACAGATAATTTCCTTTTCTGTTAATCATTTAAAGTACTCCATACATTTGATTAGTGTCTTTTACAGCAAAAAGGTACTGAAGCAAAAATGTTCTGGGGAAAAAAAAAAAAGGTAAAAATCAAAAATAAATCAATAGGGCAAAGAATGAGTTGAGTAGCTTATTTTTGTATGCAGAAATAATAAATTGATCAACCTGAAGCAGAAAATATTTAAGGTTCACATGTTTTGGAACCTTTCAATAAGTATCATATTATCCCAAATAACTACATGTTATAAAAACATGCAATAAGTGTTATTTTTTCTTTTTGTTTTGGACTCAGTCATCAACTGTGTCCACATCCTAAAATATTCAACTGGGTCCACATACTAAAACTATAAGGTAAAAGAGAAGCAAAAATGCCAGTGAAGTAGATTTGCATCAAATCTAATAAAAATGACTTACCATTATTCATTTAGTTATACAAACTGACATATTTGCATTATTTTGGGTAGAAAAGAGCACAAGAAAGGGTATGGACTATTTGGGTATCATAGATCTAAGTTCAAATTTAGGTTCTGCTACAAACCTTACTGTGTAACTTTAAGGATATATCATACTCTATCTCGGCATCAATTTTTTGAGTTGTAAAATGATGACATCAAGTCAAATGATTGCTAAGAGTTCACATAGCTCAAAAGTGCCATGCTCTGTGCCCAGTATCATGCACCCAGAATCTCAGCACATATGCAAATGAAATGTGGATGAATTTAAGCTTTCCACATGTCTGGGGAAAAAGCACTTTTAAACACAGTTGCCATCTGAGTTAAAAATCAGAAAATCAATAAGCATCTCATTCAAGACAAAAAATATGTTCAAGCATTCTTGCCATAGTTAAGACAAGGCATCTTGTGACTTTGAACTTTACTTTCTAGTTAAAAGCAAGTTGCCGTTCTTCTTTAGAGATGGCAGGTGTATTTTACCTACCAAATCATCTGGTCATTAAAAAATCACTTTCTCGATTTCATGTAAGAATTTCATTTGGAAAGCAGGAGCTCTGTTCCACTTAGTGAAATATCTATACTACATCTCTATTAAGCCTTAGAGTCTTATTAATACCAATCCTTTTCATGTGTATTTTACTTACTGAGCTAAAGTTGGGTAGCACATAGACTGTTAATATCCATTATACCTTCTTAAACCTTAGCTAAATTTCTGGGAGCCACAATAAGGAGTTATTGTTAAGCATGTTTGAAAGGGGAAAACAATCTTCCATTGAGCTAGACAGATTTACGAAGACTGAGGAAGTCATGAAACACACGATCATCATGTGAGTAAAACAACATTAAGGATAACAAAATGAAAGTATTTATATCAGAATATTTTTTCATTAGTATTCCAGTGAACTAGAAAGAGATTGCAAACAATTATCTGGACAAAAATAAAGGTCGCTTTTTACATGAGTAATTTATAGAATAAATGCATTTTCAGATGAAATGGAGGCACACAATCTTGGTGTCAGCTGTATCCCCACAAAAAAACTCATCCCCAATTTAGATGCCCTTGAAGCAGGCTCCTTGGGCATCGGTTTGCAGGAGGGACCGTGATGTTTTCACCAAAAGAGAAAAGAGGTTCAGAATCTGCACATTTTGTCCAAAAACAAATGATCAGCAGAGAGATTGGTGTAAAGACTAACCTCTGGCCTAAGGCCCTATGCATCCCCAGGAACTCAGCTCAAATTCAGGTACAAGATAAAAGAACAAACTTGTGTCTTTCTCTATGTTGCCAAAATATGCTTTTTAAAATGTGTAATACAGGAAGAGGAGAATAATATTGAACTGTCCACTTCAGAGCAGTTAATTTTAGGTCATTTTGAACAGCATACAAAAATGTGTAAGTGGACAGAGTGTTGGAAATAAATGTGACAATCTCCCTGAGATGTTCTGAAATTGGTTAGGAGCAAATTAGAGTTTCTGGATTTCTACTGATTTGCAATTACAAATGGAGACAGAGATGGTCTCTTATTATCAATAATGTAAACTTGTTTCTGTCCAGGCTGGTTGGGACTGGTGAAACATTGGTTATACTTGGAAGGAAAAAAAAACAAAACAGGAGATATAACCTGTACATCCAAGTTTTCCTGTTGCCCTCTAGGAAAGATGCCCCCAAACGGGGTATAAAATTAATTTCTATTGTTTATTTCAACAGAAATCAGTAAGCCCTGGGTTATTTTCCGAGGTGGAAAGTGATGGGATTACTCTCATGTAATAAAGAATGCTTTTAGAGAAGGAACATATATATATATACATGTATATGTATATTCCATTGAAGGTGTTATACTTTCTGGTCTCTGTGCAGAATACGTAGCTTAACTGCTTCAGTTTCTTGAGCCACAAAATGAGACCAACAGAGATCAAATACTTCCTAAATATTATTCAGCTTTTATGCTATAGCCTGTATAAGTTCTTGTTCATAGGCTGTGAAGGGGAAATATATCATAAACAAGAAAGTAGTGATGAGTCACATGAATCTGTAATCCTTTGGCCTATTTCAACCTTCAATTCTGAATTTAAATCACCTTTGAAAATAGGAAATATTAAGTAAGTACAGAAGTGCTGCATTAAATACTTAGTCAAAAAGTAAATAAAACTCATCCAGGTAGGTAAAAATATACAAGTTCAGAACTAAAAACTAATCATGAATCTGGATTTCCAGGGCCTTAGTCTCTTTTCTGGTAGTGACCCACACTTTTCTTCAACCCCTTAACAAATTAATGGACAAGAGCTGAAGAAAATTACTACATTTCTTATTGCTCTTCTGTTTGGCTAAGTAGTTAATATTGTAATAGTGTAATAATATGCTGTAATATTTAAAAGTACTTTTTCTACTCTTAGAACATTTGGAGTTCTATACTCATTTAGCAATGACAAATAAAAAACTTAATACTTGTTCTTGAAGACAGAACTGCAAGTAGTTTGAAGAATGGTCTAATCTAAAATTTCTGGTGCCTATTATTTATGAATTTGCTTATTCACTAACTCAGTAATTATTTGTGAGCTCTATGAAGTGTCCTGCACAGCACCTTGGACACAAATATGTAAAAAGTCTTGCACCTATGCCTTCAATGAGCTCAGAGTCTAGTCTGTTAGCCAACGACTTGTACAAAGAAGAAAAACAATATGTATGAAGAAAAGGAATGGCACAAAAGAGGGAGATGTTTCTCCGGGTACAAAAAGAGGGAGGTGTGCTGGATCCCTACACCAAATCAAATATGTTTTGCTCAGCCACCTGGTATAACTGCGGTCAGTTCTACTCAGTACTTGAAGAAGATATGTGTCCAGTGCAATGCCAGGTTACTACTAAGAAGTTTTACCTACCTCTCAAGCTCCCCTATGGAACTCTTGATTCTGGTGAAGTTTTGAACCACAGGGAGCTGCAAGGATAATTTCTGCCTACACTAGGCAGACCTAGGAGAAATAAACTACACATTCACTACTCCATGACCAAGAAAAGACAATCAAAAGATCAGCAACATAACTCCTATTCCTATTTTCAAATCTCACTTGAATGCATATAATGTAATTGATGAAACCAAATGTACATTCAGAATTTTAGCTGCTAATGTAGATGATTTTAGTTTTTCAGCATATGCAGTAAAAGGAGAATGGAATGGACGGACACTTAGATAGCCATTACCCAGCATCCACTAGAGAAAACAAATCCTAAAAGAAAATGCTATGGAAAATTCAGAGCTGTTATCCTCTTCTTCACACATAAAGCACTTCTTTGACTCTTTCAAAACATGGTCAACTTCTTTTCTTGTCTTTGACAGATCCCTATCAGTAGCCTTCCTCCACAGGGGGAGTGTGTATTGGGGGTGGGGGTGGGATATGGAGTCAGAGAAAGAGAAAGACTCCCACTGGTCTCCCACAGGTGGTGTGCTTCTCAGCCTTTCCTTTAAATCTCTGAAACTTTTCTTTAAAGTTTGAAGGACTTAAAAATCTCATTACCTCTCCCTTTCCAATCCCATTGTTCAATATGTGTAGTATGCTTTCTGAGGATGAGGGATTGTCATCAATCCATTTATGTAGAAAGAAGTCCTTTTGTATTTTCAAATGGCCCCTTGCCATTCTACCATTAAAAGTAATTGCTCTCCCAACAACTATTCAGAATAAAAACTCTCAGTAAACTAAGAATCAAGGGAAATTTCTTCAACTTGATAAAGCATATTTACAAAAAGCCCACAAATAATATCATACTTAATGATGAGAACATTGAAGCTTTTCCACTCCTTTTCTGCATTGTATTGGAAGTGCTTGCTAATGCCATAAGGCAAGAAAAGGAAAGAAAAGTTATACATATTTGAAAGGAAGATACAAAAGATACAAAAATGTGTGTGTTCACAGATGGTGTGATCATCTATGTAGAAAATCTGAAAGAGTTGAAAAAAAACTTATGAAACCGATAAGCAATTATAGCGAGTTTGCAGGATACAATGTTGACATGAAAAAGTTAATTACCTTTCTATATAGGAATAATGAACAAGTGGAATTTGAAATTAAAAACACAATATAATTTACATTAGTACCCCCAAAATGAAATACGTAGGTATAAAAATAACAAAATATGTATAAGATTTATGTGAAGAAAACTAGAAAACTGATTTTAAAAAAAGCAAATGGAGAGATTGTCCATGTTCATGGATGGGAAGGTTTAATATTGTCAATATGTCAGTTTCTATCCAACGTGCTCTGTAACATGTTTAAATCCAAATCCAAATCCCAGCAAATTATTTTATTGATATTGACAAACTGATTCTAAAGTTTATATGGAGAGGCATAAGACCCAGTATAGCCAACACATTATTGAAGAAGAATAAAGTTGGAGGACTGATAGTACCTGATATCAAGACATAGTCTAAAGTGTGGTATTCACAAAAGAATAGATAAATGGATCAATAGACTAGAATAGAGAGCCTAAAAGTAGACTCACATAAATATAGTCAACTGATCCTTGACAAAGGAGCAAAGACAGCACAATGCAGTAGAGATAGTCTCTTCAACAAATGATGCAGGAACAACTTGACATCTACATGCAAAAAGTTAATCTAAACACAGACCTTACACCCTTCACAAAAATTAACTCAAAATAGATCATGGAACTAAATGTAAAAGACAAAATCTATAAACCTCCTAGAAGATAATACAGGAGAAAACCTATATTACTTTGGGTATGTTGATGTCTTTTTAGATATAACACCAAAGACACAATCCAAGGAAGAAATAATTGATAAGCTTGACTTCATTAAAACTAAAAAAATTGTGTGCTGAAAAAAAAAAAATGTCAAGAGAACTAAAAGACAAGCCACAGACTGGAAGAAAATATTTGCAAAAAACACATCTGATAAAGGGCTGTTATCCAAAATATATAAAGAACTCTTAAAATTCAACTATAGAAAACAAAATGCTCAATTTAAAAATGAGCCAAGAGGGACTTCCCAGGCGGTCCAGTGGTTAAGACTCTGCGCTTCCAATGCAGGGGGCGAGGATTCGATCCCCGGTCAGGGAACTAAGATCCCACATGCCATGTGGTGCAGCAAAAAACAATAATAATAAATAAAAGTGAGCCAAGAACCTTAAAAATACCTCACTAAAGAAGATTTACAGATGTCAAATAAGCATGTGAAAGGATGTTCCACATCATATGTCATCAGGGAAATGCAAATTAAAACAAGGAGATTCCACATCACACCTATTAGAAAGGCTGAAATCTGGAACACTGACAACACCAAAAACTGGTGAGAATGTAGAACAATAGGAACTCTCATGCCTTGCTGGTGGGAATGCAAAATGGTATATCCACTTTAGGAGACAGTTTGGTGGTTTCTTACATAACTAAACATACTCCTACTCTAGCATCCAGCAACCACATTCCTTCTTATTTACCCAAAGGAGTTGAAAAGTTTGTACACACCAAAACCTGCACACAGATGTTTACTGCACTTTTACTCATAATCGCCAAAACTTGTAAGCAACCAAGATGTCCCTGAGTAGGTGACTGGATAAATAAACTTTGGTACATCCAGAGAATGGAATATTATTCAGTAGTAAGAAGTGACCTATCAAGACATGAAGAAATGGAGGAAACTTAAATGCATATTACTAAGTGGAAGAAGCCAATCTGAAATGCTGTATACTGTACAATTCTGACTATATGACACTCTGGAAAAGACAAAACTATGGAGACAATAAAAAAGTCAGCGGTTGATAGGTATGAAGGAGATGGGAAGAGACAAATAGGTAGAGCACAGAGGCTTTTTAGGGCAGTGAAAATATTCTGTATGATGCCATAATAATGAGTATACATCATTATACAATTGTCCAAACCCATAGAATGTACAAGAGTGAACCCTAAGGACTTTGGGTGAATATGATATGTCAATATAGGTTCATCTATGGTTACAAATCTGCTGGTGGTGGAGGAGACTACGTATGTGTGAGGGCAGAAAGAATATGAAATATCCTTGTACCTTCCTCTCAATTTTGTTGTGAACATAAACTGCTCTAAAAAAATACAGTCTTAAAAAAAAAGTTAATTCTTTCAAAGCACAAGACTGCCTCTACGAAGAGGGATCCAGTCTGCTTAAACCAAGGAAAACCAGAGAATGTTGATTGAGTGGGCTCATGGAGAGGTTAGGCACTTCTAGTAAAAGGTGTTAACTTCTAGTAAAAGGTCAAATGAATGGATACTGAAATGTTAGTTTGTATTATAATGAGGGAGTAGGAATTTCTTTATACTTTTTAGTACTTAATATATGTATCCTTGACTAGTTATTCTTCAGCTCCCAAAACAGTGCCCAACATATGATTAGCATTTAATGAAAATGAGCTAAATAAAACAATGTCTATGTGAATGACTATTGACACCAGGAATTCATTTGTCCTACTTGTGGGTGCAGTAGAAATGAGATGTTGCCTTTGGTGATTAAGCATGGAATACTAAACTCTTCTTGGAGTATTTTGACCAGTTCTCTCTTTCAGTGTCTCCCAGTGCCTGCCACTCTCAAGTTAAGGCACACAGAGATAACTCGTTCAAATAGGGTAAATATTACTAAGAAACAAAAGCAAAATAAAATAAACAAACAAAAAAACCCTAAAAAACTACTTGCTAAGATGTGAAAAATGACTGAGAATTGGAAATAGGTGATGTTTAAAAGCTGATGTTCTTACTAATTAATTATAACAGTCTAAAATCTACAGAAAATGAATTAAACTAGCTTCAAGAAATGACTAAACTACATCAATTTCTATCTCATAATAGGGCTTCCCTGGTGACACAGTGGTTAAGAATCCGCCTGCCAATGCAAGGGATACGGGTTCGAGCCCTGGTCTGGGAAAATCCCACATGCTGCAGAGCAACTAAGCCCATGCACCACAACTACTGAGCCTGCCCTCTAGAGACCGCGCCTCAACTACTGAAGCCCGCACGCCTAGAGTCCATGCTCCACAACAAGAAAAGCCACCACAATGAGAAGCCCACTCACTGCAACGAAGAGTAGCCCCTGCTCGCCACAGCTAGACAAAGCCCGCACACAGCAACAAAGACACAAAGCAGCCAAAAATAAATAAATAAGTAAAATAAATTTATAAAAAAGAACATTATATCTCGTAATTTGTAGCAATGGAGGAGTGATACAAATTTAGAAGTAAAAATCAATCAAAGGAATACATCCCTGTATAAAACTGAAAAATATGGATTACTTCAATTGTCTAAAAGCAAAATGGACAGAACACTATAAAACAAACTACAGAAAATGTTCTATCAACCTAACTGAAATCAGTCTAATTTTTCTGATTATCTTTCAGTTTTCCTCTAGCTGATTCAGTCATTAATATATTTTATCTTTGTTTATGTTGGGTACTGTTGACATCATTTTTTACGGTAATTTTTTTTAATGAGCATAATAAACAAACAATCCATTCTAATATCATTTTCAAATCCATTAGAAATAATCAGAAAACTAGAAGCAGAAGTCAAATCTTACTAATAGAAAATGTGCAGGAAGAAAAATCAGTATCTTCTATGAAGAATTTTATAAATAAACCAACCATGAAATGAAAACAATAATGAAGCTGACAATTAAAAGAAGTAGCAGATAACATGTCTGGTTATAAAACACCAAAATAAAATGTATTTTTGTTTTTTTATATTTCCGGGTTTCCCTACAAAAGAGAAAATCAAAGTGAGCGAAATTTAAAAATCTGAATTCCATTATGTCTGATTTTATAAAAGATTTTGTATCAATGCAATGAGAACATAGTATCTCCTTTAAATTTTTTCACTTGATAGAAACATATTCAGGACTTTGTTTGCCTTAAAAGAAATAAGTCACCAAAGTTATTTAAACTTATTTTACAGTTTAAGACCTCTAGGTACACAGTGCTAGAATTCTTAACCTGGATTTTACACGCCATGTATGGGTTTCCAGAAGCCTATGAGATTCCGAAATTAGTTGGAATGATTCATGTGCATATGCATATGTGCATATTTTAAGAGAAAAGATAAGAATTTCATTGATTATTAAATATGTCTGTATTAGGGTTCTCCAGAGAAACAGAGCCAATAGGAGATATATATAAATATGAAGAATTGACTCATATGATTATGAAGACTGAGAAATTTCACAATCTGCCATCTGCAAGCTGAAGACTCAGGAAGTTAGTGGTGTAGCTTAGTCCAAGTCCAAATGCCTGATGACTAGCAGGCTGATGGCCCCAATCCAATGACAGGAGAAGAATTATGTCCTAGCTCAAACAGGCAGAAGGAATTCAATCTTTCTCTGCCTTTTTGTTTTATTCAAGCCTTAAGCAGATGGGACGATGACCACTAATATTGCTTTATCAGACACCAATCCAAAGGCTAATCTCTTCCAGAAACACCTTCACAGACACACCCAGATATATGCTTTACCAGCTATGTGGGCATCTCTTGGCCAAATCAAGTTGACACAGAAAATTATTTGTCATATTGCAATATCTATGAGTGCAAAACTACTAAGAATCATTGAAAATTCATTCAAGTATACTTACTTCACTAAAGACCGAGTTACTTAACCTGTCTTCTTTGAGCAAAAATCTGGCAGTAAATCTAATTTCTTTTGGATTCTATTTTATTTACTTTTGCAGCCTAAATTTTGGTTTTGTCCTTAGTCAATTTTGGTTTTGTCTCTTCTAATTATACATGTTCTTCCTCACAATTTCAGCTACATCCTTGGCTTTAGCTACCATGTTTATGCTGTTGGATTCTATTTCAATCTCTCATCACTTTCCTGAGCTATAAGAACCAAAGCATAACTTTTCATATACACTCACTAGGCGTTTCTAAATGAATTGATTGACATTCACCCACTGAAATTCTATTGTAACTTCTTAATTCCCTATATCAGTATCATCATTCATCCAATTTCTCAAGGTCAGTGCTAAATCATGTTATATTGAAACTTTAACTTCTTATTTTATTGTACACATTCTTTTAATATTACTGAATAAATGACTCTTGAATCTTCCCTCTCTTCACGTTGTCAATATCTAACTTTAAGCTCTTGTCAAGACTTACACAAGCAATTGCAACTTCTTCCTGAGTCTTCTCTCTCTACTGTTTGTCTTCTAATGTCATCAAAATAAACTACACAAAAAGCAAATGTTCTGATTAAACATTGTTTTCTGGTGTTTTCAACTCCTAGTACTTACCACACTATACTACATTTCTAAAAAGTTTGCATTCCTGCTTACATCATTAGATAGTAATGCTCAATGTCTCACTCACCTTTCTACTGACCCTCCTGACCTGGTCCAATGCACAGATAATGAACTAATAATACAAATAATTATATATACAAATTTTGTACAAAATATGTATAATAATATAGAAATAATAAAGGAGAGATAGGCAATCTTTCTACCAAAATGTGTGCTTCTCCTTTCATATTTTTAGTTGTTGCTGGGAAACAACTTCCCATCTGTGGACTAAATTTGCCAGCTCCCTAATAATGTACATGACTGGTTCTCAACAGTGAAATTTTAGAAGAAGTGATATATTGCTTCGAGGCCAGGGCTTTTAACAGCTTGGTAAATTCTACTCTCCCATTTGCCTTTCACTAACTGAATGTAGAGAGTTCCAAGGCTTTGGTGGAAGGAGAAACCAACAGATGAAAAAAGCCTGAGTCCCCAAAGCATGACCTGGAGGCAAGCTACCCACTTGCCAAAAGGACCCTCACTGGGAAACATGAGTGAGAATAAGTTTCTATCGTATTAAGACATATTTCCTTACGGTGTTACAGTTGCTAAGTACCCTCAATTAATGTAAGTAGATAGAAAAGTATTTTGAAATTAATGTTCATAATGTACCTGCATATTACATATTTGCATAAATGGATGAAGGCAGCAAAAAAGAAAAGCATTCCTCTCTTGGATTTCCCCAAATGTGGTTACAGTATAATGATCATTATATGTCACTTCTTTCAAATATAGAGGGGAAAAAAACATTGTAGGGCTTCCCTGGTGGCGCAGTGGTTAAGAATCTGCCTGCCAATGCAGGGGACACAGGTTCAAGCCCTGGTCTGGGAAGATCACACATGCTGCGGAGCAACTAAGCCCATGTGCCACAACTACTGAGCCTGCACTCTAGAGCCCGTGAGCCACAACTACTGAGCCTGCATGCCACAACTACTGAAGCCTGCATGCCTAGAGCCCATGCTCCACAACAAGAGAAGCCACCGCAATGAGAAGTCCGCACACCACAAAAGAGTAGTCCTCACTCACCACAACTAGAGAAAGCCCACACCCAGCAACAAAGACTCACTGCAGCCAAAAATAAATAAATAAAATAAATTTATTTTAAAAGAAATTGTAAAATATTAATTGGGAACACATCACAAAATTTGCATCTTTATAAAATTTCTTCATTTTAATATTTTTTTCACTTTAGCACACAATTGAAAGTACTGTTTCGCTCAAGAAATAAAAAAGAACAATACAAGTAATTAAAGAGAATCTAGAATATGTTGATAACTAATTAGGGCAATGAAGGATTTGGATGAAGGCCCAGTTAAAACTATCCAAGTAAACTACACTAAGCTATTTGAGTAACCATGTTATGCACATTGCTTCTTCATATAAATCTGTGTAAGTATCTTGGGATTATTTTGCCTAATTTATGTGTCAATGGTTTTTCCCATTTTTGCATAGTCAGTGAATTTATTTCAGTAAAATCAAATTAAGTGGGAAAAGAAAATTTAATCAAGAAGTTTCCGCTCCAGCACTCTATCCTTCCCATTTTTTTTTTAATATATATTTGAGGTGGTGATGAATGTGAAATATACAGCTCTGTTTGGGATTGAATTCTATGTAGAAATATTCACTGGATCTTTTTGAATATAATACAATACATGGTCAGAGTCCAGTGATTACTCACTTTTGTTGACCTTACTACTGCGGAAGTCTGACGTCCACTTGGTTCTTGCTACTCAAAGTGTGGCCCATGGACCAACTGCATCAACATCATCTAAAGCTTATTGGAAATGCTGAATCTCAAGTCCCACCCAGTTGCTTTGTATGCATGTTAAAATTTGAAAAGCACTGCTTTTGGTAACAAAAAGGAAATAATCGGTTGACGACAGTTCCAAAGGGATTGCACTTCTCTGAAAAAAAGTAATTTTATTCCAGTTTAAATGTTTCCTTAAATTAGGATTGTTGTGAATAATGTAATCTAGGCTAAATAATTTGTCTCCTTAGTCTGTGAGTGCTAGCATTAAGCTTCAGAGAATAGGCAAAATCTTCCTCTACAGACTTTATATCAGTTAAGTTGTTTTCAGAGGAAAATAATGGGAAAATTCACCTCCACTATTCTTAAGTAGAAAGGAAACCCTGGGAGTACAGTTTAGGGCAGGCCTCAGAGATGACTCAGTCCCACAGCTCTGGCTTCCTTTGCTGGCAGTTCTTCTTGCATTTCATTATTTGATTGGGATAGCACATGCCCCTTCCAAAATCAATCCCTGCTGTCCCAGGAATTTGATTCATTCTTTGGCTTAGACCAGAGTTCCTGAAACAATGATTGTCAAGGGATAAAAGTAACTTGATTGGCCTATTGTCTTGTATCAAGCCCTCCAACTGCTTCTCAGGTTGCTAATCAATAAGCAGGGGAGGGATGAGTGTTGAGAAGCCAATCACAATGTTCACCAAATTCTACATTTCTTTCATTATTAGACTTTCATAATTGTGCCTCTCTCTTCTCATTTCTTTCTTTCTTTTTTTTAAATTGAAGTATAGTTGATTTACAATGTCATGTTAGTTTCAGGTGTGCAGCACAGTGATTCAATTACACATGCATATATACACATATGTATATATATTTTTCAGATTCTATTCCATCCCTCTCGTCATATTGTCACATGACCTTCTGATACTTCTAATAAGACCAGCTGCTTAAGTTCCATGATATTTGTACACACTCTACATACTATCTCCATTATGTCCAACACTCTACTCCTGGCTCTTTGGAGGGAGGAATTTGTTTTTGTTTCTACTGGACTGTTTTGTTTTTGTTTTTCTCACCATAATTCCCACTCAAAAGAGTCACCAAGGCCACCCTATCTACAACAATCTCCATGCCCAATAATTTTGTCATGTGTATTTCCCACTGCAAATGAATGCACTGATAGAGTAGAGCCAGCTATTCAATAAGCCGAGCCCTGTGTTTATCTTGTATCACTAGTGAGAGGGAAGTCTGTTGCATTTTAGATGACCAGCTTGTATGTGTTCCCCCTAGTTCAGCGGTCCCCAACCTTTTTGGTACCAGGGACCGGTTTTGTGGAAGACAATTTTTCCATGGACTGGGGGTGTGGGGGGCGGTGGTACAGAGGGGATGTTTTGGGATGTTTCAAGCACATTACATTTATTGTGCACTTTATTTCTATTATTATTACATTGTAATATATAATGAAATAATTATACAACTCACCATAATGCAGAATCAGTGGGAGCCCTGAGCTTGTTTTCACTTGCCACTCACTGATAGGGTTTTAATATAAGCCTGCAAGCAATTGATTTATTATGGTCTCTGCGCAGTCAAACTTCTCTGCTAATGATAATCTGTATTTGCAGCCACTCCCCAGTGCTAGCATCACTGCCTCAGCTCCACCTCAGATCACCAGGCATTAGATTCTCATAAGGAGCACGCAATCTAGATTCCTCACACGCGCAGTTCACAATAGGGTTTGTGCTCCTGTGAGAATCTAATGCTGCCTCTGATCTGACAGGAAGCGGAGCTCAGGCAGTAATGCGAGTGATGGGGAGCAGCTGTAAATACAGATGAAGCTTCACTCGCTCACCCACCTCTCACCTCCTGCTGTGCAGCCTGGTTCCTAAGAGGCCATGGATGGGTACCGGTCCATGCCCAGTGGTTGGGGATCCCTGCCTTAGTTCCTGAAAGATGCTTTACATTGAATGATGCCAAAATAACCTAATAATCATACTTTCAGGGATAAATCTATGGCACCCAGAGTGAAAAGTGATTACTCAAGCACAGGTCTAGAGAGATACAGGGCAGCAGTCTCTGAAATCTCAACATATTCCAGTGCCAAGAGAACTTCAAGTTATTTTAACAGGGGCATGGCAGTGGTGATTTTTACTCCTCCTCTCTGTTAGTAAACCAGGCTTTTCTTTGCTTAAGCAGCTGTCATATTGTAAGCCTAAAAATGCTTGTTTGAAGAAAAGAATTCTAATCTTGAGTGAACTGGCTGCAAGTTCCATATTTTAAAATATGGTCTGTGAATTTTACCTTATATGAAGATAATTATCAATGCTGAATTCTCCAAACTATGATCAGAAGCTACTAGAAGTTCAATGAAGAATTTTTATGGTATGTGTGTATCTTCTTGGCACTAGAATTATTTTTTTCTCTTGTATTTTATGGCTTAGAATTAATCATAAGATTGATGAGCAAAGCCTAAACAATTAGTGAAGATGTTAATTATAAAAGAGCTTAAGGAAGTCAAATTTTACTGAAATGTGTCTGATATGAATCAACAGTAACAGCTTATAAGTGAAGAACGTACATCATATATGCATCCTTCATAGTTAATATACATAAATGAATGTCTAATGAGTTAATGATATCCACAGTGTTTCAGAATATTTAAAATTTTCTCTCCTTTGAGATGTGATCATTTCCTCCATCTTTCCAGATGCTATTAATTTTTTATCCCTCAGTCCATGCTGTCCTCCTGGGAAGACTGTCAACTGAAAAAAAAATGCACAACCTGCGAGTTGTGAGTTAAGCTTTATTTGGGGCAAAATGAGGAATATAGCCCGGGAGACAGCATTTCAGATAGCTCTGAGAAACTGCTCCAAAGAGGTAGGAGGGAAGGTCGGTGCTATATATGATTTTAGTGAGGGGGGGTATGTGCAGTCAAGCACACATTTTGGCAGAGGCTTGCTGCTCGTCACGAGGAGCAGATGTCACCGTTAATGATTTTAGTGCTTTTCTAGATATGAGAAGATGCAAGAATCGGGCTCATAAAATCTTCTGAAAATATCTAGCTATCTAAAGACCTGTTCTGCCAGTTTTTCCCAGAGCACAGAGTGCCTCATTCCTGATCTCCACCCTGAACTATTTTCAGGGAGTGTTGAAGGTCAGCAGCTGCAGTAGCTCATGATTTAATCCTTGTAGAAGTAGATGGCAAGTGCCAATTTGTAGGTGGCAAGACTTTCCAACTACACAAGTTCATAGTAATTTTTGTTTATATTTTTGTATTTTCAGAGCCCTTATTGACTAGCTATTGGTCTTTAATATCAATCTCCTCTTGCCAGTATAATTCAGATTTCTCAAGAGCATAGTAAAATCAGCATAATTCTTTATATCCCACAGAGGTTGGAGCACAGGATAAGTAATTAATGAAAACTAACTGACTGAAAAAAAATTCACCAAAATGTCCATTGCTTCATTGCTAAACTAAATGACATGTACAAAGAATGTGATAAAAATTGTTACTGTTTAAAATTATGTGTTCTACCATAAAAGCACCTTCAAATTTCCAGCCTCATCCTTCTCACTGTAATTGGTTCAATACTGAGGGTGAATTGTCTCTAGATCTCTTGTGGTATTATTATTTTTATTCCTCTAGTGTCCAATCTACCAGTAGTGATGATAATAATAATTTAACACATCTAATAACAGTATCCATTTTCCAATGCTGTCTTTGCACAAACACCTCTAATATTTGCCTATCAAAAAGGATAATTAAATAAAATATATTATATTATAAAATATAAAAACATAAATAGAACTCCACTATAACACAGCTCATTATGACATGAAGATCATATCACAAAACAATGTTCCTTGAAATGTCAAAATCACATAGAATAAAATTATTAAAGACAAAGAGTTTACAAGGTAAATTGCCTATTCTTTATAAAATAATATAAAATATTAAGAATACAATAGGACTGGGGTCACCAAGGTTCTGTTCATCAGAGCCCTAATCTAGAAAACATTAGTAAGAGTGCTTCGAAAATGTGATATTTACATAAGACTAGGAAATGTTGAACTTAAATCTCTCTCCTGTGGATTCACACTAGTATGTTAGTGTATTGAGAAGTCCCTGAGATGTTACACAGAAAGGACACTACTTTGAATGTGTTTAAAGTACAAAATAAAAGTTTCAAATTTATTCAAGCAAAAAGGAATATTTCCATGGAAAACCTATTAACTTGTAGAGGTGTTTTGAGGGACATTGGCTGGGGAAGTGCTGAGATAGGTAAAATGGATTTGTACTAGAAATCAAAGTGAGCTCATTTCTGATCTTAGCTAGGTAGCTCTAGGACTTAGGAATTCACACAATTATGGAAGGACATACCACATGCTTTCAGTTCCAATTAAAACAGACTTTTAATTGTATTCATCCATGAATAAAAAATTTAGTACTGATATTTCCATTTGGATGTTTTTAGTTTCAACAACAGCAAACCCAATTCAAATACATGTCCTGAGGCTTGAGAGCCAGGAACACAGTGTTATTACCAAGCCAGGCCACATTATTTTTTTCCTTGTCTCTACAATGTTTCCTACTCTGTCTTCTCCTGCAGAGGATTCCTCTTATGGTCTTAAATTATTTCTCTAGATACTTGGCTGCATAGGTCCTCTTTCATATTCTACAGATGTGCTAGAGTATCTTTTGCCCAAAACACTCAGCAAATTCTGAGATGTACTCCCATCAGGTTAAGTCATATGTGCTCCATTTACTAATCACATTGGCCAGACAGTGAAATGCACTGCTAGGGTTCATCCTAGGTCATGTGCTCTACCCCTGAAAGTAGGAATGGAATTAGCTTCCCTCAAGTTACAAGGTTCTATTAGTCACAAATGGGGATTTTGAAGATGAAAAAATATGACATGGATACACATGCAGGAACAAAACTTATCTTCTTCATTTGAGGAGAATGCAAGGATTAAAAATAACAAATTTGTAAATTGATAAAAGCTTAGAAATAAAAGGGTAGAGTAAGTGAAACAACCAAAGTGATTTCAGTGGAATCATTAAAATATACATGGTTCATGTAAAGAGTAGACATTGCTATCTAGGGATGTATTTTTAAAAATGTAACCCTTCCCCTGTAAGTTAATCAAACAATTCCTTTGTAAGAAATTAATCTATGTTTCTGGAAGACATCAAAATACCTATGGAAATCGGGTAGTTACTGATTTTCATCCAAAATTTAATTAGAGACACAATTTCAGAGAGTGAATCACACAAAGACCAAATGAGATGACATATTAACCACTACTTTTTTCACATGTTTAGGAAAATACACTTTCGAATTTGCCAGCAAAATTTTAGTGCATTTACTCAGATTTTGGACAGCCATTTAAACTTCTCAATCAAGAAATGTTACCTTTTATCAGTGACTGATTAAATTTTAATAATTAGAAAATTTTTACCTTACTTGAATTTAAATAGAACAACACAACATTTATATATTTATTGGTACTACATAGAAAATAGTAATTAAGGACTTTTCTAAGTTATACATGATGTTTTGTTTAAAACAAAATGAAAATAATAAAGAGTGCTTACTTACCTAATTTGTTATCTTTGCCTAAAGAAGTCAATACTGTGAGGTTCAGGAAATTATGAACTGTTTTGGTAATGAATATCTTTAAAACCTAGAAAAAAAGAGCCTCCTTCCCCTTGTCTTACCAGCAAGGTGCAAGCCTAAGAGACAATTCCAAGTGGGGCTGGGTGGACCAGGTTTAAAGAATCCATCTTTGATGGGAAAAATTGATTTCCGTGCCAATCTCAAGTAAAGTGCTATGCACATTTGGTGTTAAGCCCCCAACTCCTTCTAATCAGAACACAGATTTGTACCCCTCTTTTTTAGAAATTATTAAGTAACTGCTACATCAAAATCTATACTAACATAACGCATTTTTTAAAATTTTGTTTTATTTTTGTTTTCTGTCAGCCTGGGTCCAAAGAATCCTGATAAATTCTTTGCTTTAAATGTTCCAGTCCTACTTATTCTTTGATTTCTGTATAACTGAACTCTGTTCTGTGCCAGTCTAAAGCTTGGTAAAGGCTTCTTCCAGACTGAAGCATCTCAATGACATCTGTCAAAAAGAGCATGTTAGAAGACCTCTATAGTCTGTAAACTGGGGGGTTGGGGTGACACATGTCACATTTAACCTAACAAACAACAATTTGCTGAACACACACTCAGCACTGTGCTAAGTGTAATGGGGTTTGCAAAGGAGTGAAAATGGGATTTTCAGGGAGTCTGCATCTTGGGGTAAAAATGCTACAAAGTGAAAATATGGTAAACAATATAAACAGTACAAATGCTAAATTTTGCCATTTGGGAGAACTATAGGCATGCTCAGTTATAACACTCATGAAAAGCTTCAGAAGAAGAAAAACACTGACTTTATCTCATTATGCACAATTGTAGCATGATGATTTCCTTGCCCCTTCCACCTCTTATTCTTATTTTGCATTGTCTGCATAACTTTTAGCAAAGTGATAGACACGTAAAAGATCCTCAATTAATGATTATGGCATGGATACTGAAACATGAGCATCAATTGTAAGTGTGTGTTAGAGGGTTAGAAATTTCCTTACCAGCAAAACGATTGCACGTATCCCCATCTCTCCAGTAGTCAATGAAATGGAGTGGTGGCTACGACATTCTTCTCATTCTGTACTCTGACAACGTTTGTGAAATATTCCACCAATCTTCCTCCAATCTCAAACCCAACTTCAATAATAAACTTCATAAGCACCAATCATTAATCAGGAAGCTGGAAGAAACATTACATATTTAGAAAATATTCAGTTTAACTTCAGTTAGAAATTCTACCTTAATAATACTACCTTTCTTCAGGGAAATATTTCTCTACTTGGAAGATTCTGGTCATCATTAAAATGTGGACCCTGTGCCACTTTGGCAGAATGAAAATAGGACAAAGAGATATTTTCTTCAGCAGAAAAAAATGATATGCATGCTTTCTTTGCTGCTACTGTGATGGAAATGTGTCTGGAATCCTTCTTTTTGTACTTATTTTAACATATTTCAATGTTATCCAGAATCGCATGATCCATCAGCACTGTGATAAGCCCTTCCCGTTAGCCATATGAGCATGTTTTAAAAAATGACTAATATAGATCAATGGAGAATGAATTAGATAATAACACAACAGGTAAACTAGTCCTTTAAATTCCTTAAAATAGTTCTCAGTGAATTATTCATCATTCACTGTTCTTTGCAGTTTAAGTGAAATATTACAGTAAGTTACTTCTTTCTGAAGAAAATCAATTTTCCTTTACTAACATGTTTTATTACAAAAAGAGCAATAGTTCATGATGTGTGAATAAAAGAAAATCTGCTCTCATCTCCACTTTGCCTTCTTTCTTCTATGTGTGAAAATAGCTTGCATGAAAATAAGAGGAGACTAAAGTTAGCATGCATCATAATTTTGTAAGAGCACTATTTGGTTCTTAGATTTAGATTTAACGACCATAAGCAGAAAGACACACATGTGATTTTCTACACCTCTTTAGCAGAGTTATACTGTTCTTGAACTTGATTGCTCATATTATCAGGATTTCAAATTTTTGTTTAGTTGTTTAATTCATGCTTTGAAATCTCCATTTACAAAATGTGCATAATAAACAGAATATGGCTTTTGATTCATCCTTCTAAACCCAGTTTTCAAAATTGCACACATATCAAAATTATTCAGTTTGAGGAGATATCTGATCAGAGGCTCTATTCTCATCTTGTTCTTACAACACCTTTTCTGATAGATCTAAGTATTGGGTTGCATTGCCTGACAATTGTACTAAACAAAACTGACTATAAAAATCAGAAACGAGAAGAGTACAGCTTGTACTGTATCCTTCCATACAGTTAGACTTGGTTCCTTTGGTAATTTGTGAAGTTTTTCCTGCATATAATCTTCACAGCTCCAACCAGTGAACTTTAAGATCTGCTGATATTTTAGAAGCAGCTTTGTGTGAGGCTTTTTCCTTTATACTAGATGACCAAGGAATTTATTTTCTTTATAGTATTAAAAAAAATTCGTTGCAAATTTGGACAAAAGTTAGTCATCAGTGACCAAGTTTCTTATAGTTTTTGATTCTACTATATCTATCTTTCACCAGAAAGTAGTTTTATAAGTTTTCAC
Organism: Balaenoptera borealis; assembly: GCF_965194805.1. Classification (NCBI taxonomy): domain Eukaryota; kingdom Metazoa; phylum Chordata; class Mammalia; order Artiodactyla; family Balaenopteridae; genus Balaenoptera; species Balaenoptera borealis. The sequence goes on along the minus strand of NC_138861.1, from coordinate 89,595,093 downwards.
ACCAGCTATTAAAATAGAAATCTAGAAATATCCTAGGACAAACAGCAATAATAACTAAAATCCATATAAATACATGCAACGTACAAGCACTTTGATATTCCACATTTTGTATGGAAACACAATTATCACCAGTATTTCGGTGCTATATATGTTATTACTATTCCCATTTTACGTACAAGAAAGCTAAAGCTCAGAACAAAACCAGGCAAGTCCACAAAACCACTAAATTGGAAAGCTGGGAAACAGTCCAAAGTTTTTTGAGCCCAAGTTTTTAACTCTTTTCAATCCAACAATAAGCCTTTCTAGAACTCAATTTACCTATGTAAAATGCCTTTCTTACAACATATTAAATCCCAATTGGTGGTTCATTATTTAAACACTGTTAGTGTCTATGAATATGTGCTAGATTTATATCCACAATCTATAAAATGTACAGAGAATAGTCCGTTAATGAAGAGAACTTCTAAATTCAATCATAAGTACAAAAACACTTAAGAGTGGGAGTCTTGGTTACAGACCATGAGGGTCCTCATTCATGAAGATATTGAATATTGTTCTATCTAATACTTTCATATAAAAACATTCTTGGAGATTATCATACTAAGTGAAGTAAGTCAGACAGAGAAAGACAAATATCATATAATATCACTTATATGTGGAATCTTAAAAAATGATACAAATAAACTTATTTACAAAACAGAAATAGACTCACAGATAGAAAACAAACTTACGGTTACCAAAGGGGAAGGGGGAAACGGATAAACTAGGAGTATGATTAACAGATACACACTACAATATATAAAATAGATAAACAACAAGGGTTTACTGTATAGCACAGGGAAATATATTCAATATCTTATAATAACCTATAATGGAAAATAATCTGAAAAAGAATACATATATATATATGTATAGCAGAATCACCTTGCTGTAAATCTGAAACATTATAAATCAACTATACTTCAATAAAAAAATAAAAATTAAAAAAAAAAAATCCTTGGCCATAACCCAATAAAAATCAGGAAGGCTTTCACTGATTTCTTCAGTCTTTACTGATATTTTTCTGCTCTGAATTAGAGGTTAAGGCCTAATTTAACTGCCAATTAGATGTGGTCTGATTTCTCACTTGTAATTCATGAGCATCTTATCTCTCTAAGTAAATTTTAGGTCTCTTGGGAGAAGACATCTCCACAAACTCTTCCTTAGAATTCTGGAGATATTTAGCGTAGGTCCTTGTACATATTAGGGGCTGTGTAAATATTTATACTTTATCAGATTACAATAGAAAAATTTTCTTTAATGATTTTTTTGTAAATTATCATAAACATGATAAAGTACGAGCTGTTAAAGTCAGACTCCTTGATTTCTAATTTTTTGTCATTCAATTCATAGCTGACTATATTCTGCAAACGTATATGGTCCATCCTACAATAAAATATTTTATAGAGGAAGTCCTATTAACGTGGAATTATAACTTGATATAAACTTGTTTTCTCTATTTCTCTCTATTGCATGAGAAATCAGTCTCATAATGAAAATGCATACCTGGTACACTTGTAGAGAAAATTCTGCAACAAATCTGTTGTGGAACAAATAGGAATTTAAATTTCATATGGAAGTTTGAAAGTGGCTGTGTTCAAAAAGAATGATGCCAGGGAAAGTGAGTCTGCTTTTTTTACTTCATTGCTGATTGCTAAACTGAATCAATTAGGATGCTTGTTGCAAGTTATGGAACACACAACTCAAACTGCTATAAGAAATACATAAGTTTGGGACGGAGGCAAGATGGTGGAGGAGTAAGACGCGGAGATCACCTTCCTTCCCACAGATACAGTAGAAAGACATATACACGTGGAACTGCCCCTACAGAACACCCACTGAACGCTGGCAGAAGATGTCAGACCTCCCAAAAGGCAAGAAAATCCCCACGTACCTGGGTAGGGCAAAAGAAAAAAGAAATAACAGAGACAAAAGAATAGGGATGGGACCTGCACCAGTGGGAGGGAGCTGTGAAGGAGGAAAGGTTTCCACACACTAGGAAGGCCCTTCGTGGGCAGAGACTGCGGGTGGCAGAGGGGGGAAGCTTCGGAGCCACGGAGGAGAGCGCAGCCACAGGGGTGCGGAGGGCAAAGCGGAGAGATTCCCGCATGGAGGATCAGTGCCGAGCAGCACTCACCAGCCCGAGAGGCTTGTCTGCTCATCCGCCGGGGTAGGCGGGGGCTGGGAGCCGAGGCTCGGGCTTCAGTGCTAGCCAGGAGGGAGTCCGGGGAAAAGTCTGCAGCTGCCAAAGAGGCAAGAGACTTTTTCTTGCCTCTTTGTTTCACAGCATGCAAGGAGAGGGGATTCAGAGCGCCGCCTAAACGAACTCCAGAGATGGGCACGAGCCGCGGCTATCAGCGCGGACCCCAGAGACGAGCAGGAGACGCTAGGGCTGCTGCTGCTGCCACCAGGAAGCCTGTGTGCGAGCACAGGTCACTCTCCACACCGCCCCACCTGGGAGCCTGTGCAGCCCGCCACTGCCAGGCTCCCATGATCCGGGGACAACTTCCCCGTGAGAACGCACGGCGCCCTCGGGCTGGTGTAACGTGGCGTGTAACGTCACGCCAGCCTCTGCCGCCGCATGCTCGCCCTGCCTCCTCCGTACCGCTCCCTCCCACCATCCTGAGTGAACCAGAGCCCCCAAAGCAGCTGCTCCTTTAACCCCGTTCTGTCTGGGCGGGGAACAGACACCCTCAGGCGACCTACATGCAGAGGCGGGTCCAAATCCAAAGCTGAACACTGGGAGCTGTATGAACAAAGAAGAGAAAGGGAAATCTCTCCCAGCAGCCTCAGAAGCAGCGGATTAAAGCTCCACAAACAACTTGATGTGCCTGCATCTGCTGAATACCTGAATAGACAACGAATCATCCCAAATTCATGAGGTGGACTTTGGGAGCAGGATATATTAATTTTTCCCCTTTTCCTTTTTTTGTGAGTGTATATGTCTATGCTTCTGGGTGAGATTTTGTCTGTATAGCTTTGCTTTCACCATTAGTCCTAGGGTTAGGTCCGTCCGTTTTTGTTTTTTTGTTTTTTTTTTCTTTTTTTACTCAAAAAAATTTTTTCCTAATAAATGTTTTCTTAATAATTTTTTCTTTATTTCCTATTTTTAGAAATTAAAAAAAATTTAATAAGTTTTTTCATATTTTTTATTTTTAAAAATTAAAATTTTTTTTCTTAATAAATTTTTTCTTAATTTTTTTCTTATTTTTTATTATAAAAAATTAATAAATATATTTTTTAAAATTAAAAAAAATTTTTTTCTTAATAAATTTATTCTTAATTTCTTTTCTTATTTTTTATTATAATAGTTCTATTTTATTTTATTTTATCCTCTTTCTTTCTTTCTTCCTATTTTTTTCTCCCTTTTATTCTGAGCCATATGGACGAAAGGGTCTTGGTGCTCCAGCCAGGCATCAGGGCTGTGCCTCTGAGGTGGGAGAGCCAACTTCAGGACACTGGTCCACAAGAGACCTTCCAGCTCCACGTAATACCAAACAGCGAAAATCTCTCAGAGATCTCCATCACAACATCAAGACCCAGCTTCATTCAACGACCTGCAAGCTACAGTGCTGGACACCCTATGCCAAACAACTAGCAAGACAGGAACACAGCCCCATCCATTAGTAGAGAGGCTGCCTAAAATCATAATAAGGCCACAGACACCCCAAAACACACCACCAGACGTGGACGTGCCCACCAGAAAGACAAGATCCAACCTCATCCACCAGAACACAGGCACTAGTCCCCTCCACCAGGAAGCCTACACAACCCACTGAACCAACCTTAGCCACTGGGGACAGATACCAAAAACAACGGGAACTACGAACCTGCAGCCTGTGAAAAGGAGACCCCAAACACAGTAAGATAAGCAAAATGAGAAGAAAAAAAACCACACAGCAGGTGAAGGAGCAGGGTCAAAACACACCAGACCTAACAAATGAAGAGGAAATAGGCAGTCTACCTGAAAAAGAATTCAGAATAATGATAGTAAAGATGATCCAAAATCTTGGAAATAGAATAGACAAAATGCAAGAAACATTTAACAAGGATGTAGAAGAACTAAAGAGGAACCAAGCACCGATGAAAAACACAATAAATGAAATTAAAAATACTCTAGACGGGATCAATAGCAGAATAACTGAGGCAGAAGAACGGATAAGTGACCTGGAAGATAAAATAGTGGAAATAACTACTGCAGAGTAGAATAAAGAAAAAAGAATGAAAAGAACTGAGTACAGTCTCAGAGACCTCTGAGACAATATTAAACGCACCAACATTCGAATTATAGGGGTCCCAGAAGAAGAAGAGAAAAAGAAAGGGACTGAGAAAATATTTGAAGAGATTATAGTTGAAAACTTCCCTAATATGGGAAAGGAAATAGTTAATCAAGTCCTGGAAGCACAGAGAGTCCCATACAGGATAAATCCAAGGAGAAACATGCCAAGACACATATTAATCAAACTATCAAAAATTAAATATAAAGAAAACATATTAAAAGCAGCAAGGGAAAAACAACAAATAACACACAAGGGAATCCCCATAAGGTTAACAGCTGATCTTTCAGCAGAAACTCTGCAAGCCAGAAGGGAGTGGCAGGATATACTTGAAGTGATGAAGGAGAAAAACCTACAACCAAGGTTACTCTACCCAGCAAGGATCTCATTCAGATTTGATGGAGAAATTAAAACCTTTACAGACAAGGAAAAGCTGAGAGACTTCAGCACTGCCAAACCAGCCTTACAACAAATGCTAAAGGAACTTCTCTAGGCAAGAAACACAAGAGAAGGAAAACACCTACAATAACAAACCCAAAATATTTAAGAAAATGGTAATAGGAACATACATATCGATAATTACCTTAAATGTAAATAGATTAAATGCTCCCACCAAAAGACACAGACTGGCTGAATGGATACAAAAACAGGACCCATATATATGCTGTCTACAAGAGACCCACTTCAGACCTAGAGACACATACAGACTGAAAGTGAGGGGATGGAAAAAGATATTCCATGCAAATGGAAATCAAAAGAAAGCTGGAGTAGCAATTCTCATATCAGACAAAATAGACTTTAAAATAAAGACTATTACAAGAGACAAAGAAGGACACTATATAATGATCAAGGGATCGATCCAAGAGGAAGGTATAACAATTGTAAATATTTATGCACCCAACATAGGAGCACCTCAATACATAAGGCAAATACTAACAGCCATAAAAGGAGAAATCGACAGCAACACAATCATAGTAGGGGACTTTAACACCCCACTTTCACCAATGGACAGATCATCCAAAATGAAAATAAATAAGGAAACACAAGCTTTAAATGATACATTAAGCAAGATGGACTTAATTGACATTTATAGGACATTCCACCCAAAAACAACAGAATACACATTTTTCTCAAGTGCTCATGGAACATTCTCCAGGATAGATCATATCTTGGGTCACAAATCAAGCCTTGGTAAATTTAAGAACATTGAAATCGTATCAAGTATCTTTTCCAACCACAACGCTATGAGACTAGATATCAATTACAGGAAAAGATCTGTAAAAAATACAAACACATGGAGGCTACACAATACACTACTTAATAACGAAGTGATCACTGAAGAAATCAAAGGGGAAATCAAAAAATACCTAGAAACAAATGACAATGGAGACACGACGACCCAAAACCTATGGGATGCAGCAAAAGCAGTTCTAAGAGGGAAGTTTATAGCAATACAAGCCTACATCAAGAAACAGGAAACACCTCGAATAAACAACCTAACCTTGCACCTAAAGCAATTAGAGAAAGAAGAGCAAAAAAACCCCAAAGCTAGCAGAAGGAAAGAAATCATAAAGATCAGATCAGAAATAAATGAAAAAGAAATGAAGGAAACAATAGCAAAAATCAATGAAACTAAAAGCTGATTCTTCGAGAAGATAAACAAAATTGATAAACCATTAGCCAGACTCATCAAGAGAAAAAGGGAGAAGACTCAAATCAATAGAATTAGAAATGAAAAAGGAGAAGTAACCACTGACACTGCAGAAATACAAACGATCATGAGAGATTACTACAAGCAACCTTTTGCCAATAAAATGGACAACCTGGAAGAAATGGACAGATTCTTAGAAATGCACAATCTGCCGAGACTGAACCAGGAAGAAATAGAAAATATGAACAGACCAATCACAAGCACTGAAATTGAAACTGTGATTAAAAATCTTCCAACAAACAAAAGCCCAGGACCAGATGGCTTCACTGGCGAATTCTATCAAACTTTTAGAGAAGAGCTAACACCTATCCTTCTCAAACTCTTCCAAAATATTGCAGAGGGAACAACACTCCCCAACTCATTCTACGAGGCCACCATCACCCTGATACCAAAACCAGACAAAGATGTCACAAAGAAAGAAAACTACAGGCCAATATCACTGATGAATATAGATGCAAAAATCCTCAACAAAATACTAGCAAACAGAATCCAACAGCACATTTAAAAGGATTATACACCACGATCAAGTGGGGTTTATTCTAGGAATGCAAGGATTCTTCAATATACGCAAATCAATCAACGTGATACATCATATTAACAAATTGAAGGAGAAAAACCATATGATCACCTCAATAGATGCAGAGAAAGCTTTCGAAAAAATTCAACACCCATTTATGATAAAAGCCCTGCAGAAAGTAGGCATAGAGGGAACTTTCCTCAACATAATAAAAGCCATATATGACAAACCCACAGCCAACATTGTCCTCAATGGTGAAAAACTGAAACCATTTCCACTAAGATCAGGAACAAGACAAGGTTGCCCACTCTCACCACTATTATTCAACATAGTTTTGGAAGTGTTAGCCCCAGCAATCAGAGAAGAAAAAGAAATAAAAGGAATCCAAATCGGAAAAGAAGAAGTAAAGCTGTCACTGTTTGCAGATGACATGATACTATACATAGAGAATCCTAAAACTACCACCAGAAAACTACTAGAGCTAATCAATGAATTTGGTAAAGTAGCAGGATACAAAATTAATGCACAGAAATCTCTTGCATTCCTATATACTAATGATGAAAAATCTGAAAGTGAAATTAAGAAAACACTCCCATTTACCATTGCAACAAAAAGAATAAAATACCTAGGAATAAACCTACCTAAGGAGACAAAAGACCTGTATGCAGAAAATTATAGGACACTGATGAAAGAAATTAAAGATGATACAATACAAATAGATGGAGAGATATACCATGTTCTTGGATTGGAAGAATCAACATTGTGAAAATGACTCTACTACCCAAAGCAATCTACAGATTCAATGCAATCCCTATCAAACTACCACAGGCATTTTTCACAGAACTAGAACAAAAAACCTCACAGTTTGTATGGAGACACAAAAGACCCCGAATAGCCAAAGCAATCTTGAGAACAAAAAATGGAGCTGGAGGAATCAGGCTCCCTGACTTCAGACTATATTACAAAGCTACCGTAATCAAGACAGTTTGGTACTGGCACAAAAACAGAAATATAGATCAATGGAACAGGATAGAAAGCCCAGAGATAAACCCACACACATATGGTCACCTTATCTTTGATAAAGGAGGCAAGCATATACAGTGGAGAAAAGACAGCCTCTTCAATAAGTGGTGCTGGGAAAATTGGACAGGTACATGTAAAAGTATGAAATTAGAACACTCCCTGACACCATACACAAAAATAAACTCAAAATGGATTAAAGACCTAAGTGTAAAGCCAGACACTATCAAACTCTTAGAGGAAAACATAGGCAGAACACTCTATGACATACATCGCAGCAAGATCCTTTTTGACCCAGCTCCTAGAGAAATGGAAATAAAAACACAAATAAACAAATGGGACCTAATGAAACTTAAAAGCTTTTGCACAGCAAAGGAAACCATAAACAAGACCAAAAGACAACCCTCAGAATGGGAGAAAATATTTGCAAATGAAGCAACTGACAAAGGATTAATCTCCAAGATTTACATGCAGCTCATGCAGCTCAATAACAAAAAAACAAACAACCCAATCCAAAAATGGGCAGAAGACCTAAATAGACATTTCTCCAAAGAAGATATACAGATGGCCAACAGACACATGAAAGAATGCTCAACATCATTAATCATTAGAGAAATGCAAATCAAAACTACAATGAGGTATCATCTCATACCCGTCAGAATGGCCATCATCAAAAAATCTAGAAACAATAAATGCTGGAGAGGGTGTGGAGAAAAGGGAACACTCTTGCACTGTTGGTGGGAATGTAAATTGATACAGCCACTATGGAGAATAGTATGAGGTTCCTTAAAAAACTAAAAATAGAACTACCATACGACCCAGCAATCCCACTACTGGGCATATACCCTGAGAAAACCATAATTCAAAAAGAGTCATGTACCAAAATGTTCATTGCAGCTCTATTTACAGTAGCCAGGACATGGAAGCAACCAAAGTGTCCATCGACAGATGAATGGATGAAGAAGATGTGGCACATATATACAATGTAATATTACTCAGCCATAAAAAGAAATGAAATGGAGGTATTTGTAATGAGGTGGATGGAGTTAGAGTCTGTCATACAGAGTGAAGTAAGTCAGAAAGAGAAAAACAAATACAGTATGCTAACACATATATATGGAATCTAAGGAAAAAAAAAAAAAAGGTCATGAAGAACCTAGTGGCAAGACAGGAATGAAGACACAGACCACAGACCTACTAGAGAATGGACTTGAGGATATTGGGAGGGGGAGGGGTGAGATGTGACAGGGTGAGAGAGTGTCATGGACATATATACACTACCAAATGTAAAATAGATAGCTAGTGGGAAGCAGCCGCATAGCACAGGGAGATCAGCTCTGTGCTTTGTGACCACCTAGAGGGGTGGGATAGGGAGGGTGGGAGGGAGGGAGATGCAAGAGGGAAGAGATATGGGAACATATGTATATGTATAACTGATTCGCTTTGTTGTAGAGCAGAAACTAACACACCATTGTAAAGCAATTATACTCCAATAAAGATGTTAAAAAAAAACAAAAAACAAAACAACAAAAAAAGAAATACATAAGTTTTTCTATATTACTGAAAAATCCAGAAGCAGAGTTAGTTCCAAGTATGGTTTGTTTCAGTCTCCTGCTCCTTTCCCCTGTAATTCTCTTTTCTCTGCCCTATTCTAAATGTAGGGTTCATTCTCAAGCAGACTTCTGTCATTACACAAAAATTATTGTGTATTTTCAGGCACGATATATGTACCACCACAGTACTCTCCTCATCAAATCAAATGAAGTTAAACTGATTATACTATCCTTTAACTGATACTTGTGCATGAGGGTACACCATAGGAGTGCTTCATTGGGAATGGAATTCTCGACGGTTAATCTGTACAAATTAAAAACCAACCCTAAACTGGGGCTCAGTTCACTCATAAGAACAAATGTTGGGGAGAAAATCACAATGACCTCTACAAAAAACCAAAACTCTGATCATTTCCTTACATAGATCTTACATTTAGTTTCATATAAGTTATTATTAACCTCAACCCATAATGATATTTTAAATAGTAAAAACTACCTCAGAGCCATGATTAAACTGGACTTCAGGCTTCAGGATTTGAAAGTATTACTTTACAATAATGATGACAATGATAATGTAGGAGATAGTCTCTCCCATAACTGTGATCACATCACTAATAAAGACACTTTTAAAATTCAGCTTTATATAAATATACCTGGCAAAAAATCATTAACTGAATATTTATTTTTGAATTAATTAATAAATTTTCACATTAATGTAGTGAATCAAAAAATGTCACGCCCATCTACACTTGAAGAAACTGTGGTTTAGTGTGACTAAGTGACTTGCCAAAATTCACACAACTAAAAGTGGGAGCAGAAGAGCACAAATACAGATATTATAAACCTAGGTCTCTTTCTAATCTATTATATTGGATACAAGAGCATGCATAAAAAAGCAGGATCTAAAATATACACTCTAAAATATTTACGATTAGGAAGATAGAGCAAGAACATAAAAATAATAGATGAAGAATGAATCACTTGTATATCACTGTTCTTAGATTATATATTAAATTTTATTATGTAGTTTTCCACTTAGGAGCAAGGAAATGTAGACAGATACATATCAACCCCTCGATTGAATAAAAGGCTGAGCAGTGAAGAAGGAAAAAAGGCAAAGAAGCTACCAATCTCCATTTCTGATCAGGATTTTTTATGATGGGAATCTCATCAGCTGCTTTCTCTGGCTACAGGTATATGTACAAGAAAACAAATGTGTTTAAATCAAAGCAAGAAATGTATCTTTTTGACAAACTTCTCGCATGTTTAGGAAACAAAAATATCTCAGTTCCTAGGAGATGGTGCAGGTTCTCTATCCTTCCTAGAGCACAGATTCCTACCTCCACAGCCTCCATACTACTTGACTCTTTATCACTGTCTCTTTCAATTTCTCCCTCTCCAGTGACTCACTCCCAGAAGCAAAAGTGCTTTTCTGTTTTAAAAACAAAAATGCTTTCCTTCATTCCCTCTTAAAAAACATATAATCTTCACTCACAATCCCCACCTCCAGCTACTGACTCCTTCTGCACTCCTTCTGATGCTTGTCATTAGTCACTGTTTTTAATTTTTCTATACCCATTTTGTCTTGAACCCTAGAGTATAAAACCATTGTCCCCAATATGCCACTGAAACTACAAAAACCAAGGTCAACAATGGCTCTATGTTGCTAATTCCAACTGTCAATTTTTAGTTATCCTACTTGACCTATCAGTAGAATTTTAATTAATAAAAATTAATTAAGGGTAAAAATTAATAAAGGGTGACCTCATTTAAAATGGAGTCGGGAAGCCGTGAACGGGGAGCTCTCACGCACTATCACTCATTGCTTTCTGAAAACCCCAAGCAGGAAGAGATGTACCTTGCATCACCAGCAGGAAGAAGGTCACTACTACTCCAGCAGGAAGAAGGAAGATTTTCTCCTTGCCCAGCAACAGCCTCAGCCAATGAGAAACTACCACCACTCAGACAATGAGAAACCATCACCACTGTGATCGCTCACTTTACTCCAATGGACTTTCCTTCAAAGTAGCCCCTCCCAACTTTCTTCTTTTTTCTATGTAGTGTTCCTCTCCTTTGTTTGCCAGACTTGCATTCGGTTTACCATAGCTTGCATGTCCCAAATTGCAATTCCTTTGCTATTCCTGAATAAACCCATTTTGCTGGTAAAGTAACTGGCTGTTTTATTTTAAGGGTCAATCCTTGAGATACATTCTTGGCTTCTTGGACATCATTCTCTTTTTTATTTTCCCCTTTGTCATGCTCTTCCCTTCTCAGGCTCCTCTGTTGGTGTTTCCCAATTGTCTCAACAACTAAATGCTGACTTGAGCTTGGGCCCACTCAGCAAACACGTTTATTCCTTTTCTACACTTACTCTCTAGGTAATGTCATCTAGCCCCTTGACATTAGATATCATCTATGTGCTAATGACTACAACATTTATATCTAGAGCCAGAACATTATCCCTGAACTTCAAGCACATAAATCCAACTGCCAACATCAATCCTTAGATGTTCAAATTCCTGATTTCCTGACCTACCCCCAAACTTGCTCTTCCCACAGTCTATCCCAAAGTCGATAAATGGGAATTTCATTCTTTGATAATCCCATCTCTTAGCAAACCATGTTAGTTCTATATTCTAAATATAGCTACTAACTCTGTTTTGAATGTTCATCCAGATACATTCATGGTTTGGCCCTTTATCTTCACAAAGTCTGTGCTTAAATGTCATGCTTAAGTGAAACTTTCCTTGACACATACAATTATTATGTCTGAAAAAATTAAAATTTTACTTGTTTATTTGTTTGTTATTGACCTCTCCCAACTAGAATGTAAGCTCCATGAGGGGAAAAAAAATTCCTGTTTTTCTCCTTCTCTATCTTAGTGCCAGAATAACATCTGGCATATGGTAGCTTGTCAATACATATTTTGTGAATAAATATATAATTATTTCCCTCTAATACCATTTGGTACTAAGTCAGATACTGCCTTAGAAGCTTTTTTATGTTTTTATTTTTAGAGATTTGTTGTGGGAAGTTTCTTGTAGATTGCTGATTATGTAGCTCTATAGCTCAGAGTTCAGGCAATGAAGAAAATAGATGATCAATTCATATTTGGAGAATGTAAGAGAAAAATGAAATTGAGGAGGAAAGGAAGGATAGGAAGAACTTATTCTGAATTAGAAAACATGCCACTGCTTGTTGCTGCTGCAGTATTAGAGTTATTTTTTTGCCCCAGAGTAACCTAGCTAATCCTGACTGATACATCACCTTAAAGTTTTGCTAGCCTTTTTACATAAATGGTCAATGTGATCACGATTAGTACCCTACAGGTAGTGTGACTATATTATTTAACCAGGACACTTTTGAGTTCTAAAACAGAGTGCTGAAATAATTAAAATTACATACTTTTTGAAATATTTATTTTTTGACTGAAAATGTGTTGTATTATATTTGTAAACTTATATATACTCCTGCTTAAAAATTGTTTTTAAAAATCTAGTTATTTCCAAACATTAAAGTATGTCAGTGAATATAAAAACAAACAACTATATATTTATATCTTATTATACATTAAAATAAAAACAGAACAGACAATTATTCTTGGTAGATAATTACACACTTTAATAAGCTTCTTAGCTTTATTTTTCTAACACTGTGTTTTTCAGAAGAATGTATTTTTAAATATGGTCTTAATATCCTTTTTGGTTTTCACAAAATTGCCTGGAACCTTCTTCACAGTTGAAACTTAAGACTAAAAATTTTGAAATTGCTATCATTTTAAGTTGAGTTTTGTGTCAGTTCAGTCCTCCTGAAATAAGATGCCAGGATGAATTCACATGTGCAAGAGATTGATGGAGGATAAAGAAGAAAAAGACCAGGAGTAGGCAGGGAGAGTCTCTAGACCATGATGCAGGTCTAATACCTGTGAAAGGAGAGATCAAAGGAAGAAAAATAGTGTAGAAAGAGCACAGCTCTGGTAAAATCTAGGCCAGGCTTCTGAGGAGTCTCCAACAAAGACTGCATTGAGTGGAAAGCACCCAGCTTTAGTACCCCACCCCGAGGCTCAATTATTGGCTGGTGTCTTAGTCTGTTCCCACTGTTATAATACTACAAACTGGGTGGCTTAAACAATGAACATTTGTTTCTCACAGTTCTGGAAGCTGGGAAGTCCAAGATCAATGTGCCAGCCAACTTGATTTCTACTGAGAATACTTCCTGGCTTGCAGACAGCCGCCATCTTGCTGTTTCCCCACATGACAAAGGAAGAGAAAAACCAAGCTCTCTGGTATGTCTTCTCAAAAGCACCCTAATCCTATGGGACCAGGGCCCCATCCTCATGACCTCATTTAACCTTAATACCTCTTTATAGGCCCTATCTCAAAACGCAGTCACATTTGGGTGGGAGGTGAGGGGTTAGGGCTTCAAAATAGGAATTTAAGGAACATAATTCAATATATTGCATATGGATTGATCTCAGAGAGAATATGCCTCAGCATGAATGCCACACCAGATCCCTAGGTGTGGCAGCTGGAGGCTGTGAGACAGCTGTATTCCTTGCAGCAATTTCTCTTAAAGGAAGATATGAGCAGCCACGACTCTTCCTGCTGAAGCACCTGTCCACAGAGAGCCAATATACTCAATGGAAAAGATTCTAAATGCAACTTTTATATTAAAATGTGTAAACATTTTACCCCCAAAATATTCACAGTTGATTTTATTTGCCTCCATTAAGAATACCTTTCTTTGACAAATATATTTTATAAGACACACTCATCAAATAAATTATGTTTTATCAAACTTGGATGCACAAAATCATAGGCTTTTTCAGTTTTATTCCACAATGGCAAGAATATGGCCTGAGATGCAGGAATGGACTTTGGACTGACTGAATCATTGATCTGCTAAGAGACACTTTAAGGAAATTAAATTTTACTTCACTTAATCTTGTAAGGAAAGTGAAGGGCTTTTTGCAACAGTTTTTTTTCCCCTAAAGAGTGAGCACATATGAGCCCGTTGTCATGGAACAGTCAGGAGTTAGAGAAATGTCAGGAAGATTAAAAAGAAAAAAAAAAAACACTGAAAGAATGAAGGTCCAAAGGGACTTTCCACATTCTCTCCTCTGAATAAGAGGGATTATCCACAACTGCTTACATCTGTAGGAAACTCTGGGAAGTTGATCCTTTCTGGGAGTGTTCTGTGTTACCACCTATATTACTAACCATATACATAAATTTCTGTAACCTTCTGTAAAAATCTTTCTCACTATGTCTGCATGACTCCATAATGCCATCACCATCCCACTGTAACAGTAGCAAATAAAAAAAAGAAACTGATTTTTCTTCCTTCCATCTTCCAAAACATATTTAATTTTCTCTTTAGCAAATAAATACAATAAAACATAATAAATTTAAAATTAAAAGGTTAAAATAAGGAAATTTTAAAAAGACTTTCAAAACAAAATGTTATAAATATATAATTGAGAAATGGTACACAACATACAGTATTCTTAGAAGCAGGTATAAATTTGACTGAGTTATTAAGAGTAGTTCAAAAACGTATCAAGGAAAAAGTTACACTGGACAAAGTTAAACAAGCAAGGAAGACTTTACTCAAGTTATTGCAATAGGAGAGAGAGACTGAACTCAGCTCTGCTGAAACAAAGGGTGGGAGAATTTTTAAGGGCTAGATCTAATAGAAAGAACTGGAGAACATTAGGGGACAAGTTGATCAATGGGATGAGTGGAGCATATTGAATTATTCCTAAGTTTACAAATGTTTTTCTCTGTGAGTAGGACACCTGTGTTTGCTAATTGGCATAGAAATTAGGCTCCAACCTTCTACAGAGACCAGAAGATAGAGATGTTATCTCCTTATATGTTTTCATTTTAAAGAGATGATTCCCAGGTCCTTGAAAAAAGACATTTCCCGGGCTATAAAACTGGCAGGAAGCTAGGGAAAGAGTTACATACATTTCAAAGGGGCAGAGAAAGAATTTACAATTGCAAGTTTTCTAAAGTAAATGCTCCAAGAAAAGGGAAGACAGGGCCCTAGAGTCAGGAAGAAGTCTGTCTGAAGTTTTGACAGGCTGAGAGGAACCTTCAGACCCTCTTAGGGTGTCAGAGGGTAGGATGTTTCATTATGTTGTTCACTATGAGTTTAGTACTTACTGGAAAAAAATCCGTGTATAAATGGACCTGCACATACTGTTAAAAAACAGGATTACCCCCCACAGAAGAACATGTATTTCTAAAAATGATTAATATAATTAAGGATAAATTCCTGCAATGGTTTTTTATACATTAAAAAATGGTAAGGAAATAGAGTATTCTTCACAACATATTTATAGTAATGATCACCATAGTGGCATAGGGATTTTTCTTCAGTGTAGGCGGGAGAAATAAGGCCAAAATACAAGTTATTAATTAAACTTGACAAGGAGGGGGCATAGATAACAATACAGGGTTTAGATTTTTAGATGCTCTGCTCTAATCAGAAGACAGATTTAAAAAAAGAATAGATGGCATGTCACAGAGGCAACTTCTATGTTTCCTAAGGAATTTAGAAGCAGCAATGTTTGTAGTTGTGTTTAATGACTCCCTATTAATGACTCTCTATTAATGACTCCTTAGTTCCCTGCTAAGACCTGAGGAGGGAGAAGCAAGACTAACACTTCCTTATGATACTGAGAAGCACCAAAATACAGGAGTCCACAAAGAAATCTGTCTCATCACTGCATGGAGGTTGCATGTATAAGTAATGTCTGCTCTGCACCAAAGGTATCATACAAGCATTGTATTACGTATTTCTCATAAAAATAATTTTGAAATGTATTTAATTTCTATAAATATTTTAAATACATTTCAATTTCTTTAGAAGTATAAAAATACTTTTAGTACTTTCTTTTAGATACCTCAAAGGCCTGGCAAGGTTAAGTCACTTGACTTAATTTGTATATGGTTAACCCTTAAACAATACAGGGGTTATTAGTGCCAACTCTCATTCTACCCAGTACAGTCCACACATACTCTATATCCATGGCTCTGCATCTGCAGATTCAACCAACTGTGGATGGTGTAATACAGTAATATGTACTTACTGGAAAAAAAAATCCATGTATAACGGACCTCCACAGTTCAAACTCCTGTTGCTCAAGGGCTGACTGTACTATTATGCCATCAGTGAGTGGCAAACTTGGATTTGAACCCAGATCTGTCAGAATCTAAATCTGCTTGATTCTTTTCACTGTACTGGGTCAACTATCCAATGATTGATATAGGAGTCCTAAAATCATATAATTTTAGAGAAAGGCATACAATACAGTTGCCTTCTGTATCTGCAGATGCAAAACCTGTGGATTCAGAGGGCTGACTACACATTTTATACAAGGGACATAAGCATCCATGAATTTTGGTATCTGTAGGGTTCCTGGAACCAATCCACCATGGATTTCAACAGATGACTATATAAATATGCAATGCTGGCCTTGTATAAGATAGAGGCAGGTATTAAAAATATTTAACTTTTCTTCTCATTCAACAATAAGAAAAACAATAGCACAAGTGCTCTGCTACATAGAAATTGACATTGGGCCTCAGTGTTAGGATGCAATATGGAATGGTGGGGACTGTGGTGAACTAGAGGGAAGGTGACCTCAACACAGCCAATAATCACAATGTTTGAAAAAAGATCCACTGGTATGAAATTTTCTGGTATTTTTTCAAGGGAAGTCAATTATTCACAAATGAAGTGAAATCCCCCAGTTATAATTGAGAATAAAATACAAATACTGTGTAAGCCAACACTGTATGAGTCAAACAAAATGCATCTGTGTACCATCTGGGGTCCTCCAGCTGCCAGTTTACAACCTCTGATTGTATTGCACTCAGATTTGTTAAGGGCAAACAGTACAGGAAACTGAGAGAGTCAGGAATGGGATAAATCAGTAAAATGTTTCAAAATGAGTGTATTCCTCTTCTTCCTCTTACAGTTATTCGACAGACAGGATGCAAAACATGAAGGTTAATATCTTTAAAAGGAGAATATAAACTTTGTTCAATAGACTATTTAATAAATCAGGAATATTTATGTCCCACTTAGATACATGTTTTAAATGTGTACTCCATTCTAGGAAGTAAAGCTAAATAAAGAAATTATGTTGTAGTAGGATTACTCTATGTTATTAAACATTTTAGAAGTTTTATTTAAAATATAGCAAAATTGTAAAATGTTCTATATAACTTGATAATTCCAAGTGGACTTTAAAAGACATGGGTGTCTTTCTCAGGCTGATTGTACTAGATAGATTTATGTATATAGATGCAAAGTAACTAAATATGAACACCCTCACACACTGTAAGGTCTTCTTCCAATGAATTCTAAGCATTTATTTGCTATCATATTCATATAGTACTAAAAATATGCTACTTTTGACATTATATTACATTTCATTGTGGGCATGACTTAATGCCACTACCAGCTTGAGTCTCCATGACAGTAATGAGAATTCAATCCAAATCTGCCTGATTCCAATACTTATTCAACTATATCATGTTGCCTCATTCTTTTGCATCTCTTATAAATCCATGTCTAGCATAGTAGATAATAAGTATCAAATGACTAAATAAATGCATACATACATAATAAAATAAAAGTTTGTCTCAGCATGCAGCAAATGGGAGGTTTGTATCAATAGGAGAGGAATCACAGTAGACTGGAATGCCTATAGACTTGTAGCCAGATTTCTAAACTTTTAAGGTTACGAATACCAGTCTGGTTATCTATGAGCTAAATAAACACAGAAAATTTACTTATCAGGAGTAACCTCTTAAGATTTTGGTAAGAACCATGGAAAATGTCACATTTTAGGTTGCTATTTTTCTTTGCCCCTTCTTCTGTGTTGATCTTTTTTATTCCTGATAACATTATTTATTATTAAGCAACACCTGTAGTATTATTTATGAGCTCACAGCATGAATTACTGCTGAGCCTAGTAAAGTGCTCATCTCTGTTGGATGTTAACTAGAAACATGTGGCATCACCAGGGTTAAAATGGAATGTGCAAAATGTAAGCACCAAACCCTTCCAGGCCCTTATAATGTTCTTCCTTTGATCAAATTTCTAATGCAGGCATGAAGGCATCAGATTCAGAATTCCATGTAGCACCTATAGAATTCATATCTATACATGATTACTAAGTCCAGAGGATAGAACAAAGAGACATTTATTTCTCTATAAGGAAATCCATTATAGAAAAGAGTAGAGAATAAAAATGAGATTTCTAAACCTTTACAAGTTTATATAGTACCAGGTCTCTGATCTCTGAAGCCCTGGGACCCCTGGGATGAGTCAACAATCATCCTGCAAGCATTATGATTACAGATCAATGGACCCATTTTCCGTGGAACTGAAATATAACCTGGTTCATTGTGGTGCACGATACACGTGTTGGATGGAAAAAAAGAAGGAAGGGAGGAGGGAGTCAGGGAAGGGGAAAGGGAGTAATTGAAGGAGGGAGGAGGATGAAAATGGGAAGAAAGAGGGAAGGAAGGAAATGTACATATATGAATTGGTTGGATCAATCAGCATATTTATAAAGCATGCTTTTTATAAATAGTAATTTGTACATGTAAATTTGTAAATAAAGAAACTTTGATTAATATACAAGATATATGCTCTCCTATAAAGAGTTTAAGAATAAGATACAAATGTAGATAAGATCATGACATAACAAAAAGAAAATCATGAAAGAATTATCACCCCCCCCCCCCATGGTCTACACTCTGTCTTTTAAGCACAATCAAACTCTGTAGTAGGCTCTGTGTTGTTACCAGTCTTTGAGTTTATATGTTACCAATAATATTCACTGGAATTCTGGGCTACAAAGAATAGGTAAAATGTGTGTCCCAGAGTTCCAATTCTTTGAGAAAACATTTACTTTATGATTGGAAAAGCTCTTAGGTTTAGTGAGAAATGAAGCAACCCCATATCTTGGCTCTGAATTATTTGAAAAAAAGAATTGTGCTTACAGTCTCAAAATGGCAGAGCTCTGCTACAGAGTGAAAATAAGGCAAGGAGTGCATTTCTTTTTCCTGTGAAGACAGCAAATATGTAAGCTTCACTGGTTTCTAGTTTTCCTTTTATGAAAATAATCGTTCAATGCTGCTTCAAGTTTATATTATTTAAAAGGTACACTGTATGTGCAAACAGAGAATCTGTGAGGCTTTTCAAAACATGTATGTAAAGCAGAGCTGTTAAGTTTGACAGAGCTTCAGATGCCGAGAGATTGTGTTGAATGCAAAATCAAGTTCTCAATGTGAAAAGTTGAAAGGTAGTTGGATGGGCTTGAATCTTGATAAGGTTCAGCACTGCTTTGTCTCAAGGTGGCAATCAACTCATCTCAGATTCCTCTCAAGGTGTTTTAAGCGATGTCTTGGGACTTTCCCATAAAAAGTTTTTTGGTCCAAAACTTAAATCTGAATGGTAGACTGTTGTGTATTTTTAAATCACAAGTACTATGTTATTATGTAATACATTACAGCGATGAAACAATTCAATATCCAAATTCTAAGAGATGATAAACATGTTAAAATGTTTACTTCTATTTAATACACTGATACTTGTATTCTGATAATACCCATCGGTATGCTTGTTGGTGAAAGCCGAATAGAGAATGTAAAAATACAGCAAACATACACCAGCCACAATTTGAATGGAGTTCAGAGAACAGAGATCTTTATTTTTCTTTCCTCTAACTGCAGAGCCTACCACTGGGCTAGGAAAAAATATTAAACCTTAATTTATATTTGGTTTATAGAGAAAGAAATGAATGAACAAAAGTAAAGAACTGTAATTAATTAAAAGTATATCATGAACATATGAAAAGTCCAGGGAAACTGATTTTTAATTAACATTCAAAGGTAGGTAGTATTCAAAACTGTGTTAAATCTGACTCCAGAGACATGCGGCAAAGGACTGTCCAGCGGCCACATCCCCAAATTCATTCTCTGTCATTCCCAGTCTGATTTCTAAAGATAGAACTACTTGACCAAGGAGTGTAGATTAAATGGTCAATGTTACTTTATATATAAGACTTAAGTTTGCTGTTAGCTAAAATTAGGGTAATAAAATTCTCACATGAAAAGTAGGACTGGCCATGTTGCTCTGTTTAGAGGTGGCTACACTATGCGCCATACTCTGAACTTTCCTTTTCTCCCACCAGATTTATACCATCTTGCCGGGCTCATGAGGACGTGATTTCCTAGCTCACCCAGTATAGGCCCATGTCTCCATCTCTGAAGCCTGGGACTCCTTGAGACAACTGTCATTACCTGAGAATTACAGCTCAGTGAATCTATGTCCCCTTTAAAATGAAACATGATCTGGTTCATTGTGGTGCCCAATAAAAAATGTTGGAAGGAAAGAGAGAAGGAAGGGAAGGAAGGAGAGATGGAAGGAAAGAAGTAAGAAGGGAGAGAAGGATGGGAATGTACTTAATGAACTGGCAGAGTCAATTATTACAAAACAGAATTTTTGTAACTATTGTGTTATAACATGTCTGGTAAGGAATTTAATTTGCTATGTAAGGGAGTGTGCTATCCTATAAAGAGTTTAAGATTAAAATTATGATATCTATATTCCCAGGTCTTCTGTTCCTACCTATGAGACCTTACACAATTTAATGTCTCCGAATGCTGGTATTCTCATAAATTTGATAAATGTAAGCATATCCACTTCAAACACTGTGGAAGGAATCAAGGGAACTCATCTATGTGAGATCAGCTGGCACACCATAGAAACTCATCTTTCCATTTCTCCATAATACTGAGCATCTAAAACTTCTTGTTTTATTTGACATCCATAAAATTCGCATTTATAACTTTATATGTAAGCCAATTTGAATCTCAAGTCTCTGAAGCCCAATTATAGAGGGATGAGAGATGAGTATACTGGCTTGAAATGTAATCAAACCTTTTAAACTACATTATAAATGATAAAACAGCAGCAAAAATACACCCACTCTGACCACAGGCATCCAATTGTCCTTAAAGATAACAAGATTTACCTGGGAAGTCTACCTGGTCCAATAAAGAAATTTTTGTCTGACTAAATGTAAGGAATTACATCCATTAGTAAGTAATCTGTGAAAAGAAAAACAATTTAGTTTGCAATTTCTGATTGTTGGAGCTATGCTAATCTTTCAGGCCTCCAACTCCATCTGCTTTAGAATGCAGTCCTGTTTGCCGCCTGTTTATTTCCCAGTGAATGAAGGGGAAGGATGTTCTTTCCAACGTATGGTTTTCTCAGGCAGTGCTAAAGAACAAATATACTAATTCCTACTGCAGTCTTACACAGCTTCTCGTCAGCTTCCCATGCCAATTTGGGACAGTTATCATTTCTTACAGAGTTGTGTGTGAGTGGTTTTAAGGAATATCCTCTTTATATTCATCACATAGGAATGCTTTTTTAAAAATAAAAGCACAAGGGAATTCCCTGGTGGTCCAGTGGTTAAGACTTGGCACTATCATTGCCAGGGCCCAGGTTCGATCCTGGGTCAGGGAAGATCCCGCAAGCCGTAAAATAAATAGATAAATAAATAAATAAAAACATGAAAAATTATATATAGGAAGGAGAAGAATTTTTTAGCTAAATCTCACTTGGAGTAACTCTACTGTCTATTAGCTCTTGTGAAAGTTTAAAGAAAACAAGCAGAGATACGGTCATAGGTGAAACTCAGACTTAAGAGCTGGAAAACAGAGTTGACAACATAGGACATCAATCAGTCTGAGGACAACCTAACATTTAACAAGTTAGTGATACTGATGTGCACATGAGATTTTCAGTTTCATAACTTAAACAAACCAACAAAAAAATTAGAAAGTCAAGATGACACAACACTATGATCCCTAGCTATGACCTTCTCTCACTGTGTCAAATCTTAGATTTTAATTCTGGCTTCACCATTCTGGCTTGTTCAAGCTGGGAGACCTTAGTCAAGTGACTTCAAGCTTATCTGAAAAATGATAAGGCTAGTATTAATTTATAAGGCTGTTGTAAATATTAAATTAAATAAAACATGTAAAGTATTTAAATAAATGTTTAAATCTTAAAATGGACGGATAAATTACAGTCAAAATGTTTCTTGGTAAATATGGTTAAAGTTATGTGAGATAACCATTACCAAGATGGCAGAGTATCTACTATTCAGACTAGAGAGTTTATGTGGAGAGTTGATATTCCTGGTCCAGGGTATCATCAACCATAACTAGTGTTTGACAGGCTTTTCTAAGTCCTTTTTCTGTTCCAAGGCAGAACAACTAACCCATACTGGTTTCTTCAGACAGGGTGTTATGGATCAAATTGTGTCTTCCCAAAATTTATATGTTGAAGTCTTAACCCTCAGCACCTCAGAATGTAAACTTATTTAGAAATAAGGTCATTGCAGATATAATTAGTAAAGTTGAGGTAATATTGGGGGTAGAGTGGAACCCTGATTCACTATGACTGATTTCTTATAAAAGGGGAAAATGGACACAGACAAGCACACAGGGAGAACACTGTGTGAAGATGAAGGCAGAGATTGTGGTGATGCTTCAGAAGCCAAGGAACACCAAAGACTGCCAGCAAATCACCAGAAACTAGGAGAGAGGAATGGAAAAGATTCTTTTTCGCAGACCTCAGAAGAAACAAACCCTGCCAACACCTTGATTTTGGACTTTAGCTTCCAGAACTGCGAGACAACAAATTTATGTTGTTTAACCAACTCTTTTGTGTTACTTTGTTATGGCAGTCCTAGCAAACTAATACACAGGTTAAGACTTCCACCTTAATTATTCAATACAAACAATTTGTGTTGGCCTAGAATTACTCTACTCTTTAAATAAATGACATATCTCTGCCCTGATTCATTTTTAAAAGCCTTTAGACAGTGTACGTATCCGTCAGATTTTCAGTAGAAAACAGTCAACAGCCTCAGCTGAGAATTTTTAATGAAGGGACTATCTATAGAGGTATAGGTAAGGCTAAAGGAATCCACAAGATGTTGAGACACTGGGGAGGAATCAACAGCAAGAATCTAATACTGTCCCCCTTGACCTGAAGGAAAAAGGGGAAAAAATGTAAATCATTAAGCCTAGTTGAGAGCTGCAGCCATGAAATAAAGGCTACCAGAGGGAAGCCACCCCCTTAGGAGCACAGCACAGTCAGAACCACATTGAAACAGAGATACAGTAGGAAAAAAATACTCTGATCTATAGGAGCCTCTCATTAGGTAATACCAACCAGAAACCAGCAGGCAAAGAAGTCTAGGTGATACAGTCCCTATAGGGTTCAGTCTTCCAGGCACAAAGCAAGACAGAGAAGGGCAGAGAATGGACCTGCAGGCAAAGGAAGACTAATGGGAACCAGAGTCCTTTATGATGCTGTTGGCTATGAATAACAAATTTCCTGACTAAAAGTGGCTTAAGCAAAATGTAATTATTTGTTTCATTAAAAAAAAATATCTGATGATATAAATTTTAGAGTTGGTTCACCAGTTCAATGATGTCAGGACACTAAACTTCTTCAAGAGTCTCCTAATTTTCTTGCATGGTGAAAAAAGATTTCTGCATTTCCAAACATCACATAATTACACAAGTAAGCTCAAAGCCAAGAGAGCTTTCTCTTTTTGTTCTATTTTGCTAATATGGTCATTTTTCCTGGAAGACTTCCTCTTATATCTTATTGGCTAGATCTAGGTCACATGGCCACCACTAATCCAATCAGTGGCAAAGGGAAATGGAATCATCATGATTGTTTTAAATTAATTATTCATCTCATGGGTCAGGTGCCTCTTTCCTTTATGAAGAGGCTGCCTAGATGATAACAGCAAAAGTGAGGCAAGAAAAAGTCTCAACAAGAAAAGGCAACCACCATGTTCCCTTACTTCCAAGTAAGTCCTCAGGATCAGAGTCTCACTGTACCCTTCCAGTACTTGACAACATCTTCCAATTCTCCTTCTCTTCCTACAGTTCTGATGCTGTTTAGGCTCAACTCTAACTTTTATCATAATTGAAAAGTCAACAAAATCCATTCTAGTCCTGTCTTTGTCACCCATGACCTTAGGAATCACGTAGTTTCTCGCTGCCTCTCTCTGTCTGGGTTTGCTAGTTGCTAATTGAGACATGGTGTTACTGAATGCAAGTCCATGTGCCTAACACTCAGTGAGGCCAAACAATACCAAAACTTCAGAGTTAAGTGCAGAGAAAGGCTTATTGCAGGGCCATGCAAGTTGACAGGTGACTCGTGCCTTAAAAATCCCAAACTCCCTGAAATCTTTCAGCAAAGCCCTTTTATAGGAAAGGTGAGGGAGGGGCTTGGTTAGTTTTTACAAACTTCTAGGTGCCAGATCCTTTGTTCTTGAGGTCAGGTCATGGTCAGGTCAGGATGTTCCTGTAAACCTCCACTAAAACAAAATGTTATTCACTGTCCTGACAAGAAAGAACAAGGCCCCAAGACTCAACTTTTGCCCTCCGAGGTCCAGGCCCTGGCTAAGAGGAGGGGGTCCCTGGGTGGGCCGGTTACCCTGCCCCGGAGCATTTGTCCAGCACCCAGTCTGGGTCCTCCCACTAGTGCCCTGGCCTGGATGAGGAGGCAGATCTCAGGGTCCCCAGACCCTGCCCAGCTGTCATCACTGAATGAGCAAGGCGCCCAGGACCCAGCCAGCCCTTAGGCTTTTCATTTAAACTGGAGAGAATCATTTGTATAGGATCAGTAGGAATACATGTTGTAGCCTACACCAGTCAGGTTAATTCCCAGCTCACGACAACTGTTCTTCTTTGAGAATAGTCCCAACCACAGAGGTGGACCAGGAGTAATGATGTGCAATGTCCTTGCCACTTAACCCTGACCTCTGGCCATCTCCTAGGGGTAGACAACTGATCTAAGCTGTACCAGTTTTTGAAAGTTGAATGGAGAGACTGAAGCTGGCTGAAGCTGTTACCTTAATGGCAGTGTCCATATACTCCAGTTGCCGAGGCCTCCGTGGACTCTGACCATGGAGACTGCCACCGCCGTTAGGTCGCGGAGATGGGGACGTGGGGGAGAGGTTTGCCGCTGCTTCAAGGCCTGGGCCCGGCCAGTAGGAGGCCCTGGCGAGGGCTCTGGAGCTTTGCAGGACACAGCCCTCAGCCTGTCCCTGGGCCCCCAAGCTCACCTGCCGGCCCCAAGCCTGGAGGGCCTGGAGGTCCCCGGGGAGAAGGCTGCAATCCACCTGTCATTGCACTCTCTGCCGCCAGGACCACTGCCCACTTGACTGTTGGTGGAGCCAGGCATCTAACCTCAACGTTAACGCTGCACGCCCACCCCGCACCTGTTATGACGGTTTGACTTCAAAATATCATTGTCACTTTTGTCATTGTCATTGTGAAACGCGGACAAAGTTGGAAAATATCAAGTTGAAACTGCTTTTTAAATAAGAACAGAGATTTAGTTAAAAAACTAATATTTCAAAAAAGTCAGTGTCGGTGATAATGTGAAAATAGTGCCAATATAAGAATCAGAAAGCCTGATTCTAAGCTCACTTCCTATTGACTTACAGTGTGAACTTCATTCAGGAAGTCTCGTAAGGTCTCTGGGCCTGTTTTCTTCATCTAGTAGATGAAGGTATTAGGCTAGAATGCTAACAATACAACTAACTCACAGAATATCTGTGAGCAGTCTGTGATGTTGATGACATTCTAGAATTTAAGATCTACAAATAACAGTAACTAACATCTGTTTAAACGTTTCAGCTTACTAAATGCTTTTATAAATGAAGGGAGAGGCAGAATTGTTGACTGTGTTTGCCAGTACCTTCGAAGTTTGAACTTAACACATCTGCTTTGATATTTCCCTGTATTCTATTGAATATTAATATACTAATATTGTGTGCCCCCGTTTCATAAAGTACAAGCTAGCCTAAATGGGTTAGGTTTATTTTCATTTAATGAGCCAATCCCCTGATGCCAGCTGGTTGCCAGCTTGTACAGGTGGAGATCGTGGTGTATACTCGAAGAGCAAGAGAGACTCCTGTCTTCAAAAACCCTTACACAGTTACTATCATTCCCTCACATTTCCTTCAAGCCTGGCAAATTCACAGTGGTCAAATGTAAGCCTCTGATTTAATGACAATGTCACCTTATTATTTTCATATTGGAGGAAAGCTAGCCTTAGAACAGTCTAAATAATTGACTTATATTGGTATATTTTGAATTTTAAAAAGCCTAAGCCAAGTTCAAAATGTTCTCAATTACATGTTCCTAAGGTTTTCTGAGTATATACACCTCCGTTTCTGCAGAGCATGTAATACTTTTAAGCTATTAATTTACCAGACTCCCAAAATAATGCAAGAAAGATATGTCCTTCTTAAAGCAGTCCTTAAGATGATCAAATGTCTTGATCTCCCTGGTAAAATGACAACTGATCTCTTACTTTCACATGAAACATATTAAGTTTAAAGAAGCAAGGTTGTGTCATTGCAGTATTTTCTCATCAGAAATCTACTTCAAAAATAAGGATAAAGACAGCTTTAAACATCATTTGGTATTTACTGTAGACACCTCTGAGGCTCTGTAATTTTCCACAAAAAGCCCAGAAATATATATGCTGCATTATTGGAATATGCAACAGACAGAGTTTTATGAGTCCAGGGATTCATGTGTCTGTGAGACTTTGGAAATATGCATTAAACAGTATAAACAATATAGCTTATGTAATCTTCAACTGATAAACAATTTAAAATACTAAAATGTATACAATATTTTATCACTAAATTCAGACACATTTTAAAGTCTCTATGCATTCAACCTTTGCCATAAATACATCTGATTAATATATGCATCAGTAGAATTTGTGCTTCAGAAATGTTTCTCAAACCTAACTTTCACAAAACCTCCTCCCACCATTACGGTTATTTAGAACAAGGATTATACATTTACCACTATTTGGATTCAATTTACTCACAGAAATCATTCTTTCTAGCCATTTCCCAGTGAACTAAGGGTGGGCCTGTTTTGTGAGAATGTTCTGAATGCTTTGGAGCAGGGCTCAGTCATGCCTATGTCAAGTCAAGCATCATGGCCTGAGGCTGGAGGCCAGATCATAGAATTTTCTGTAGTTGGACTGGTTACTAGTGTTATTGTTGGAAGGTGTAAACAAATTATCTTGGAACTGAGTCTTGAGTCTTATTTTGGAGCCCTTTTCACATTATTGCTAATAGACAGTTATTCTCTCTCCACCTGGAATTGTGTATGTCTTGACACCCCTCCCTGCTCCTCCCTCTGAAAAGTGAGTGAGTATATCACCTCAGGAAAACAATAGCTTCTTGTCTAACTACAGTAGAATCAGAATCCTCTTATTGTGTTTTATCATCAAAGGACTTGAAGAACTAAAAGGAAATCTAAATTGAAACATGGAAAAAGAGATTGTAATGAATGTGGTAGGCCCATTCTTTTCTTGACCCGCAAAACATGACACCACACATTCAGAACTTGTGGGGAGAGCAAGATTAAGTAACTTACCATACTACTTCTCTAATTAGAATGTTCCAAAAAGGAACATGGAAAGGAAGATGTTCTGTAACACACAGTCTGTTACCAGATGTTACCAGAGCCTGCCTCAGTCCAGGGAAGAAGGGACCATCACTTTTCCACTTATCCCAAATATCACCAGTGATCTGAGTACTTCAAGGAGGATTTAATCAGTTCTTCACTCAAGAATGTGATGGTTAGTACACAGAGCAAAGTAGAGCATCTGGGGTTTATAAGGAGAGGGACAGGTACTACTAAAGGGGAGAATCAGAGTGTGTGTCTGGTCCACCAGCTACACTCTGCACAAACTCCGTCACTTATTAATAATAGAGAGAAAGGTAACAGACGGTCCCTACATTCTCAGAATATGTTTTACAAGTTTTGTTTGTTTGTTTGTTTTTTAGTCACCATTCTTTCTCCCCTTATTCTTCAAGTCTTTTCTCTTGAAACATCTCTGCTTTTGGTCTCCCGGAGGAAAATGCAAATGTCAGTGTTTGTTCTTTCAAATGTCTCACAAATTTTACAGACCCATTGCTTGTTCTTGGTGCTTTTCCTCTAGCCAGCACCTTTTGGAACTGCCTAAAAGTGTAGAGTCTGTTCTTGTGATGATTGGCTCATCCTGAATCAACTGAAATAAGCTGCTCCTCAAGCTTGCTGGGGAGAATGGGAAGGAGAACACAGGGCAGGGGAGATGACAAGGGGGTTAACTGTTGGCTTTAGTTTGTTCTTGCATAATTTGTTCTCCACATATATTCTCGATATTAGAGTCATCTCTCCACCAAAAGGATTTGTTTCTTCCAAAGATCTGTATGTGACCACTGTAAATAATTTTCATACTCCATTTATCCAAACAGTTAATTCCTTGCATACTAGTATACCCTCCTAATGATCCAATGAGAACATTTGCACACTCCCTGATCAACATTACATCCTGTCCTTCTTCACCTCTCTCACTAATTCCTGTTGATTTTATTTAACATATATCTCTCAGCTCTATTTTTATCTGTTCTAAAACTGTATCTTCTCCAGGACTATAGAAGTTCCTCATAACTTGTTACCCAGAGTTAGCCAAGCCATGAGGTTAAGTGCACCTGACTTCCAAGTCTGCCCAAGACTTTTGACCCATACTGCAAGAAGTTAGGGTCCAATTACAAAGTTAGAGGGAAGAGTCCACACAAAATCGCCCTACCTGACACTAACCGCAAATTTGGAGGGTGTATTAGTCAGGGTTTTCCAGAGAAGCGGAACCAATGGTACGTATATGTATAGAGAGAGAGAGAGAGAGAGAGAGATTTTAAGGAACTGACTCATGCAATTGCAGAGCTTTGTCCAGTCCAAAATTTGTAGGTAGGCTAGCAGGCTGGAGGGCTAGAGAAAAGTTGCAGGTGGAGGTCCAAAGGCATTCTTTTGGCAGAATTCCTTCTTGCTCAGGGGAGGTCAGTCTTTGTTCTATTAAGATCTTCAACTGATTGGATAAAGTCCACCCACATAATAGAGGTTAATCTTTTTTACTCAAAATCCACTGATTTAAATGTTCATTTCATCTAAAAAACACCTTCACCAAAACATATAGAATAATGTTTAACTAAATATCTGGGCATCCTAGCCCAACCACATTGAAACATGAAATTAACTATCAGAGAGGGTTTCCCAAAACCATCCTCAGGTTTGACAATTTGCTAGAAAAATTCACAGAGCTAATGAAAACCTATCATACTCACGGTTATGTTTATTACAGGGAAAGGAAACAGAAATTCAGCCAAAAGAAGAGACAGGGAAGAATCTCAGAGTCTCCTCAGAATGTGTCACCCTCTCAGTTTTCATGTGTGACAATCTGCACAGAGTACTGACAACCCAGGAAGCTCACCCAAACTTCAGTGTCCAAAGTTTGTATTGGGAATTCATTATGTAGACATGACAGACTGATCAATTGCCCATGTGTTTGAACTCAATCTCACTCCTCTCTGGAGGTCAAGCAATATTATGCGGGCCAAGGAGCCCATCACAGGTCATGCCACTAGCATGAACTATCAGGTATCATCCCTGGGGCCTGCTGTAAGTAACAAAGACACTCCTATCACTCAGGAAATTCCAAGGATTTAGAAGTTACCTGACAGGAGCCAGGAACAAAAGCCAGACCTTTCTTTGGGTGGGGCTAAATTCCTCACTATTAATAATAATTAATTAATAATTCCTCATTATTCATTTTCATCCACACTTGACTCCTTCTTGTCAGTCTGCTCTTTATATATCCCACAGCCACAATGATGTGCCCTTCACAATTTCCTATTGGTCCCACAGCAAAATATTAACAAAACAGGAACAAAAAGTCGTGTTCCTAACTCTTTCCCCAGCCTCATTTTGAGTCATACTCCACTCCAAGTTTCTCTGCTGCAGTCATGCAATCCTTCTTTAATCCCTTTATCATAAGAACTTTGCAAGGGCTGATTCTTCAGCATAAACTGCTTCTTCCCTCTCCTCTTTGCTGTTAACTAGTACTGACACCTCTCATTTCTTAGCCATTACTAAAGCTGTAGTTTTGATTATATAATTAAAATTTTCTTTCCCACAAGATCTTCCTTCACCTGCATCCAGCAGGAATCTTGTTGATGTTTGCTCTTCGGTATATCCCAGCATTAAACACAGTTTATTATATAATAAATGTGAATTAATAAATGTTTACTTTAACTAACCAAGGTCATTATGCTCAAACTGATTCACCCCAATCCTAGGAGTGTGACTTGGTGAATAAACTCATTCTCCCCATCACATGATCAGCACATATTTGTGGAGCAGTTAAGTGCAAAGCTTTGTATAACTGGAATCCATGGTATACAAAACAGTGCCAATGGGGGAAGATATTTAGAACCATCATGTTATGTAGCTGGAAGTAACAAAGAAGTGGGCTCCATTACCAATGTGATTGATATCAATCTTTCCCTATTTCAGGGGAATTGTAACTATAAACAGCCTGACAAGTTCATTCAGATACCTAGAAATGAACTAATATTATTACCTTTAACTCTGGTTTGAGTTTGTTTTCTGTTCAGGATCACAGAATTAGTGAGGCACAAATTGACAACAAACTACCAACAGGAATCCTCATGAGATGTGGGTAATGAGTTGTGTTGATCACAACATTCTCTCATTATTTGTTCACATACACCCTAGTGTGTCATCTCAGAACACACATTCAGAGATGGATAAGCCAGAGCTTGCTTGTGCATTTGCTTCTTTCTTTCCAACACAGATGTTTGGTGGCACTCAGGAGACAGGGCATTGCGCTAATACTGTGCCACGTTTATGTTTGTGTTTATCTTCAAATATATCTAACTGGTTTGAAGCCATGAATTTTTTTAGCCATAATTACAATTACAGCTCTGGGTGACATTGTGGATGGCTTACTATGTTTCTAAAAAGGTAGGAAAGTTTGCTTCTGGGAATTAGTGAGTGAATGTAATGATTCTAGAGGCAACAATATGTATCATAAAGAACCCAAATCAATACTTTTATGGTAGAAGTTGATGTGTTTGCTGCTGCTTTCTTTTCTAAGTTAAAAAAATCAGAATTGGGATAAACAGCTAACATTTGCACAAGAGCTGGAAATTCTAAATACATAGGTTATTTCTAAAGAAAATAGAATATATAGAATTAGAGAAACTATGCAGTGAATTCTTCACTTATAGAAAATAGCTTCGCTTGTCCAGACATTCAAATACCCTGAAATACAACTTCTACTTGAGCGCCCTACTTATCTTTTTTTTTTAATTATATGTTTCAGGTGTACAGCATTATAATCTGACATCTGTGTACACTACAAAATGATCACCCCTATAAGTCTAGTTACCATTCATCACCGTAGAGTAGACTCCCTCCACACATTTCACCTACCCCCAACCCACTTTCCCTCTGGTAACTACTAATTTGTTCTCTGTACCTATGAGTTTTTTTTTTATTATTAGATTCCACATATGAGTGAAATAATATGATATTTGTCTTTGTCTGACTTATTTCACTTAACATAATACCTTCGAGGTTTATCCATGTTGTCACAAATAGCAGGATTTCATTCTGTTTAATGGCTGAGTAGTATTCCATTGTATATATATACCATATTTTCTTTACCCATTCATCCATCAGTGGACCCTTAGGTTGTTTCCATATCTTGGCTATTGTAAATAATGTTGCAATGAACATAGCAGTGCATATATATTTTCAAGTTAGTGCTTTCATATTCTTCATATAAATACCCAGAAATGGAATAGCTGGGTCATATTTTAGTTCTATTCTTTATTTTTTGAGGATCCTCCATACTGTTTTCTGTAGTGGCTGTGAAAAACTTGAGGAAATTGTTGGACTTTACCCTTTTGTTTCTGTCCTGCAGGAAAAGAGGGGAATTGTAAGAGGGGCAAGGCAGGTGCGAGGCCATTAGCGCAAGACCCTAGATATCCCGCTCCACTAGCAGTCAGCCGGGCAATGGTCCTGGCAGCAGAGAGTGCAGTGAGAGGCGGATCACAGCCTTCTCCCCTGGGCGCTCTGGGCCCTCTGGGCCCTCCGGGCCCTCCAGCCTGGGGCCGGTAGGTGAGCTGGGGGGCCCGAGGACAGGCTGAGGGCTGTGTCCTGCAGAGCTCCAGAGCCCTCTCCCTGGCCTCCCACTGGCCAGGCCCAGGCCTTGAAGCAGCAGTGAACCTCTCCCCCCTCCCCTCCTCCACAACCTAATGGCCGTGGTGGCAGTCTTCATGGGTCACGGTCTGCCGGACCCGCCCCCATTTTGCGCAGCCTGAGGAGCCTGAGGGCCAGCTGGGTCCTGGGCGCCCAGCTCCCTGAGTGATGATGGCTGGGCAGGGTCTTCCCTGCTGCCAGCTGAGATCTGCTTCCTCAGCTAGGCCTGGGCACTGGTGGGAGGACCCAGACTGGGTGCTGGACAAATGCTCCCAGGCAGGGTAACCAGCCCATGCAGGGACCCTCTCCTCTTAGCCAGGGCCTGGACCTCAGAGGGTAAAAGTTGAGCCTCGGTACCTTGCCCTTTCTTGTCAGAACAGAGAATAACATTTGTTTTTGTGGAGGTTTGCAGCAACATCATGACTGACCATGACCTGACCTCAAGAATAAAGGATCTGACACCTAGAAGTTTGCAAAAACTAACCATGTCCCTCCCTCACCTTTCCTATAAATGGGCCTTGCTGAAAGCTTTTGGGAAGTTCAGGGTTTTTAAGGCATGAGCCACCTGTCTCCATCCATGGCCCTGTAATAAAACTTTTTCTGCTCCAAACTTCGACGTTTTGGTATTGTTTGGCCTCACTGTGCATCAGGCACATGGATTGCATTCGGTAACAATCTCATTTTGGTTTTGTTTTACATTTCCCTAACAATTAGTGATGTTGAACGTTTTTTTCATGTCCCTGTTGGCTATCAGCTTGTCTTTTTTGGGAAAATGTCTATTCAGATCCTCTGCCCATTTTTAAATCAAACTCCCTACTTTGAGTTTCTGAGTGCCTTATATATATATTTTTTAATTTATTGATTTATTTTTGGCTGTGCTGGATCTTCATTGCTGCACACGGGCTTTCTCTAGTTGCAGCGAGTGGGGGCTACTCTTCGTTGCAGTGCACGGGCTTCTCATTGCAGTGGCTTCTCTTGTTGTGGAGCACGGGCTCTAGGCACACGGGCTTCAGTAGTTGTGGCTCGAAGGCTCTAGAGCACAGGCTCAGTAGTTGTGGCGCACGGGCTTAGTTGCTCCACGGCATGTGGGATCTTCCCAGACCAGGGATCGAACCGGTGTCCCTTGCACTGGCAGGCAGATTCTTAACCACTGCACCACGAGGGAAGTCCCTGAGTGCCTTATATTTGAAACCTCTCTCAAGGAGGAAAGAACACAGAAATAAAATGGATATTGATAAAAATAGTAAAATTTAGGTATGCAAAAATATTGGGGGTAAACTGAGCTTAAGTAGGTATATTTTCAGAATGGCTGAAATTTTTGCCTTTAATACTAAATGGCACTAATCTGTATCACATGCCTATTATGTGCCAGGCACTGACCAGGTGCTTAAGAATTTCCTCTTATCCCCTTATTTTGTGGAAGAAAGAACTAAGCATCAAAAATGTTAAGTTGTCCAAATATCCAAAGTTATGAATAAATGAAAATGCAAAATAACAAAAAGATTCATTCCAGTCTTTTTAAAAAGAAATCTGCCTTAATTATAACCTAGGAAACTGCCCTGCCCCTGTGTAATAGAAATGTATAACCTCAGTGTCCAGCACTGCACCTGCTATATTGTATGCACATAATATTTATTGCATCATTGAAGAACTAAAAGGAAGAAAAAGAAAGAATAAGAGAAAAATATGGAAGAAAGGTTTACGCTTTTGTTGATAACATAGAATCATCATTAAAATCCTTAAAATCATAATCCCCATTATGCTTTTCCCTCCAATTGTCTGTATCTAACTGATATTGTCTTGGAAAATTTTAACCAAACTTCATAGAACTATATCCACGTGAAAAACAAGAGTATTTATACGTAAATGCATGTCATTCAGCATGAACTTTTGTGACATTACTTAGACAGCTCACTGCTGCCTTTTTTTCTTTTAACTTCCTGACTTTGAATTATATTAGAGGAACTGAAGTCCAATGGCTGAGTTTTTTTCTGTGGTTTTCTAGGATTTTTTTTTTCTCCAATTTATATATTAATATCAAAGGTCATTGGCTATCCTATACCCTTCTAAAAAGTGAAGTCATCCAAAGGAGAAAAAGTGTAATATTTGTAGTTGAATGTGAACATAATTTCATTGTTTATTATTTACATTTTTTCTTATGGAGAGAACTGTGGTTCAGTTGTAGAAATGGATCTCTACATTTCTCTGTTTCTCTCTCTCTCTCCATTTTTTTTTGTTTTCATAAAGTCAGGTCAAGTTTGTAATCTAAAGTTAGAGACACAACAATTTCTGAACAGAAAAAAAAAAAAAAAGGCTTCCTCTGGAACTTTATGTCTTTATGTGTCATGGTACACTTGCTAACTCCTTTCTCTCTCCCAGTAAATTTTTCTTGCACTCACCCTGTTCAGAAGGGCTTTGCCAGCTGATTCATGTGTCAGCGTGCACTAAGTTGTAGATTAATGATATCATTTATAATTTAAATTATTTCATGGATGCCTTAACCTTTGCTCAAAGAAGTGGTTAATGTGACATACCCAAGAAGATTGGAGTCTAAGATGAAAAGTCAGAGAGTAGAACAAGGGATTAGAAAGGAGGTAAGTTAGATGAACCCAACACTATTAGAAATGTTATCACTATCTTCCCACCTAAGAAAAGTTGTCCCAGAGAATGATATCTGTCAAAACATCTGAGGCTGGGCACTTGGTTTTCTGATAACCCTAGTCTTTGTGCTTTCCCACTAAAATTTTTAAATCCTCTTTTTTTCATTTCTGGAGCCTGTTATGAATCATTTTACAGATCAAAGCAGAAAGAGAAAACTATCAGCAGTTTGTCAAATATATTAGAAAGTATAGAAATTCTCAAGATATGCATCAGTCTAAAGAGTCTAGGAAATTACTTCTCAAAAGTAACCACTTAAAAGTGAACATTTACCTTCCTAAATCACCAAGAACCAACGTTATTGAATCAGTTGAAGCAGTGCTTCATTTCTTTCCTGTTGATCAGAATTTCATTAAGCTGTTCTTTAATGCTCCATGACTTTGTTTGCTCCGGATTTACATTACTCAACCATATCCCTTAAGCTTAATTAAGTTTGTTTTTTCATGCCTTGAACACTTTTCTCTGTTCTGCAGCAGAAGTAGGTAAAAATCAAGGGACACTCCATCATCTGTGAAGCTGTCAGTCCGTCATAACTTGAATATTGATTTTGGGGAAGGTTGTGACATTCCCTAGGTGAGCTTGTCAAGTTTGTTGACAGAGAGCTCTCTACTTAATTGAATATGATGCCTGTATGGGAAGTGATGAAGTATGTCAGTAATGTATAAGTTTTCTCTCCCACTGGGTGTGCAGTAGAGGGTAAAGATATTCCATCGTGTACTGACCAAACTCCATGTGCCTTGTCTTATTACTTCAGTATTTTTTCTCTTAAAGACCTCAGAGCAATACAATTATTCATCCAAGGGATGATTATGCATTAAAAAAAACTTGAAGCGTGAAATGTCAGATGGGGATAGTCATAAATGTTTTGCCACGTGAGTAATAATTTTAATTTGGTCTCTAAACTTGCAGTGCAGTTTTACCCATCTGTAATATGGGGGTAATGATCATCCTTCCTGTCATTAACTACTTCTCAACAGTGTTGTAAAGAGTAATTTATGTTCTTAAGTGGCTTTTCAAGTAAAAAGTGCAGTGTAAATGTTAGTTTCTAAAGCATAGCCTTTCCTGGCCAGAACTAGCTTTTTCTCTAACATCTAAAATGCTGCATGAGAAGAAATAAAATTGTGCTTGGACAATAGCAAAGACATACTATTTAGTTAGTTTTGAAAGAGAGCTTACGCCTTGAATTTACACAATGTCACATGCCAATTATATCTCAATTAGGAAAAAAAGGAAAATACAATTCTCAATACTTTACCAAAAATAAAAAGGTTAGCTACAACAAGTTAACAAATACATTATCTAAATCATTACTTTGTCATTTATAGGTTTCTGATAGAAAAAGAAAATTTACTGGTTTTCAACCTAACAAATTACATTGTATTGCACTGATAAGTTATACAAATTAGTCTAAAACCATTTCTTCCGATAATGTATACAAAAATATTCTAAGGAAACATTTTGTAAAGTCTGAATTTCTCAAGGTTTCATTTGGCTCAAATATACATTTAAATGATTGGTCACTAAGGCCTCTGGCTATTTCATATCTGGCAGAATTATAAGGTACAGACTCTCATAAATACGAATAAAAAAAGGAGAAGTAATTTCTCTGTGTGCTGGAGCCTCTGATCAAACATTAACATTGTTATACAGCTAAGCAACAGCTGAGGTGCTAAGAACCTACAACATGCAACAGCCTAATCCTCTGCTCCTTCCATGAGTGAAGGAACGTCAGTTACATTTTCTCTCCCTTTGTCAGTTTTGCTTCTGTGAAAATGTCTTCTCAGCCCACTCACTCCTTTTCAGTCTTTTTTCTAGATCCTGCTCCAGCTGAATAAAGTTTAAACCCTTTATCTTGGCATTTAAAGCACATTGTCCACAATACTCTAGAGCTGACTCACCACCTCCACTTACGTGACCCACAGGCATCTGAAACTCAACACCAAAAATAGTGAACATAAGCGCATTCTCCCACCTCCTATATCTGTTCCTACTCTACCCTAGTGAATGACAACACTCTCCAATTTGTTGTCATACCCATATCTTACTGAGAACATATCAAGATGTCCTTGAGACTTCCTAATCATTAATTTATTGAATAGATTTTTATTGAGTGTACACTATATATGCCAAGCAGTATGTGAGGCATTGAGCAGAACACAAACAGGTCCTGATCTCAGGTAGCTTACTGTCTAATAGGAGAGATACATGAAATAAGGATGATGGCTAGTCCCAAGGACATCAGTGGGATTCTGTGACAGAATTTAAGACTGTGTCACCTGGGAACTGATGACCTGGGGAAGTGATGACAGAGCTTAAATCTAAAGACTGAGAAAAGAGTATGAAGGGTAAGAGTGTTCAGTGGGGAAGGGATTTCAAAACAGAGAAAAGATCAAGTGCCCTCTTCCCCACTTCTAATCAGACCCCAAATCATGAAACTCCAGGCTAATTCTCTCTCCTAAATATCAGATTTCACCATTCTCAATTTCCACTAACACTTCTCACTTGCTTCTATTATTTTATCAACACCCTAATGTACAGATGTTATGGACTGTATGACTGTGCCCCCCCAAATTCATATGTTGAAGCCCTACCTACCCGCAGTGCAATAGTATTAGGAGTTGGAGCCTTTGGGAGTTAATTAGGATTAGATGAGATCATGAGGGTGAAGCCCTCATGAATGGAATCACTATCTGTATAAGAGTTACAGGAGAGTTTGCTTCCTATCTCTACTCTGATCCATGGGAGGATACAACAAGAAGAAGTCAACAATCTGCAACCTGGAAGAGGGCTGTCACCAAAATTCAACCAAGCCGGCACCCTGATCTCAGACTTCCAGACTCCAGAACTGTGAGAAATAATATTCTGAGCCACCTGGTCTATGGTACTTTGTTTTAGCAGCCCAGACTCACTAAGACAGCAGGCTACCAACATTTAGGTATTATCAAAATCTCTCTTACCTTTTACAAAACACCTCTAGAATCTCTTCTCAAAATCCAGTCAACTCCTTGTAGACTTAACTTTCTCTTTTCACATTTCCTCTGCAAATTTTCTTGTCTTCTGCCTTAAATTCTCCTTTCTTTTATAGTGGAAGTCTTGATAGCCTCTCGAGCTTCCAAAATCTCCAGGTGTTCTTGCTTTGTTTTGTTTGTTGGTTGGTTTGGTTTGGTTTGGTTTTATTGTCAGGGATGTATAAAATTCCTTGTGGGGATAATGGAGAAGGAAAAGGAAGGATAAATGTCAAATATCTTTTACTTATTTTCTTTCCCCTTTAAAGTGGGGAGGATATAATTATATATTTCATAGTTTTATTTCTTACTGTGGCTCAAATTTAGGCTCCTATCTTTTCCTACATATCATGAGTTGGAAAAATATTCTAATTTAGAATAAGCTTACCAGTTTTATTTTATGACAAATGGTGAAAAGATGTTTTATTACAACAAAATATTTTAACCTTCACTTGAATATATTATTGGTATGGCAGAGAGGAGAGAATCCAGACCACACAAATGAATTACTCTGAGAAAGTTGACAGGGTTTTGCATTGTAACCATGTAATTCTATTCTACCCCAACCTACATTCCCCATTTACTATGTTAATATTCTGATTCCTTTTTTTTTTGAAAAGTCATTTTGTATTTTTGATAGGTCAGTGAAGAATCATGACACGTTAGAAGCAACCTTTATTTCTCCCTAGTGCTTACAAGCATTCCAAATTCACAGGAATCAGCAGCATCCTGAAATTTAGCTAGAAATATGAATAACTAAATAATCAGAATGTATACATTTTATAGCCCATATCGTCTGCATACTGTCATTTAATTTTCCAGTAAATCCAGTGGGATGTTTTAGTATTTATATTTAACAAGATAAAATTAAAATTCAGGGAGAATGATAAATTTATTCTATAACACACATTATCAGGGGAAGAATTAGGATGGGAATTGATATCTGCTCTGATGTTGAGTTGCCTTAGGTTTACTCAACATTGGCTTTGCAACTCATACAGATTAGCAATGAACCAATTTTCTTCACTCTTCCAAGTATCCTACTTACTGACCGTCACCTCCTATCTTTCTGAGTCAACACCTCTAGTAGTCCAATTCCAGCAGTTCCTCCACGAGCATCAGGATCTCTAATCCATTTAACTCTGTTCAATAAACCTTCTTAGTCCCACTTCCCTCCTGTTTTACCAAAAGCCTTCCTTTCGGTTTCAAGGTTCTTAGGATTCACTGGCAAAATAACCACTGTACACTCATTTAAACAAGAGTTTAGAGAGAGTTTATTGAATTAACAAAGATTACAGTACACTAATTAAGAAAAATATAGTATAACTAGCTAAGAAAGAATAGTAAAGACAGGGGTTTATACATCACCGAATTGGGGAAGCACCTACATCCAGATCCAAGCAGCGCTGGGAAGTCCCTTGAACAGCAATCTGGAGTCCCATTTGGGGCTGGAGTCCCAATTGCATCCACCCCACAGGTGAGACGTCAGTTTGCCACTCGAAGGAGCCCAGCTTTTAGCACCAGGCCGCAGGCTAATAACAACCAACGTGCAAGTTTGCAGCTCTGGTTGTTGTCATAAATGCCTTGGTCTTAACTCGTAAGTCTTGGAATGTTCTTGATCCCTGGGGGGCTGGCCAGACCCTCATGGTGCCAGAAGTCCCATGACTTACTCTCTATATTATCTAGTGGTTTACAGTGTGTGCCAGCACCACCCCTGCTGGCCTGGGTGTAGCTCAGCAGTTTGGCATGCAGCCAGCTTTAGCATCATTGTCCGGTCAGAGAGAGGCCTAGTGCCGCCTCTGAAGCCTGAACAAGACTACTTTACTAGCTTCCCCAACACTCCATACCTAGTTAAGTTCCATATTCATCATTATAACCAGTATGTCAGAGACTAGAAGTCTCTAGAAGTCCATCAAAACTTACTCTACCCTTCTGTAGTGATAAATGTGTAGCTGAATGATTTCCCCAGGCATATTTGAAGTAACTGTGGTCGTATGATTAGTTCTGTCCAATAGAATGTGAGTGGATGTGATGTGTGCTACTACCAGAATGATTTTTAAAAATTGGTCTTCCTTTTCTAGATTTTCTAGAAAAATCTTTGAGTTAAGGCCTTAGGGAATAGCAAAGTCACACAAAGGAATGATGGGTCCCTGAATCACCGAATGGGAGAAAGATGCCAACCAACCTGATATGTGGGTGAGAAATAAATTTATTTTGTGTTGAACCACTACATTAAAAATCTATTTTTACAGCAATTTAGACTATCCTAACTAATACACACCTGAATTCCTTGCCCATCTCTCCCTGAGACATACTGATTTGGCTGGTTCAGGCCACCTCTCCACTTACTCATTACTGGAACTGAGAAATTGAGCAGACCTCAAGGGAAAAAAAAAATTAATGAAAGAAAAAACACACGATGTTACCTGGTATCTCTTTACATTTGTGAAATCAAATACCAAATGAGTTCTCAGTTTCAGTGCTAGCCCAAAATGCTACTACATTTTTCTCATCAGTACATTCTCCTACTTATTAAGATGACTATCTCATACTCTCTCTCTTCTCAGCTTCCAAGACCTCTTCCCTTTTTCTAACTTTCACCTGATGATCTTTTAAGTTATTTCACTGAGAAAATGAAGCCATCAGCAAAGAGCGGCCACATACTCCCACTACCAAATCCATCAGCTTACTTGCATCTGTGCCCAGATTTTCTCCCTGCCTTCCTTTCCTATTGAAACTTTTATTCTCCTACCTAAGCAAACTCCCCAACTCAGCCAGACTCTTCTCTGACTCAAGGTCACTCATGGATTATGGATCATACTATTCCCCTTCAACCTGACCTATTAGTGAGTATATATTAAATAAGTATATATATATATATATATATAAAATGAGTATATATATGATATATAAAATATTACTTCTTTATATATAATTAATATATTTAAAATAAGTATATATGATAAGTATTATCTTATATATACTTATTTACTATATATTATACATAATTATTTAATATATACTAATTATATATTGTATGATTGTTTTTAATGTAATAACATATACTTATTAAATATATTTATGAATTATTTCACATCTTAAAAATGAACCAAGGATAAACCTTCTTCTCTTTCACCTACTTCTTTAATCCTCTATTCTTTTTTATACTAAAACTCTTCCTATTCTATTCTTTCCATTCTTTCTTGAACCTACACTAATTAAGATTTTTATCTCCAACTTCTAGAATTGCTGTTTCCAGGGTCACTGATGACATCCCCAATGGCTAAATCCAATGGTCAATTTTTTACCCACTTCTCCCTTAATCTAGCATCAATATTTAATCATTCCAATATTTTTTTAATGCTTTTTTTGCCATCTGAGTCTAATCTTCCATCATGTTTTCTTTATCTCACTGGCTGCTGCTTCTTATTTTCCTTTCCTGTACCCTCATCACTATTCTTATTTTAAATATTAGTTTAGGAATTAATCTTTAGACATCTTCTCTATCTACACTAGATTCTTAGGTGATCTGATTTAGTCCTATGACTAAATCACCAATTCGATACTTAGAAATACTCAAATTTATGTCTCCAAATAAGATCTGTCTCCAGAACTTCTGCTTCCTGTTCAACATTTTCTCTTTAATATATAATATGAATATAAATTTTGTTATATTATAATGATATAAATCTCATTATAAATCTCAAGTTTAGTATATATGCACAATACAATTCAATCTTTGCTACAATCTACCCCTCCTTCAGACTTCCCCTTCCCAGTATATGGCAACTTTTTGTATCATGTTGTAAAATTCTTCTCTTTTTGTCACATCCAA
Source organism: Balaenoptera borealis (assembly GCF_965194805.1). Taxonomy (NCBI): domain Eukaryota; kingdom Metazoa; phylum Chordata; class Mammalia; order Artiodactyla; family Balaenopteridae; genus Balaenoptera; species Balaenoptera borealis. The sequence goes on along the minus strand of NC_138861.1, from coordinate 89,553,274 downwards.
TCTCCATGATACCAGAAAATTTTGTTAGCTTTACCTTAAGATAAATTAAAAACAGAATACTTCTCACCACTACCACTGCTACCACCCAAGACAGCATCATCATTCCCCCAGTGTGTTGCCTCCTTTATACCACAAATAATACTGTCAAAACATAAATCAGATCATGCTCTTTCCTTGCTTAAAACTCTCTAGGGCTTCCCAACTCATAGTAAAAGCTTAATTTCTTAAAAGCTCTGTGTGATCAAGCCCTCATTACCACTATGACTTCGTTGCCTACATCACTCCTCCTCAACAATTTAACTCTAGTCTTTGGTGTTATTGCCATTCCTCCAACATACTTAGGCACATTGCCATGCCTGGGACTTTACGCTCCCTGTGTTTTCCTCCTAGAATGCTTTTCCCAGGATATTTATGTGGCTCGCTCCCCAGTTTCCTACAAGTGTTGATAAAGCGCCAGCTCTCAAAGATACTTCCCGTGACCATTCTATAAAAAGAATCCTCTTCACTTGCTTTCACTTTGTCCTTCTTTGCTTTTCTTTAAATACCACTATTGCCACATAACATTCATTTCTTTCATTTTTATTCTTCCCACACTACTTTATAAGACTCATGTCAGCAAGGATTCTGAAAACTCTCTTCATTCTTGTAATTTTCAACCCTTCGAACAATGTCTTACACAGAGGAGATTTGAAATAAATATCTATCTATCGACTGAATTAACAATCCTCCAAACACTTTATGACCACATTAGAAATAGTATTAATAAACATGAGTGGAGAGTACTGAATTTATCAATGGAGCTTTGTCAAAATTCATCCAAATTGTTATCTTTCTCCAATTACACTTGAATATTATATCAGATCCTTTGAGTGGAGGAAAATTCTGACAAAATTCTCTTGATTATTCTCATTTAAAAATCTCTCCCCCAGATTTTTGACACTCTTGGGCTTCCACTAGCTCCAAAGGGCATAATTGTCTTCATGGAGCTTCACAGCCACCCAAGAACTATTTTTGACGATTAGTAAGACAGGATGAGTTATGAGATCACAGTTAGTGTGACAGTTCAGAGTAAATGCTTGACGCGTTATAACTCATCTGGGAACATATAGCTAAATGATGGATAGACTCCAAATGCCTAAGAAACTACTTCACAGTGAACTACTGAAAACAGAAAGGTCACAACCAACCCTCAGCATCTCTGAAGCTACAATGTAAACCAAGAAGTAAGGTTTGCGAAGGTGGATCTATGTAAGCATACTTACAACAGCAATTATAATTCTACATAAGATACTCAAGTGAACAATAAGTATAACTTCATTATTATCTTTGAATTTAACTTCAATATGAAGCCCCCTTTTACCACTTGGCAGAAATTAATCTCATTCTTTTTTTTTTTTTGATGTTCTGTATCCTCTTCCTTGAAACTGATTCTGAAATCTGGACTCTTTATATAATGGCTAGGTATGGGATGGAGATGGAATTCAAGTTATCAATTGAATTTACTACATTTATTCAATGTAATCTGCCACTGAGGGCATTCACTAAGAGTTAGATCTTCCTGTATGGCCACCTCTCAGTTTTCTGTCAATTGCAGCTTTTTAGGTCTTGCAGTTCTTTAATAAATCTGGTAACCAGGTAACATTTTTCTGCTTTAGTAAAAATTTTAGAGGGTTGTGTACAGTTCGTTTCCACACCCACTTCCCTGCTGTTCTTAAACAAATGGAGTTTATTTGCCAAGTACAGAACACTTTACACTGTGGTTTACTCAGATGCACTGCATTTCACACCATTCTTGCCACTCTTGTGTGCAGGAGACTTGTTTTGCTATTTCTGTACTTTTCTGGGAATTCCTTGAAGCTGTCTAAAATCCTGTCTCCTTAAGTATATTACAAAATCATATATTCTTTGGGACCCCACTCTCTGCTCTTACATCCAAAAATCCTTTAGGATTTACAAAATTCTCCTTGTTTCACCTACAACTCTTTCCCAACTCCCAGACCAAAAACTTTTACAAATCTCAGGGACTGAAAGTCTTGCTTGAAAGTCATCATTTTTACCAGGTTTCCCCCAATATATGTTGTATTTGCCTGGAATCCTTTCTATTTCTCCTCATTCTTTCCACTTTCACCCTTTTCTAAAAAGTTCCATGCTTTTCTTCCTTGAAACAGTAAGTACTATCATAAAATGGTCAAAGAGACAGATTGGAGAAGGTGGCAAATGGTAAAAGAAAATACAAGGAACAAAAGCAAGGAATAGAAATAATGATTTTAAAACTTACAGTAGTCAAAACCATAGAGACAGAAAGTAGAATGGTGGTGGCCAGGGGCTGAGGGGAAAGGGAAATGAGAAGTTAATGTTTAATGGGTACAGCATTTTAGTTTTACAAGATGAAAAAAGTTGTGGAGATGGATGGTGGTGATGGTTGCACAACATTATGGATGTATTTAATACCACTGAACTGTACACTTAAAATGGTTAAGATGTGTGTGTTTGGGTATTTAAATTTGAATAAAAATGTTAGCAAGAGGTGGATCTGAAAAAGGCAAGGATGTCAAAAACACATTAGCTGGAGCAAATGGAACTTAAAACTGTATAATGCAAAATATTTCACTGTGATCCCCAGGTTAACACTCACTGCCCCTTCTACGTAGTCTTGGAGCTTTGTCACTTTACTCCCAGGATCCCTCCCTTCCATAAAACCACGCCTCTGATTTTTAGTCACACTTAGTCTGCCAATGGCATTGAAACCTAAGGAGTTATCCTTCCTTAGAGGTTGGCACAACTTGGGACAGTGTCCAAAAGTAAAGGTAAGAAGTTGTAACCGTGGACATGCCAGAGGTTGGGAAGGTGAGGGAAGCTTGAGGATCTGAGGCTGCCCTCTTTCTCCTTCCCCATGGATGACATTATAGTCCTTAAGCCTGCTTGTTAAGTTAGGTATGGGGACACACTAAGACAGAAGTGCAATAAGAACAATGTTAAGATGGTAAATTTTATATGTATTTTATCATAATAAAAAAATGGGAAAAATGCATTATTTTGTCACATAGAGGAGTGTGCAACATTTGCCAGTGATACGTGGTTTCTTGATACCCCAGACTCTCCCTAAATATTAGTTCCTCATATAATCAGTGCCCTCCTTGCCACCCCACCCCATCCACACACCTAGTTAGGAATCTCCATGGTACTGAACTCTTTTAAAAAAATGCTGAATTCTTTAAAAAAAATGTCATAATAATGTGAAAATGGATATCAATAGCCTACTTTTCCTCAGGAAAGAAATAAACAATTTATATAGTAAGAGGATCATATAGGAAGGATAAAATATTATGCAAGAGTGGTAGACAGGTCTTACGTGGCTGCAGATTATAGTATGCAGGCCTAAACATGAGACTGAATCAGCTATGTGAACACAAAGTGAACGAGCTTATATTAGCCAGTATGAGTAACACCAGCTACTATGACCCAAAATTCTCAAATCTTAAAGATGACACAATGAAAGTCATTTCTCATGTAATCAAAATAAAATGTGGATGTTTCTGATTGGGCAGTTTTCCTGGTGGCTTGTTTCCCAACAGTCACTCAACTTCAGGGATCTGGGATGCTCTCACCTTGGATGCCACGCACCATCCTCAATACACAGGTTACAATGTCACTGCATAGCACAAGGATATTTATTGTCCTTAATCTGCAAGTGGCAACCTTTCTTGCACCCTAATGCCATTGGATTCAATTCCTTATGTGGCTCACCTAGATTAAGGGGCTGAAACATGTAGTCTTTTGTGTTGAAATTCTTTGGTGAAAGCATAGATTTATCACTACCCCATGATTTTTATGACCAACTGTTTGTAGGACAGAAAGGGGAGGGTAGAGACTTTAATAAAAATAAGCTTTCCTAATAGCAGCTGTAACATCAAACTAAAAGCTAGTTTGCCAATGAATGAAGCATTAAAATGTCTGATGGTCAGGCATTTGCCTTGCCTGCCTTTCCCACCCTTCTCTGATAATAACAACGTCTTGGAATATGAGAGTATAATGGACAGCAGTATGTCTATAACTATTAAATGTCAAAAGAATAAAAATCAGATAAAAATGAAAAATTCTGAACGGTAGTCTAGGTTTAAATTCTAAGCCCTCAACAAATTTGACAGGAAGGCCATATATTCAGTTACTCATTAAACCTATTTTCATATGAAAGGATCTCCATGTTTTATGAACTCTCCCACCATACCACCACCACACAACCACAGACACACACACACACACATGCACCCACACACACATACACACATGCAGAAAAAAAGACACTAGAAGAAAGAATTTGAGCTTTGTGGAAAATAGAAAAGGCAGAAGAAATTTTGAAAAGGAAACAGAGAAGAAATAGGAGTTCTGGCTAATCTCTAATATTAGTGAACATCAGGAAAATGTTTAAGCAAAAAAGAAGAGGTGTGGGATTTTTCAATTAACTCTTTGAAATGGAAAAAAAATAGCAATGAATTAAAAAAAAGAGGTGGGTGATTGTTCAGATTTTCACACTAAGATTTAAATTTAGCTTTAAAATTTTTCTGCTCTAACAGTTTTGACATTTAAAAAAATAAAGAACTTTTACAAAGTTAGATATTTCCTGTTGCATTTAAGGCACTCTGTGTTCAGAAAATGTCATAATGTCATTAAGTTGCCTTCACAGACATACGATTTTATCCTCTTACTGCAGGCTCTTAATGCAGTGAGTGCTTCAGGGAGTACAAATTAGAGCCTGGGGACCTGACAAAAAGTTTTCAAATCCTTACGGTTGGGCTTGAATTTTAATATTGTGTCATTAAGAAAATGACTCTCAATTAGTGTGGTATTTACTCTCTCTTATTTTGTTTTTACAAGGCCCATCTTTCAAAAATTCCCATCTGTAAAATATATTCTTTCAGTTATAAAAGTGTTTGAAAATTAATACCTGAAAAATAGCATGTTATCATATTGCTTTCATTATATGACATAACCAAACGTGTTGCTAGGCAACTAGCTATGGCTTTTGGAAAACTGCATACTTTATAATAGATTACTTTAGAGGCACTTTTTCAAAACAAATAGAATAGAGTTATCTAAAAGCATCTTCTGAAATTCTATGTAGAAAATGGTTTTTTTAAAAATCAACATCTCCAAAAGTGAGGAGGAGATGCTCTTGTCATATAGGTATCAAGTTTTCATTTTGCAGAGAGATAGATAAACAGAGAGGGAGAAAGGGGTGGGGGGGGGGCCTAAGTCTGTTTATAAGCATTTAAACTGCTAAGGGAAATGTTAATTATGAATTATACATTATATTCGATTTTTATTCAAATATTTCTTTGGTTAAAAAAAACATTATAATCATTTGAACTAATAAAAAGAATAATTTTAAAGAAATAAATATAAAATAAATTTCTAGAGCCCTGGTTCTATCTACTGATTTCTCAACTGCTCTCATATACAGAAATGCTTATCTGACTTTAAAGAAACTATTTTTGGTGACTAGCACCAGTCAGTAATGATTTTAGTATGGAAAGGATTACTGCCTTGAGTAGAAGTTCAGAATACTTAACATCTAAAATCTATTCCAAACTTAAGTTTTTATGACTCTATAAAGTGTTATATTTTATTCTTTAACAGAATATCTTAAATGATAAAGTGATATATGTTAGCAATAGAAATTCTGGAAATATAGAAGCACATAAAAGAAAAAAGATTTATCACTACTAATATTAAAACCTAAAAAAGAAAACCATTAATATTTTAGCATAAATCTTACTAGATATTTTTCTTCTATATGTATTGTTTTAATTTCAAATATTCATTTTTGTTTTTACTTTCTATTATAAAATTGATATTCTATATATCATATATATTGTATGCATATACTACATACATGTATACAACACAGCTCATATATACATGTTTACAGTTTACCTTTTCCAGTTAATGTTATATAGTGAGCATTTTTTCATACATAGCTGCTTTGAAATACATTATTGCATGAGTGAGTGACACCCACAATATGGCTGTAAAAAAATTTATTTAGTTATTTTACTATAACTGAGATTTTTCACCAATTTTTCACTATTATAAATAATACTGCATTGAATACCCTCATTCATAAATCATGATTCATATCTCTGTTGATTTCCCTAGGGTAGGTGGCTGGAAGTGAATTTACTGAGTCAAAGGGTACACATTACTTTAAGACTGTAGATACATATTTCTTGTTATTTTTCAGTAAGCAAAAAAAAAAGTCTACCTTCTTAAAAAAAAACCACAGCAATAGATAAGAATGGATAATACAACCTAATTGGCATTGGATATTAGTAGCTTAAACATTATGTTAGTTTGAAGGAGCAGTCATTGCCTGTTGTGGTTTTAGTGAAATTGAATATAATTTTTCTTATGTTCCATTTTTATTTCTTTTTTTGTAAATTTGGGTCCTTTGCTCATTTTTCAGTTAAAGTATTCATGCTCTTCTTTTTTAATTTTTTAATATTTTAGTCTACATTTATTGGGGTTACACCTTTCAGAGACCTAGGATTAATTTAGACTCTTTTAAGTGTAATTAGATGGAGTTTCAGGATGTTGAAAAAGATAAGAGTCCAGTCTAAGAGTTTTATATCCCTTACTATGACTGTGTTACTGTCGATTTCCCCTTTTATGGCTGTTAGTATTTGCCTTATGTAATGAGGTGCTCCTATGTTGGGTGCATAAATATTTACAATTGTTATATCTTCTTCTTGGATTGATCCCTTGATCATTATGTAGTGTCCTTCTCTGTCTCTTGTAATAGTCTTTATTTTAAACTCTATTTTGTCTGATGTGAGAATTGCTACTCCAGCTTTCTTTTGATTTCCATTTGCATGGAATATCTTTTTCCATCCCCTCAGTTTCAGTCTGTATGTGTCCCTACGTCTGAAGTGGGTCTCTTGTAGACAGCATATATACAGGTCTTGTTTTTGTATCCATTCAGCCAGTCTATGTCTTTTGGTTGGAGCATTTAATCCATTTACATTTAAGGTAATTATCGATATGTATGTTCCTATTACCATTTTCTTAATTGTTTTGGGTTTATTATTGTAGGTCTTTTTCTTCTCTTGTTTCCCACTTAGAGAAGTTCCTTTAGCATTTGTTGTAAAGCTGGTTTGGTGCTGCTGAATTCTCTTAGCTTTTGCTTGTCTGTGAAACTTTTAATTTCTCCATCAAATCTGAATGTGATCCTTGCTGGGTAATCTTGGTTGTAGGTTTTTCTCCTTAATCACTTTAAATATGTCCTGCCACTCCCTTCTGGCTTACAGAGTTTCTGCTGAAAGTTCAGCTGTTAACCTTATGGGGATTCCCTTATGTGTTATTTGTTGTTTTTCCCTTGCTGCTTTTAATATTTGTTCTTTGTATTTAATTTTTGGTAGTTTGATTAATATATGTCTTGGCGTGTTTCTCCTTGGATTTATCTTGTATGTGACTCTCTGTGCTTCTTGGACTTGATTAACTATTTCCTTTCCCATAATAGAGAAGTTTTCAACTATAATCTCTTCAAATATTTTCTCAGTCCCTTTCTTTTTCTCTTCTTCTTCTGGGACACCTATAATTCTAATGTTGGTATGTTTAATGTTGTCCCAGAGGTCTCTGAGACTGTCCTCAATTCTTTTCATTCTTTTTTCTTTATTCTGCTCTGCAGTAGTTATTTCCACTATTTTATCTTCCAGGTCACTTATTCGTTCTTCTGCCTCAGTTATTCTGCTATTGATCCATTCTAGAGAATTTTTAATTTCATGTATTATGTTGTTCATCACTGTTTGTTTGCTCTTTAGTTCTTCTAGGTCATTGTTAAATGTTTCTTGTATTTTCTCCATTCTATTTCCAAGATATTGGATCAACTTTACTATCCTTATTTTGAATTCTTTTTCAGGTAGACTGCCTATTTCCTCTTCATTTTTTAGGTCTGGTGGGTTTTTGCCTTGCTCCTTCATCTGCTGTGTGTTTCTCTGTCTTCTCATTTTGTTTAACTTACTGTGTTTGGGGTCTCCTTTTTGCAGGCTGCAGGTTCGTAGTTTTTGTTGTTTTTGGTGTCTGTCCCCAGTGGCTAAGCTTGGTTCAGTGGGTTGTGTAGGCTTCCTGGTGGAGGGGACTGGTGCCTGTGTTCTGGTGGATGAGGCTGGATCTTGTCTTTCTGGTGGGCAGCTCCACATCTGGTGGTGTGTTTTGGAGTGTCTGTGGCCTTATTATGATTTTAGGCAGCCTCTGTGCTAATGGATGGGGCTGTGCTACTGTCTTGCTAGTTGTTTGGCATGGGGCATCCTGCACTGTAGCTTGCTGGTTGTTGAAAGGAGCTGGGTTTTGGCATGGAGTTGGAGATCTCTGGGAGATTTCTGCTATTTGATATTACATGGAGCTGGGAGGTCTCTTGTGGACCAGTGTCCTGAACTTGGCTCTCCCACCTCAGTGGCGCAGCCCTGATGCCTGACTGGAGCACCAAGAGCCTGTCCTCCACATGGCTCAGAATAAAAGGGAGAAAAAAAGAAAGAAAGAAGAAGATGAAATAAAATAAAATAAAGTAAAATAAAATAGTTAAAATGTAAAGTAAAATAATTAAAATAAAAAATAATTATTAAGAAAAAAAAATTTTTTTAAGTAAAAAAAAAAACTGACAGCACCCTAGGTCAAATGGTAAAAGCAAAGCTATACAGACAAAATCACACACAGAAGCATACACTTACACACTCACAAAAAGAGAAAAAGGGAAAAAATACATATATATCATTGCTCCCAAAGTCCACCTCCTCAATTTGGGATGATTCATTGCCTATTCAGGTATTCTACAAATGCAGGTACATCAAATTAATTGAGGAGATTTAATCTGCTGCTCCTGAGGCTGCTGGGAGACATTTCCCTTTCTCTTCTTTGTTCGCACAGCTCCCGGGGTTCAGCTTTGGATTTGGACCCGCCTCTGCATGTAGGTCGCCTGAGGGCGTCTGTTCTTTGCTCAGACAGGATGGGGTTAAAGGAGCAGATGATTCGGGGGCTCTGGCTCACTCCGGCCGGGGGGGAGGGAAGGGTACGGAGTGCGGGGTGAGCCTGCGGCGGCAGAGGCTGGCGTGACGTTGCACCAGCCTGAGGTGCGCCTGCGTGTTCTCCCGGGGAAGTGGTCCGTGGATCACGGGAGCCTGGCAGTGGCAGGCTGCACAGGCTACCAGGAGGGGAGGTGTGGATAGTGACTTGTGCTTGCACACAGGCTTCTTGGTGGCTGCAGCAGCAGCCTTAGCGTCTCATGCCCGTCTCTCGGGTCCGCGCTGATAGCCGCGGCTCACACCCGTTTCTGGAGCTCCTTTAAGCAGCACTCTTAATCCCCTGTCCTCGCGCACCAGGAAACAAAGAGGCAAGAAAAAGTCTCTTGCCTCTTCGGCAGCTGCAGACTTTTTCCCGGACTCCCTCCCGGCTAGCCGTGGCGCACTAATCCCTTCAGGCTGTGTTCACACCGCCAACCCCAGTCCTCTCCCTGCGATCCCTGAGCCTGAGCCTCAGCTCCCAGCCCCGCCCGCCCCGGCGGCTGAGCAGACAAGCCTCTCGGGCTGGTGAGTGCTCGTCGGCACTGATCCTCTGTGCGGGAATCTCTCCGCTTTGCCCTCCGCACCCCTGTGGCTGCGCTCTCCTCCGTGGCTCCAAAGCTCCCCCCTCCGCCACCCGCCGTCTCCGCCCGCGAAGGGCCTTCCTAGTGTGTGGAAACCTTCCTTTCCTCCTTCACGGCTCCCTCCTACTGGTGCAGGTCCCGTCCCTATTCTTTTTTCTCTGTTTTCCCTTTTTTCTTTTGCCCTACCCAGGTACGTGGGGAGTTTCTTGCCTTTTGGGAGGTCTGAGGTCTTCTGCCAGCGTTCAGTAGGTGTTCTGTAGGAGTTTTTCCACATGTAGATGTATTTCTAATGTATTTGTTGGGAGTAAGGTGATCTCCGCGTCTTACTCTTCCACCATCTTGAAGCTCCTCCCCTGGGGTGAGCTTTTTAATGGCTTTGATTCCCAGGTCTCACATTCTGTTTCCGAAGATTGGGGATGAGTCTTGGTGATACATATGCTTAATTACTTGTCCAGATGATTCAGATTGCATTTAGCCTTGGAAAAATGTGCTTCATTGTTTTGAAAAGTTAGTATCAAGTGATTACTTATAAATTACTGACTTCTACTGTTAACTGAAAATTGCCCACTTTTTACTGCTTCTTTCCTGTTGGTTTTATTGAAATCACTTAATTTTGTTACAAATTAATAATCATGTTTTTGCTTCAAAATTCTCACTGTTTTATCATATTAACAGGAGTTGTTTCTATGTTACTTTTTCCTGGTTTCATGGCTTGTCACACTTGCTTTTTTTATACCATGCACTTCCCTTCTAGAAAAATTTATTTTGATGCATGTTACCATTAGCTGGATATATCTTCAAGTAATTTTTTCAGGATGACTGCTTAGGTGGTATAATTTTCATGTCCTTGCATGTCAGAGAATCTCTTTCTCCTCTCCTTCCAAATAAACGATGGCTTCTCAGGGTATAGAATTCTTAGGCCTTAATATTCTTTTCTTTCAAAGCTGCTGATGTTTAGTATTGATTTCTGCCCCTCAGTGATCAGGAGAAAAAAAAATCTAATACCAACCTCATTATATCTTTTGAAAGCAACCCATCTTTTCTGTTGGATATGCAGGGTGTCTATTTTCACTACATTTTCTTGGTACTCTCTGACCTCTTTTGATCTGATGTCTCAAGTCTTTCCTCAGATCAGGAAACTTTTAAAAATGTTTATTTGATGATCATCTGTCCACCACCTTTTTCTGTTCTCTTTTATTCTAATTTCAAATAGCAGTATAGTGGTTCTTCTAATCCTTACCCAATATATTTCAAATCTTAGTATCCAAATGGATACTTTTTCCTGCAAAATCCAATCAAATAATTACCTCTTTTTAAAAATTTTATCATAATTATTTTTACATGAATACATTCTTTTCTGATCTTAGATTTCCTCTTTTTAAATTCCAATACTCTAGATTTTATTATAATTAAAAATTAGATCTTTTATTTGGTTCCTCCTATTCTGTTTTGTGAATCTACTCCATAGCTCCCGAATTTCAATATATTTACACCCAGCTTTTGTGCTACTCAGTCTTTCTAAGGTCACATTATGTATATATATTGTATTCAAGTTTAATTTCTATCCCCTGTTTTTGGATAATGAATTTAACAGATGTGCTGCCCCTTTTATAATTTACAAATTTGTCCTCAATAAAAGTCAAGTGCATACATGTGTGGCTTTTGTCCATGCCAAATCTAAGTGAAGAACTACTGGAAACTGCCACTCTATTTTCATAAAGGAAGCAGGTAAACTACTCTTTTACATGCTCATATTGATCATTTTGATAAACTTTCCAATAAATATAACATTTAGTAAGAATCTTTGAGAAACTTCTTTGAATTTTTGATAGTAAAAGACCAAGGCACTATGGGTAAAATTTGATAGACCGAGATAAACAGCTAGCTACTACAGAATTTGCTATGCTCAGTTACCTGGCACCTAATTCAAATACTTTAAAAAAAAATCAATATACTATAAGTCCCAGCTCTCCTAAATAATGATCTTTAGACTTTGTATAAAGGATGTTGCTTACATATAATTTGTTTGTTTGCCTTTGTAATTGAATAATGATTACTCTTCAAGTAATATTTTCCTCTAAATATTTACTGCTATTAAATTCCTTTTTAAACCAAAGGTCACATTTAGAAGAGCCAAGTAGATCCCTGAATGGAAATCTCCAGGAGTGGTCAACAGTGAGTAGTATATGACTTGCTACGTATAACCAAGTTTTCTAACATTAATTATGCATGCCAGAAACCCAGTGTGTGTTATTAGTCAGGGTTTCCAGAGAAACACAACCAATAGGACATGTACTTATATTAAAAGGTTTTATAAAAATTGGCTCACATGAATTTAGAGTCTGACAAGACCCAAATCTATAATGTGGGCTGGCAACCTGAATACCCAGAAGGACTGATCATGCAAATAAAGATTGAAGGCAGGCTGCTGGAGAATTGCCCCTTGTTCCAGTAGGTCAGTCTTTTTTTTTTTTTTTTTTTTTTTAAAGATAATTACTGTTTATTTATGTATTTTTTTATTTTTGGCTGTGTTGTGTCTTCGTTTCTGCGCGAGGGCTTTCTCTAGTTGTGGCAAGCGGGGGCCACTCTTCATCGCAGTGCGCGGGCCTCTCACTATCGCGGCCTCTCTTGTTGCGGAGCACAGGCTCCAGACGCGCAGGCTCAGTAGTTGTGGCTCACAGGCCTAGTTGCTCCGCGGCACGTGGGATCCTCCCAGACCAGGGCTCGAACCCGCGTCCCCTGCATTAGCAGGCAGACTCTCAACCACTGCGCCACCAGGGAAGCCCTAGGTCAGTCTTTTATCTATTTAGGCTTTCCTTCAGCTGACTGGATGAGGCCCACACCCATCATGGAGGGCAATCTGCTTTACTCAAAATTCACCCATTTAAATGTTAATCACATCTAAAACATAATCCAAGTTCGCACATAAAATGAACCCTCACAGTGTCATAAAGAAAAAAAATCATTAAATGGAGTCCAGAGATCTTAATCAATTTATTTAACCAATTTGAGTTGCCATATACTTCATATACTGCCATATACTTATTTCATCCTCATAACCATTAAGTGGTTATGAGGATGAAATAACACGACACAGTGAAGCACAGAATGCAAGCCAGAAATGGGTAAATAACCAGAGTCAGAAATTTTTCCTGTGACACAAAAAAGAAGAAAAGATACAAGTTGATGTCTGGAGGATATGGCAGAAGAATCAGGAAGGAAAACATAATATTTATTGATTCTCTAGAGTTTCCAATTTACTCTCTCACCTAAATAGTTTTAAATTACTGAGCTGGGCAATTTCTAAATGAGGCAGTTAGTATACCGGTTAAGAACAGTGGTGTTTATGCAGGCAGACCTGGATTGGTGTTCAAGCTCCAGCACTTACTTGTGCCTGGGCTTGTGCAGCCACCTAACCCTCCTGAGCCTCAATTTCCTCATCTGTAAAAGTAATGAGTGCTTGTCCTTCATAGAGTGTCATAAAGATTTATGAGATAACGCATGGAAGCACTTGACAAAATGTGTAGTATATAGGAAGGGTTGAACAAGTGATATCTTTTATTATAACAAATATTAGTAGTTAGGCCCTCCTTGTTATACTAGCTTAAGAAATAACATAAACAATTAATTATTAGCAAAAATATATTGAGAATACATATACATTAAAATACTAGATAAATATGGAAAAAATTATAAGACAGTTACTCTGATATTTTACTCTATAAAGACTTACTTTCCAAAGGAGTTATTTCATATCAATTTTAAAATATGATAAAAAAACATATATGGGATTACCACTGCTATTATGTTTCAGTACCTCATGGGAAATTTTACTTAAATCTGTGCAACCTCTCGATGATTAAGCTCTATTGAATTTAAAGAAAGTTTTTCATCAACTTTGTTTCTGAGGTTTACTAATAAATAGAGAAATAGAACCTAAATCCCAAAATAAGACATTCTCAAGAATAAGATTCCAAAAGGTCATAGAATCAAATTAACATTGTGCTTAGTTTCATTTCCCATCAACAATGAAATTTTGCATATAACATTTTAAATTCTCAATATGTGGTGTTAATATACATGGTGTTTGGAGGAAGGCAAGATTAATTTTACATTAGGTTAATACATTACTGTAAGTCAAATCTGATCACATTAAATTACCAAAGTAACAAAAGAGAGACAGAAATTTCAGCGTGCAAAACTGAGTCTAAATCCACAATTAAAAGGGGAAATGATTAACATGTGTGTCATAAGTAACGTTCATAAACCTTTTCAAAAAGTTTGTGACTGTGCAGAGAAAAAACATAGTGAAAATAGACCTCTTATCTCTAGAAAACACATTTGTTAGGCTTAGAAACAAAATATAAATTATGTATACCATTGCTGCAATGAAAAAATACAATTGTTGCTTGAAAAATTCATTAAATTGTAAATAAACTGTAGTTAACCCGTATGTTGATTATTTATCTCAGGAATTTGAGAGGGATTTGAATGCCTACGTGGTGCATAGAATTAAGGTAGGCAGTGTTTTGACATTTTATCCAAAGTGAAGGTGGAAATCACAGAGAGAGAGAGAGAGAGGGAATAGAACTACTTAAAAGCAGACCCCAAAGCCAGGACTACACAAAAAAGAATCAAGTAGAAATTGGAGTAATGATTTCCATGTATTTTAATCTAATAAATCAGGCCACAAAGTGCCAAATAATCTGATGTGTGGGCTTTAGAGAGTAAACCTTAAAAACCTGTCAATTTGAAAGCTGATTTTAAGAGACTTGAAATTGCATCAAAAATGAAAAGAAGAGGGACTTCCCTGGTGGTGCAGTAGTTAAGAATCTGCCTGCCAATGCAGGAGACAAGGGTTTGAGCCCTGGTCCGGGAAGATCTCACATGCCGCAGAGCAACTAAGCCCATGCACCCATAACTACTTAGCCTGTACTCTAGAGCCCGCGAACCACAACTAGTGAGCCTGCGTGCCACAACTACTGAAGCCCGCATGCCTAGAGTCCATGCTCCACAAGAAGAGAAGCCACTGCAATGAGAAGCCCGCACACAGCAACGAAGATGCAATGCAGCCAAAAATAAATAAATAAATTTTAAAAATAAGTAAATAAATAAAAATGTTTTAAAAAAAGAAAAGAAGAGGTGACAATCATCTGAAATCTTGGGTGTTGATTCCAGTTCATGGCAACCTCCTAGCTGTGTGAAGTAATTGAAAGTGACTGTATATTTTTTCTTTCTTCATTTTCTCTTCAACATATAACAACCTGGTTGCCTTTTTTTTTCCCACTAGCTAAAATCAGTATACTATAGTGATGAACTCCTAATGCTCTGCAAAAATAACCTTATCACACTATGTTAATATCCTTTTTCTCTAAAATGGAAGGAGATTCAATGGCTTTAAAGTGCCAGACTCCTTTGTGATGCAAGCACTGTAGAGAAAGTAGATATCTGTATCAGAGAGTCTAGAGGCTGTAAGGACAGAGAAAAATTAAAAATAAGAGGCTTAATTCTCCTCTTGAAAATAAGAAAAGAGATCCCTCTTCTTTGTTTTTCTTAAGAGTATTTACCTTAGAAAACTTGTGTGTACTTTCTGCTCTCTTTGAAATGTATATAAATCTCTCTGAAGACTAGATAGGCCTTTTGTCAGCTTTTGACTTAGGTCTCTCTGGAGGCCCTGGGACCTATCTCTTTGACTGTAACAATTAGATATAGCACCTCTACATTCCAGTTTCTATGTGAGTGTAGGAGCCTAACTTCTGTGTGTTCCTTGCTCCAAGTTGCAATACTACCTCCTGCCATAAGATATGAGAGTTTGTTTTTTTCTCCAAGTAAAGGCAATTAGCAAACACAGATGATCAATCTCACTTACCAACTACATTTAAGATGTGTTACAAACGGTATTGTGAAGTACTCTTACCTGAGGACCAATTATTGTTTATCTTGAAACATGTATGTAATGGGTTATATCTGCTTGACTATATAAGAGGGTGAGACTTCTTTCTGTCTTTGCAATCTTCGAGTGGATTTCCTGTGATGTGTGTCACATTTTGGTTTAATGCTTATTCAATAATAAAATTGTGTGGAGAGGTTTTCTGGGTTGGGAGTAGGTTTTGTTTCTAATTATATTTTCCCAAAAAGATCATCTCATGATTTTGAGTAGGAGGTGGAGCAAAATATCTAACTGTCCTACATAGATATTTTTGAGAAAAACAAACAACTTTTTATTAATATACACTTAAAGATATTAAGAAGCATTTTTGCCGGCACAAATATCTAATTAATCCAGGACAGAGAATTGTCCATTTTCTCCACCAAGATAGAATATCAACCATCTCTTTTGATGTTTCATTGAAATATTTTCTTTTGGTCCCCTGCTTTAATTTAGAACAACCTTTCTAATTTATTCTTTTTTTTTTCTCTTTATTTTGGCCGTGCCTGGCGGTTTGCAGGATCGTACTTCCCCCATGAGGGATTGAACCTGTGCCCTCGGCAATGAAAGCACAGAGTCCTATCCACTGGACCACCAGGGAATTCCCTCTAATTTATTCTTAAGGAAGATCAAATTCCTGCTCTTTTCTATTCATTAAAAATTATTTTAATTCTATAAAATATAAACAAAAGTTGTTGACCAGCTTCATAATGGAATTCATAATTGCAACAATAAATATGTCCATAACTATAGAGTCAAAATCAACAGTTTGTTGTTAAATTGGAGTCAGGTTTTGATCCTTGGGAAGAAACATGGCCAAACCAAGGTAAGAAACCAAAAAAGCAAGACTCCTAGAAAGGGGTAGAAATAGGCAGCAAGAGAGAAATCTTAAAGAGAAGAAATAGTTATCTTCCCTATAGTACTGAATTTTGAACCATAGAGGATAACTAATATTACCTCCTTATTAATTCCTCATTGGCTAAAGTCTGGAATTGGGACCATTGATCAAGAATTGACTATAGAGACTCATGAACTTAGAATAAAGAGACACCAGGAAAGAGTAAGAAAGAATTACAGTATATTAATGTTCCATTAGGAAACAAGGTCTTTGGGATATTATTTCTGTTGGAAAATATCCACTCAATTTTAACTGTAAACTGGTGTCATTTGGAAGCTGACATTCAGATTTTCTTTATAAAGGTGAATTATGTTTCATTTTGACAGTTATAACATTAATTTTTTCAATGAATGTTTTTCAACTATTGATCAGGTTTCAGTGGAAGTGAAGTCTGGTTCATATATATATGCCCATATTTTTATAGATATTATACTTTCTATTTTGTATTTTCAGTAGTTTGTGGCAATTTATTTTGCAATCTTTGAAGACCTAACAGATTTTGTCCTTTTAAAACTTTTCAATTTCCTATTTTGTCACATCAAATATGTTGGAAATTTTTAATAAAAGATGAGTATTCCATTTTAAATCTTCTGTTTCACTGCAAAGAGATTATGCATACTTTAGAGCAAAGTATCAACTAGCACAATATTTTGGGTGTCCTGACAAGATATCAAGATCGAAGATTTCACAGTGGGGAAAAACACACAATAATCCAGTATTAAGAAATCATGTTTCTTCTCCTGATGTATCCGACTGGGGGCAAGATGTTTGACTCTTTTAGGTTTATTCCCTCTTTGATGAAAAGAATGTATATCAATCCTTGCCTGGTCTGGCCACTGGGTTGTGGTAAAATGCATATGAGTTATTAGTAAATGTATTTAAAAAAAAAAACTAACACAAAGTTATTGCAATTTTTAAAAATCCACTCACCCTAATGCCGCATAATCCAAGAGAAGCTACAGAGAAGACTAGCTCTCAGCAAAATATGTAGTTAGAATTATATATTTTTTAATATTATTTTATTTTTTTTATTATAGCAAGTCCTTACCAGTTATCTATTTTATATATATTAGGGTATATATGTCAATCCCAATCTCCCAATTCATCCCACAGCCACCCCTACTCCCCCACTTCCTCCCTTGGTGTCAATACCTTTGTTCTCTACATCTGTGTCTCTATTACGGCCTTGCAGTCCAGTTCATCTGTGCCATTTTTCTAGATTCCACATATATGCATTAATATACGATATTTGTTTTTCTCTTTCTGACTTACTTCACTCTGTAGGACAGTTTCTAGGTCCATCCACGTCTCTACAAATGACGCAATTTCGTTCCTTTTTATGGCTGAGGAATATGCATTGCATATATGTACCACATCTTCTTTATCCATTCGTCTGTTGATAGGAATTTAGGTTGCTTCCATGACCTGGCTACTGTAAATAGTGCTGCAATGAACATTGGGTTGCATGTGTCTTTTTGAATTATGGTTTTCTCTGAGTTAATGCCCAATAGTGGGATTGCTGGGTCATATGATAATTCTATTTTTAGTTTTTTAAGGAACCTCCATACTGTTCTCCATAGTGGCTGTATCAATTTACATTCACACCAACAGTGCAAGAGGGATCCCTTTTCTCCACACCCTCTGCAGCATTTCTTGTTTGTAGATTTTCTGTTGATGGCCATTGCAGGCTCTTTGGTGGGACTGATAGACTCCACGCAGGCTCATGCCAAGGAGTACTTCCCAGAACTTCTGCTGCCAGTGTTCTTGTCCCCACGGTGAGCAACAGCCACACCCCGCCTCTGCAGGAGACCCTCCAACACTAGCAGGTAGGTGTGGTTCAGTCTCCCCCTGGGGTCACTGCTCCTTCCCCTGGGTCCCAATGCGCACACTACTTTGTGTGTGCCCTCCAAGAGTGGAGTCTCTGTTTCTCCCAGTCCTGTCAAAGTCCTGCAATCAAATCCCACTAGCCTTCAAAGTCTGATTCCCTGAGAATTCTCCCTCCCATTGCCAGACCCCCAGGTTGGGAAGCCTGACATAGGGCTGAGAACCTTCACTTCAGTGGGTGGACTTCTGTGGTAAAATTATTCTCCAGTTTGTGAGTCACCCACCCAGCAGTTATGGGATTTGATTTTATTGTGATTGTGCCCCTCCTACCGTCTCATTGCAGCTTCTCCTTTGTCTTTGGATGTGGAGTATCTTTTTTGGTGAGTCCAGTGTCTTCTTGTCAATGGTTGTTCAGCAGTTAGTTTTGATTCCAGTGCTCTCGCAAGAGGGAGTGAGCGAATGTCCTTCTACTCTGCCATCTTGAACCAATCCAGAATTATACTTCTTCTTGACTCTAAGGGACCCATGGTCATGGCCCGGTGTACCACCAAAGCCTCAGTGCTGGGGCTGTGGTCTAAGTAGACCAAATTTTTCATTGTTCTCTGCCCGTTCACTGCATATCTGTCTTCACCTTGAAGTCTTTCTTACCTCTGGAAAAAGACTCAATCAACAATAGCAAATTCCTCCTTTTATACTCATGGAAGATATCAGTAAATGACCCTAGAACTCATTCTCTCTGAGCTCAGTGTCATAGTTCTTCAAAACAAAACACAACATACAGCCACAACCAACAATCAGAGATTTACACACAAGAGAAAGGCTATTCACCACTTTTGAGCCAGATCTTCAGTTATTTCTATTCTCTCAGTTATGATGTATACATTTTAAGAGCAGTCTTGTGGAAGCAGTGCCTTTGCTGCAGAGATCACTTTCTTAATAATAACTGGGACTTGAACTGGTTAAAATAGATTGTTTACAGCTAGTGTAAAGAACGGGAAGCAAAGTAAGACAAGGAACAGGTAGTATCTGCACATCACAATGGTCTCTTGTTCTGGTCATATGTAGAGGGACCTTATAGGCATAATTTGTCAATAAAAGGGAGCCACAGAGATGAACAAAAAAATGAGATTTACAGGTTCTGATTATGTCTCTTAATTTGAGAGCAGATGGGAGGGGGAATGAGGATGGATGCCCAGGGTGCATAAGCTGATAAATGGCAAAGGAATACATTTTATAGAAGTGAGATTTAATATTTGAGTCAATGACTGAGAAAGAAGGAAGAAGATTATACTGAAGCATGAGGAATACTTGGGAACATTGTGTTCGTATCTTAAGGAGAAATTTTCTCCCTTTTTAGACTGTGTGAGCACTTTATATAGAAATATCTGAGAGAGTCCTATAGCCCAGTAAGAGGGAAGGCAAGGGAAGGAGGTGTTCCATTTACCTACTGCCGCACAGCGACCTATTCCATAATGTAGTGTCTGAAACAAGACCATTTATTATCTCTCATTGCTTTGTAAATCAGGAGTTGGGTAGGGCTTGGCTGGGTGATTCTACAGTTTTGTTTGGCATCCACTAGGACACTCAGTTTCCTGGGTGAGGCTGGCAAGTTAATATTGCTGGGATGGCTGGAAGGTTGAGCTCACCAGGCCTCTCTCTCTCCATGTTATCTTAGAGTTTCCGCACATGGTCTTTCCAAATAGGTGGTTGGACAAATTCCATGATAGCTTTCAGTGTCTTAAGGCCTATGCCCCCAAAATAGGCTGGCGTTATTTCCACCTAATCCTAAAGGTCAAACCCTCACACAGCCTAACCAAATTCAAAAGGAAGAAATAATAGATTCCATCCCTTGCTAGGAGAAATCTCAAAGAATTTGTGGTTATCTTTAACTGTAGGGAGGAGTTTTAATAGTATCTTATCTCATCATTGGGAAATCACAGGCTTCAGAAAAATTACTGTTTTATTGTTGCTTTTGTTCTTTTTAAGAAGCCAGTAGGAAGAATTCCTAATTTAATAATCAGCTTTAAATGGGAAATTTAACTGTTCTTTTTTTCCTTGTTTCAGTCAATCTCTTTCCCACTCACCTTTATTATCCCATAACTTCCCAAACCATGGCCATCTGTTTTAAAAGTACCAGTGACCCAGTACTTTGCTGACTTTTTGGAAAAGATCCATTCTACATAAGAAAGGATTGGCAAAAGAGTTCTCTAGACTAGGAGCAATAAGATATGGTTTCTACTTTTAGCTTTTTTATAAGTGTGAATCAATCTTTTAACCTCTCTGATTCTTGTTTGGATAATAAGCTCTCCCTTTTCTAAAACTCAGAATTGTAGCTAATTAACAAGGTAATGTATATTAAGGTCTTTTGACTTTTATGTATGAAGGAGTATTATGACTGGATTCATTAAAATTCCAATTTCAAACATTGTAAATTAACACATGCAACTTCAAAAGATATGTTAAAATGTCCAAGTGGAAAAGTATATGAGAAAATGTTAACTATGATGTACTCTTGATGCTTTTGTCTTATTGTTTCCAGTTCAAAAAAAATTTTTTTGATTCATGATGTTCCTTAGATTGTCTTATCCTTCTGATTTCCCAGCATCATCTCACCTTTTCCAAGGTTATGCCAAGAGATTTGATTTTATTTTACTTATTTTCTTTTACAAAAAAAATATGTGTGTGTGTATAGCAACTTCATTTTTGGTTTAATAATTAAGTCTTAATTATTTTCTTGCATTAGAGACCATAATTAGTGATCTTTCCTAGTCCTCTTAATGCACATGAAAGATTTTATGTAACAAGAACATTTTCTTTAATTAAATATGGCTGAGAAGAAAATGTCAGAAACTGATGGTCCAAGGCATGGTATCACTTTCAGTGCATTGTAAATACATTTAGTAAAAATTATTATTTGGAAATGTTTTCTAAAATCCTCCTTAAATGTTAGCGAACTACTTTTATATAATGTAATTATTTTCCTTCTTAGACAGATTAGGGTCTCTTTCTGTTCTAAGCAGAAAATACCAAATTCTATAGCCAAAATTTCTCAATTTCTTAGTACTTCACAGCTTCAAAAGATTACATATATCTCTAGTGTCATTCCTCACTGTTACCTAAATCCCAAGGTAGAGAAATATTATCATCATCGTTTAACAGGACATGTAGTAATTGGTTGGCTATGGGACAGTAGAATATATCTAGGACACTCTTCCCTAGATATCAGCATAGCAAACCCCCTAACCCATTTTAAGTTTAACCCAATTTCACTCAATAAGACCACCCAGATCACTCTTTTTAAAATTGCAACATACCATACATATGCACACATTCTTGGTCCTTCTTATTCTGCTCTATTTTTTCTTCTTTTCCATGGTACCTAGCAATTTATAACACCCTATATACTTTCTTCCTTATTAGAGTTTACTGTGTTTTGCCTGTTCTTTCTATAATGAAGTGCAATGAATGCAAAAGTTTTGTTTTGTTCACTGTTACACCTTCAGGCACCTAGAACAGTGCCTGGCACTGAATAGGTGCTCAATAAACATTGTTGAATTATTGAAGAAATACTAACTAAGCTTAATAATCATCAGTAGATTATGCACTACAAAAATATAAATATCAAATAGGCAAATTATCAAAAAGACCATTACGAATCTGTCAAATAAACATTTGTTAAGTGGAGCACAGGTGCTGGGTGCAAGCCGTGGTTCCACAACAGACCACAAAAGAAATTAAAGGAGAGAAGTGTATTATTCACTAGTCCTGGAAAAAGTAAATGGCACACCTTGAGGGGCCACATAAGGAAGTCAAGGCAGAGTGCAGACAGAAAGAGAGGTAGAACCTGGGGCATATGGGTTTATTAGGGCCCATGGGTGCAGTGTTTTGGGGATCCTGGGCTAGTGCCAGATTGGTCAATTCAAACTAAAAGATCAGGGTTTTGGTAAGCCTCATGGGAGTCTTGTCTAAGGGGCATATAAAGTATACAGGTACTGGGAGACAAAGGAGGCTGTTGATCACAAGGGCTGTTGGGAAACTCATATCAAGGACTTATATTTGCTTGTGTCTCTGTGGGTTGTTAACCAAGGTATTTACTCGCATGAAGAGCTAGTATCAGTTTAAGGTTCACTCAGGCCGCTTGGCAAAACCAAATGGATCCAAAGGGAGCAATATCATAGAATAGCTTAGCTAAAGTTCATCAAGCATATTTTCTTTTTTTATTTGTTTTGCTCTTTAATGATTATTTTCAAGGCTTCTTGAAGAAACTGTTCATTGCAGGTTTGGCAAAGACAATGTACAAGATGACTTGGGATATCTTTTATCTGAAAGCAAGGAATCAATAAAATACAAATTGGATTATATCTAAATGATATGCAATCCAGTTTCCTGTGGCTTCCATGATTCTAGGATGGACTAATTTGAGGATTCAAGAAAAATACTGTCTTTGACTTCTAGTCTTCACTCTGACTTGGAAAGAACTTGGAAGTCATCCTTCAATTCTTATAAGAAAAAGCTACACAAACTGAAAATCAATGACTTTTCTTGAACCTCTCAGAGAACTGAGGTTTCAGAACAAACTACAACCCTGAAATCTGTAGAGACAGATGAATTGGACAGTCACAGCTAAGATCTTCTTACCTGTACAAAAGCTTCTGGAACATGGACTGGTAGGAAGAATTAAATGGTAATTTTGACAAATTGTTGGAAGCTGAGTGTGGACTAGTGTGAGAGTTAAAAGTTCTTGGGAGCCACAGTCTTAGGAAGGACTCCACACTTTTATGGACATTAACTTTGGGAAACCCAACAGGTTCTTAGGGTGAAGAACTAAGAAATGTCCCCTTCCTGGTTCTGGAAGGGGAGGGGAAGAGGGATCATTGTGAAATATGCGTAGCGCCTTCTCCATAACAAGGACTGACCTTTTAGGGAAAAAGACTTTACCAGAATTTCATCCTAGTAGAGGAAGGGCATTCCCCCCACTCCAGTCTCTTTTAGCCTTCCTTTCTCATATCAGCAGGGAAAATCTCAATAAATAGAGATCAAGTCTCTAAGGAAATTGAGAATAAGAGTTGATCCAGGGGAAAGAGTAAAGAAGAGGAGAGAAAATAAGCTACTGGAGAAACACTTATAAAGATCACAACCCAGAGACACATATCCTCAAAAAGACATGTGTCTATAATCATAAGACTATAGAATTCTTCCCCTTAACATCTCACTCATGCACCAACAGAGTTCCAGTATAATTGCAGTGGATTATAGCTGGAAGAGCTGCAAGACACAAACCATCTCTCAGGAGGACTACGTAGGGAAGCCCAACATTAAGAGGAACAGCATATACTATGACACTAGGGGATTTGAAACCTCTGGCACCTATATGACAGAAAACTTTAAACCTAGCCTAGTTCTTAACTAAGTTAACATAAATCCTCACACTAAAGGCCGATATATCAATACCTCAGTTCCTATTACATGATATAACATGTCCAAGTTTCAACAAAAATTATAAGGCACAACAAAAGGCAAGTAAAAATATAGTTTGAATAGACAAAGCAAGCGTTAGAACCAGACTCAGATATGACACACATGTTGGAACTATGAGACAGGGAATTTAATATAACTATGATTGATATGTTATGGGTTAATGGAAAAAGTAGACAACATGCAAGAACAGAAAGGTAATCTAATTATAGAGATAGCAAATCTAAAAAGAATCATAAGGAAATGCTAGAAATTTTAAAAATTGTGACAAAAATGAAGAGTATTTTGATAGGCTTATCAGTAGACTGGACATGTCCAAGGAAAGATTCAGTGAGCTTAAAGATACATCAATATAAACTTCCCAAACAGAAATGCAAAAAGGAAAAAAAAAAGAAAAATAAACAAAAAACCCTGGAACATCAAGAACTTTGGGGCAATTTCATAAGGTGCAATGTACTCATAACTGGAATCTCAGAGGAGAATAAAAACAGAGAGAATATAGAAGAAATGTTTTAAGTGGTAATGGTTAAGAACTTTTCAAAATTAATAACAGGCACCAAATCATGGATCCAAGAAGCTCAGGAAACACCAAGCAAGGTAAATACCAACAAAACACACCTAAGTATATCCTATTCAATCTGTAGACAAACAAAGACAAAGAGAGAATATTGAAAAAACCCAGGTAGAGGGTAACATCTTATCTATAGAGGAAATTATGCAAGCAAGAAGAAAGTTGAATGAAATACTTAAAGTGCTGAAGGAAAACACACACACACACACACCAACCTAGAATTCTGTATCTAGCAAAATTATCTTCAAAGGTGAAGGAGAAATAAAAATTTGTTCCAACAAAAACTGAGGGAATTTATTACCATCAAACTTACCCTGCAAGAAACGTTATAATACGGAACTGAAAAAAATAAAACACGTTAAACATGTAAAGTCCATGAATTCAACACGCTACCTTCCTCTAAACACAAACACACACACACACACACACACACACACACACACACACACAACACATGGGTCTCCATTGAAAGTTACCAAGATATAAACTTATTTTGAAAGTTCAGTAATAAAGTGAATGAATCAATCATTTTTACTGCCTTCCCTGAATAAATTGTATTTCAAGGTAAGAAAATAGTTGATGTGTGAAAATTCTTCTTTAAAGAAGTATTCCAATTAATACATGCAAAGGGCTGATAGAATTGTAAAATTATCATCTCATACCACCTAATGAAATAATGGAGCTTGACAATCATGATCTACTAAAAACACCAAATGAAATTTGACAAAGAATTTATGAAAGAGGATCACTTTGGCATTATCTCAACCCACTAATGAGCTTAAGCATCACTAAAAATGAGACAACCATAAATCATGTAATTCCTGATATAATGTTCTATAAAACATTCTTACCCTTCCCACAAATTGAATCTAAATCTAATTAAACCTTTAGATCTAACTACCAGAATGCAGGATACATGGGTTATAGTAGGATAAGAAAAATGACGTCACTGGAAGCAATAAGCCAAATTTAAGACAAGCTACAAGGAAAAGCAACCTGATTTCTCCAACAAATCAATGACAGGGAAAAACAGGAATTAAAAAAAGCAATATGTGGACCTTATTTGGATCCTGATTTTAGCAAATGAACTCTAAAGGATATCTTTAAGACAATTAGATTCAAGTGGATGGTTATTAATGAAATTTAAAAATTAGTTTTAACTTTGGGTGATACTGCAATGTGGTCTTTTTTTCAAAGGTTCTTATCAGTTAGATGCATATGCTGATGAACTTATGGGAGAAATGATACGTGAGGTTTTCTTTAAAATGCTTTAACTTAAAAAAAGAAAGAAAATGCAGGGAGGGGGCTGGTCAATGAAACTTATATGTGAAACTCACACAAAGAAAAGGTTTCATGCTCCATTCGTGCCTTTCTTGAAGAAAAGTTCTCCCTTTTTTTTGTTTTGGCCACTCAGCATGTGGGATCTTAATTCCCTGACCAGGGATGGAACCCCCTCAGCCTGCACTGGAAGCGTGGAGTCTAAACCACTGGACCACCAGGGAAGTGCCAAAAAATTCTCACTTAATGATAGATCACTGACTGAAGGATGTGCTACCTCCTCTGAGTGTCACACAAAGTGCTAAGAACCACCTGAAATATAACTGAAGAAAATGTCTCAGGGACCTCTAACACTCAGGGGAAGACAAGAGAAGGTATATGACAATTGATTCAAAGAGATAATTGTAATCAGAAATTGTAAAAGAATGTTCTTTTTGATTTAAAATTTTATTTTAAAAATAACATCACTTTCTTTAACATTCACCAGGAGAAACACATTTTAATGAATCAGAGTAAATAAATAAATAAACAAATAAAATTCTGAAGGTGACTATGAGTTTCTCTGTTCAGGAAATGAAGAAACTCAAGACACATCCAGTTCCTTGGATTCTGGGTCTTCCCAAAGTGTTCAGAGGATGAAGCTGGAACGTCCTGTGATAACTTTAAGCACAAGTCTTGAAGATGTGGCCCCAAGGAAAGAGAAATAAGGAAAGTTAAAAAACAACTGCCCTGATAAAAGTCCTGGAACTCATATTATACAATGCCAGGTGAAATTTTTTTTTTTAAACTGTCTTTTTGTATGTTTTCTAATTTATAGTGAGTAAAGCAGACACCCTAATACAACTAGAATATGAGGTTATAAAGTAAAAAACTAGATATAGATATATATGTAAATGTAGATATAGATATAGACACAGATATAGATATTGCTAATCCCTTATGTAAAAAAAATATGGCTTTCTAAAATAAATGACATAATTACTGGGTAATTTAATTTTTTACGTTGCTTTTTCCTTTGGTGTTAACTGCTAGATAAAACTGTGCCCAATACAGACATTCCTCTTAGATTATTTTTAATTGAGACAAGTCTCGACATGTTTATAGGTTTAAGAGTGGGTAGAATAATCAGTCTATTTCTCAGTGCCTACTTGTGTAGCTTAAAATGCTCACTCAACAAAAGTATAAACGACTGTTGCAATAAAATTTAAGTAACATTTTAATTGGGCCTCTCAAGGAAAGGCAAAAAAAAGAAAAGAATTGTTAATGTTTTCCTGTGGTGTTCCTCACACCCTCACCCTCATCCTCCCTTATTAAGAGCTGATAAATATTAAGAGCTGATTTCATCCTGATGAAATCTCCTTGCAATTCTTAGGGTTAGGAGGAGAATGGCATCACAGAAGAGAAAATTTCATCTCAGGGATTCGAAACAGAACAGAAAGACTTTTCTTCTTACACCCATAATATTTTTATCCCAGACTAAAAACATTAGATGTTATTTATTTAATAATTCATATTCTGCTTCATTCCACAAACTGTTCGAGGCAGTGCATTAGATATATCCTCTTTGAAAAAGTTCTGGAAAAAAAATTCCATTTTTGAAGAGCAGAGAGTTTAAAGATAGAGGGAACTTTCACAAGGTCAAAAACAAAATCAGAGATGGGCCGAGTAATATTCGGCGATTTTCAGTGTTTTTATTCTTTGTTTCTATTTCTGAATTTTTTATTGGAACGGCCAAAAGTGATTCATTGTTTCTTTCACCCTCTTTGAAAATATTTTTTGAGCTAGAATTTGAGCCCTGATTTCTTACACATCACTTCATATTTCATATTTTAAAGTGCCTGAAGCAATATATATTAATTGAAAAAGTTATAAATCATGTTCTTCAAATGTCATTTTTAGAAGGAAAATAATTGAATGATAGTTTGAGGATCTTATTAAATGAAAACTAAGATTACATCCTCAGTTTTAAAAAAAGAGAACAATTTACAGTATAAGTAAGTACACAAAAAGTACTTTAAATACTATTTGTTTCATATAAATAAGTACATACACAAATGTACCTTCATTTATACCTCCTTTCTTTCATCTTTTCCTTTCCTTCTATTAGGCATTTATCTTTGTCAACACATTTTAAATGGGTTGAACAGCATTGCACAGAAATGAACATAATGGAAACAGCAGTATAGGCAATATCCATACAGTCCATTCCAAATCATCTACTCACTGGAGCCCTGTTTGCTGTTCCCACCCAGCCATTCACACCCAAGTCCCTTGTTACCAACCTCCTCAAATGCTCACAGGCAGACGAATCTTCAGTTCATGCTTTCTATTCTGGTTTTCCATTTTCCCCATTTTGGGCCTCTTTAAATCTCCCTTATTTTTTAGTTCCTCAGCTCTGCACTTTATTAAATGGTTTTGTTACATTTTAACCAGCACATCATGTTTGTTATATCTTATACAGTATGTCAACAAATTCTGTATTTTGAAGTGTTTCTGGTTTCCTAGGCGAGCACTGTTTTCATAACTCCTTAATGACACCCGATGAAGAAAAGCTTAGATGTAATTCTTCCCACATGAATGTTATTGCCTACTATCAATCTACAGATGATAAATCTATAGTCTCTATATTATAGCCTATATAGTTATATATCTATAAAAATAAAGATTGACCTGAAATCTGGGTTCATTTCAAATAATACCTCAAGAAGTGGTTGCCATTCATAGTAGAAAAATTAAAGGGGGACAACAAACATTAGATAATAGGTTAATCTCTCTTAAAGTGTAGTTAATCTACTCTTAAAGTGTAGGTAAGATGGTGTTCCTACACCCTAGAAATTAAATATGGCAATTGCCAAGGGGAAAAAAATAAGAGACACTGGCATGACCTGGCTCTTTGTAGAGGTTCCATGTGTAATAAGGTGGAGACAATAAGTTTGGGAGTGCAAACTTCTTGCTTGTAAATTTAATTTTTTATTTTCTTATTATTTCAGTATTTAATATCTTCATATTATTATGTGCTATTTAGTTAAACTTGTTTGGAACGGCCAACATCTTTTGGCTTTGTTGAAAGCCATGAGGAAAAAAAAAAAATCCTGTTGTTTAAGGTGAAGCAATTCTGGAAAACTCCAAAAAGGGACTGATGCCCTCTGGTCAGTTGTCCTGATCCAGAGAGTCCCTTCACGTAGTTATCTGTGAAACTCTGGATTTAATGTCACTTAAAGGAAGTGACATTTCCTTACACCCCTCCCCCATCACATTTCTCACAGAAATTTTCCCAAAGTTTTCCCTCTTTCCTTAAGGGTTCTCATCCCCCACCTAATCATCAACACCTGACTGAAAACATTTTGGGAATATTATTTGAACACACTTACTTTTTCTTTTTACCATGGAATTTTAATTTTTTTCTGCATCCTCATCATCATTTCTCTTTGACCCAGCTACTGAGGACGAAGTTGCCATGCCCAGTTCTTCCAGCTATACTCTCAACCACAACTGTTCTATTAATTATATCATGCTACTATCAAGGTTAAAATGCAGTTTGCACCTCATTGTAACAGGCAGTCTATGTGTGTAAGTGTTGGGCGACATAAGATATTAAGTGGCAAGGCCTTATTTTCTTTAGCCCATAGGTCACTATAAGGTTTCACTACTCATAGACCAGGTATAAAAAGCTGTATGTGACAGTCACATGAGACTGAATAGACACAAAGAGGGCTACCATTAAGTGTCACTAGAACTTGGAAACTTGGAAATAAGGTAAAGTTATTAAAGTGGCAACAGTTAGCCACTGAGAAACACTGTCTACAGACAATATCTTAAAAACTAGAATGTCTCTAAGATCCAATACAGGAGGAAAGGATCTGGAAATCTAGTCTATATCTACCTCGTGATATATAAACCCAAATTCTAACATATCCTTTGGTATCCAAGAAATAAATTATTAACATTAGAAGGACAGTCTGTCTGAAGTCGAAAGCAAAGAAAAATTCAAAACAGAACCAAAAAAAGACAATTATCAATGTATTTCCAACTCTGCCTATGTGGAAGGTACTCTCCTGATCCCACTTCTAGGGTCAGCAAGAACTTCCCACATGGAGACTGAAGAGTCATTCACCTGTGATCTGCTCCTTTGCTCTAATTCAGATCCACCTACCAACTTTCAGAGTATAACTTGATTTCTGGCATAGATTTTCCATTAGGTGGATTTGGATTCTGCACTGAAGAGCTAGTGTATGTACCGGGACTTCTTGTCAGCTATTTTTCACAAGAAATGACTCCATCAGCGTGTGGTTTATGCATCAATCTTTCATAAGTTCATTTTAATGGGTCATCTCTAGTTTCTGACTCACCCTGAGTGTAAATGGCTCTGCATCTCTGTGCCAAAAGTTGAGAGGTGGTAACTGCCAAGATATGGCTACGTCAAAAGGGCCTGCCTCGGAGGCTCACAAATCTCCATCTGTGACACCTTATTTCTCTCTAACTTTCCCAGGCAGAGTCACACTTATATACATGAAGATTCACATTGCAACTATGATTCTTCATAGTTAAGTATAGAGAATACAATAAATGATATAAATTAACATCTATTATGAAAAAAGCCACAGCTGTAACTTATAACTTGAGGAATTGAATACATAACAAAAATAGGAGGGAGAAAGCAGAGAAGGAAATCTTCAATGGAACGACATTTCTGAGGAAATAAGTGGAGGCATAACCTGAACATATGTCAACAATTTCAAACATAAAAAAAATATAAAAGTCAAATATGTTAGTGCTACTTGACAATTCTATGCTGAAATGAAGTTTCCTGCTACACAGAAATATTATCACTTCTATTATGCTCACACTTTCATAGAGCTCAGATACGTGATTCAAGGGATAGTCAGAATTCATCAGCAGTGTTTTGACAGCAGGAGATAACAGATATTAGGTGAATATTTCCCTGAAATGAAATATAAGAATGTGTCTAGACATTATTTTTTCAGAGTAGCTCCTAATTTCTTGTGCGATCGAGTTGCCCTTGGCAACTCCAGGAGAGTTAGCTTATCTCCCAGAGTTCAGCATAAAGAATCTAGTCAAGTCTTTGAATGAAATGTGTATTGTCTTGCTGAAAGAGCAGATATCCACATGCTGTTCTAATGCATCAGATCCAGTTGCCAAGGCTAATACACAAAGATGACAGAAAAGGTAGCTGAATATTCTTTTCTAAGTATTTTAAAGATGTGAATTATTACATGAGACTAATTTCTTCTTTTCACATAACTATTTCACATTCCTTTCAGAGTAAGTATGACAACTGATGGTGACAAGAGGACAGGGTACCCCAGGAGTGGAGGAGTGTTGAAATCAACAAAATAAATTTCATTCACAGTAAATTCACTGTCACTATGATTTTCACTGGCTATAAAGCTGAAGACTTCTGATGTCAATTGTCCCACTAAGCCGTGAGTAAACCACTGTGCTCAGTGTTCTTCAGCAAGAAGAAAATCTGTGAGACTCAGAAATCAAGTGGAGAATTTCCAAAGAAAGGTAAATTGTAAACTACTGAAACTCTAAAAAAAAGATATTCAACATTAATTTTAAAAAGACTTCATTAGAAAGGATGTGGAAGAAATGAATGGAAGACTTCATAAACTCAACTGAAAAACAGCCAGAACATGCAGAAGAAAATAGTGCTTTGAGAGAGTGTGACTCACAATATTTGGTCCTTATTGTAATTTTCTTCTAATAATACCAATTCTTTTTAAGCTCATAATAGACAAAAGAAAAGTTTTCCTTGAGATTCTAAAACTGGAATCAGAAAGTTAAAATTTGACTCCCAAATACACCAGCTTAATATCTTTGCATTTTTGTTTAATTTTAGCATCATCATTTGTAAATACATGTGTGCTATAAGAAGTATATATTTTTACACTCTATGCAAATTTTCTATAAGTGAGGTATCCTTGAGTTCCAGTTCTATAGATAAGGTAATAAATTCTTAGTCAAGAGAATGTTGTTCCAAAGCCTGAATGCACATCAGAATCACCTGGGTAACTTTTGAAAAATACAGCTTCTTGGGCCTCACCCCAGACCTACTGAATAACAATTATCTACAGTGAGTGGCCTAGAATTTGTATTTTTCAAATGTTCCTATGGTGAATCTAAAGTAGTTAGCCCTGGTCTTCAGACTGGTGTTTGAGACCCAGTGTTTAAGCCATACTTACAAAAAGAACAAAAACTATTGTTTACGGAGCATCCACTATAAGGTACCAACTAGATGCTTCCAAATGTTATCATAATGTATCTTCTTAATACAAGCACACTGTAGTGGGTTGAATAATGTCCCCTCAATATTCATGTCCTCCCAGAACCTCTGAATGTAACCATTTTAGGAAATAGAGTCTTTGCAGTTGTAATTAAATAAAAATGAGGCCATACTCACTTAGGGTGGGCCCTAAATCCAATCACTGGGTTTGTAAAAGAAGGGAAAAAAACACACAGAGAAACAGACAAATACCTTGTGAAGATGGAGGCAGAGATTGGAGTAATGCAGCTACAAACCAGGGACAGTTAAGAATTGCCCAGAGCCTCCAGGAGCTAGAAGAGGCAAGCAAAGGTTTTTACAGAGTGTATTCAGAGGGAACATGGCCCTGACAAAACTTTGATTTCAGACTTCTATCCTTGAGATCTATGAGAGAATAAATTTCTCTTGTTTTCAGCCAACCCAATTTGTAGTAATTTGTTATGACAGCGCTAGGAAACTAATACAGACACAGAGGCTCAAAGAGAGAGTTTCAGCAGTCTACTGTGTCATTCAGGTAGAAAATGACCAAGCAGAGTTCCAAACGCAGTCCACTGATTCCAAAGCTCATGGACATCTGGGACAACACTGGCAGAAATTGCCATACACCAAGACTGCGGCAGCCTTTGGTCAAAGCAGGGTTCCAGATGACCTCAGCAGAACTACCTGTAGGCCTTGCTGAAAATGCATTTTCCTTGACTCCATCTGGAGTTACTGAATTAAAAATCTTTGCAGGTTGGGTTGAAGAACCTACTGTTAACAAAGAATTCAGAAAATTGTCATTCGTCTTAGAGTTCCATACCATTGACCTAGAGAGTTAAAGATCTCTAACACGACATCCATGTACATTTTCATTCAAACATATTCTGAATGCATGAAACAAATAGATGGTGTGACTGTGATGTCATTGTAGAAATTAACTTGGTGAAGTCAACATGTACTTTATTTCAATCCATTTTTACGTAAATCTGGGATACTAAAGATGACTCACATGACACACTTTCATGTTATTCTCCCATGTGTGAAACACTTTCACATTCACTATACCAGTTGATTCTCACCCAAACCTTGAGGAAGAATGAGTAGGAATTACTATTTTTCCTATTTTATAGGAGAGGAGGCTGAGACCAGACACTTAGAGAAAATCACAATCACTCTCCTGTGGTTCATTGTTAGAGCATGACATTTTTTTCTGTCCTGACATTGCCAAAAAATTAGTGGGGAATTATGATGAAAAGAACATGAGTGGGAGAAGTGTGATCTCAGTCCTTTTGCAGGAGAGCAAAGAGAAGCCTAACAGTAAAAGGATCTATTATTTTTAAAAGCACTGAAAAGGCAAGAGAAAATAAGTGTGTGAGAAGCCAGAGAAAAGAATTCTGTGTTGAAGAGAACCTCAGAGAGCGCTGGGCAACATAGATACTCAGGCTATCAGATGTGAACATTTTTCATCAGAGCATATTCTGGGTAATTCATTCATTTCTAAACCCTCATATTATTTTAAGACCTTGATTATTTTGGAGATTCCAAACCACTATTAACAACATTAACAGGATTGAGAATGATCATTGAACTAGATATTCCCCACCTAGATAACGAAAAAAGTGACTATTTTCTCTGAAGTATTTGCCTATACTCTAAACATGTCTCTTCTCTTACTAATGTATCACTTCTGTTTACTGACTTAGCAGATGCAGTTCAAAATATTTCCATTTTGTTCAAGATGCTTCTTTAGTGGCATGTCTGTGTATGGGTATGTATGTGACTTGTCTTTTTCTTAAGTGCTTCTTAGCTTATTAAAAGTTGCGTGTGTTTGTATGTTTGTGTGTGCATGTGTATATTCAGTTTTCCCATTGCTTTCAGAAAGTGAAAACTAGAAGGAAATATTCAAAGAAAAAAATGCTGCCAGAAACACCTTAAGTGAAAAGAAAAATGGGGGGAGTGGAGGAGAAAAAAAAAACGGTAGATGATGAAACGCAGGAAAGAACAAATAGCTTGCCAAGAATCTGTTTTAATTTGAATTGAACATATATTGGGGTTATTTATTCTTTATGACCCAATGACAACACTTTTTAAATCAAAGGTA
This sequence comes from Balaenoptera borealis, assembly GCF_965194805.1. Taxonomy (NCBI): domain Eukaryota; kingdom Metazoa; phylum Chordata; class Mammalia; order Artiodactyla; family Balaenopteridae; genus Balaenoptera; species Balaenoptera borealis. The sequence continues at coordinate 89,519,299 of NC_138861.1, read as the reverse complement.
ATTTAGAAATGAGGAATGATAAATATTGGATCTTGTTCATCATAAAATTAATAATGGCAAAGATTTTTGGAAAAGGTGATTACAAATTACTTAAGAATCAGTACTGAAAGCAAGTTATGATCCAAAACAGTTATAGATTATGGAATTCAATGTATTAGTTAGTATATTTTATTCAAAATTAAGACTCTCAGCCATGAAGAACTCTGGTTTTATCACAGATCAGATTCTGTGGTCAATTCTTGTCCTCAATATATATAAACTCTGAGCAGCATTTGACAAGGTTGAACCTTCAACTATGCCTCTGGGATACTTCAACCAAACCAGCCACATCTTCCCTTATAGGGTCTATCTTCTTGCTCTCCTTTACTGGTTCTTCCTCTTGAACAATATAATACCACGTAGTCCAGAACTTGATCCCACGCTCATTTTTTCTTCTCTATTTACACTCTCTCCCTGGGGAAGCTCATATGTTTCTATTATTTCCAATACCATCAATACCTTGCTAACCCTGAAATGTATGTCTCTACCAGATGCCTCCTCTGAACTCTATGCTGGTATATCCAGCTGCCAATATGACATTTCTACTTGGCTCTATTCAAATTCACTCTAAATTCCCTCCTGGAAGATTTCTCTGAGAAATGATATCACGTTCTCTACAATTATGCAGAACAAAAACCTGGCAGCATTCTTTTTTGTTTGTTTGCTTGTTTGTATTTTAATTTTTCATGGAGATGTAATCGACATATAACATTCTATTAGTTTCAGGTGCACAGCACAGTGATTCCATATTTGCGCATGTTGTGAACTGATGGCCACTGTCAGTCTAGTTGGCAGGTCACAGGTGCCTCATTGTCTAACCTTCTGGTCCTCAGGTTTTCTCCTCCCATGGAGGCACTAATTATACTCACTTCGCAGGATGGTGGTGATGGTCACATGAAATTCTGGAGCATGGAATTTTTTTGTTGCTTCCTTTTTTAAAAAAAATTTATTGGAGTACAGTTGATTTACAACATTGTGTTAGTTTCAGGTGTAGAGCAAAGTGATTCAGTTACACAAATAAATACATTCATTCTTTTTCAGATTGATTCTTCCCTTTTCATAGTATCCCTAACCTTCCCATGCGTAATGTCTGTCAGTTTTTCCTCTATTATATAACCCTAATCCCATCACTGTTCCCTCTCCTAAAACCCCAATCATCTTTTTCCCCTTGAGAGATTACAATCAACTTATAACTGGTCTAACAGCACTGTAACCGCCCCCGACCACTTCCCAAGCTCCATCCTTCATCTAGAAGTCAGAATGAACCAAATCACATTACACCCATTTTTTTTTAAATTTTTACTTTAAAAAGGTGAACTATTCTTTACTTGCTCTACAAGTTCTTAATAATCTCACTATATCTGCAACCTCATCTGCCTCTGCTCCACCCTTGTTTATAATCACTCAATTCATATTTAAAATTTGTGTTTCCTTAAACTCTGCATGCTTATTTTTATTCCCTAGTGTTTTCATTTTCTGTTCCTTTTTTTTTTTAGACCACTCATGTCACTGAACTCCACAGTCTTTCCCCTTTTTATCACTGATGTCTCAATTCAAATATCTTCCCTTAGAAAATCCTTCCTTAGAAAGATCTTCACCAGTTCTAGATAAAGCAAGTCCCTTTATATTGCTCTCTTACATAATAGACTATTCTATCTTCTACATAGTTATCAATATCTGATACTACCTAACTTATTGTTTACATGTTAGCTTTTTTGTCTTCCTCTGCTAAACCTAAGTTCCTTGAGAACAAGGGCCCTGCCTTCTTCATAGCTACTTCCCAGTATGTAGTACAGTGCTTGGCACATAATAGGTTCTCAACACCTGTTGACTGAGTGATTCTAGAAAAAAAATCACCATATTTAGCAGTGTGGAACTAACACAGCTATATGAACACAAGTACTGTTCATCTTCTTATTGGTATTGAAGTAAATATATAAATCTGTCTAGGGAAAACAATGCCATTTCTAGTGTTTACTTCTATCCCTCCCATCTAGGAATTAGAATTGTTTCCAAATTTATTCAAGTGTTCTTAGTTTTTTTCCATCAATCTTTGTTGGGCTTTTAAGTGTGGAAGTCTGGTACATTCTATGTTGTCTAGTGACTTTACTGTTGAAAATGGAGATTGGTTTTTAACTGCACTATCAATGCAGCTAATAGGAATGTTATTGTTTATCTAGCAATCACCTTGAATTCTATTTCTTCTCATAGAGGAGAAAAAGAATAGAGCTTACCTTATACATAGTACTGATTAGTTCTTTTGGTTTTGTTTGTTTGTTTTGAGAATCAAATGAAACGATGTAGGAAAGCTGTTTTATAAGTCAAAGTGTTATACAAATGACAGTTTTCCATCTGTGAGTGGTGATATTTTTGTCTTCTTAACATTATTTTGACAGTATACATTTCCTATATTATGGTAATTAGTAATAGTGGTAGAGAAGAAAAAAAGTTTCCCGATTACAGACCTGTGCTTATTGAGATCTCTCAGCCTGGAAATCTTTTTCCTTCTATCAAACTTCAGTGGCTTCTCTGTGAAGCTTTCCCTGGTAGGGTCTACTTTTCATTGGACATGTACGTGCTACTCTTCACATTGCCTCTACTACACTTAGATGTATATGAGATATTGTTTGCTTCCATGCCAGCTTATAATTATATAGCCAACACTTGCATAGTACCTACTCTTTGTCATACACATCTACACATTTTACATGATTTATATTAATTCATTTAACCTTCACAAAAACCTGATGAGGTAGATGCTCTCTATTTGTCATTTTGCAAGTGAGGAGACTGAAGCAGAGTGAATGATAACTTGCTCAATGTCACAAGTCTAGTAACTAGAAGAGGAAGAATATGTTTGTTTTTTTACCTTCCCATCTCCTTGATATAACTCAATAGAGTAATGCAACTCCATGAATACAAATCTCAGGCCATATTACCAGAAACCTAATACCCAGAATGGTGGCAGTAATGGTAATCCAGTCTATACAGGTCATTCATTCATTAATTCTTTAAAGAAATGTTTATGAGAACACACCAAGTGTTAGAGATTGCACTTGGTACCCATGATTCGAAGATGAGTTAGAATGAATCATCAACTTCATTAATTTGATCAGGAGGGAAAAGGATAGGGAGAGATACATGGGGTGAAGAAGAATCAGATCACATCTAAAAAATATATTTTTGCCATATTCGAGGACCATATTTTTTTTTAAAGAAATCAACACATTGGTAAATAACAAATGGAGAACAGCCACAATAGAAGAGAATTAAGAACCAACACATCAAAGAAATGGTCAAAACAAGAGGAACCAGTTAGCCTGGAGAAGAGGGAAGTCTGAAGTGTTCTCACATGAAAAGTGGCCACAAATATCTGGATAGCTTTCAAAGGTGGAACTAGTTCCATTGGGAGAAAGACATAGGGTGAAAAATCAGTCTCAGCACAAGGCAAACTTTTTAATAGAGCTACTCCAAAATGTACTAAGCTACTTCATGCATAGTAACTCTCTGTCACTGAAGGCTTAAACCTGAGAATGGGCCATTTACTACTCAGAGAAGTAGTAGAAAGTCTTCTTACATTAGATTAGAAAGCTGGACTCCACTAGACAGCTTGTTACACATCTGAATCAGATTTGATTCTGAATCAAAATCTTCTATGCTGTAAGGAGGATGGAAAACAGGAGATACTGTCAGAAACTGTGGAGGATCTGGGATTTACTATTTCATGGATGCTGGCAGGAAAAAAAAAAAAAAAAGAGACTCTTAGATCAGAGAAAAAGCCTTTATTACTCATAGCAAAAGCAGTAGCCAGAGCTTCATGTTTGTTTGTATCAACTCCTCCATTTTCCCCAAGTCCCATGGGGGCAATGCCAAGGACCCATGATGGATGCTTGATTACAGAGGAGGAACATGGAGCTTGGGGGAAATCATCACTTTTATAGTAAATAAAAGCAAGCCTACTCTTTTCTGGAGGAGGACATTACTGCATCACTCAAGGTTGCCCCCTGCAAACACAACACTGAGAGATGGCCCAGGTAGCCAAGGTTTTGCATTCTTGGAATATCCAGAGAGAATGTGTAGGGTCACTCAGGCCCATGGTAAATTGCCTCTCTCAACATGGGCTGCAAAACCATTGAAAATCTGGATTTCTTGGGCATGCCAAGGTCTCTGATTACCAAAGAAAGCAGATAAGGAGGAAGATATTTCAATGACATAATTCCTATTTAAAATGTTCCCCAAATAGTGAGATATAGATAAAATAACAACAGTTTCTACACCTATTGAATCCAGATGGAAGTTACATATGTCATCAACCTACTTGTTTGTATGCCAAAAGAACTAACCTATTTGGTAGAGGCTTATTTACAAGGTTTCTAATGGCAAGAAGCACCCATTTTTCAAGTTCAGAATTGCCCAAATCAGCTTTTTCCTATGCAGGAATTTTCATTAGATTGGAAAAAAAAAGAAAAAGAAAAAACAGACTCTTACTGCTTTCAAGAAGATAAAAATGTGAGGGTAAACCGTGAGTAGATAAGTCAACAGTGCCACCTAGTGGAATCATACGTTTATCTGACAAAATTATATTTTCTACAACCCTACCCAGTTTTTCCTTGTGTTTTTGCCAGGAAAGATGAGCTCTTTAAAAGCCTAGTTTGAAAAATATGCTTTAAAAAATTAACCTATCCTTTTTTAACTTCTTGAAATTTACTTTTATGCATAAATTGTGTGCAGTGTACAATGGGAACAGTTTCTAAAACAGATCAATTTTAAGAGTTGCTGGTTGTAAGGATAAAATTTAGAAGTGCACAGTTCCTGGAAAATTTTGTGAAGGAAACGAAAGTTAGTGAAAGTAGAATTTAGAGTCAAAATTTTTTCAGTAATATTTTTTAATCTAGGTCACCCTAAAACTGACAAATCATAGTGCCACTGTAAATTACTATAATTATGAGTCACAAATAAATTTTCAGGGTCTTTCTGACTTTTTAAAGTTACACAAGTTGCTTTAGAATAGAAGCTGCAAATAAGATAAAGCATGGGGAAAATGACACTTTTACAAGCTGAAAGAATTGCACATAATTTCATCTTTTTCCCATTAAAGAAAAGGGGAAATATGTAACATTCCAGTCAATAGGCATCTTGTGGAAGACTACTGCAGACATCACAGGACTAAAGACCACTTTTAGAATTAGATTTTCCAGTAGCTTCCAAAGTCTTGTCAGCATCTAGGTCAAATTCCTTAAGAGAAATGGGAAGAGAGAAACAGAAGAATCAGAAAAATTAAAATGAATGTAAAACTATTTCCAGTGATTCTGAAATTCCATTCTTTTTTCCTTCAGGTGATTAAAATCATGAACTTTGAATTTGTATTTGTAGATGGAATCATATGAAATGGTGGGGTTTTTTTTTTCATAAATCAAAAGAGGTGAAATATCCAGTTTCACATGGCTCAACCCCATACATTAATATCCTAACCCCAAGTATACCAATACAACTTTCACTGGGCAAGTTGCTTCACCTCAGTAAGCCTCAGTCTCCTCATCTTTTCAATGGGGATAGTAATACCTATCACAATGGATGGTTATGAGAAATAAATGGAGGAATTATCAGATAGTTAGCGCTTAGCTGTCATCCAACTGATAGTGAGCATGAAAAGAATGATTTCCATAATTAGAAGCTATTTTATAAAATGTGTTTTTGCGTAATATGGAAGAGGAGAACTTATTAGTTCATTGACAACTATTAAAGTATCTGAATGACAAAGCCACTCTCTCTACTTGCCTCATTATCAGCCACTTTCTGTTTCTTAGAGTTTCTTTCTAGTACTTCTTTGTATACACAGCTTCATCATTTAAATAACAGCCCTTTTAACATTTATTTTTCCAGCTAATTAGATGAGACACCATCAATTTCTTTCACAAGAGCCCCCAAAGGCTGAGCTGTCATTGGTAGTTGCTTCTGTTGATCTAAGTCTTCTTGGACTCGGACCTGGACGGGATAACAGATTATGCTTCTTCCAGGTTTCTGCACCACTATGTGCTTTTCCCCTGTCGTCATAGCTTAGAATCTACTCTGTTTGGGAGCCCCAGATAAAGTAATGGGAATATAATTGGGAGGTAACTCGGCTCACTCACTTCTAAAAAGATGTGATAATATTTACCTTACCAAGCCCCGGGAAAATCATGTGCGGTAACATGTGTGAAATGCCCAGCCAAGAAGCTGATATAGAACAGATGTTGATACACGACAGTTCAGAGTATCTCAGACTGCAAGTAATGAAGTCAATATTATTGTTCACGATCAGGTCATCAGAATGGAATGAAATGGATCAGAGTATGTAATACAAAATAAGGACAATTTTTTTTCATGAAACTTCTTTCAGATATACATATACACATGCAAATGTGTTCTTGGATCATGATATAAAATGCATTTGCTACCATGAGTCACAATTTAAAATTTTGAAAGCTCCCTTCTCCTTAATTTATTTCTAACTAATATAACCCATATTAAGAGATTGACTAAGCCCAGACTCATTCTATTTGAGAACTTTACAGAATGGTTCTTATCATTTTCCATTATTATTTCATATGTTACTTTCATTTCTCCCAAAATTCTTTGCAATTGTCTTTATTACACAGAATTTTTCTCCCACATATCTATAGTATAGATATCTATAGTCCCTATAGTCTTGTTTACATATCTATAGCCCCTCTAATTTTTCAAGGGCAATCCTAAGAAATCTTAGGATTTCTTTCCCCTTTTTCAAGGTTAACAAACAGACTGATGAATTTTTTGTGTGTTAATAAGAAAAATATAAGTTGAAGTTCTATAATTCGCCTGAAGTGATGTGATATTGTTTAGATGATTTTAGTAGAGCTTTCAAACATTCCTTCATATTTAAAAACTCCAAAAAAATAGGGAGAAGGAATTGAGCCTGGACTTGAGAAATATGGATTCCTGACATGACTTTGCCATTCCTAAGAATATAACTTTGTGAAAGTCATTTAACCTTTCTTGGCCTAAGCTGCCCCCTCTTTAATGAGGTGGGAAGACTGCATGATTTCTTAAGTCTCTTTCAGATTTAATGTTTCTGATTTTGTTGCTAATCCTACATGGCAGAAGACTAAATATGAGTGACAGTAAGGAAGAGACAGATTTAGGATCGAGACTCAGAGATTATATAGTCATTGTTTTAACTCCCCCAAGATATATTATGGTATAATGTAGATGATAAATTTGGAGAAAAGAACTAAAAGCATTTCAAACTGCTCTGCTTTGGTGAATCAGGGAGTAATTCCAAATGCCAGTTTTAATCAAGTAGGAAACCAGGGAGAAGAAATGACAACTAAGTCTTGCTTGATTTCGAGGTTTTGGTTGCACTAAATGGCTGAAGTGAATCATTTGTGTGATTATTAGTGGTTACAATTTATACAGTAAAGCACTAGAATCATTGTCCTTTACTATTTTCACAGTTTTTTTTTTTTCTCCAAGTTGGTAGGCGGCACATAAAGAAATAGTTTTTCAGAAAATAAAATAATTAATATATTTCTATTTTCAGACTGCCCAGAAAATGGTAGGTACTTAATATATGTTTGGTGAATCTAACTATTAGTTTATAGACATTGGGCACTTTTTGTATAGTTTTCTGTTTTATCCTCAAACAACCCCATAGAGTATGAAACACCATGATTCTCATTTGTAAAGATGAGGAATTGAGGTTCACACATAAATAACTTGAAATTGTGTGTCTCCTACAGAATTGAAAATATTATGAGGTATATGTGGGACAAATGAAAATATACTGATGATGAATAAATGTCAGACAAATTGAGTATGAGTTCCAAAATCAGAAATGAATTGGGGCTTAGGACACATCCTAAGATTACAAACTTCTGTTGAAATTTGACAAATAGTTAAGTTCAGTTTTCTGTGTTTCTTGTTTTGTTTTAGATTTGTTCGTTTACATAGGTATAGGATCTCTGTAGTATTAATGAGGTAAGAGTTATATCATCAATCTTTTAAACATAGAAGATCCTTATTAAGTGGTTAGCATATAAATATAAATGAAATATAAAATAATTATCAGGAATTAGAGAAAATACCTGGGTTTCATATATCCTCTCTCTAAGAGTATGAACAGCAATACTCACATTTTTAGTACATTCATTGAAATCATTATCCTTTCCAGGTTTCTTAAATAAAAGCTGCTTCAGAGATAAAAATAGTACTAGCTAGTGTTGGTCTCCTGAGTGATGTGACAGACCAAACACACACCTGCCCTGTGTGTCTAACGCCGAGATATTCATGGGCTTGTTAGTTTGCTGCCAAGAGAAGGTAACTCTAAACCACCATAGACTAGCCACACGTGGTACAGCCATTTGGAAGACAAACAAAGCACCTCATTTCATTTAAAAGTATCTCCGACACTGCCCTGACCATTTGAAATTACATAATTGAAAACATACTACTACTGACCACAATATCGAGTTTATTTTTTGGGTGAATTGTCTTTATATTGCTTTGGCCACCTCAGTAAATAAAGAGCGACTTCAGTTCATTGTCATCATCAATGGATATTACATTTAACCTTCCAGTTTAGGATCTCTACAAACCATGACTTTGCAAAGCATCAACAGTATATTGATTTCAAATTGAGATGTCATATAAAATACTAGTACTCACAACCAGATGAGGGTTGCAATTATTTCTATGCTATTTCACACCAAATGAGTGATTGACAAGAAGAATGCATGAAGAACTAATATTCTACAAAATTCTTTCTCTAAATCACAAGGTTAAATGAAAACTCTATTTCAAACTTAAAATACTTTAATATAAAGTAAGTCTATTTGCTATGATCAATGGGGTCATGGAATTATTCATGTCAGAAGGAATATTTAGTCTTGATTTATAAATGTTTAGGGAAATGGGAATTCCATCAGGAAATGGGAATTAATTACATCATTTCACATGTTTTTAAGAAGTTACCCTGACTTTTGAATATTTAGATGCTGGTTCTGGCAATAATATAGGCTTTACATTCACCGAAGTGGAAATAAGTCTCCTGGAAGAGAGGCAAAGGATTACTAGACCAGGAGCCAGGCAGGATGGTCTTTGAAACAGAGGGGAAAATAGAGGAAATAGAAAGATATATTTCAGTAGTATGAACTAGTTCAGTTCAATTTCACAGGCATACTATGTGTCAGCAACTGTGCTAGATACTAGAGATTAATAACAACAATAAAAGAGGAAAAACAGAAAAACTAGGACAGCAAAAGCGAACAGCACAATCAGAAATGTGAGGTGTCACTTCATCTTGGAGACAAGACACAGCAAAGGTGTTGGCCAATTTTGTGATTATTTTCTAATATATAATTGTTGGAGTTGAATCGCATCCCCCACTAAATTTCAAGTCCTATACACCAGTACCTCAGAATGAGACCTTATTTGGAAATAGGGTCGTTGCGCAGATATAATTAGTTAAATTAGGATGAGGTCAAACTGGAGTAGGGTGGGCCACTAATCTTACATGACTGTAGAGTTTGTAAGAAGGGGAAATTTGGATACAGACAGGTGCACAGGGAGTAGGCCATGTGAATATGAAGGCAGAGATCAGGGAGATGCAGCAGAAGCCAAGGAAAGCCAAAGAGCATCAGTTAAAAACCAGGAGCTAAAGAGGTAAGAAACAGATTCTCCTTCCCAGCCCTCAGAAGGAACCAACCCTGCAGACAGCTTAATCTTGAACTCCTAGCCTCCAAAACCGTGAGAAAGTAAGCATCTGTTTTTGAAACCATGCCATTTGTGGTACTTTGTTACAGGCAACCTAGGGAGATAATACAATCATCAAAATATATACTAATTTTTAAGTATTAGACATTTTTTTCATGAATCTTTATGTCAGGTTGCCTTTGTTAATTTCAAAGAATTCAAGTAAGAGAGAGATGGAGAAACTGTGGTAGGAACGGGCTGCAATACCAAGAAATAGGAATACAGATTGAAGCTCGAATGTCAGTGATTCTGATTCAAAGTCACTCAGGCTCATTTATTAATCATTCACACTCTTTTCATTTTCTCTTTTTATGTGTCCTCCCTGCCCTTTCCACTGAGTCACACTTTTCACCTCAGTAGCACTTGAGGTTTCCATTACAGGACCAATCTACAGAAGATAAAGCAAGTCTACACTATGATAAATTCTTTTCCTGATTTAACAGTCCAAAATGAAAAATGCAGCTTCATAAGCAACTGAAATGAGCATTTGATGCCGCATTTTGAAATGTGCCCAAGTTTTGTCACTATCATCACTAACTTGATGGTCATAATTACCTCCCCCAGATGGCAGGAAGGTGCACAGAGCTGATATAAACATCATTTAATATTCTCAGGCAGTGAAACTTTTTAAGCATATTAGCCTTGCAGAATATAATAGATCAAAAGAAGAAAATTGCCTCAGAATTGTAGGATTAGATAGAAAGTGTCTTTTAGGAGCAATTGCTCTATTTTCAGTTTGTAAGGTGATAGATATGCATTTCATTTTTGCAGTGCATGTGTATGGCAGAATTTCTGACAAATGACTGAATTCAAGACATCGGATGACCACAATGATGACCCTTCAATAAAAAATATCACTCCACTTTCACTCCACCATGATCAGTTTCAACAAGAGAATCTGAGGAATGGGACAGATGCAATTGCTTTTACAAAGTGTTTCCCTGGATCATATTACAGCAGAGCCTGTGTTCCCAGCCCAACTTCCCTATGCTACAGATGAGGAGATTCAAGGACAGATTTTTGGTGTTTTTAAATGCCTTTATCAAGGCCACCCAGGTTGTTGCAACAAAGTAAGAGCATCAATTTCTTATTTCAAGTCCAACTCCTGATCAAACCACCTTCCTCTCCTGTTCCCTCTAAAGTCATTGACATAAGATGCTGAAGCCATTAAAAACAAGGATGAGTGAAGAAGGACTTTTCCTCATTGCATATTAAAAGGATGCATTTTGCTTCCTAAGTTCTGGCATTATACAGGAGATCTTCATGTGGGCTACAGATTCACCATTATCCAAGTCACCTTTGCCTACAGCCTGTGCCCTAAAATCTATCAATATATTGCAATACTCAGTTCAAGAATAAATAACCCAACTGTCATAAATATTGCCAACTTTCGTTTTCAAGTTATCATAATCTTCCATTTCCTGTAAAGTCTCTGACATTTTTAACTACTCTATCTCTTTGTCTTATTCTAAAGGTTCTTTGACAGTGTAAGATTAAGGAGGAAAAATATTAATAGTAATAGTAAAATGTGATGGGTCAGCCCCAATAAGACTTGACAGCCTTATGGTATAGATATATAGTGTCACTTCACTATTTTGGTCTTGTGTATGTTAGATAACCCTTATTTCTGTCCAATTTAAGCACCTGAACCATAAAGGTGACTTGTTTTCATGTCACCCATATTTAACTGTAACACGTCACAACTGAACAAAAATTAGGATATTGTTGAAAGAGGTCTGTTTATCCTGTTGTGCAAATGGTAAGCACCAGAGAATCCATCTCCTTTCAGATACCTGTCTAATTCTAGCATATTCTTTACCTAGAGATGCTCCGAAGATAACATAAAGGATTGGCACACTGCAGAACTATTTACCACGAACTATAGATGGTGAGCAATATGTTTTCTGATAATGTATTTTCATTTATCATCTCATTAAAGAATTAATGAAGGCCGTTTTCCATGCATGGCAGAAAAAGGTAGGCTATGGTGTGCTCAGTGGGAATTAATGACAGTGGTGAAATCTAGAGAAGGAGGCAGGAAGGCATGAAGGAGTTAAGCTGAAAAAATGTTAGGAAAAAAATTTACAGGCATCCAGAACTTGTGGAGAAATAGAGAGTTCAAGAACTATGGATTGACTTGCCATCTTTTAATCAGAAGAGTAAGAGGAGTCAAAAATAAGAAGAATTTTGAGTTAGATTGAATTAGAGTTTGATGGAAATAGAGCTAAAAAGAGTATGGTTAGAGAGAGTTCATAGAAAGTTAATTAAAGTTCTAGGTCAACTCTGCCCTGCTTCAGTTCACTTTCAGATGCCAGAGACTGGGAAAAACCACAAGTCAGAAGCACCCAGTCTCTAATTAAGACAGTGTAGATTAAATTAAAACTATATCCACATCTCTCTTTTCAGTGCATTACTGGTCACCATTCAGATTTTAAACACCAGTATATTTATTTCTGAAAACCAGCCCTCCTGAGCATTACTTGCTGCTGTAGAAAAGGTGCATCTCTCTGAGACCCAGCCCTGGACATTGCATGAACCTATCCTCATGGCCTCTCTCTGCTCTGATCATACTGGTCAGCCGTCTCAGTGTTCAGGCTTTCTGCATCATTTGATCAATGTTGTATCACTGCTAGGAAAAAGGTGTACAACTGGGTGGAGATGTACTTTCAATATTCTCTGCAGGGAAAGTGATTCACCAATCAGCATCCAAGACAAAAATACCTTTTCCATTAGGAATACTTCTGATGAGGCACCATTAACAATCCAGTTTCAGCTGCCTCACCCCTTGTGTTTACTTTTATAAATTCCACTGGGTTTTGGTGGGGGGCGGAAATGTATGTACCATGATAGAAAACAGTAAAAATAAAATCGAGTGTTAGATAGTGTTCCCAGCAGTTCTGTTATCCTGAAAAGGACTCATCACTTTCGTTATCTTTCAATCAGGAATACATAACCTGAATCTAATCATGAGGAAACATCAGACAAACCCAAACTGAGAAACATTCTATTAAGTAACTGGCCTGAATTCTTCAAAAATGTCAGTGTCATGAAAGGCAATGAAAGACAAAGGGACTTTTCCAGGTTGAAGGAGAATAAGGAGACTTGACAAGTAAATGTAAATAATATGTGATCCAACACCCTACCCTCTCTGGGAAAAAAAAGTGCCATGAAGGACATTCCTGGGACAAAATCAGAATATGATTCATAGAATAAAGTATCAATGTTAAATTATTTACATTGGACAACTTTACAGTGGTCACATACAACAATATGCTTGTTCCTAGGAAAGACGTATGAAAATATTAAGGGACAAAACGCCACGATGTATGTAAACTATCCTCAGATGTGTCCTCTTTAAAGAGTTAAGTCGTTTTGAAACTCTTGAATTTAGGATAATTTAATAAAAATTATGAGAATTAGCACCTCTTTTTTTGTTACACATTTGAAGTACATTGTTTTATTTTTAACCTTTTATTTTAAAGAATATTAAACTTTCCAAGGAGTTACAAAAATAATACAAGGATCTTCTGTACCTCCTTTGCACAGAGATATTCATGGTTAACATTTTGCCACATCTTTTGTCATCCTCTCTGTCAGTTATATATATGTATATGTGTATGCATATATATATATTTATATACATATAAATACATATACACATTTATATATATATAATGAATACATACCTGGGAGAACATCTACTTTAAAGACAATGCTCAACTCCCTTCTTTTGAACCTGTTGAAAACATTTAACAAAAACATAAAATAAATTGCATACGGTTATTGGCCCATTGAGAATATGGAAGACATATGATCCCAATAAATATCTATCTGTTTGCTATGTAATCTGCATCAACATTAAAATTAGAAGAGAAAATTGTATTGATAACTGCATTTGCATGGTCAATTATACTTGCTTCACTAAAGTGAATATCACTGAACTTGTTAAGAGAAAACAAAACAAAACAAAACCAGAGCTATAATGATAAAGCTGTTCATAACTCCTTCCAGATGGGTAAAATATTCACTGTTAGGTGCCCTTTCTTTGGGAAATAAAGAGAAAAACTGATAAAAGGATTGTCCATACTCAGCAGTGTCCAAATGTTGATGATCATGTCGTTTCTAACAAAATCTTTTTTTTTTTTTCTGTTTTTCATATCCTGCTTTGAATCATCCTATTGGAACCCAGCTAAGCTCAGTCAGGCTTGCAAGGTTGAATATGCCTGCTAGGCAGGCTTAACTATTTCTTATATACTTAGAGGATACTGAAAAGGTTACTGTATTAAAATTGTTCATGTATATGAATTAAGACCATCCTTTCTCAGGTGTAAGCCAGCATGTGGTATTTCTGAAGATGAGGCGCTCTGGCAATAATTATAAATACTGAAGCTGTCGTTCATCTAAGCTATCTGTCAAGTACATTGCCTAAATGAATTACCTAATGAATTTTACTGATGAGTACCTCAAATAGTAATGTGTTTTCTAGTTAAGAAAAACATATAAGACAAAAACAGAGCCATGATTTAACTACTAAAATCTAAGATATTATTTTTTACTAACAGTTAAATCATCAAAATAGGAGTGAAATCAAATCTACTGTCTCTGACTACTTGTCAAAATCTGACTCTGTGGGCTTCCCTGGTGGTGCAGTGGTTAAGAATCCCCTGCCAATGCAGGGGAAATGGGTTCGAGCCCTGGTCCGGGAAGATCCCACATGCCATGAAGCAACTAAGCCCACGTGCCACAACTACTGAGCTTGCACTCTAGAGCCTGTGAGCCACAACTACCGAAGCCCACATGCCACAACTACTGAAGCCCACAGGCCTAGAGCCCGTGCTCTGCAATAAGAGAAGCCACCACAATGAGAAGCCTGCACACTGCAATGAAGAGTAGCCCCCGCTCGCCACAACTAGAGAAAGCCCATGTGCAGCAACGAAGACCCAACGCAGCCAAAAATAAATAAAATAAAATAAATAAATGTATAAAAAAAAATTCTAACTCTGTACTGCCTTTCCCTTGCCTCTTACCAAAGAGGTCATGACTGTTTATCAAACGGTGGTATTCTTATTCCTAAAAGTAACAATGCTGGGCCATGGGGCAGTCAAACATTTAGAAGAATGTGTCATTTTTCTCAATTTACAATGTAAAGAAATCCAAAACAATATTTTAAAAAGAAAAAATCAATAAAGAGTGAGACGCAAAATATGTATACATTTTTACACTTTTTTTTAACACATGATAACTCTTCTACTCTAGAGTTCATTGGTCACAAACAACAAAGTTCAATTCTAGCTAATTTCAGCAGAAAAAGAACTTACAGAATAAGACGTAGTAACTCACAGAATTGAGAGAAGAAAGGAGATGAGGGAGAGAGGGGCCTAAAGAGACAAGTGAGAACCAGAACTCTGAATAGTAGAAATTAATTTTCTCTCCAGTATCCTTTTATCTGAATGACAAAGCTGAGCTGATTTAGGGTAGAAAGAAAAGATAATGGGGACAAGTTGGCTACCCTCAATAAAAAGACAGTAGGTCAGTGAGGAGTGAGACTTATTCTGCTAAGTTCAAAAGGAAGAACAGAACTGAGGAGTAGAATTTTTATAAATTAATAAATTAAATTAAATTAATTTAATAAATTTAATTTTATTATAAATTACTATAATTTATAATAGTATAAATTACTATATTATTATTTAATTTACTATAAATTAAATTTTTATAAATTTATAGTAATTTTATAAATAAAATTACTCTAAGGCAAGTTTCAGCTCAGTACCAATTAGAACCACTCTGAAGAGGGGTCAAAACACCCTTCATAGATGTGTCCAAAGAGCAACTGGTTGGCCACCATGTGGTCAGGCATTTGATAAAGTTAATTTCCACCTTGAGTGAAAGTTTACCAGGTGACTTCCAAGATCCTTTGCAACTTAAGATTCTGTGATTTCCTCTTGATGGTAATATAATCTTCTGTCTCAAAAAATGTTTTGCACCGGAAATTACATCTAAAGCCCAGTGTAGCCTCTTTAGAAACAGTTGTAGAGTGTCTGTTATTTCAAAAGATATTATGTTGACGTTCAAAAACCTACTAATAATGTTCAAAATGCCCAAATTAATCTAGAATTTATCCTTTTATAACCAGAAGCAGGGCATATCTCATTAGCATGTCTTTTTCATCTAACTCTTCTGCTTGTTAATATGAATCTCCAACTTGCAGAAAATCTGGGTACAGAGCCCTGAAACTATGGACTTGGATTATGTTAAAATTATATAGTAATCATATATCATCACAATAAAGCTCTGATAATATGGATATTTTCTAATCAAACGATTTTTGCATATAACCTGATGGATTCTCAGAAGTAGTTTTAATATAGGTCTGCCCCCTTTCTGAAAAAGTGTTTACAATTCCACCCTTTTGCAGGTATTTGATATGCAATTCCAGTGAGAAAATACAGAACCATCAAAAAGCGCCTGAACTTGTGTCAGGCAAAATAAATATAAGCATTTCTTATTTGTAGCTCAACGGTTTACATTATTTACAACAAAAAACCTCAACTGTTTGTGCCTTACACACACACACACACACACAATACACACCACAATGTAATATACTGAGTGATTAAACTTGAGTTTTTACTGAATATCAAATAGAAATCGAGTTAAATGATAGCATAAAGTTAATGAAGATTCGCCCCAAGAACTCAAAGTGTCTAGAGAATTGGTAGAAATAAAACTAATAAATTAATTGAAAATAAAAAGCAATGTTGACCTTAATGTTTTTATTTTAAAAGAAAAACATAGCCAGGTTGGTAGAAATAATGAAAGGAGGAAAGGGTATAAAATCCGTTAGAAATTTTCCCAAAGGAGGTGGCAAGGTTTCTTTGAAAAACTAAACTTCCAGCAGAGTATGGGATATTTTCTTTATTTTTAGTTCAAAATCTGTTATGAAGAAAGAGTTCCAGGGAAGAGAAGTATAAATGGCAGCACCAGACCTCCAAAACGCTGCAGACTTCTAACACCTCCAGGGACTGCAGTTGCCTCCTTCGCCTACAGTTTTCAATCATTCCTGCAGCCCCAGCCATCAGCCATCTGAGGACACCCCATCAATATAACCGATAACAAACCCAATCTGTGTACTGAAGGGAAGTTAATAGGGAACATATTCAAAATACCATTTATCCCAGAAGACACCCTGACATCCTGGAATTAAGAAATATGGTTTCTTCTCACATTCCAGCCATTGTGAATAATTGTTGACTCCTTTGGGGTTTAGCTTTTTGATTGCAATTTGAATGATGAATTAACAGAAACTATGAGAAGGCATCTCGAGGTTGTGCAGGTGAATGAAGCATGATAACATGTTACTCAAATCAATCCAACCTGTTATTAATACTTTTATCCCTGTATGTTCTCTCTCAATAGATAATAATAGTATATAATGTTCATTATATATTATAACAACATATTACATTTAAGATAATGTATATTAATATAAAATATATTAATCAAACTGAATATTAGTATTATATTGATGCTCTATTCTTTTTTTTAAGATTTTTTTTGATGTGGACCATTTTTTTTAAGTCTTTATTGAAGTTATTACAATATTGCTTCTGTTTTTTGTTTTGGCTTTTTGGCCGCAAGGCATGTGGGATCTTAGTTCCCTGACCAGGGATCAAACTCGCACCCGCTGCATTAGAAGGCAAAGTCTTAACAACTAGACCGCCAGGGAAGTCTCATTGATGCCTTATTCTGATATCTTTATTATTCCATAGCTTTGAGAAACTGAAATTAAAACAGGGTACAGAAAAGTATTTTGAAAAGAAAGCAAAACAACCTTGTGTCTTTCTATCTTAGATCACTACTTCACTATGAAAAACATTGATGGATTGGAACGTAAAATATTATATTCATTTTGTGCTATTACTCATATAGTTGCTAATAAAATAACGCAGTGAACCCAGCATGGTAAGCCACAGAGAGAAGTTAAGAACATGGACTCTGGAGCCAGATTAACTAGATTTAAATCCTGGATTTAACTAGCATTGAGTTGTTTACTTCTAAGTAAGCTTTGGCAAGTTACTTACTTCAAGTGTCCATTCTGTAAAAATGGAATGATAATGGTAGTTACATTGCAAGGATTATTATAAAATTACAATAAGTAAATACATGCAATGCACTTAAGAACACACCAAAGGGCTTCCCTGGTGGTGCAGTGGTTGAGAATCTGCCTGCCAGTGCAGGGGACACGGGTTCGAGCCCTGGTCTGGGAAGATCCCACATGCCGCGGAGCAACTAGGCCCGTGAGCCACAACTACTGAGCCTGCGCATCTGGAGCCTGTGCTCCGCAACAAGAGAGGCCGCGACAGTGAGAGGCCCGCACACCGCGATGAAGAGTGGCCTCCGCTTGCCACAAATGGAGAGAGTCCTCGCGCAGAAACGAGGACCCAACACAGCCAAAAATAAATTAATTAATTAAGAAAAGAAAAAAAAGATAGTGAAGCACTGAAGGATTTGTTTTAAAAACAAAACAAAACACCATATATGTTACAATGGTAAAAAAAAAACAAAGTTTGCTTTTAAATTGTATGTCTGCACACATACTCAGACACAAACATGCTCTTTCCCAAACTTATGTACACAATTTTCAAATAAAAGTACCATGGGGATTATTTGGAAACAAAGAGTTATTGTGAAAAGACCTTCTGGAAGCAGAGGCTTGGGGTTCATTTCCCAGCATCAGCAGCAACCATTGTGCTGCAATTTGTGGTTTTTTGATACTCTCTTTTCCCAACATTTTTGCAGCTAATTTCTCTCTGTTCCAGAAATAAAGTATTTTCAAGCTTCATAGATTACAAGTAAATCACTTAGATATACTCTAGATTCCGTATTGTATTCTTAATCAGAGCAGTTTTTAAAATATGTCTATTTTAAATACTATAGGAGTAGGGTAATGCTTTAAGAATTTATTATTTAACGCAATTGTAGAAGTTTCATTTTAAAAATCCATACAGGAAATAATGAAGGAAGAACATTGAAATTTTGGCATTTTAATCTGTAGATCAAACTGAATTGGAGTTTGAATTCTTAGAATATATCAGGGCTGCAGTCATTAGAAGTCTCTGTGTGCTGAAATATAAAAATAAGAGAACATTTGGAGATATTTCCCTCCCACTTTTTGAATCTAGATTAAAGATGTTAATGTAATGGGGGGGGGAAATCCACCAGTGACTACTGTTAAATGTCAATATTTCCCAGTATTCTTCCCATTTCCATTGCTTCTCCTCCTACATACATGTATTTTCACGTATGTCTTCACACACAAGCACACAAAGCTACTGGTGTTAGGGCACATATGATATTGAGAAAATATCAGATCTGTTGAATTTAAAGATACAGCCCAGGGGAAATTTAGGTTTTCTTCAGGAACACACTTCTCTTTCCGGCTTTCATTTTCTCAAAGATATTTAATATATTGAAGAGATATTTAAACATTTAATATGTTGAAACCATAATGAAGAGCATTTCCTACGAGAAAAGGGAGAGGAAAGGTGAGAACAAAGAATGGCTGGTAAAAGCAGCAGGGTTGAGATGCGTAGAGATGAGGAAAAGATGGAGGTTTGTGTGTCCTATGACCAACAATGATCTGTGCCCTACACTCTGTATCCCCCCTCTAATAAGGAGGCACAGCAATGCATCTGATCCTGGGGTATATGGACTACTCACCTTCCCAAGACTTTTGTTCCCCAAGGGGAACGGAAGCAGCACCAATGCTCTCTGCAGAACAGGAAAGTATGATGCCAAAAATCTTGGCTCTCTGTGCACTGATGCCAAACAGAAATACAGAGACAGAGGTTTGGAGAAAAAGAAAGAATAGCTTTATTTTTTGCCAGGCAAAGAGGGAACACAGTAGGCTAGCACCCCTGTGCCTCCCTTTGAGAGGGTAGTGAGAAGTTTTATCGTAATGGTTCAAAGAGGGTGTGATCAGCTCGTGGACATTCTTCTGATTAGTTGGTGGTGAGGTAAGTGGGAGTCAGCATCGTCAACCTTCTGGTTCCAGCTGGTCTGGGGTCTCCATGCTTGTGGGCAGCATACCATCATTAATTGTTAACTTCTCCTGCCTGGAGGGGGGTTTTAGCTTCTGCAAAACAGCTCAAAGATATTGTTGTGTGTAGGCATTGATGTGGCGCCAGGACCTTGCCCTAAGGCTGAATTATTGTTTTTCTTCATTTTGTTTCTCCCTTGTTTCATATCCCCTCCCTTCCCTAATTAAGAACTGTTTAAACCTGCCCGTTGGAACGTAGGGAAGGTCATGGAGGCTGGATGAAGGCTATTTTCTGTAATCAAAGAAATGGGGGACACAGAGAGGCTTTGTGCCCAGGAGCCCCACAGGGCCCTGCTCAGTATCAAGTAGGCTCCTCAAAGTGGGCCCTGTAAGAATAAGAAACCACCCATAAGAGATCTCCTCTGTGCTTTGGCACTGTTTGAGTCGTGAGATTATTTTATCTCACTCTATGGGACAGAAGCCACAAGAAAGATTTCCTTTTAGTGTCATCTGGAAGGGCCTAAAAGCAAACACGCCCCAGTAGCAATGAGCACATCTGGTACTCAGATCTTGGTTTTAATAGCATTCTCCAATAAAAGGAATCAGCTGATCCCAGGACGGGGGCCGAAAGTATACAAGATGAACCTGGAGAATCTGTAGTGCCATAAAGAAAGTGGTCAAAAATAAATAAATAAACCCACAACTCTGGGGGTTTTTCAAAAGGACATAGGAGATGATTGAAGGAGCTCCTAATAGACAAAACTGGGATAATTCCAACAATGAAATAAATAAGGTAGAACCGGATTATAACCCAAAGGATAAAGCAAATTTACAAATAGTCATAGTTATTAGAATAAATGCTTGGGTAAATAAATGGGGTTGAATCAACAAATATTCCATACAGAAAAATTCCAAATAACTTATGTAGACACTCCTCTCTCAAGGAGCTGGAAGACAACTCTGACTCCTTACTTGTGAGCTGTGCAGAGTGACCTCCTTCCAAACAGCATAGTAAGAAAAGGGACAACAAAAAAGGGTAAACTTACAGTGGAGAAAACGGACACTACATCAAGTCAGGTGATCAAGGTTAACATCAACGGTGATAAATTATATTGGTAATATGTGTTTTTCATACCAAGTGACCAGAAAGGCAATTTGGTATTCTTCCCCAAAATGCATTGTCCCAGCCTAATCATGAGAAAAACATTATACAAATTGCAACTGAGGGACATTCTACAAAATACCTCGCCAGTACTACTCAAAATTGTCAAAGTCATCAAAAACAAGTCTGAGAAAGTCACAGTCAAGGGGAGCTTAAGGAGACATGCGGACTAAGTGTGATATATCCTGAATGGGACCCTGGGACAGAAAAGAGTATTAGGCAGAAACCAAGGAAATCTGAATAGAGTATGGACTTTAGTTAATAATGACGTATCAAATTGGTTCATTAATTGTAACAAATGCACCATGCTAATACATAAGATGTTAATAATAGGGGAAAACAAATGTGAGGTATGGAGTACTCTCTGTACTCTCTTCACAATAATTCTGTAAGTGTACAACTGTTCTAAAATAAAAAGTTACTTTAAAAATTATATATAGGTATAAAGGCCCGATGTGTATATATGTATGTATGTATATGAAGGCCCCATGTACCTTTCCAGCCTCATATCTTTCCAGTTCCTCTCTGTACACAACATACCCCCAAAACACCAAACAAACTTCTGACAGTTCCTCCAATAAAAGTATACACACATACACACACCTTTCCACATTGTTAACTTGTTCAACCCTCAGCCCAGGGGTCCATATACTCCAAGAAGATTTCCTTGAATTTATGGGAATTTAAAGTGATTCCTTAGCATCCTATGCCCTTGAACAAGAAATTATGTTTTTGTTTATCTCTCGCACTATTCTGAAAGTGCTATTCATTTTTGTACCCCTGTAATTGAAAATAAGGTCTGACACATAATAGACTGTCAAGAGATACTTAATAAACTGACCCGAATGGAACTGGCCAGCAGTTTTTTCTGGAAGAAACAGACTTAGACAGAGGTTCTATTTTTCCCAAAAGAGAATGAATCCATTTGGAGACTGAGAGTCAAATTAATTCAAAGCAGTAGCAGCAAATGCCCCTGACAAATCTGACTTTATTATTTAAAGGACTTACCATCTACAACTAAATGCTCTTACTATTGCTTTTTAAAAGTCAAGTATTACTATTCTAAAACTAAAAATGAGAAACAGTTTCAATAAGGAATCATTTCATGGTAACTCACAGAAACGATTCTGATATTCTCCTCTCTTTTAAAATGTTAACATTTCTAAAACATAAATTATAATTATGTATAAAAATAATATAAATGCCGATTCCTAAGATACTTAGTCTATTTTGACTATAGAATGTATGGATTTATACTTTTAAAAGTTATTATTTTACGTTTGAATCCAAATATTGTAGAATGTCCTGATCTATTTGTCCTTAGCACACTCTTTTCCCATACTTTTTATTTGTTTCCAGAAAAGAGAAAAAAAGGTGCCCTGTTCCAACATGCTAAATAAAAGTTTAAGACCCTATTAACTTCAGGCTTATGTAATGTTAACGCATTTCTATTTTATTTTCCAATATACTTTGGATTAAATATTAATTGTGAGGAAAAGGTACCAATGTAATATAAAATATAGCTTTTTAAAATAAAAGCATCAACAATGACTAAAGAAAGCTGGATATTGTGCCAAAAAGAGATTTTAATAACAGTGTCATGGTCACAGAAGCCTACTGTTTAAAAATTAATTTTTAGTTTGAAAGCCTTACTGGCAGCACCAAGAGCGCACAAAACATATTCTCTCATTACCAGAGCCACTCCTTGGAGCATAAATGCCAAATGCTCCAAGATAAGGACAAAGAATACTTTGAATCCTACAAGAAATGTGACAAATAAAGAAATATGCCCAATTGTCTCCAAATAATATTTTCTTAAGCAAAAATGTTTATGAAAACAAAAAATGAACTGAACACTTACTTGTCCTATAAAGAAGCATAATGTCTTGAGGTTCTTTTTCTGGTACTTGCATTTGAATAACTAAATCTTTAACAGGAGGGAGAAAGAAATAACCTCAGAATAATCGTCTCTCAAACCTTTCATGCCTTCATTCAACACTAACTAAGTACTTGAGTCAACCAGGGATCACTGGGCGACGCACACAAAGCACCGTCATTCGCCTCTAAGAGCCCTTACTTTAATGAGACACCAGTCAAGACAACATCAGAACTCAGCTATACATTAATCCTCCCCTTATCCATGGTTTTGCTTTCTGAAACTGGTCAACTATGGTCCAAAAATATTAAATGGAGAATTCCAGAAATAATTCATAAGTTTTAAATTTTATGCTATTCCGAGTAGTGTGATGAAAGCTCACACTCTCCCAAATCCTTCCCAACCAGGATATGAACCATTCCTTTGTCCAGCATATCCCACCTTTAGTTACTTAGTAGCCATCTCCATTATCAGATCAACTGTCACCCTATGACGGCACTTGTGTTCAAGTCACCCTTACTTTACTTAGTAACAGTCTCAAAGTGCAAGGGTAGTGATACTGGCAATTTGAATATGCCAAAGACAAGGCATAAAAAGCTTCCTTTAAGTGAAAAGGTAAGAGTTCTCAACTTAATAAGGAAAAAAAAAATTGTATACTGAGGTTGCTAAGATCTACAGTAAGAACAAATCTTTTATCCATGAAATTGTGAAAGAGAAAGAAATTTGTGCTAGTTTTGTCGTCACACCTCAAACTGCAAAAGTTACGGCCACAGTCATGATAAGTGCTTAGTCAATATGGAAAAGGCATTAAATTTATACAATAAGATATTTTGGGAGAAAGGGAGAGACCACATTCACATAAATTTTGTCACAGTATATTGTTATAATTGTTCTACTGTATTGTTGTTAATCTCTTACTGTGCCTAACTTATAAATTAAACTTTATCATATATATATATATATATATATATATATATATATATATATTATATATATATATATATATATAAATCATATATATGTGAAAAAACACATGTATAGAGTTTGGTACTGTCTCCAGTTTCAGGCATCCACTGGGGGTCTTGCAAGTATCCCCTGCAGATAAAGGGGAACTATTGTTGACAAAGCAAGCTGCAGAGCCAGTTCAGATGACCCTCTACAGAGGTTGTGGTTTATCACAGAGCTTTGACTAATAGTGTATACGTAAATATAAAGCATTTAGCATTCCCACCAAATATATGAAGTAGTGCCTAAAAAGTATCTGAGATATACTTTCCTAAGAAAAAATTGTAAAAAGCTTTGAAATTTAGTGGTTGTTCTAGATAGCTTATTCATCCAGGTTGTCATCATCTTTGTTTGTCTCTGAATAGGCTATTTTACTACTCTGAACAGATAGAAGTTAAGTTATTGTAAACTGATACTGATGTAAATAATTCCTATCCATATAAATGAAAATTATGTCCTGTGAAATACAATTGATTATGGCCCTATAGATATTCAAGAGCTCTGCCAGTTTGTATCCATTTGTAAATTTGTTTCAGCTTTCCTTATCTGACTATTAATGTGAGGCTCTCTCTAAGTTATCTTTTGAACCACTGGTTTCCTCATTAACTAATAAGTCAAATAAATTCTTTGACATGTGTTCATTTTATATCTGTAGGAGAGTCATGATTTTATCCCTTTTAAAAGAAAAATATCCTTCAACCAGTGAATAAAGGAACCTTAAATCAGGGTATTTCTGTCTACTGATGTTACTTATATTTTAAGAGAGTGATTCAGAACCTGCATGGGCTTCATATGCTGTTATTGATGGGTGCTTTTCAGCATTTGCTCCTTCAGAAACTGAGAATGATGAGCTGAAGCCATGGATTCCAGGAGACGCATGCCCCAGCAAGAAGAAAAATGTGAAAAAAACACCACATGGTAAATATTTAGAAAGACAGTCTATGATTACTGGCAACATTTATTCTGACCAAAGTGACCAAGAAGTGCGTACACTCTGAAGGATGTGACGCATTCCTTTCCAATCACTCTGCAAGGCTGTGCCCCATGTTCATAACTCACGGAGCCATTTAAGGTATCTCTGTTTGTTTTCAGAGCAATAACACTTTCTCAAATAAACTAAAAGTCTGGCTGATTAAACTAAGTCCTTCTGTATCTTAAAAATAAATGCAATCTTAAAATGGAAAGAAATATGGGCTTTATATGTTTCTTGAGTTAACTGAAATGCACTAATTTGCCAGCTTGTTCTGCAATATGGTTCAAAATAGTTATAGACATGTGTCAATACAGAGATATATGCAACAGGAATTTTAAAATGGAAGTTTCAGAATATACATTAACAAGCAATTTCCAAAGTGGTCTAGATGTAACAAAGTACATGGGTAAGAATGGATTAGAGGATTTTAAAACCCCATGTCACATCAAGAATATAATAAATAGAGTCAGGAGATCAGAGAGCAAAAGAAAGTAATGTTGGGGAAGATTCATTGGAGAGAACTTTGCTGGGAGGCATACACTCCCAAGGAGGATGTACCAGTCGTACTATCTCCTAACTCCAAGTAAACAAAGACAGGCACTAGGGATCCCACTTAGAATGCTTAATATGCATCACCACTGGGAAATATAATGGACTTGTGTCTGCCACCTAGCTGGGAGATTATAGGCCAGATATGGGATTACTGGCCACTTTGATGGCAAAGCAAAACAAGCAGATTTCTCAATTTGTGACTATTCACACTCTGAAAATTTCTCCCCAGGTTTTGTGGAAAAAAGAATGCCATCACTCTTCCTGTGGGTGAGATGTAGGAGATTAGAGAATCAACATGAACTTATCTTGGGTTCTGTCCAAAAGTGTTACCTGGAAGGTAGAACAGGTATCAAAAGAGAGAAGTTAGAACATAGGCATCTTCAAATAAAGATATATGAGATCCTGATAAACCTGCAAAAATTACCTGAGCTTATGGGATAATAATGTTAGGGGCAGAACACACAAAACCTAGGCAACTTTATAATCTTATTTTTTAAAATCCATCCATACACACACACACACACATACACTCACACACACACAATTCCAAGAGCTGGGTAATTCTAACATACCAAAAGACATGTTAAATTCTGGACAAATAAATAGTATAGTAAATGAAGGGTTTTATCTTAAAAATTAAGGTAGCTCAATGTAAGGGTGCATAAGGAAGGGTTGAGCCTGCTAAGTTATGGAGAAAGGGGCAAAATGAACACAGAACAGAGAGAATAATGCAATAAGCACTTTGTAGGCGGAGCATATGGCCAACGTAGGCCAAGAGGGAAAACGTGAGGTGATTGGTCATCACATCCAGGAACGCACATTTCTGTCGCTTGCTGTGATTAATTTTTTAGTATATTTTGCATTCAACTGCAGGTACTGGTGGTCCAAACTATTAACATGCTAGAAAACAAAATTGCATATGACCCCCTGAGACTTCTGTGTTATACTGATATCATTCTGCTGTTTACCAGTCATGTATAACCTAATATATGTTACAGAACCATTCCTTTTAGCAAAACAGACCCTATCCACAGATGACTGTGGGAGGCATAAGCAACCAGCAGTAACAGAGAGTATTGGCCATTATCAATGCAACTACAGAGGAGGAATGTTCAGTAACAGTGGTGGGGTTGATGTTTGGAGGGGAGTCCAAAGAACCCACAACAGCTCCCAAGAGAGTGTTTAAGCTTTCAGGCCTGGAGAGCTCAACACCAGCTCAAAAAAGGAGCAGTAACATAAGAACCTCCCTGCTCTTTTTTATTTTTTCTTCCTACTCTTGCTTCATCCTGGGGGAGGGGGAGAGTGCTATTTAGAATCTTTAGTTTATATGATGGAGAAAAAAAGAGTTAAATATTAAGGTGGAGAAAGAGAAGAAGCCATTCATGCATCCTTCACTGACTTTGAAGGCTCCTTGTCTATATCAAGCAAGCTGGAGTAGGGGAGGATGCTTTGACTATCACAGGGGTCTGGACATTTTAATTACTGACTGAATGGCTTTGTATGATGACAGAGTAAGCACAAAAATCATAGGATTGCCCGATCCAGAGACAAGGGATGATTTAGCCCTCTTAACTGATTTGAAGAGATAATGGATGACAGAAACAGAGGTTTTATGTCACAGCCCATTAGCCCTGATGTATATATCTCAAAGATGATTGTTGATGCCAATCAACCTTTCACATTTCCTGGACAGTATTTTCATAATATACATAGTCTTAACAGACACCTCATTCCTTAAATTTCTCTTTTGGAAAACTATCCTATGGGCTTCCCTGGCGGCGCAGTGGTTGAGAATCTGTCTGCCAATGCAGGGGACACGGGTTTGAGCCCTGGTCTGGGAAGATCCCACATGCGGCAGACCAACTGGACCCGTGAGCCACAACTACTGAGCCTGCACGTCTGGAGCCTGTGCTCCACAACAAGAGAGGCCACGATAGTGAGAGGCCCACACACCGCGATGAAGAGTGGCCCCCACTCGCTGCAACTAGAGAAAGCCCTCGCACAGAAACAAAGACCCAACACAGCCAAAAATAAATAAATTAATTAATTAATTAAAAAAAAGAAAGAAAACTATCCTAGACTATCCTATCTCCTCCTTCAGAGATATGGGCAAAAATTATTTTGCAATATGCATTATTATGTTGTTTATTTTAGGAAAATGCTAAATGATTCCAATATTACAAATAGAAAAAGGTTGTTAAATTCCATATGAAACATCTCTAAATGTATGAGTTAAAGCATTTTTTTTTAAGACATGAAAACCTAATTCAAGAAAGGAAGTGACAGGGGATTCCATTGACTCACATAAGTCAGAAGTTCAAACACACTGGCTTTAGGCATTGATTGAATCAGAGAATCAGACGATATCATCGAAACTCTCACTGACTTTATACTATCTTTCAGCTATGTTATTTCCTGTGTGGACTTCATTCTCCAACAAAAATGGCACCAGCAAACAGGCTTGCATCAGTCTTGCAGCCACTAATTCAATAAAATTATGGTACCTTTCTTTCAGTGTTTCCATCAAAAGCCCCAGGGAAATACTCATCCATCCCAGATGTCTTGGTTCATTTTCTTTCCCCTAAACTACTGTGGAATGCAGTGTTCTGATTGGCCATGGCTTGGTCATGTGCCCAGACTTATGATAATGGCTATGGACTACCTGGAAATGGATTCCTCATAAGACAGTCTCTACTACCCAAAGAAGGAGAGAGAGGAAGTTAAAGGATGCTGACAGATAAATATTCTAGCCACCCCAATGCACTACAGTGGCTATTAAAATAATGTCTTCAAAGACATTTAACTGATATTGGGAAATTGGGATATATTTAAATTAATAAATAAGATACTGTATCATACATGTCTATATATAACATACTTATTTGTATTGATAGGAAAATAGTTGTATAAATAGATATATATATAGATAGATAAATGTATAGAGTATGAGGCTGACTTTATAAAGAACTATATAGAGTCATACTATAAAGGCAGAATTCTCCAAAATATTAATAGCTGTTATATCTGGTGATAAAATTGTGAATAATTTTTTTTCCTTTCTTCTTCGTATTTAAGATAATGAACATACACATTATATTTCTGTTATAATCAAAGAAGTCCTTAAAATAAGAAAGCAATAACTAAATCAGTGAAAATAATTTCTATGTCATGATGATTACCATCTCAGCAATGAATGGCATTTGCTCCAGTGAAATCTAGTAAGAGGGAAGGCTTATCAGGATCCCAGAATTCTTACAATAATCAAAGCACCCTTCCCCTGCACTTTCATTATTCTGGTTCTCCCTATCTCATAAATTGAAGGAAGTCAAGGCTGAAAGGGGCCTTGGAGGGGAGCTAGTCCCAGACCTTTATTTTATAAATGAGGAAAGTCTAGCCCAGAGAAATGCTGGGACTTGCTATCAGTCAACAGGAACTAAGTGGCAGAGTAAGGACTAGGACCCACTCTACTTACTCTGAAACAGGTGACCCAGTCATCATATTTTTTGCTTATTCATTATTTCACACATATTGTCTAATATTTCAAGAAACTATGCTAACATATTGTGGAATATATGAGGACAAATCATGTCTAGTAGAGAAATTGATACAAGTTCACAAATAAATCTAATACCAGGTAAAAAAAAATGCTAAGGGTATTAAAAGGATGTTACTGTGGAGAAGAAGAGGAGAAATTAGAGAACAATAAAGGCACAAAGGAAAAAACCTGTTGGAAAACTGTTTGAAAACCTATACAAACTGAAAACATAGTAGACTCCATGAAGCATACATCTGAATGAAAAAGAACAGACTGTATTCCTCTGGACATGAAGTATACACTAGGTTCTTTAATGTGCATATATAATATATATTAAAAACATGTATTATCCCTTTCCTAGCAAAACCTCAACTAGGGATCTCAGAGTCAATCTCCCAACCAGGACTTGTAGGATACCAACCATGCTTGATTATGTGGTGGGAGGTTATTTCCCTCTCTTGTAATTATAGGCTATCTTTTAAGCCACTCTACCCCATCTCCATAGAAATTAAATCAATTAGGCTGAAAACACCACAAGGATGAATCTGGATCCCTTACAAACCACAGAATGTGACATATCCACGTCTATATTGTGAAACTCGAAAGTAAGATTTTGGTAACAAGAATATATAGTTGAGCTACAAAAAGCAATACAGAAAGATAACTAGAAACACGCTTCCAAAATATATATGCAGCTAAAAATTAACCTTGAGTTGCCAAAAACATTTAACTCCATAATTTTGCTGCTTCTTGCTAAAGAATTCCTTGTAAAATGCTACCTCATAAAAAATATCTCACGGTTCATTAACGTAAGAATGGTTATTGAATGGAGAAGCAGTAAAGAAATACTTTTAGTAATCCACATATACTTAGAGAAAGTTTAATAGGCCAGATTTAGACCAGGATTCTATATTCCTGAAATTCTATGATGGGTTCTCTTATATACTTTAATTCTGAGGTAGACTTATTTTAAGTCTAGAAATAAATTTATAACCTCTTTGTCTAAAAATTATTTATAATATTTAAATAGCTACTATTTCCAAGCAATAATTTTCATTTAACAGTATACTCACTCAAATTTTAAAACATGTGTTTCTAGGAATAGATATTCACTGTTCTAAAAGGGCTTCCACATTCCCCCTCCTCCCCTCAAGCTGCATTTTTTACACTTACTTGACTTATATTCACATTTGACACTCTGGCATTTACAGAAACATCTCTGTCACTGGTTCTGAAAATGTAATATTTTAAATGTGCAGTGTTTGTCCACAGTTGGCTAGTTTATCATTTTGTGCTTATATGATTTTCTTTTAGCTAATGATACATTTTCTTTCCACTTACTTTGGCAAAATAAAAGCAAACCAATTCAGGCACATCATTCAATAAAACCTAATATGTACAGCAGTCTTTTTTGCAATTTGAATCAGTGATGATTAATAGCTGTCTTTTATTGGTTTTCTTTCCTTGGTTTTACAATTAATTTTTGCATTTTAACTATTAAAATCTTAATACTTCAAATTAAAGAAAAGAATGCTAAGTTCTTTGGGGCCATTAAAAAACGACAGCAAAAAAAAAAGAGAGAGAGAGAAAGAAAGGGGAGGAATAAGAAGAGGAGAGAGAGAAGAAAATTAGGGAAGAATGAGGAGCAGGAGAAAAAAAAGGGGAAGAGAAAGAATAAAAGAGAAGAAAACTAGTAATTATAGAACCGAAAAGACTATAGGGAATCAACTATAATAATTCACATCCATTGTGCTTTCTGGGGAAGCTGAAACTACACAAACTAGTTCAAAGACTAGGTTTGCCAGATACTTCGCAGCACTCCTACACACAAGTTGCTTTTATAATAAATGTTACAATCACCTATATTGAAAAATAAAAATACTTATTTGCATCACTTAAGCAAAAGAGTATAATCAAGTCTCCCAAGTATTAGCTTCAGCAAGTATTCTGATAGTAAATCAATTATGCCTGGTCATGATCAAGCCAGGACATTTTCTAAAACTGAAAAGCTAATTGGATTATTAGGTTGCAATCTTAACGTTGATGATGAATGGCTGTGATTTTGAGCATGTTCCTTGATCTCATGGTGCCTCAGTATCCTCATCTGTAAAATGGCAATATTTAGTAGTCTGTACATGATAGGACTGTAAGACATAAAAGATTTAGGCCTTTCATACAGCAAGTGCTCATCTACTGCATACAGCCTTTTGTATGGCTTATTTTAAAACTTTGAGAAAGATGTCTTAGTTCGAGTTCCCCTGGAAGCAAACCCCCAAACTAGGATTATAGTGCAAGGAGTTTCTTGGGCAGTTAATTCTGAGAAGCACAGGTAGGCTGTGGAGAATTGAGACAGGGAAGAAATGGAAGCCAGACTAAATCTGTTAATGAGTGGATTACCAATGTTGGCACCTGGGACTCAATCCAGCTGGGGACTAAATAACACTAGAGTTCCTCAGAGCCGTCTCACCTAGGCCATGAGACAGTAGGGTATTTTTCCAACAACTGGTATCTGTTATTGCTCTGGAAGATCTTAACTCTCCAGTATACTCAGCTTGCCTTGCACAGGGCCAGGCCTGTGGCAGGAGAAAGCTCTAAGGCAGAAAGCTGCAGGACTTTGTAACAGGAAGACAAAGGTGTACACAAGGTGGATGAGAGCCAAGAGGATATGGGCAGATCCCTGAAGGGGTCAATTACACATATGCAACTTGTTCAGAATTCTGCTTTGGAGAGTATTCTTTCCAAAAATAGTTAATAAGCATTTACTCTTCTCAAATCATTAAACTACTAGGAATTAAAAGATGAATCAGGCATGGCTTTTTCATTCAATGAACTAACAGCCTAGTTAAAGAGGTGTTAGATAGACAGTACGACTTTAACTCTCAGACTTCTTTCTTTTCCTTCTTCCTCTCCATGATTCCCATTCTCCAAATATCAGAAGAAATAAATACTAAAAATTGGCCTCACTCTTAAAGAGTATTGTGAGGTCTTAGTCTTACTTTCCAGAGAGGCTGGAAATTTTCCAGTATTCCCTTGAGGGCAGCCATGTAGCCTCATTTACTTCATTTCTCCAAGCCTCAATTTTCTTTATCTGTAAAATGGGTATAAGAACATTTAAGTTATAGGGTGTTTGTGAGCATTAATTATGCCTTTAATGTGCTTGGCATTCTGCCTAGCATATAAAAAGGACTCAACAACTGGCCATTTCTTAGCAAGCTGAATTTTCAAACACTTGCACCACATTGCCATGCAGCATAAGCAGTTAGAACAGGATAGCAAGAGTTCATGAGTAGAGTAGAGGAGAGGAGAGATTACTTATTGGAGAGACAGACCCGGTGTTTGCCTCTTACCTTCTCCACTCTTATAGAATCACTTATTCAAAGTGTTTCAACTTCTCTGATACCCACTTACCTTATTTGTAAAACCAGGATAACAATACCTGTTTAACCAACCACAGGAGGAAAGTATGAGACTAGCTTAAGATAGAAATTGATGAGAACTATTTGAAAAGATACAATCTATACAAATAGGAAGAAAAAATGTTAGTATTAAATGATTTACAGAAAAAAAAAGTCTTCTTTACATTAGCTGCCCTGTTTCAATAGAGACAAATCTAGACAAAGGCAACTTAATTTTACCAATATCTTGTAAATGTCATCAGACCAAAGGTACATGCTGAGCTAGATAAGCCACTAAATATATCAATGAGTTTATACCAGCATAAAAAATATAATTTCAGTATTGAATTTCTTCAGTTTCTCCAAAGTTCTCTTATCTTAGAAGTGACCTTAGATTCTGAACTGAATTCTCAAATAATTTGATAGGGTGGAAGAAATTTTTCAGAGTTTAAAACTAGTGGATCTCTTCCCTGGAGGCTATCACCTAATGCTCACAATAATGTTGGTCCTTGTGTTTGACCTTTACTGACAGTAAACATCCCAGCATGGAATTCCCAGCTGCTGTTACTTGCGGTTTCATTCTTAATATTTCATCAAGATTACAACAGTTGCTCCAACAGGAGGGCTAGTCAAGGGGTCATATTTGGTGGGCAGCTATGGAGTACAGTAAGCCTTTTTCTGCAGAGAAACTCAAGCTCCCCACTTGTTTCTTCTTAGGACTCTCCTCAACTGAACATATACTATCAAAATAAACTATCATTGATAGCGACTCAGTTTCATTGGTCTGGAGGTTAAACACACGGCTGACTGTGTGCATACAAGTGATGCTGCCCGTCTACAGTCCCCTGCAAGGCAGTTTACCGTAAAGAAGACCCTGTACTAAGAGTCAGGAGGGCTGCACTCTAAACGTGCTCACAGGCTATTAATTTGTTAGTTTTTTATCTTGTTAAATAGCAGTAAAAATACCTGCTTTGGCCACCCTGCTGCAAAGTCAGCAGAACCGAAAAAACTCTGTGCTCCAAGGAGGTACCATCTCTTCTCCTTTCTTCACTGTTTCTGTTACACCTAACACTTGGCTTGATATAGAGTCGGCACTTCATAAGTGTATGTTGACAACACTTTTAACACTGTACTATAATAGACAAAGGTAAGACGTGGTAACTACATCACCTTCCATCTGATCCTTTAATTGCCCTTTTTTAAAAAAAAAAAATTTGTATTGGAATGTAGTTGCTTTACAATGTTGTGTTAGTTTCTACTGCACAGCAGTAGTGAATCAGCTATACGTATATGTATATTCCCTCTTTCTTGGATTTCCTTCCCATTTAGGTCACCACAGAGCACTGAGTAGAGTTCCCTGTGCTACACAGTAGGTTCTCATTAGTTATCTATTTTATACATAGTATCAATAGTGTATATATTTCAATTCCAATCTCCCAATTCAGCCTACCTCTCCCTTACCCCTTGGCTTTAATTGCCCTTGCATCTTCTCTTTCTTTACCTTTCTCTATTCTCAATTATCCTCTAAATTCATCTCAATTGCTATTTCATGAAAAGATGTCAGATCAACTGCTTAAAAATTACCTAGGAAATTTCAAAGCACATAAATTACAATGAAATATCCACCTGTAGGGGAACGAATAAACAAATAAATTTTCTCATCTCCATACACTGGACAGTGGAGATTTTTGTGTGTGTACAAGCATGTGTGTGTGTGTGTGTGAGTGTGTGTGTGCTAAAACAGTTTAGCTTATCCTTTAAACAATACAAACACAATAACTATATTTTCTTATATGTATGTGTGTGTATATACATATATTGTCTCTCCGTGTCCCTTCTATCTTTCGCTCCTTTAATAACAGCACCCTTAGAGGTGGGCACACTTCCCAGTGCTCTGTGCAGTGGATGTTGCCACATGGCTAATTCTGGTCTAAAAGGATGCAAAGAGAAGTGATGTATGTGACTTCCAGGTCATCTCCTTAAAAAGGAAGCACCCTGCACTGGAATTTCCTTTTCTCTTTCTCTCTAGTTCAGAAGTCATATCGATGTGCACAGACACCTTCTAACCAGATGTAGAGGCAATATAATGAGACATGCAGAATCACCCGGCAGAGAGCATCTCTGGATGTCCTCCTTCTACTGAGCCACCTGCCTTCCTGGAAATAAACAAATCTTGTTTAAGCCACTGAATTTTTAGGTTTCTATTGGAACATTTTAGCCTATTCCCTAACAATACAACATGATATCTATAATTTCTTATAAAATAAAAGAGAACATCATTAATTAGCACCTGCAAGAAATACCGCACCTTCAATAATAAACAACAATAAGCAATATTTGATGCACCTACCTTATGCCTGGCCCCAATGTAGATGGTGGAGCTGCTGTAGTGACGAAAAGATAAGCATGATTCTTGCTCTCATGGAGCTTTAACTCTGCACTAAAATAGACATTTTTTTAACTCAAATAATTAAATAACTCTAAGGTCCATTGCTAGAAAAGGAAAGCACAAATTATCATGGAAGTAAACAATTAGGGAATAAATCTTAATCCTCTTTCACATTCTTCAAGTTTCTGCTAAATTGCCACTTTATCAGAGGTTTGTATGTATCAGATCTCAGTTCCATTACTTCACTGGGCTGCATTATACTTCTTAACTCATCATTTTGATAAAATATCCTTGTTTTCTTCCAATAAAATTCTCTTTTACATAAACTAATTTGAGTGAGTTCGTTTTGGGAACCAAATGCTCCCTAAGTAAATGAGGAAGATAAACTTTGCAAATGCATATAAACATTGTATTTGATTCAAATAATAACCTTCATTTTAAAATAGCATCTATTGCTTTACACAACATACGAATTTACTTTTATTTTAAAATGAGATTCTGGAATGCCATTTCAAGCTTGAACAATTCCAATGGAAAGAATTCAAAATGGCATTCCAGCACATTTCTTTACAAAAATACAATTGTTCAGCACATTGTGATTTCTTAAGCTTTCTCATATACTCTAGAGCAAAATGGAAAATTACATCATACTGTAGAAAATAGAACTCTTTCCCAAGTATTTATGTTCAAGAGTATAAATACAGTCACAGCTCATACATTTTCCAATTAATTGCTCAGGTGCTCACCTGGTCAATCACAGAAATCCAAAACTTTCCAGCTGTATTACAAAGCCCAAGATTTCATGTCCTGACCTGACATCTTTGGCCCTCACAGGGACCCAAAAGCCTAATTGTGAGTTCCACTGCTCTGACCAGATATGTCACCCACCCAGAAGGAAAGGCCAGTTCCTTTATCAAATGGACCAGCTGTACCCCCACTTGGTCCTCAACAACAGCTTTGACTTTCCTGCCAGCCCTGGAATTTATTCAAATAAGCCAATTGCATCTTTCTGCATGGACCAAGGGACACTTACCTCATCCTTTTGTTACTACAAAATCTGCCTCCCACTGCTGTTCTTTGTTCACTGTTCCTAAATGCAATCACTATTTGGCCCTGCAGGGCATGCAGTATCCTCCTCCCCTGGGTTGAGGTTATGTGTCTATTAAACTGCTCTCTATCCCATCTATCCGGTGTCAGGTACTACGTGTTCAGTCTTCTTGTACGATTTAGGGTACGGGATCCCTCCCTCATCAACAGGGTGAACAGGAGGTGATCGGACCACCAGCTGAGACCTCCCTTCAAAAATAACCGGAAGTCTCAGGGACTGAGTCAAAAACTGGAGCAGAGAGTGCACTAAATCTGTTCAGTTCACTACCGCTCTTGTTTCTTCTTGCCACACAATCCCACCGCCATTGAGGAACAGATGCAAATGCTTGGTATCTCGAATGAAGCCTTTCTCCTCCATCTCCCTGCTGATATTGCAGTGGTCCCTACATTGGGGAGCAAAAACACAGCTGTTTACTCTTGTTCACTTCTTCATCCATTGTCTCCCAGGGCCTCTCAAAATTAGCCACATTTTAAGGCATCTTTAGCCTCAGCAATAGCCTGTGCCAAAAACAGTCTTACACAAGATCTTAGTTCTCTTCATGAGTTTAGTCTTCCCCATTCCTCAAGGTCATTTAATTTCAGGGCTTTATTCTCCCTACTACAGGCCATGATATTTACCATTTTGTTTCAACCCAAATAACTCTCTAATTTAGACTCCAATAGTTTTGAAGTTGGGATATTGGATCCTTTCTTCCCAAAATGCCCTGAGTTCTTTGTGCAAATTTATTAACTCTCTATCTAGTGGCTAACTTTGTGTCTCAATCAAGAAGCTTTTGCTAAACTATTACATTTTTAGACAAGCTCTAGCTCCAAGAGGGCCCAGTTACCTTCCATTTGCAGAGCTAAAAGTTTGTACCATCTCACTTCTACCAAGACACGGAAGCAACTTAAGTGTTCTCCAACAGACAAATGGTATATATATATATATATATATATATATATATATATATATATACACACACACAATGGAATATTACTCAGCCATAAAAAGAATGAATTAATGCCATTTGCAGCAACATGGATGGACCTAGAGATTATCGTAGTAAGTGAAGTAAGTCAGACAGAGAAAGACAAATGTTATATGATATCACTGATATGTGTAATCTAAAAAATAGTACAAAAGAACATATTTACAAAACAGAAACAGACTGAGACATAGAAAACAGACTTATAGTTACCAAAGGGGAGGGGGAGGAGATAAATAGGGAGTATGGGATTAACATATACACACTACCATATATAAAATAAACAACAGGATTTACAGTATAGTACAGGGAACTATATTCAATATCTTGTAATAAACTATAATGGAAAAGAATTTTTAAAAAGAACATAGATATATACGAATATATACGAATATATATTTCGTTATATATAACGAAATCACTTTGCTATACACCTGAAACTAGCGCAATGTTGTAAACAAACTATACTTCATTTAAAAAAAAAGAGTATCTGGAAGTTCATTTACTGGACTAAAGCAACAACAGAAACAGATCTATCTTATTACACACAGATAGAAGGAGGGAGTCTTGCATGGTGATAGAGATGTCAGTCTCTAGAGAATTTGTGGATGTTATTAATAAGTACAGAACCAAGGCCAGGACACCAGTATCATTTGTTTTTTCTTTTTTTTTTTTCCATTAGTATATGCCTGCCAGAACCCCTTGATTTGCAGTTAGAAATGGAAAAGTTATAGACCACAGGGGTACTTTCATATTGATGGATTAAACTTTTTAAACTAATTAGATTTTAATTAAAAACCTGATTAGGTCACTCTGATTTGTTTCCTTCTATTTCCCCATCACCTCTTTGACTTTCTTGTGATGCCTCTCTTATCTATCATCCTGTATTCCCCTCCTCACTTGTTCTCTATCACTTAATTATGTGACTTTGGTCAAGTTACTTGATCTCTGTGAAACTCAATTCCTTCATCCAGATGGGGATTAGGAAAATTTCCTCTTAGGTTTTCTGTGACATTCAGTGATGCAGCACAGTAAAGTATCCATAATGTGCTGGCACTTAGTGAGGGGATTTAAATTTACATCTCTATCTCCAGCAGTATATTCTTTCTTTCTTTTCCCTTCAAGCCCCTTAGCATATGATTATAATAAATGCTTACGCAGAAACAAGAACAATTTTGAGTACAGTTATCTTGCACTGTAATCATTGATTTTATTGTGTCTACTTATGCATGTAAATGTAGACACAACAAAGTCAGACACACATGCAAACCCACAACTGAGTAGTGTGTCGATATACCTTTTATGTGAGAAGTGAAGAGGCTACTGGAGATTATCAAATCAAGACCTCTACCTTCTTTTTCAGATGGGGATAGGATAATTCTAAGGATGTTGCCCATTTCCAAGGTCACACTGTTATTACTGATATGGTTTAAAGCAGAAAACTGACCTTCTGATAGCCAGTCCATTTTTTATTTCACTTACTACCTGTTACATGGCCTTGGGGAAGAAAGCTGTAAGAATCTTCCTCTTGGTTTTTGTACCAATTATTTGATATTAATTAGAGAGTTAGTTTCTAATAAATATTTATTTTGAGGGGAGTTAAAATTTCAGATATCATAGTAGACTAGAAAGGAAAGAAGTATAGAAAAAAAATATGAAAAGTTGAACATTTTCCAGCTTAAAGAAGACATTTATTTCATGTTTATTAAGTATGCTTTTATAAATATTAATTGTAGATCTCAGGAATGGTTACTTCTCTTTTCTCCTGCTGGAAGCAAAAGGGGATTTTTTTTTTTTCTCTAATACTTAATGTGGGGACATGGTCGAGCTCCTGGAGGTAAATCTCACAATTAATTGTAGACATTTATATTTTCAATATCTGAGAATGTCAATAAAACAATTAAATACATGGTTATTTTGACATTGTATTCTAAATTATCCAGTTGGCTATTAACATTTCCCTAGACATATCAGTTAAATATTTTATGAATTTCAGGAGAAGCTATGAATAATTCAGAAAAGATTACCATTAGAAATCAGAGTACAAACTACAATATTGTTTCATTATTCCAAATATTTTTGCTTAACTGAAAACATTTTCTATATATATGGTCATGTAAATTAAAATGCCATTTCTTATCAAATATAAATAATTTCCTGAATGGAAATAAGTGTATATAATGTCAAGTTTTCAGTTGGTCAACTTCCATTTATGTAGAAATTCTAGAGTGAAAAAGTGCAATAATTAAAATAAAAAATCTATTACAGAAACTCAACAGTAGATTTGAGGTATCAAAAAAAAGAATCAGCAACATTTTAAAAATTAGAAAAACAGAAATAGACTCACAGACATAGAAAACAAACTTATGATTACCAAAGGGGAAGGGGAGGGAGGGATAAATTAGGAGTTTGGGATTGATTGATACACACTATGGTATATAAAATATATAGACAACAAGGACTTACTGTATAGCACAGGGAACTATATTCCATAGCTCGTAATAACCTATAATGGAAAAGAATCTGAAAAAGAATATATATCTATAGATCTATCTATAGATCTATTTAGATATAGATATAAAACTGAATCACTTTGCTGTACACGTGAAACTAACACAATATTTAAATCAAACTATACTTCAATTAAAAAATCCACCCAGTTGCCCAAAACATAAAAAATAGAAAGAATCAGCAAACTTGAAGATAGATAGAGATGATGCAATCTGAAGAACAGTGAGTAAAAATAAAGATGAAAAATGAACAGAGCCTCAAAGAAATGTAGCACACTATTAAATGCATCATCATAAATATAATGGGATTGTCAGGAGAGGAGAGAAAGGGGGAGAAAAATTATGTAAAGAAATAATGACTGAAAACTCCCCCAAACTGAATAAAAACACTGATCTATATATCCAAGAAGCCCAATGAACTATAAGTAGAATAAACTCAAAGATACCCACACCCAGACATATCATAGCCAAAATGTTGAAAGCAAAAGATAAAGAGAAAACCTTAGAATCAGTTTTTTTCCTTTAAAAAGCTGCTTCATCAATTATGAGACTCCCCCTTCAATAAGATATGCAGCTGACTTTTCTTTAGATACAGCAGAGGACAGAAGCCAGTGTGATGACTTGTTCCAAGTACAGAATGCAAAATCTTGTTAACCAAGAAATATACATAGAGCCAAACTGTCTCTTAAGAATGAAAGTGAGGAAATTCCCTGGTGGTCCAGTGATTAGGACCCAGTGCTTTCACTGCCAGGGCTCAGGTTCAATCCCTGGTCAGGGAACTAAAAGCCCACATGCTACATAGCATGATCAAAAAAAAAAAAAAGAAAAGAAAAGAAAGTGAAATAAAATAAGTCCCAGATAAACCAAAGCTGAAAGACTATGTTGCTAGCAGACTTGCCTTCCAAGAAATACTAAAGGAAATTATCC
Organism: Balaenoptera borealis; assembly: GCF_965194805.1. Taxonomy (NCBI): domain Eukaryota; kingdom Metazoa; phylum Chordata; class Mammalia; order Artiodactyla; family Balaenopteridae; genus Balaenoptera; species Balaenoptera borealis. Next base: position 89,479,054 of record NC_138861.1, on the reverse strand, counting down.
CAACTGAAAGCAAATAACATTGAGCAGTAATTAGAATCCACATTAAAAAAAAAAGTGTCAGTAAAGATAATTGTATAGGTAATTATAAGAGAGTACAATTACATATTTTTCTCTATTGTTCTCTTAATTGTTTTTTAAAGTAATTGAATAAAACAATATAAATATAATTGTATTGTTAGACTTACAAAATACAAAAATGAAATATATTTGATTAAATGCAGAAAGAGTTGGGTGGGAACAAAGCTGCAAAGAGTAAGAAAATAAAACAAGACAGTAACTATAATCCACAGAAAGAAATAAAGAGAACCAGAAACAGTAAATAAAAATGTTAATATAACAAATTCTATAAATACATACTTGTTCTCCTTTCTTCTCTCAGCTTCTTTATAAGACATAGGATTATATAAAGCAATAATAACAATTTATTGTTGGGTTTTTAAGTTAGCACACCATGTATAACAACAATAGTACCAAACAAAAGAGGGAAAAGAAATGGAGGTATACAAGAGAAAGTTTCTTCCATTAGAATAAAGGTATTTTAAATATGAAGTAGATTTTGAGACATTGATGTGTATATTGTAAGCCCTAGAATAGCCACAAAAAAGTTCAAAAACATAATAAAAATTATTCAAGAAATTAATATATTATGCTAGAAAATATCTACTTAAGAATAAAGAAGACAACTACAGGAATATTAAAACAAAAAAGATATGAGACATATAGAATACCAAAAGAAATGGCATATGTAAATCCAACCATGTCAATAATAATATTAAATGTGAATGAGTTAAACAATCCAATCAAACGTCAGAAGTTATCAGATTTGATAAACAAACAAGATCCACCCATATGCTGTTAACAGGAGACCCACTTTAGAGTCAAATAAATAAAAAGTTTGAAAGTAAAAGGATAGAAGATATACCAAGCAAATAACAACCGTAATGGAATACGAATGATCATATAGAAAAGTAAACTTTAAAACAAAAAAAAGTGGTAAAAAGAAAAAGAATGGCATTTCATAATGAATAGAGGGTCAATTCACTAGGAATATATAAAAATTATAAACATATATGCATTTAACAAAGAGTATCTAAATATAAGAAGCAAAAACTGATAGAAGTAAAGGAAGAATAATTCAACAATAATAGTTAAAGACTTCAACACCCCACTTTAAATAATAGATAAATTATGTAGAAGATTAATAAGTAAATAGAAGACATGTACAACACTGTAAACTAACTACACTTAGCCAATATCTATATGATACTTCACCCCAAAAAAGCAAAATAAAGATTCTTCTCAAGTGCCCATGGAACAGTCTCAGGATACACAATACACTAGGACATAAAACAAGCCTCAATAAATTTAACTGGATTGAAATATCATGCAGTGTATATTTTCCAACAAAATTGAATTAAATTATAAATCAATACCAAAAGGAAGTTTGGAAATTCATAAATGTATGGAAAATAAACAACACACTATTCCTAAATAACCACTGGGTCAAAGAAAAAATCATAAGTGAAATTCAAAAATACCTTTAGAAGAAGGAAAATGAAAACACAACATATAAAACGTTATGGGATGTAGCTACACAGAGGGATATTTGTAGCTGTAAATGCCTATATTAAAAAAGAAGAAAGAACTCAATTCAATAACCTAAACTCATACTTTAAGAAACTTGGAAAAGAAGACCAAGTTAAATCTAAAGCATTTAGAGGAAAGGAAATAAATTAAATAGAGAAGTGAAAATGAATAGAAAAAAAATCAAAGCAAAGTTTGTTCTTTGAAAAAATCAACAGAATGACAAACATTTAACTAGGCTGACCATAAAAAAAAAAAAGAACACTCAAATCATTAAAATCAAGAATAAGATAGGAAACATCACTACCAACCTTACAGAAATAAGAAGGGAATACTATGGAAAAAATGTATTCCAATAAATTAGATAACCTAGATAAAATGGAAAAATTCTTGTAAATACCCACACTACCAAAACTGAGTCAATAAGAAACAGAAAAACCAGAATAGACTATAACAAAGTAAAGATTGAGTTAGTAATTAACAACTTGCCACATGTTGTTAAGATGGCAATACCCTACAAATTAATTTATAGGCTCAACACAATCCCTATCAAATTACCAACTGCCTTTTTTCCAAAAACTGACAAGGTGGTACTAAAATTCATGTGAAAATGTAAAAAACCTAGAATACCAAGAAAAAAAAATCTTGAAAAAGAAGAATAAAGTTGAAGGACTTACACTTTATAATTTTAAAACTTGCTACACAACTACAGTAATTAATACAGCATGGTACTTATATAAGAATAAAACTATAGATCAATAGAATAGAGCTGAGAGTCTAGATATAAACCCATACATTAATGGTGCCAAGACAATTCAACAGGAAAAGAAGTGCTTTCAACAAATATTGCTGAATATCCACATGCAATAAAGTTGAATTCCTATCTCACACTATAAAAAATACTAAAATATTAACTCAAAATGAATCATAAACCTAACTGTAAGAGCTAAAACAGTACAGCTCTTATATAAAAACATGAGTGAATATTCATGATGCTGGATTAGGCAATGGTGTCTTATATATGACATCAAAGCACAAGAAATAAAAAATAAACAAATTTGACTAAATCAAAACTAAAATATTGTGCTTCAAATGATACTATCAATAAAGTGAAAAGACAACCCACAGAATGAGATAAACTTATACAAATCGTATATGTGATAAGGGACTTGTATGTATACTATATAAAGAAATATTATGAATTAAAAATAAAAATTCAACCCAATTAGAAAATGAGCAAAGTATCTAAATGAAATTTCTCCAAAGAAGATATACAAATGACCTGTAAGCATGTTAGAGAGATGCAAATCAAAACCACAATGAGTTACCACTTCACATCCACTAGGGTGCCCATAATCAAAAAGAGACACGATAACAAGTGTTGGTGAGTGTGTGAATAAAATGGAATCTTTATACATTGTTTATGGGAATGTAAAATTGCTCAGACACTTTGGAAAACAGTTTGGCAGTTCCTACAAAGCCTAAACACAAAGTTAGTATATGATCCAACAATTCTACTTTTACATACATATGCAAGAGAAATAAAAACATTTTAATGCAAGAAAGCTTGTACACAAATGTTCAAAGCAGCATTATTCATAATGTCAAAAAGTAAAAGCAACTCAAATGTACATCAACTGATGAATGGGTAAATTAAACATTATCTTCAATAAAAGGAATAATATATTGATATATGCTACAACATTGATGAAATTTGGAAACACTCTGCTAAATGAAACAAGCCAGCCACGCATTGTATGTTTGTAGTTATATCCTCAATAGGCAAATCCATAGGGACAGAATGTAGATTAATGTTTGCTTATGGCTGGAGAGGAAGGTAGGGGGAGAGGGTGACAATAGAGAGTGACAGCTAATGAGTATGGGGTTTCTTTTTTGAGTGATGAAAATGTTTTAAACTTAGATTGTGTTGATGATAGCACAACTCTGAATATACTAAAGTCCATTAAACTGTACACTTTGGTGAATTTTATGGCATGTAAATTGTATCTCAGTAAAGATGTTTTAAAAGTGAAATAAAATGTAATATGAGGAGAAATAAAGCCTTAGGGTAAACAAGATTTTTATTTTCATAATTGAATTCTTTTTACACAAATGATTTAAGAAATAATCAGAAACAAAAACGTATGTAATTTTTGGGCTTCCCTGGTGGTGCAGTGGTTAAGAATCTGCCTGCCAATGCAGGGAACACGGGTTCGAGCCCTGGTCTGGAAGATCCCCCATGCCACAGAGCAACTAAACCCGTGCGCCACAACTACTGAGCCTGCGCTCTAGAGCCATGAGCCACAACTACTGAAGCCTGGGCACCTAAAGCCCATGCTCCAAGACAAGAGAAGCCACTGCAATGAGAAGCCCACGCACCACAACGAAGAGTAGCCTCCACTCGCTGCAGCTAGAGAAAGCCCCAGTGCAGCAAAGAAGACCCAACACAGCCAAAAATAAATAAATAAATTTATAAAAACGAAAAACATATGTATTTTTGGCAAAGGAAATAATGTATTGGTCTGACACCTTAGAAGAAATATTATGTGCTAGCCAAAGTGAAGTCCATTTTTGTAAAAATCTCTATAGATTCTTCCAGGCTAACAGCAACTTTGAGGGATCAGTCTCATGAAAGGGGAAATATTCTGAAGAGATTAGATTTTAGAGTGTAAAATTGAATCCAGAGAATCCTAAACCTTTTTGAAGCATTTGAATCTGTGGAGACTTACCCCAAAGCATAGCAGTCTTCTCATCACATTATGTGCAGGTATTAGAAATGGTCTATTTTTATAACCAAAAAAATGCCTTGCAAAATTCAAGGTGATCTTTTTCTTTCATCATGTGATGAACCACCTTAGCTGCAGGTTATAATTATTTCTATGATGTTCCAGTGCCTAATTATTTATATAGTGTATTATTAGTACACATAGTCAGAAATAAGCCCTGTTAAAGCAGCAATTTTTGAGGAGCTTTCAAATCTATATGTCTATCTACATATTGGATTACTTTGAGGAAAACCATAGTTCAGCAGAAGAGAACACCCCAACAGTTAAGAACTGCTGCTTTATAATACCATTTTATTCTTATATTTTTCCTGCAATTTTCAATTTTAATCCATCACAAGTCACTTAAAAATTCTGACCCGTATTTTCCTCAGCCAAAATGAAACAAAACAAAATGACAACAAAACTCAGAGATGTGAATTAGATAAAATTAAGAACTAACCTCTAACGATTTATGTTCTTAATTTTTCTTTAATCTAGAGAGCAAACCACAACTTTTTCATTGACCCTAGTTATACTTTGTTGTCAATTCCTGTGTGTCTTCACATACTTGTTGCAGTACTGGATGGGTTGGTGTCACTACAGATCTCTGATATCTTGAATACAATCTTCTTTTCAGTGCTATAATTAACCTCTGTGAACTCAAAATATTTAGTATAAGTCGGTTATACACAACAGCCTTGGATGTGTTGTGCTTTGGGGGAGGATGGTATAAAGGTGTCTGTGCATTAAGCAATGCAGGGTGAAGAAGACTGCAGTCAAGGATGGGGAACTAAGAGTGAAGAATAAGAATGGAATCCATATCAGGAACTTAGAACTTGAGGTGATAGTAAAGCATTCCCTAGATATTTGAGGATCTTAGAAAATATGTGGAAATATTTGCTCTATTGTATATGAATATTTAATGAATCATCCCAGAAGGCTGGATAACTTGGAGGCATTTTGGCAGATTCACATCAAATTATTAACATTGTTATATCTATGAAGTGGGAATTAGGTGGGGTTGGAGTGGGGATGGAGGACAAGAGGTAATATTTTTCTAAATTTATGTATTTCTATATGTTTTAACTTTTTACAACAAGTTTTATGGGTTTTGAATTCATCTCCTCTATCAAGTGTCCCCAGATTTTTCTACCACAGGCAGGATCAGTCACTTTCTTCTCCATGTTCTCCTCAAAGGCAGGGACCATGACCAGCAAACATTTGACACATTTAAGTCATGTAATACATGTTTGTTGAATGGCCATTTAGTTTAACACCATTATTTCATAGATGAAATAGATGAGGAAAAGAAATTAAGTGGTTGATGCATGATGACTTTCTCCAACTGTGGTCTCTGGACCAGCAGCAGCAATGTCTCCTGAGAAGCTGTTGGAAATGCAATTCTTGAGCCCTGCCCTAGACCCGGAGATTCAGAAACTCTGGAGGTGGACCCCAGAGATCCATGTTTTAATAAGCCTTTCTGGTGATTCTGATGTGCACTCAGTTTGAGAACCACTGCTCAAAGATAACATGGCTGGTATGAAACAGGCAAAAACAAATCCTCAAATGATCTAAATAAGTTTATATTGAATTATAATATATGTAAAAAGACATCCAATGCTAGAATAAATCTTTCTAACTTATTTTTCACTGTGGAACAAAACAAATCTGTTTTCATACTTGTCTTATTTAATTTTACCTCTCTGGATACATAAACTCTTTCTTTGTCACAATGCTAAAATATAAAAAGAAATTACCAACTCAGAAATACAGAGTTTACTCATTGACAAATAAGACATCTCACTTCCATAAGCAAATCACTTTAAACTATACATTTATAATGAATCCAGTTATATTTTAATTATATTAGCATGAAAATAGATGTAATAATTCCATGGAAACCAATATTTTATTTTCTATGCTATAAGTATTTTGGGCTACAAATGAAAATTTTGAATACTGGGGAGAGAGAGATTTTCTATAATTATGATGCCCACTGTAGAGAGAATATTAAGCCATAGTTTTTGTGGAGTCTTGTCAAACATAGTTCCTTCAGTATTTACAAACTGAAATGTTTGTTTATATGGTTTCAAAAGTTTTTCTTAGCTCAAGGGAGAAGTCACTCTATTAAGAAAAACAACCTAAAACAGCATCAGTAGGAAAGAAGTCACGGGTGACAGTGCTATGTGGGGAAAGTATATGAGAAATCATATCCCAGTGGTTGCTATGGCTGTAAACAGTTTGAAGAAAAACATCTGAGTCTCTATCAGCTACCTCCCGGAAACAAAGGAAAACTCATGCTCATAAATTCAGCTTTAGAACATAAACAGCATATGATTATGTTTCAGCCATATTACCCCACTCTTTACTCCTTGACTCACATTTTTAAGGACTTATTTACTTCTTGTATTATTTAATATAAAGAATTTAATTCGACATAAGTACTTATGAAACACCAGGAGAAAGGAAGAAATAGATTGGCATTGAAATATTCCTAATTCTAAGGCTTTCCATATCTAAAATAAAATTGAGATTTGATTAAAAATCCACCTGCAGTAGAGGAATAGAAAGAAGCCCAGGATGACCTGAACAAAACTGAGCGAGTGTAAGGGGGAGGGTTCCACAATGAGGACTGAATGGAAGGTTAGTGGAAGGCACGCAGCAGGGTAGAAAACCTTGTAAACAACACGGGTTCTGTTGGAAGTTTTATTGGAAGTGCAGTGGGATGCCATTCCAGGGCTTTAGGCAAAAATGAGACGACCTAATTGTAATCAATTTTATCTGTTTTGACAGTAAAAGGTGCTTGAATCCTGCATTTCCTCTTTTTTTCTCCTGAAGCACTACTATTGTATCAGCTATTACAAGTATCCAAAGGTCTTCCAGATTTTCTCAAGGAGTTTCATCTCAGAACACTGAAGGAGCATATTAAATTGCTCTGGTAAGGACTGAAAAATTTCCTAGCTGTTCGTAATGGGTGCTTGCTTTCTCACGCTTGTGCATTCTAGAATACTTAAGTCTAGGCAACTTAAATATTTTTCTTGGGATGAGTTTTCACACTAAGTTGATTTTTATTGCAACTGTTGTGCTTGGCAAAATATTAGTGAAATCCCCATTTAGCTTTAGAATTAGACAGAATTACAGTTTTGTGATTTTGTGGTAATATATGCTGAATATAAAGGCTATTGAAGAAAGAGAAATTAAGATTTTGGTTGACAGAAGAGTACGTACTTAAAAGGTGGTAAGCAGACAAAATAACAAAATACATATTCCTTGAATTTAGATTAGTTATATTTTGCTCACTAGTATATATTTTAATCAGAAAAAAATAGAGTAAAGCAAATAACTTCAGTAAATTGAATTTTATCATTGTTATAAAAGATTTAATAACCAATTTTAAATAGTGAAAACTTTCTAGAAGAAGCTTTGTGGACAGGCAAGATCAGACAATATTTTTTTTAGAATCATGGCAAACTAGTAAATAAGTAAAGTGAAGGTATAGCAATCCTGTTACATTGCTTTAGTGCACAACCACCTGGCTTCTGGGAGAAGGAGAAAGCAATATCATACATCTTGCATAATATTCCCTCTCGGGTAACATTAGTTGATAACACAAGAGAATTTTCCCTGGCTTTACCTGACAGAAACTTGATTCATCTTCCAGCCAAGAGCAATTTTTCTACCATATTCAGCAATAGTTGCTGCTGAAGGGCTTTCTTATCTCATTTCTTATTCATCAATCTCCAAAAGACATGTTAGAAACCGCAAAATGTAAATCTCTTTATAACTAAATTAATCCAATTCTTTTCATTTGTCTTTCATGAGAGACAGCCTCATTGTCAGCTGGGCATATGTAACAAATGCTTGTCACTTCTGAGCGCTCAAAGAGCAAGATCTAAAAGATCACTTCTTTTGAGAAATGTACGTTAACACGAGAAACTACCTTTTTCTCTAATGATTAACTTGTCATGTACTTTTTTAGAAGTAATATCCACCCATAATTTATGGAGGAAGACTATCATAGCCACTTTATATAATTACGGATCTGATAAGGCACATCTTCTTGAGTTTTTTAATTTAGCATTTTGTCAAAATAGAAAAGAAGAAAACAACTCTATACTCACTGGTTTTTCATAAAATATTCTTGTTATCGTGCAAATTTTAACCTATCTCCTGTACTAACCTAAATCCCAAATCGTGCACCACAAAATTTAATTGAAGAGACATACTTCATAAAAGAAAAGTAATGTCTCTAACAGATTGTTTGTTTTACCCTATATATTTTTACCATTTGGCATGTAGAATTTTTTTCCTAAGTAATCATCTATAGAAGAATTTTCAGTGTATGGCAACGATTTCTATGCTTTGAAGAAATAAAATTTTATGAAAGGAAAACCCAAACGTCACTAATATGTAGATTTTGTTCTTTCATTTTATTTCAAAGCAGTTTAAGGTGCTTCATATGAATAACTTTTAAACATCTATAAATATTTAACATTTGATAAATGAAAAAGTCAGCATCTTTCACTGTTTTTATAATAGCCTTTAAATTAGAGTTGTATCTTTCCCCAACGTACCTTAAACTTTCTCAGTTTGTCATTTAAATATTTCTGTTAATTATCAGTTTATGATTCACATACCATGATGTTTGAAGGATCTATGAAGATATAAAAAGGACTTACGATTTCCACTATAAATGATACAGTTATTAATTACTAACCCACTTTGTTCCAAAAGCAATTTCAGGTGACTTTAAAAGAAATACACAGTACAGTTAAAGAGAATAAATTTAATAAAGTGAGAATAATTGGGCAAACACAAGACAAAGCAAAAGATAAAAATCAACCTACAGTAAAGAATGGACGTATGGATACCGGGGTGGCGGGTGGGGAGGGGAAAGGGAGGTGGGATGGCTTGGGAGATTGGGATGGACGTATATACACTACTATATATAAAATAGATAACTAATGAGAACCTGCTGTATAGCACAGGGAACTCTACTCACTGCTATGGGATGACCTAAATGGGAAGGAAATCCAAAAAAGAGGAAATCCAAAAAAGAGGGGATAGGGCTTCCCTGGTGGCGCAGTGGTTGAGAATCTGCCTGCCAATGCAGGGGACACGGGTTCGAGCCCTGGTCTGGGAGGATCCCGCGTGCCGTGGAGCAACTGGGCCCGTGAGCCACAATTACTGAGCCTGCGCATCTGGAGCCTGTGCTCCGCAACAAGAGAGGCCGCGATGGTGAGAGGCCCGCGCACCGTGATGAAGAGTGGCCCCCGCTTGCCACGGCTGGAGAAAGCCCTCGCACAGAGGCGAAGACCCAACACAGCCATAAAATTAAAAAAATAAATAAATTAATTAATTTAAAAAAAAAAGAGAGGGGATATATGTGTATGTATAGCTGATTCACTTTGCTGTACAGCAGAAACTAACACAACATTGTAAAGCAACTATACTCCAATAAAAATTAATTTAAAAAATCAACCCACAAATAAGACTAATCAAAATTATATACTGTGAAGTTCTATACATTTGCCATGAGCTAACCACAATTTTGCCTCTAAGCTCTTAACAGACAACATAGGGAGCAAAATCTAGTAAATTATATGTTTCAATCTCTCTTTAAGATAAACACACCAAGCCAGCTGCACAGAAAAATCACAACTATTCCTGATATTTATCTCAGAAAACAATGTCTCCTAAGTTTCTCAAAATAAAGAGCCTGTAATGTGTAATGTGTAATGGAGTGAACAACATCTTCAGAACTTCAGGATCCTTTTTTCTCTCAGAGATTCTCTCAAAGTAGCACCGTGGCATTAAATGTAAGTGTAATTCTTACTACCATTCTTAATAAGGAACCATTTGATGCAGCAAGCTTCCAGGAAACACTTCCTTCCAATTGTTTCTCTTTTGTAATCTTTTGAGACGTAGGATGTGGCAGGGAGTTTGATTCTGTATTCACTCATGAGTTTCTACGATGTAGCTCTTCTATGTTATTGGTTAAGTGCAAAGCCTTAACTGACAATGGAGACAACTGGATGACAATGGAGAATGGTACGGACCTGAGCAGCCCACTGTGAATCTGTCGTCAGTAGAAGACTATTCTAAGTAGAAGACTATTTTATTCTATTCCTCTGAGAGTGAAACCAGGTTAATACCTCCTGTAGAGCTAGTGGTTTCTTACAAAATAATTTTGAACCCGCTCTAACAGAAAACTGAACTATTTAGAAGGAGGTTTGCACTCTCTTGATTTTAGGAACTAGTGTCAATAATAATAATAATAATAATAATAATAATAATAATATATCAAATAATATTTATAATAATCATTTTCATTATAATATTTATAATGAGTATTTAGTGAGGGCTTAGTGAATGTTACCACTGTCTTAAACACTTAAAGAGCACTGACTCATGGATTGATAGAATCATTATGTAATTTTACAGGTAAGAAGTGAGGTTAAGAAACTAGCCTAAGGTCACGTGGTTAGCATAGCGTGGAACCAACAATTGAAGCCAGGATTTCTGGCTCCAATGTCTAGACTCTTCACAGCAATGCTAACACATATATATGGAATCTAAAAAAAAAATGGTTCTGATGAACCTAGGATCAGGACAGGAATAAAGACACAGACGTAGAGAATGGACTTGAGGACACAGGGAGGGGGAAGGGTAAGCTGGGACTAAGTGAGAGAGTAGCATTGACATATATACACTACCAAATGTAAAATAGATAGCTAGTGGGAAGCAGCTGCATAGCACAGGGAGATCAGCTCGGTGCTTTGTGACCACCTAGAGGGGTGGGATAGGGAGGGTGGGAGGGAGGGAGATGCAAGAGGGAAGAGATATGGGAACATATGTATATGTATAACTGATTCACTTTGTTATAAAGCAGAAACTAACACACCATTGTAAAGCAATTATACTCCAATAAAGATGTTTAAAAAAAACAAAAGTAATATGATAGTATATATTGTTACAGAGGTATATGTAAGTAAGAGTATGAGAAAAATTATTAGGAAAGATGCAGATCAATCTCAGGATAGCGCTTATCTCTGGGACTGGGAGGGTAAGAATGGTTTCAACTGTATCTGTAATATGTTGGTTTTTAACATCTATCTAAAGCTATTTGGGCAAATATTAATATTCATAAAATCTGTTTTGTGTGTACATTGGTGACTGTTCTATTATCTTTTACAGTTCTTGCCTGCTTGAAATCTTTCAGAGTTAAGAGAATTTTAAATAAAATATAATCCATGTTGTGTTTTCATAGAATATCTTTAGAAATTTATAAACCTAATTAGTACCAGTGGGTGTCTTTGAGGAAGGGAATCAGAGAGCTAAGGGGTACACAGGGTAAAGAAGACCTGGAACTTTATACCTTTGATACTCTATAAATTTTTATAACATGATCATGTGCTACCTTTAAAAATATATTATTTCTCCATAATGATCATGTCATGCTTGAAAATGTGAGATAAATCACACAACCTCTTGGCCATTTTTCAGTTTGAGTAAGTTGGATGATCCTCATTACATATTCTTTAAGAGACCTCTGTCTGTCACCCTCATTCGATGAAAAACTTTCAGCTGGTTCCCCATTCCATTTAAGGAACACTTTTTGACCTTCGCTGGAAATTTTCTATTCTCATAAGAGTCTGACAAGGCCACATTTATTCTGCCCTTTTGCTCTCATTGTCATTTAAAGGTCAGGTTGTGTCAAATCTATGCTCATTTGTCCTACCATATGTTATTTGAAATCACACAAGCCTGAAAAGCCTGAAGCCCAGAATATAAAGTAACAGTTAAAAAGTTGAATAAAAAAATTATAATTTTTATGAAACTCATTTTTGAATATATATTCAATTCAGCATCAAATTAAAAATGAAAAATTGATATGCTTCTTATCAAATCATTAATTTTGGTGCATTTCAAATGAGATAGAGTCATTCATTTGTGCATTTAGCAAATACTGTAGAGAATCTCCTGTATGCCAAGCATTGTTCTAGGTGCTAGGGATAGATATAGTAGTGGATGAAACTAATTTCTTTCCCACATGCGTCTTACACTGTTGGGGAGAGACAGACAACAGCCAAACCACTATACATGTCAGACTGTGATAGAAATATGGAGTAAAACAAACCAGGATGAGGAAGATAAGAGGAGCAGGGAGGTGGGAGGTGCTACTCTTTAATAGAAATTGGTTGTCACAGAATGTCAACTTTATATACCAATATTTAAACAGAGACCTAGGAAAGTGATAAGAGCTTTCTATGGAATGTTCCAAGGCAGAAGGAACAGTATGTGCAAAGGACTTGGGAAGAAATATGTTTGGTGTACCCAAGGAATCACATGACTGCTGTGTAGAGAGTGAAGGAAAAACGTAGGGGAGAGGTCAAAAAGTAGTAAGAGTTCACACTGGGACCTTGTAAGACATTTTAAAAAGGCCATTGTCAGTACTTTAGCTATTATGTTGAATGAGGATTTTTTCTGGGCAGAGGAATAGAGTGTAGAGAAGAAAGGGTGGAAGCAGGAACACCAGTGAGGAGGCAACTGATGATTGATTGATGATGTGAGGAAAGAGAGAATTCAGATGTTTGAGAAACTGGATGAACGCTAGCGTCATCCAGTTAGATAAGGAAAACAGGAAGAGTTTGCGAGGAAAGATGGTGTATTCCCTTGGACACTTTGAGTTACAGGTGCCTGTGAACCATGCTATGGTGCTACTCAGAAAGGAGCTCAATGTTCACTTTCTTTTCATGTTTTTTATCACTTTTTTCAGCAACATTCAGCATCTAGGTGCACATGAGGAGCAGCCAATCAGATAAATGTAACCATGTTTTGTGTTTTCCAGTCAAGTGAAACAGTTTAATAGGGCAAGAGTGTTGAAGGCACTGAAAAACAAAGGATCCAAATGAAAAAACAGGATATATGATCTATTGAAAAGGAAACCAAGACTGGTGATTGCACATAGATAAGGAGAAACAAGAGACCTTTGTGTAAACACATCAATGAGGTTGATGAGTTGATGTTGGAAATAGTTCAGAGGGAGAGTATGAAGGAGACTAAACTATTATCTGAAACTAGGCTTATAATTCCACCTAAATGCATGTTTAAGGATTATAGTCCTACATGTAGGTGGCCATTGTAAAGTGGAAGATAAGATCATTTGACATGAGGAGATTAAAAATAAGAGACTAGGATGTTGGATAAATCTTATCCAGGATGACGTTGGAACTTGCCAGGAAAAGGAGGACTGTAAGCCAGATACGTATACTTTTTTTTCTTTAAACCGAATGTATTTTTTAAAAATAAATTTATTTATTTATTTATTTATTTTTGACTGCATTGGGTCTTTGTTGCTGCACGTGCGCTTTCTCTAGTTGCGGCGAGCTGGGATTACTCTTCATTGCGGTTCGCAGGCTTCTCATTGCAGTGGCTTCTCTTGTCGCCGAGCACGGGCTCTAGGCACGTGGGTCTCAGTAGTTGTGGCATGCAGGCTCAGTAGTTGTGGCGCACGGGCTTAGTTGCTCCACGGCATGTGGGATCTTCCCAGACCAGGGTTCGAACCTGTGTCCCCTGCATTGGCAGGGGGATTCTTAACCACTGCGCCACCAGCGAGGTCCCCAGATACGTAGACTTTCAATAAGTGGGGAGTGAGCAGCCAATTGATGGCAGCTTAGTGAGGGGTTAAGGCTGATGCCAAAAAAAGCAGATATACTTACTTGAAAGTGAGGAAGTAATGATTTAGATTAATAGTGAAGAGCTACAAGGACACCAACTGCATCTCAAGATGGTTTCCAGAAGAATAATCTTGTCTCAAGAAAGTCGCAGGAAGCATTATCTTAAGAGGAGAGTCAAGTTCCAGAGGGCATAACAGAAAGGTGGTACTAAAGAGGAACAATGAAAGGTTAAGAAAAAATATTATTTTCAGATAAAAGGGGACAGGAGAAAGAGTAGACAGCCCAAGACAATCTATTTTGATTGTTGAGCAAGGTTAACAGAGATTTGGCATGTTGTATTAAACTTACTTCAAGGTTGTAAGAGAAAAAATCTCAGAACTTGTTGTAGGATTGATGTCTTTAGGCAAAATCAGAGAATACATTTAGGAGAAAAAACAAGAAACTATACAAAATTCCCTGAGCAAGCCTCCTTTCTCTATGATTTTCTTAGGTTTGTGTTTTTCCTAGAGCCTGTGCAGACTAGCATCAGTCTCTTCCCCTCTCCAGTCCATCCAGGACACAGGGAATCCTCCATTATTGTTTATATCTTGTCCTTAACTAGCTCAGAAACAGTCACTGTCTCCCCATAGACCAGAGTAGTGGAACTTTAAATATTCTAGGTAGGCTGGTCACTATTAAGCCAAAGAGCTTTCCAGCTGCCATGAATTGGGGAAAACCAAGGACACGGAAAAGTAAAATGTCACTTGGGTATCCTCTGAGCAGAATGGAATGGATGACCTGAATCATTTAGTTGTATAGCAGCAGTAATTACAGACATTTGTAACTGTGTATAACAATGAGGTTTTCCATCATGTCATATCAACGATCAGCTCTTGAAAAGACAGCAAATTCTTGCATGATCGTTGGCATCTTGTTGATATGCAGCAGGGGGTTAATGCTCAGACTCCCCTTCGTATGTTGAGAACATCTGTAGAAAAGGCAGCTGGCAGTATGGCAGACCACAGAGGCATGCAATCAAGTTTTAGTTTCAACCCAAGCGGAATTAGAGATGTCAACCAAATGTTTGCTATTAATCTATTTTGCCTGGTTTGCATCTTACTATACCACATATCAGTGTTTCTCCCGATTGGCATTGCCTGATCATGACAATGTGATATCTACGGTACATCAGCAGTGAACTCAGCAACATGCAGAAGATAACGATGGAGACATTTCATGGCCAGAGACTTTAGAGAGGGCTGAAAAGTAAGCAGAAAAGTGGGGACAAATGTTGATACAAAACATTTAATTAGAAAGGATTTCATTTTATTGTTCTGCAATAAATTTCGAAGAACTAATATTAAAATACAGAAAAGAAATGGTTTAAAGAAGAATTTAAACACTAAAAAAAAAAAAAAAAGATGGGTTCTCATTCTGTCCAGAGGGAAGACATATTGTCCTGGAGTGACCACAAAGGACCACAGTGTTGGGCATGACTGTGATTCTGCTTATTAAGCACATGCAAGTTAAAATGTAGATACATTTAAAGAATTGACTTGGATACCTATATGAGAACTCTTCCTCTTCATGCAAGTTGGAAACTTCAGAAGGATGAGGAATAAATATTACATCAAAATGTCCATTCAAATCAGTCTCATTATCTTCAGTAACCATGGGGGGAGTGACATAAAAGTCAGATGACCTTCTTGTTCCAAAAAGTAACCAAGTCTCAAAGATTGGTGAATAAATGATATATTTATTCAAAATGACATTGGATCCTATGTAAATCACTCCTCACTGGTATCATGTCATAAAATCATGAAATGGACCCCAAAATTGATTTTCCCAGTACTGAAATGCATTACATGTATTTAGAAATAAGTATAAGAAAAGTATTTGTGGAGTGGGTAATACATTCTAGAAACAATGCTGTGTACTTTGTAGAGTTCACTATAATCTAGCAGGTTGAATTTTATGATTCTTACATCATAGAAGAAAAAAGACAGCCAAAGTTAAGGTACATTAGGTTAGAAAAAGGGAAAGAAAAAAAATTTGAATTCAGTCTGCTAGCACCAAAATGCATACACTTTCTATTATACCACCACCCCCTACTGAAAATATTAAAGGTAAAAAGCAAAATGTTTTTTTGAAATATTTGGTCTACTCAGCACAGCTTTGTCAATACTGGAGCTGAGAGCATTGTCAAATGTGTATAATTAACTATAGAGTTTCATGGCATGTACAGTGTGTAGGTAGACTGGTTTATTACTACATAACATTTTTTAAACTTTATCTCTAAGTAAAGTAGAAATATAATTACAAAACCATGGCAAATTTGGGTTTCCTCTAATGATAGGCAATATTAACTTCCTGCTAATCATTAAATGGAATCTGTGTGCAAAGGCAATTTTTCTGTCCTCTGTAAAGTACTGATATTTTCACCAGTGTCACTGTATTTAAAACGAATCGAGTCAGGGAATTTACTAATCCCTTCAATAATGAGACCAATTGTAAGACTCATTTATCAGTTATATATTCCACCCATGAGGTGTGGGTGTTGGAGATAATTTCATGCTCAAAAATAATTATTAAACGGCAAGCAGCTTTTTTTTTTTGGTTATTCCATTCTGGGAGTCTTTGGGGGTTTTACATTTACGTGACGTATACTTTAAAAAGTAAGTGGGGGCTTCCCTGGTGGCGCAGTGGTTGTGGTTGAGAGTCTGCCTGCCAATGCAGGGGACACGGGTTCGAGCCCTGGTCTGGGAAGATCCCACATGCCGCGGAGCCACTGGGCCCGTGAGCCACAATTGCTGAGCCTGCGCGTCTGGAGCCTGTGCTCCGCAATAACAGAGGCCGCGATAGTGAGAGGCCCGCGCACCGCGATGAAGAGTGGCCCCCGCTTGCCGCAACTAGAGAAAGCCCTCGCACAGAAACGAAGACCCAACACAGCCATAAAAATAAATAAATTAAAAAAAAAAAAAAGTAAGTGACATGGGAATATTTTTAAACATATTAGTGATAAAGAAGGAAAAGAGCTGTTGACTAGAGAGGCTAAGCACCCACCATATGGATTCTAACATTTTAATTATTCTGTTCTTTTTCTTTTTAAAGGAACTCTTAGTGGTAATAATTTTTCAACTAATTAAAGACCAGATGCTACTTAACAAGCTAGATACCCAATTAGGAATCTGAAACCAGCTAAACAACCTTTACTGCCAGCCAGCTAGCTGAATCACCTCCTGTCACTGGCATGAAATTGATTATTTTTTGTTTTGTTAAATGCATGTTGTTGTCACACAGACTGGATCTCCAGCATGTTTTTCTTTCAGAAGGGTTGAACAATCTGACAGCCCATTCAATCTCATTTTTTGGACAAGGTTGATACCTGTAACAAGGTCCTTCATCTGTCTTTGCAAATATAATTATGGCATGGCTGTGGGGAATTATATTTTGCAGAAAAAAGAAAACTTGAAATGCAGAATGTAACCACAAACAACAGCTCAATATTACTTAGTGATTGACAATGAGATAATGGTACTATGTAAAATGGTTTTTATATACCCAGGAAAAATATCATTCCCCCAAAATAGTTATATTTCTACATATAACAAGGAAGCTTAATTTTAATGTTAATGACTTTTGTGCTTAAGAATATCTTAAATAATGAAATGGGCGGTGCCAAGATACGTCATAGAGAAATAAACTTTCAAAATGCAGTTTTCTTGTATTCATCGTGTTTTTCCCTCTAGGAGAGTTCAAAATGGTTTATTTTACAAAACAACAAAATCTCCCAAACTGCTGGAGGAAATAACATATTTAGTATTGATGCTATCAAAAATTTTTAAATGAAATATAATACTCAAAATGTGTTTTTGACTATTTTAAACAGTTGTTACTGCTCAAAACTGAGTAAACAAATCAAACTGAAATCCAGAGATGATTAATCATGCATGACAAACTGACATTTTTTCTTTGATTCATAAAGAGAATTCAGAATATTCTCTCAGAATTGCCCAATGCCTGGCAAATCCCTACCTGTCAGACACCTTAGAAATTGGTGGAGGGGAAGTCTACATGTCACCATTTCAGCTGAACTGAGTAATTCTTAACAGCCTGGAAGAGCTTATGCTATTGACAGAGGTGTCAGACACTACTGCATCAGGGGTACAACCATCTCCCACTACTTTCTTTGCTGTGGCGGTTTTCTGTAGCCATATTCCTGTGCTCTAAGCACAGTGGGTGCTCAATAAACATTGTTTATTGGCTGCCATTACATCTGCTGTGAACGATGGTGAGTGTATCCAAGGATCCTCTGGCAGCTCTAGCAAATGGTGAAGCTATGTACTGGTAACATGGGACTGAAGGGTTCAAGCCCTCAGCAAGGGACTGGCTCTGACTCCACAAGCGTGGAATTGGGTTGGAAAAGATATCATGAGAGGTGGCAATCTAGAGCATATTCTGACTCCTTCTTGGGTGCAGGATGTAAGCAGTGTTTAGGATGTGAATTATGGCTGAGTCTTCACCAGGATGCCTCCCAAGACAGATGTTGTAGCCGGAAGGCACTTTCTTGAGCTGAAAATTCACCTGCTCAATGCTGACTATTGCTTACACTAGAAACTGAAATTGTCTTTGTCAGGTGTGCCAGTAGGGAAAGAAACAGCAACTGGAAGTCAATTTTTATTCCACAATTCTTCATTTCTCTATAATGCTGTCACAGCAATTTTCTAGAAGGCAGGTCACATCCTGTCACAATTCTGCTTAAACACTTTAATGACTTTCCACTGCCTGCGAAATCACATTCAGGGTCCTTAGCATGATAGACGAATCCTCTGTGAACTGTCTCTTGCCTGCTCCTTTTAAATTTCTTGTCTGACTCAGATTTCCTTGGTTAACAATAAATCACCTATTCGGCATTTACAGTTTGCTAAGTGCTCTTTTATGTACTTCACATACATAAACTCTCAATTCTCAAATAACCCTATGAGATAGGTACTATTTCAACTTTTTACAGATGGAGAAACTAAGGCACAGAGAGGGGAGGTGATTTACCCAACGTTAGAAGTGAGATTCTAACCCAAATCCACCCAGATCCATGCTCTTGGCCACCATGCTACCACTGTAGATGCCCAAGAAAACCTCTTTACCTTTGCATTTGCTATTCCCTCCATCTTGAATGCCTTTCTCCTTTATAGCTGACTGAGCTCCAACTTTCAAGACTCAGCTAAGGAATCTCTTTCCCTATGAAGCTATCTCTGCTATTTCAAATGGAGTTACCTACTCTCTCTCTCTTTTTTATATTGATACTAGACCTTGGTAAAAACTAGCAACAACCACAGCTACAACCACCAGCTCCACAACCACATCAATAATAATTACCATGTATCTATCACTTACTATGGCACTTCTTATGTGCTTGGCATTGTCATATACCAACCTCAGTCTCCACCATAGCACTGAACAATAGCATGACACAGAGAAGTTAAGTGACTTGCCCAAGGTCAGGCAGATAATGAGTTACAGAGCTTGGATCCAAATCCAGATCGGCCTGTACCAAATGTGGGACCATTTGTGGAAAAATTAAGATTTTAAGATGGCTACAGCAGAGTGTTAACCCAAGTGTGGGCTCTTTTAAACATGAGTACCTGTGTGACTGCACTGAATGCATAGCCATTAAGCCATCCCTGGCAGGAGCCAGTGGGAATGCCACTAAGTACTTACTCATTAAATTACTGGGTATGATACCGACTTTAGGACTGAGGTACACAAATGGATATGCTAATGTTGAACTATTCTTGCATTTCCAGAATAAATCTTACTGGTCTGTGATGTATTTGTTTTTATGGTGGTACTGGATTTTACTCGCTAATGTTTTATTTATAATTTTACATTTATATTTCTTCATGCTATTATTACCAATGTAAATATTAGAGTTATATATGCTTCATTAAAAGCATTCAAAAATTATTTTTCCCTTCTAGAAATATCTGTGTACCATTATGATTATGATTATCTAGTCTCTGCAATGTATTAAGAATTTCTGCATGAAAGCACCTACATATGGGGCTATTTTGAGTAGTGTGTCTTTAAAAACATTATTTCCTTCATGAAAATAACTTGGTTTTAACCATTCTATCTCTACACTAATAAAATTTGGTAAATTTTATTTTCACTGTATACTTTCTCTTCATCTAGGTTTCCAAATATAATTTGTATGGATTTATATAGGGTAATCTTGTAATTTTTCTAATATTTTTCTGTTTCAATGGTTCTTTCCCTTTATCATTTTTAACTTATAAATTTGCACTTTTTCTTTTTCTGTTTTTATTAGGTTACTTAGTGTTTGTCTATTTTTTTTCGGAGAATCAGTCTTTTATTTACTAATTCTAATTTTGTCCTGTTTTCTCTCTCTAATCCTGTATGAACATTTTTTTCTTAAATCTATGATTTTACTTTTATTTTATTTTTCTCTTACTATCTTTTAAGTTTGGATTTACTTAGTGCTTTATCTCCTTAATTCTTTTCATTTTTATTTTTTAGACATTTAAAAATTTTTATTTCTATTTTATCTTTTCTCCTGCAATTGTATGACAGATTTCCCACCAGATGAAAGTGTTACTTTTTTTCTTATTATTAATTCTAGTTTTATTGTGTAGTGATCAAAGAATATTGTTTATGTTATTTCTACTTTAAGGATTTTAATGAAGCATTCATTGATACTTAATATAAAATCAATTTTTGTGGAAACTAAATGAATGCCTGAGAATAAGGTATATTCTGTGCTATAAGCATATAAAGTTTCATGGATAAATACATAACAAAACATATCAATAAAACTTACCTTATTAATTACATTATTTAGATCTCCTATATCCTTATTTATTTGTTTGTGTAGCCTTTCTTGGACTAAACATAGTGTATTAAAGGTGTTAAAGGTTAAAGTATTTTATTATTTATGCATTTCTGTTTATTCCTCCTTGTATTACCTGCAGCTTCTGTTTTAAGTAATTGTTGTGTAATTTGCTGCATATTCATAATTATTTCTATCAACATTGTACATTTTGTTCTGTAATATTTTGAGTTGTTCATCATTGTCATGCTTAACGGTTTTTGGCCTGAATTCCACCTTATCTGTATTCAGATTAGAACTCTTGGTTTCTAGGTAGTTTCATTTTGTGATGTAAGGATTTCCCATATATATTTGCTTACCCTTCTATTTTTAGTCTTATTGAATAATTTTATTTTAGTGTGTCTCTTATCTAAAACAGAGTTGATTCTTGGTCAGTAAGGCAATTTGAAATGTTCTTTCTTTTAATAGATAAGTTAAGCACACTTGTGCTTATTGATATGATTGATATATTTCTTCTTAACTGAGTATAATATTTTATACATACTTTTCCTTTCTGAATATGTTCTATTTTCTCCTTTCCTGTTTCTTTTGTTATTTATAAAGGTTTGGGGTTTTCTTCCAGAGATTACCTTTTTAATAACACCTTTAATAATGTGCTTGGTCCACTTTACCTTACTTAGATTTGTACTACAGTTATTCCCTGCTTTTTAAAAATTTGCTTCCCTTTTACGAAAGACCTACATTAGTACCTGTTTTCACTAACCAGAAGAAATCTGAAGGGGACTTGCATTTTTAAGAAAAGAGGTGAAAAGTGAAAATAGCATTCAGCATTTGCTTTGCAGCTACAGTTATAGAGGCAGCACGCACCCAGAGCAGTGAGAAAGGCACAGCAAGCTCCTTCCCCGGGAACTGCACTCAGCATCTCAGCACCAAGCCACCATAGCTTTGAACTGTGTCCATGAGCATCTGTGCTTGATCTCAGTTTATTTTGTGCATCTGTTAGCAAGATATGTCCTGAGGTAATTGCTTCTTGTTTTATGCCATTTCAGCCTACGAAAGTTTCATAGAAATGTTCTACTTTCAGATACTGGCGAAACCTGTATTTGATTTATCAGTTTACAGTGATACACACTGACTCCACCTATTTTTTAAATGACCATTGCTGAGCTTATTCTAATTCCTTCTTCACCTTCTCTTTCTCCTTTTTCTAGTGTTATTACTTTTTAATGTCAGGGCAGGTAACAATTATATTCTATTCTTCTACCCTTGACTCTCTTAAGTATACAATTAAATATATTCAGTGGTCACTCTAAATTATTTTGCCAAAAATATCACAGTCAATTCTTGATTGTATGATGCTCAATGTTTTTGTATATTACTCAGAAAGAGCTTTTGGATACAGTATTCCCTGAGTTTTGGCATGTTTAAATCTGTTTTTATTACCATGATAATTGAAGGACAGTTTGGTTGGAAATAAAATCCTTGGCCCACATATGCCTATCCTTAAGCGTTTCTTTTTTTTTTTTTTGATACTACTATAAGGTTGTCTTTATTTGTCTGTTCTTGTCAAAAAATCTGATGTCAAATGATTTTTCTATGTAAGTGACTTGGTTTTTGTTTTGTTTTATATTTTATTGATTTTCCAGGGGAATTTGTTATCTTTAAAATCAAATACTTTTACTATGTGTTTTGAGATGACAAACATTAATCAATCTTTCCAGATACACCAGGTATCCTTTTAATATGTAAGTTTTTTATTTCCATAGAGTTGTCTTGGAAAATCACTTTAAGTATTAATTCTGTTGCACTGTTTGGTTTTTCTGCATAGAATTCAAGTAGGCATATGTTTGATGTATTTTTTACTTCTTTAAAAATTACTACTCTCTGTAATCCTTTCTAGCTATTTTTAAGGTTTTGTTCTCTTTTGTTCTCATACATATATTCGTAACTTGCCTAAAATCCATTTATTATATTTTCGGTTGATCAACTTCTAATTTAGTATTAATTGCTAAGATTATTCTGTCTTATCCTTCAATACTTTTTTATGTCCAGTAACTCTTGTTTGACATCTCCCTGTTTTTTTAACTATTTCTTTTTTCCTTTGCCCTCCCCCAGATGGGCACTTGGAATCCTGAGCCCTCCATGCAATTCCATGCCTGGTTCCTACCTTTCTCCCAGCAAACCCCACCCCAGAAGCAGTCATCAAATTCCCCTGTCTCTGATCCAAATCCCGAACTTAAAATTTGAACCGGGACCCAAATTCCACTTGAGCAACAGGGGAATTGATGAGTCCTTCTCTTCCTCAATCCCAATGGAATGAAAAGTAAATGTGAGATTGGACTGGAGGAGCCTCTAGTTCTGCCATGTACCCAGGGCTTGGATGGGACTCAAAAATGCAAAGAGGCCAAAGGGCAGGGAGGGAGCCCAGCTTCCTGGTGACATGGGATTTGTCATCCCTCTTACTCTCTTCAATTTTCTTGCTGCATGGAGGGTCATTAACCATCAGAGACCACTTGTGGCTAAGGGAATCAATGGGTTGGAATGCTACTGTCAGCATTTTCTGGCTGTGTGAGTGAGCAGAGTCCTAATATTTAATGTTCCTGGACCTCAGTTCACTCTTTGTGAAGCTGCAGCTGATGCTTCTTACTTCGGCACTCACTTTTGGATAATGTGCATACATGGCATATAAATGTAAACTGTTTTAAGTATATAATTATATTGTGTCTTAAACTTGTTTCTCCACATTTCATGGATCAAGTTTATAAACATTATTTTACCTCTCTTTTGTGGAGATTCCAATTTCATAAATCTCTTCTCTTGAACAACTTTTACTGTCATTTACACATGCACACACACACACACAACCTTATTTTTTCACTTTTCTAACAATGACTAAAATAAGGCAAAATAGCTACTATTGTGGTCCCTTGCATAATATTGCTTACCCATAGAGAATACAAGTTTTGTGAGAACTCAGTTGGCTGATGGGTCACTAGAGGACCCCCATTATCTCACCCATGGGATGGAAATGAACATTTGCAGCTGGGGGCAGGGTTGGTTTAGAACCACTACTTGTGTTTTAAATCTCAGGCAGAGGGTTACCGCTAGGACCCACAGGTGTGGGAAATCCAACCCAACCTTCACCAACAGGCATGGGTCAGGCATCGGACTGGAGCACCACCACCATAGGCTCAGAGGCCCTTCCCCTACCCACCCCACCCCCCAGGGCAACGACCTCTTCCAGTAAACCCCTGTAAGGAGATCTGGTCCGAACACCAAGGACAATACAAGCAGGGTTGCCCCTGAGGATGCTATTGCTATTGTCCATGGGAAAGACCTTTAGTGCCCAAACTGATTTGATCCCAGAGTGAAGAAAACCCAGCTAATTCCACAGTTTTATAGAGGCTGGGGTTTCAGCACTTCCTGTTTGACAGGAAGCTCTCAGTGAAGTTAAAAAAAAAATAATTCAGAAATCAGGAGAGTGCATTTGTAGAGATGAGACAGTCTCTTATTTTGTTGTTGTGGGTGTAGGGCCCAGAATCCTTTAGAATCACTGCCCTATAGCTGAAGTAGGCATACCCTCTCCCAGTTATCCAATCAAATGCAGTTTAGGTACAGCTGAAGGGATTTGGCACCTGCAATCAAAGTCCTAGTCCTTAAATTAATAAAAAGGGATGAGGCCCAGG
Source organism: Balaenoptera borealis (assembly GCF_965194805.1). NCBI lineage: Eukaryota > Metazoa > Chordata > Mammalia > Artiodactyla > Balaenopteridae > Balaenoptera > Balaenoptera borealis. Next base: position 89,454,513 of record NC_138861.1, on the reverse strand, counting down.
ATTAGCCTGACTCAACTACATGTAAGATTTAAGTCACCCACCCCCCTGCCCACCTTTTCAGTGGAAGATACCAGGAATCAAAGAGAACAAAGGATGTGTCTGAGATCTCAGAACAAATGGAACTCAGCACTTCCTTTGAAAATCAGGGCCTTGATGCCCAGTGTCCACTGTGGGTGGTAGTCAGTTCCTGGGTACTGGGGCCAGTTACTGCCCCAAGGGCCTCCAGGACCCCCTGCACCATGATATTCACTGCCAGGAAGTCTGTCAATGACCCCTCTGTTCTCTCTCTTATCCTCTCCATCAGCTCTCCTTTCACAGTTTGGGTAAGACTGTCAAACTCCCTTTCCAAATGAAATTCTCTCTCTCGGGTCCAAATTCATGTTTCCGGACAACATGATGTCCATCTTAAAATGTTTCTTTTGGTATTAAAGAGCCTGAAAGGGCTCCCTATTATCTACAGATACAAGTCTTCTAATGCCAGGGCTCAGCAGAAACTCCCCTTGGATCCCACTCACACCCATGATTTCTGACTTCTCCTCAAACCTCTTTTCATGTTTGACAACTATTTCCACCCAGAATCACTGATACCACTCCATACCCACTGAAACCTCAATCACTGTTACCCACGTCCCTCTCGGTTCCTCCAGATTCACTTTACTCCCAAAATTCACCGTGTGAACTTTTTCCTAAGCTGTATTTCATGTTGGTATTCGAAATTTTTTAGATTGGTGATTTTTCTGTCAGCTTGCAAGTTTCCTCTCATAGCCTTGAGAATACAAATAGCTCTAAATCATGGTGAAATGCACTTCCCTTTACAAGACTCATATTGACCCTTAAGGAGAAAACTCATGGGCCAGGGTGGGAAGCTTTGCTCCTTATTTACGGAGAGGCCTCTCTGGCAATATCTGGTGTGCTCCCCACCCCCCTTTCTCTTGCTCACTGATTGTCTTCAGCCTGGGAGGGCTTGGCGCCTTTCTCACTACTTCAGCTTCTCACAACACGAATTAGAGAGAAATTGCTATCGATTGTAACACTTCTCATTTGCTCGATCTCCCTTATTTCATGATACTTGATCTCTTTTAAAATTTCCTTTTGTCACTCAGAAATCTGAAAAGACCCCGTTTTATCTTGGAAAATAAAATACTTCCTAGTCACTTCATTGGCACATCAGAAAATACTGCTGCCTGGAGCAGTCAGCCCTGTTTTTGACCTCTGAAGACCTTCCTTCACACAGGAACACCCAGGATCATCTTCTACTTTCATCAACTTCAACCACTTTTCCTTCCAAAATTCTCTCTTGTTGCCCTTCTCACTTCAAAAATTCATCAAAGAAATTTCATAAATTAATGTTTTACAGTAACATATTAAAATGATTTCCCCTAAATTAGAAAAATTTCCCTATGGTTTAAAACTCAATACCCATATTTTCTCATCCTGAGAAAGACAAGCAGCCCTAAAATCGAATGAAATCACTTTCTTTAAATCCACATGCCCCTCTTAAAATCTCACATCTCACAGGAAGTCTTTCCTAGATCAGGCCCTCGACTTCTACCCCAGGCCCCAGAGATTCTCTGAAAGACACCATCTTTTTGTCAGGAGGTAAAACAAAGGCCTCCAGCCATCAGACCCTTTTAAGAGAAGCTTCGCCACATTCATCGTGCATTAGAACCACCTGAGATCTTCAAGAACTCCCGTGCTCGGGCTTCAGATTTTATCATTATGTGAGAATCTCTGGAAAGGGACCCTCACTGGGATAGTTAAACCCTCTCCAGGTAGTTCTAATCTGCAGCCTGGGTGCAACTCACAGTTACTAAAGTCCCTGCCTCCCTGGAGCACAAAGAAGTGGGAATGGACCCAGGAGGCCCCTACAATCAGGTGCAGCTCATGGAAAAGTGCACGATGTTTCTCGAAAACAGCAGATTTCATCCCACGCTGCATATGAGAATCGCCAAGGGGGCTTTTCACAAACACAAATGCCTGGGACCCAGCCCAAAATAATTAAGTCTGAAACACGGGGGGTGGCCTTCGAAATGCCTTCCAGCTGATTTCATTGTAGAATGAGGGCTGGGAAGCTGTTTCACAGCTGAATTCACTTGCAGACAGGCTCTACAATTTCCCCGAGTTTACAGACTACTGGGAGAGCTACACTTGACCTGGAAGTTACGTTGAACTGCACAAAGTGTTAGTCAAGGTCGAGGGCAGAATACCAGGGAAATACCTCTGAGGCATATCGTTGTCTGGAAAGACCTCTATGCACTGAGTGACAACCTTAGAAGTGCCTGAAGACTATTAGGCGGCTTGACGTATAGCGTTACTGGGTGATGGGAGAGGACCAATCACACCCAGGACCTTTAATAGTGGGCGGACCTCCCACGGGCTTCAGAGAATGCTGGAAGCGGTGAGGAGCGGACACCTTTCTACACTCCGGGAGCTCCTGATTCTCGTGAACTGCAGCAGGGCAGAGGAAATGCCGGCTCTCTGCAGGCCCTGGATTAGGCCCACTCTCTGCAGAAAATACTCAAGAATAAAAGCGAAGGTAAGTTGAGAGGGAACCAGTTTCCTGTGTGTTTGTGGGAGGATAGACGGGTTGTCTTTCATTTTATTTCATAAGTATTTTTGGAGCCTTTAAAATTTGTGCCCTGCACACTTCTCTGTTCTTTACAAATAGTAAGTATTTTAATACACAAAGCAAGCCTGTTGGAAGGTGTTATTACTGTTCTCATTTTACAGAGAAGGAAATTTAGGCACAGCCTGGTAATTACCTTAAACAGGGATCCACAGTTGTAACTTCAGAGCTGGGAATGAGAGCCTGGCACTGTGGCTCCTGAGTCCATGACCTTAAAGCTGTTCTCTGCTGCCTCTCAACTGCTTGATGGCGTATCCCTTCTCAGATTCCTGATTTTAACGGGATTGTGTGTCTGCTTTGATATTTTATGTTAGTTAACTGCATTTTTAGTCTCTAGTAGTTCCATTTAGGTTGTTTGTGTCTTCCTAGCACTTATGTTTCTGCTTCCCCTCCATGCTTGACCATAGGGAGTCCAATTCTCATGCCTGTTTTTAAGTCTTTCTGTACCAGTTCTACCATCTGTGTCATTTCTGGGTCTACTGATTGATTTATCTACTAGTGATGAATTGTATTTCTCTGTATCATTGCACACCTGGTAACTCTAGGTAGGAGACCAGGAATTTGCGTTTTACATTGTGGGGTACTGGATATTTTTGTTTCTATAAATAATGTTGAGCTTTGTTCTGGGTTGCCATTACGTTATTTGGAATCATAGTGATGCTTTGAAGGATTGTTTTAAATCTTTGGTAGCTGGGACCTTCAGTTGATGGATATTTTGGCCCCTCTACTGAGGCAATACCCTTCTGAGCACTGTATTTGAATCCCTTTGGATAGGGTTTTTTACACTCTGGCTTCTAAGGACACAGATTCTTCCTGGCCATGAGTGACCCCAGAGGACTATTTATATTCTGTGTGTTTGAATATGTGGTTCAAGGTGTTTTCGTCTGCATGATGGTTGATTTTGAAGATGAATTTTCACCCAAAATAAATTAATCTCAATTTATAAATTTTTCTTATGTTTCCCTTGTATGGATATTGTCTGCCATTTTCTGTTTATTTGAAAATATTCTATTATTCTTATATACAACCCTTCACCCAATAAATACGATACCACAGATAAATAAAACTGCACTTCATTTATAGCAATAGAAGGGCTTCTTGTACTAAAAAGCCCTTCCCTAGTAATCAACCCAACCCCCTCACTCCTCTTATAACTGGACTGGGGAAATAGGATATTTTCTTGTTTTATTTCAAATGAAAGTCATTAAAGGTTTGAAAACTTGTCCAAGGTCATATAGTTAATTAACATAGCTAGTACCTGTATCAGGTTTCTTCACTGATGTGCTAAATCAGCTCTCACACTTGGTAAATGGAAAGGAATCTGACATACATTAAAAAAAAAAAAAAATCTTTCTCTAACCTGTTCTCATAATTAGATATAAAATCAAATTTTTATACTGATAATTAGTATTTTCTCCTAAAAATTTTTTAAAAATTATTCTGTCATTTGTTAAAACAGTACAGAAGATTTGATCCAAGACTAGTTCAAAAGGGTAAAGAGATTGAACTTAACTCCAAATACAACAAGGAAAAGTGAATAATAAGGGCATCAAGGGGGGAGTATGAGGAACTTGATCATATATCAGGGGTGGGTACTTCTCACTAAACTGGACTCAACAGGATCCTTGCTAAAGGCAGGCCAATTTCAAGGCATAGTCAAGAGAGCTTAGAAGAACCTAACTAAAGTTTGGTCATGGAGACAAACAAATGGAAAGATATCCCATGTTTATGAATTGGAAGAGTTAATATTTTTAAAATCTCCATAATACCCAAAGCCATCTGTAGACTCAGCACAATCCCTATCAAAATTCCAATGGCATTTTTCACAGAAATAGAAAAAGCAATCCTAAAACTTGTAAGGAACCACAAAAGACCCATTGCCAAAGCAATCTTGAGAGTGAAGAACAAAGCTGGAGACATCACACTTTCTGATCTCAAACTATGCTACAAAGCTATCATAATCAAAACAGTGTGGTAGAGGTATAAAAATGGACACATAAAGCAATGGAGCAGAATCAAGAACCTAAAAATAAACCCTCACATATTTGGCAACTAACCTTTTACAAGGGAGCCAAGAATACTTAATGAGACAAGGGTAGTCTCTTCAATAAATGATGTTGGGAAAACTGGATAATCACATACAGAAGAATGAAAAGGACTCCTGTCTAAACTACTCACAAAAATTAATTCAATGAATTAAAGACCTAAAAATGAGAACTAGAACTATAAAACTACTAGAAGAAAGCATAGGGAAAAAATCTCCTTGACATTAGTCTTGGTAATGATTTTTTGGATCTGACACCAAAAGCAAAAATTAATAAATGGAATTGTCAAACTAAAAAGCTTCTGCACAGCAAAGGAAATCATCAACAAAATGAAAAGGCAACCTACATAATGGGAGAAAATATTTACAAGTCATATATCTGATAAGGGTTAATGGCCAAAATATGTCAATATAAAAACTCATATAACTCAATAAGAAAAAACAGCCACACACACACAATCTGATTTTAAAAATGGACAGAGGAACTCAATTTTTCCAAAGAAGACATACAGATGACCAACAGGTACACAAAAAAGATACACCATCACTAATCAGGGAAATGTAAATCAAAACCACAATATTACCTCACATTTGTTAGAATTGTTTCATCAAAAAGACAGATAACAAGTGTTGGTGAGGATGTGGAGAAAAAGGAACCTTTGTGCACTGTTGGTGGGAATGTAAGTTGGTACAGTCACTATGGAAAATGATATGGAGATTCCTTAAAAAATCAGAAATAGAACTACCATATGATCCAGCAATCCTAATTCTGGGTATATAGCTGAAGGAAATGAAAACAGGATCTCAAAGAGCTGTCTGCCCTCCCATGTTCATTGAAGCATTATTGACAATAATCAAAATATGGAAACAACCTAAATGTCCATCAACAAATGAATTGACAAAGAAGATGTTGTGTACATATATATACACACAATGGAATTATTCAGCCATGAGAAAAAAGGAAACCCTGCCATTTGCAAAAACATGAGTGAAATTTGAGGGTATTGTGTTAAGTAAAATAAGTCAGAGAAAGACAAATACTGATGATCTCACTCATATGTGGAATATAGAAAATTCAAACTCAGAAACAGACTCACATGATGGTTACCAGAGGCTGGGGAGTCGGGGAAATTGGGAGATGTTAATCAAATGGTACAAACTTCCAGTTATAAATGGAGTAAGTTCTGGGGATCTAATGTATGACATGGTGATTATAGTTAATAATATTGTATTATATATTTGAAAGTTGCTAAGAGAGTAGATCTTAAATGTTGTCACCACAAATAAAGAAATGGTAATTATTTGATGTGATGGAGGTGTTAGCTAATGCTATGATGGTAGTCATTTTGCAGTATATGGGTATAAAATAAACATGTTGTACACCTTAAACTTACACAATTTTATATGTCAATTATATCTCAAAGCTGAAAAAAATAAAGCTTGGTCAAAGAGGGAGTCTTGTCAAAACCATCAAAAAACTTTAATTTCTACTCTTTAAGACAATGTCACTTTTTCATTATTCCTAGAAGATGACTGAAGAAATTGTGTGCAGAAACAAGATGCCATAGGCAAATAACATCTTAATGGATACATATTACAAGCAAAAATAGAACAGAGTTATAATCATCAGGATGAAAAATTGAACTCATCTAAAGGGTTTAAATAGTACAAGAATCAATTTATTATTAAAAGAGTTTAATTTCTCTTAAAATTATCATGAAATTATAACATTAGCATTGTTATTTGTTGACATTCTCTTAGGTCAGATTTTCATTTATCTATGAAAAGTTAATTTTGTTAGAAGAGCCAGTGCACACAACTACATTTACTATTTAAAATCTAGCTCTTTAAATAGGAATTTTTTAAAACAAAGCTGTAGCAAAAACTCAGTTTTACCAAGAAACATTGTCCATGTACATGGTTAACTAAGGATATAAGACTGTTTCAACTATTAAAAGCTATAGTTTTGTATTTACTCAGTCAGAAGGAGAATACAGGTGTAAAGTATGTTATATAACTTAAAAAAGTTTTAATATGCTACCTTTTTTCATGAGTTTGTACATTTCATTGAAGTTCACTAAAATGTTGGCAAATAGTTGTGCACTTATTTTTTAAATTACTTTTTCTCTCTTATGTTCACTTTAAAAATTGTTATTATATATCTTTTTTTTTCCCAGATATATCACCAAAGGTATGACTTTTGATATATTTTTATAAAACATTTTTTTAGACTTAATCTTCCTTATTATATATTTATTTTCTGTCATTAGTTAACACTCCTACTTTTGTTATATCTTTTAATGTCTTTGGATTTATTTTGTTATTTTTCAAGCTTCAGATAGACACAACACGTTAGTTTTCATGCTTTTCTCTTTTTCCAAAAAAAGTTTTTTTAAAATAATTTTCTCTAGTTGATCAATATCATTAAATGTCTGAAAAATGCAAATTAAAATGAATAAAATACTACCTCTAACCCGTTAGGATTGCTGTAATTAAAAGTCAGACAGTGACAACTGTTGGCAAGGATGTGGAGAAACTGGAAACCTCATTCATTGATGAATGGATAATGAAAATGTTTTATACAAATGAATACTATTCAGCAACAAAAAGAAGGAACTACTACATGAAACAACATTTATGAATCTCATTATGCTAAGTGAAAGACACCAAACCAAAAAAAGGACTACATATTGTACAATTCCATTTATATTAAGTGTCTAGAAGAGGCAAATCTATAGTGACAGAAAGCAGATTATTTGTTGTCTGCCTTTGTGGGTGGGGGCAGGGATTGAGTAACTACAACAGTCATTAGGGATCATTTTGGGTGATGAAAATGTTCTAAAAGTGGGTTGTGAGGGCCACTGTATTTAAAATTGGTGAATGCTATATTGTATAAATTATACCTTAATAAAACTGCCTTCTAACAACAACAAAAATAAATAATAATTTTCTTTATAACTTCTTTAAATACCTAAGGATATAAATTTCCACTGAAGCCCTATTTTAGCTGAATTCCATATGTCCTGATATTTAGGTTTTTCATTACTCATTAGTTTTAAATGTTTTTAAATTTTTATTACGATTTTTTCTTCTTGAATTATTTAACAAAGTATTTGATTTTCTAAACATTTATAGGGTTTTTAGCTATTTTAAAAAATGAACTTATTTTAATTGCACTGTCAGAAAACACAGTATGCGATTATCTTCACTTTCTAATATGTTGAGCGTTTGATTAATTTTTAACTGACCCATGTGTACATGAGAAAAATATGTATTTGCTAACTTTGATGTGCAGAATTCTATATGCTTATACTAAGTAAAACGTGCTAATTGTTCAGCTCTTATATATTCTTTCTGGCTTTTTATTATACTTGTGCTATCACTAATTTAAAGAGGTTTATTGAATTCTCCCCTTATAATGGAAAATGTATCAATTTCTCCATATAATTCTATTAATTTGGCTTCTTAAAGCTGAGGCTAGTTTACTAGAGGCATGCATATTTAGAATTGCTATAGCTTTTCATAAATAGAATATATAAATAGAATGTTCTTTTACTATATACTTATGCTCCCCCAATAAGCTTCTTTTTTAAAAGTCTATTTGGTTTGATATCAATATAGATATGCAGTCCTCATCCCTGGTTATTATTTGCTTGATATATCCTTTACCACTAGTTAACTTTCAACCTCTGCATATGTGTTTACTTTATCTAATTTTATTATAAACAATATATATCTGAAATTTAAATATTTTTACAAGTGATAATTTCTATATTGACAATTTTAGTCCACTTACATTTTTTAAATAATCAAGAAAAAGTTCTTTAAAAATCTAAATAAATCTATAACTACTAAAGAAAATAAATAGATAGTTTAAAATCATCACCACCACCCCCAAAAACAGAACTTACCTAAATGATTGTACAGCGGAGTTTGTTACCTAACCAAATTTGGGTCCGCTAGCCTGTGCACAGTAAAGCCAATCTACTGACAGCAGGTTGTGATGAAGGAAAATGCAGAGTTTATTACAGGTGCCAAGCAAGGAGTGTGGGCAGCTAATACTCAAAAAACAAAACAAAACAAAACAAAAACCAACAACAACAAAAAAACCTGAACTAGATTCTCTACTTCAATCAATGCACTGAAATTGTGGTGTCACCAAAGAAACTGACTGGCAAGGAGGAAGAAACTTTCCAAATTGACATTCACCTTATTGATTTCACCTTTATCATTCCTTAGCTTTGCCTTCCTGGTGACTTTGGCAGCAGTAGGGACCTATACTTCAGAGATGTAATCACACTACAAGAGAAGATTGGACATATGTGTAGTCTAGCTGGCCTTCTCTCCCTGAAGGAAAACTATCTCCTGCAATATAAAATTATAATCCTAATGTTGATTGGTGAGCATAAAATCAGGGCAAAGGGAATTCGTTCAGCATTTCAATATTTAATTGCATCAGGATTTTAATTATTACATCTCTCATCAGAATCAAGAGGTACCTGCTACCAAAACCAAGCATGGTGAATCTTTTATCAATGTGCTGTCTCCCCAGGACAAGCTAGGAGGAGGAACTGCTGCCATTCATTGCCTAATGGTCTTGCTTTTCTATATTTTATGCTAATTAATCCCTGTTTCTAATAAATAATTCTTTTTTAGATTCATTAATATCTTCTTTCATCTTGTTCTGCCCAGGAGGCCAACTTCTCTCTTCAAGATGACTTTGAATCTCTCATCATTTTGGGTGGATTTTATAATTGTTAGAGAACAATTTTCTTTCCCTGTTTTCCCAATTCTGAGAGAGCTCCTCACTATTACCCATATGAATATATATGCCCAAATAACTAATAAAAATTTAACCACACACATATATAAGAACTTTTCTGTTCTTTTCCTGCCTTCTCCCTTTGTGCCATTTAGTGGGAGTTCTAGCAGATTCTGGACAGTTTAACTAAGAGAGTTAAGCAATTAAAATTAGCCCTTTGGATATCAATCTTCCTCGCATATCTTAGAGGACCACTAAGATCTCTGATTGTACCCTCCCTGCCTGCACAGCTTTATAGTGAAGGCAAGAAGTCTCATCTATCCAACTTTCCATTTGCTTCCTATCTTTTCTAAAGCGTATCCAATTATAGTTAAAAGCATTTGACTCCCTCAAAAGACTATGAATGATCAGGGAATAATGGAGGTCAGAGTAGCAATTTAAAAGCCTTGTGTTTTCCATAAATATCCAAAGAGAAACACTTTTGAATATTTTGTCCTCAGTGAAGTAACATCCATATCTCTGAAATTGCTTCAGAATCTCAAAAGACCCTGACAATATGCCTTGACCTTACATATTGGCTAAAATATAACTTTGGTGACTCTGGCAACAGTTATCTATATTTTAATGTCTCTACAAAGTTTCTCAACAGATCTATATAAGTAGATTCAAAAGAAGTAATCTTCTTTATTCAGCCACTTTGGAGATATGAATACAAATTGGGGAGGAAGGTGAAGATGAGAAGCAATGCCATAAGGAAAACGTGCATCTTTGTAAAAGCTAATTGTGATGACAATTACTTTCTGCTTTGGAAGCAAATGGGTGATTGGCTCTTACCGTGAAATCTGTTCAAAGAAATAAAATAGATTTGTTCAAAGAAATTTGTTCAAAGAAATAAAAGAAATTCAGTCAACAGTGACTGAATTGTTCATTATGTTAAGAATGGAAAGCAATCTTGTAAAATGTCATATTTTGCATGTATTTTAATTTTCCAAGAACATTTATGCCAACTAAATGTAAAATTTCCTCAATATCACTCCCACCTCATTAAAGGGGAAAAATAAAGTGGCTAAATGCCTTTGACAAATAGTCATAGTATTTAAAGAATTATTGTCTTTTTAAGTAGAGTTACAGACAAGGAAAAATCAGATGAAGGAGTAAAAGAGGTATTCAAGATATTTGTCAAGGATAGGAAGATAAAGAGGAAAACAGTGGCTCAGTGAGGAATTCAGCCTTTGCTCTGAACAGCAGTGCTTGCAGAGCTCTGCCTCTCTCTGGAAGCATCTTGCACCTTCCATCCTTTAATCACTCACCCACCTGCTCCAACACACACTCAGAAAGGTGACTAAAATAATGGCAAAGAATAAACCACTTCCTGTTCTGGAGTTATTGTACTAGCCCCACACTATATAAATCTGCACATCTCTTCCAGATTTTGAACAGCTATTTCTAGTCATCTAGTTTAAAAATACACTTCCTATAGTTTCCTCAGACCTAGTTTGAATGCTGGGTTGGTGCCTGTGTTACTGGGCTGTTTCTGCTTAAGGCTTCTTTCTCAACTTGGGCTTTGGAGGTTAACCTCTTTAGATCTGTAAAGAACTGGCCTGTACAACTTTCATTTACTTCTGCTTATGTGTCCTGGCTGGCTTGAATGTTTGGAAGTAATGCCTGGCCTGAAGGCTGAGCCTGAAAATCCTGCTCATATTTTCAGGCTCTCCTCATGCCCATAATCTTTTTTTTTAATTGAGGTATAATTGACATAACATTGTATTAGTTTCAGGTGAACAGTGTAATGATTTGATATTTGTTTATATTTCAAAATAATAACCACAATAAGTCCAGTTAAAATCCTTCACCATATGAAGTTATAAAACTTTTTTGTGTGATGAGAGCTTTCAAGATCCATTCTCCTAGATACTTTCAAGTATTTGATATAGTATTGTTAAATATATTTACCATGCTGTACATTACATCCCCATGACTTATTCATTTTATAACTGAAAACTTGTACTTTTTAACCGCATTTACCCATTTCATCCACCCCTCACCCCCTGCCTCAGACAACAACTAATGTGTTCAATTTTCCATAAGCTCGTGGGGTTTTTTTGTTATTGATTTTTTTGGTTTTGTTTTGTTTTTAGATTCGACATATAAGTGAGATCATATGGTATTTATCTTTTATCTGACGTTTCACTTAGCATAAGGTCCTCAAGGTCCATCCATGTTGTTGCAAATGGAAAATTTTCATTCTTTTTTTTATGGCTGAATAGTATTCTGTTGTGTGTTTATATATATTCCACATTTTCTTTATCCATTCATCTATCAACAAACCTTTAGGTTGTTTTTATGTCTTGGTTATTGTAATAATGCTTTGATGAACATGAGGGTGCCTCTATCAGTTCGAATTTGTGTCTTTGTTTTTTTCAAATTAATACCCAGAAATGAGGAATTGCTGAATCACATGGTAGCTCTACTTCTAATGTTTTTTGAGGAAACTCCATGGATGCACCAATTAACATTCCCACCAACAGGGCACAATGCTTCTCTTTTCTCCACATCTTTATCAACACTTATTTCTTATCTTTTTGAAAACAGTAGCCATTCTAACAGTTGTGAGGTGATATCTCATTATGGTTTTGACTTAAGTTTCCATGATGATTGGTGATGTTGAGCATATTTTCACATACCTGTAGGCCATCTGTATGTCTCCTTTGAAAAAATGTCTATTCAGACCTTCTGCCCATTTTTCAATCAGATTGTTTGGGGTTTTTGCTATTGAGTTGTATGAGTTCTTTATATAGTTTTGATATTAACCCATTATCAGATATGTAATTTGTAAATATTTTCTTCCCTTTTGTATGTTGCCTTTTCATTTTGTTGATTATTTCCTTTTTTTGTGCAGAAGCTATTAATTAGATGTAGTCACACTTGTTTATTTTTGCTTTTGGTATCAAATCCAAAAAATCATCACCAAGACCAGTGTCAAGAAGCATACCACCAATGTTTTCTTGTAGGATTTTTATGGTTTCAGGTCTTATATTCAAGTCTTTAATCCAATTTAATTTTTGTGTATGGTGTAAGACAGTGATCCAGTTTCATTCATTTGCATGGGGCATACAGTTTTCCCAACACCGTATATTGAAGAACCTTTCCTTTCCTCACTGTATATTCTTGGCTCCTTTGTTGTAAATTAATTGACCAAATATGTGTGGGTATACTTCCGGGCTCTTTACTTTGTTCCATTGATCTATATATCTGTTTTTATGCCAAACCATGCTGTTTTGATTCATATTGCTTTGTAATATAGTTTGAAACCAGGGAGCAGCATGCCTCCAGCTTGGTTCTTCATTCTAAAGATGGCTTTGGCAAATTAGGGTCTTTTGTGGTTCATACAAACTTCAGAATTGTTTGTTCTATTACTGTGAAAAATGCCATTGGAATTTTAATAAGGATTACAGTGAATCTGTAGATTGTTTTGGGTACTATAAACATTTTAACAGTATTAATTCTTCTAATCCATGAGCATGTAATATCATTTCATTTATTTGCCTCTTCATTGCTTTCATTAATGTCTTATAGTTTTCACTGTACAGATCATTTACCTCCATGGTTAAATTTATTTCAGGGTATTTTATTCTTTTTGATGTAATCATAAATGGAATTGTTTACTTAATTTCTCTTTTAGATAGTTTATTATCAGCATATAGAAATGACACAGAATTTTGAATATTTAGTATCCTTCAGCTTTACTGAATATGTTCTAACAGTTTTTGGTGGTGTCTTTAGGATTTTCTATATATAATATCAGATGATCTGCAAAAAGTGACAGTTTTACTTCTTTCTTTCCAATTTGGGTGTCTTTTATTTTTTGACTAAATGTTCTCGCTAGGACTTCCAATAGTATATTTTTTAAAAGTAGCAAGAGTGCACATACTTGTCTTGATTCTGATCTTAGAAGAAAAGCTTTCAGCATTTCACTGTTGAGTATGATGTTAGCTGTGGGCTTGTCATGTATGGCCTTTATCATATTGAATTATGTTCCCTCTATACCAACTTTGCTGAGAGTTTTTATCATAAATGGAGGTTGAGTTCTGTCAGATGCTTTTTCTGCATCTATTGAGACGATCATATGATTTTTACCCCTGATTTTGTTAATGTGGTGTATTAAATTGAGTGATTTGTGGATGCTGTACTATCCTTGCATCCCTGGAATAAATCCCACTTGATCATGGTGTATAATCCTTTTAATTTATTGTTGAAATTAGTTTGCTAATAATTTGTTGAGGACTTTTGCATCTATGTTCATCAGGAATATTGGCCTGTAATTTTCTTTTCTTGTGTCACCCTTATCTGATTTTAAGATCAGGATAATATTAGCCTCATAAAATGAGTTTGTAAGTCTTTCCTTCTATACTATTTTTTGAAAGAGTTTGAAAAGGATTATTATTAATTCTTCTTTGAATGTTTGGTAGAATTCACCAGTAAAGCCACCTGGGCTGGAATTTTCTTTTTAGGGAGATTTTTCGTTATTGATTCAACCTCATTACTAGTAATAAGTGTGGTCAGATGTTCTATTTCTTCATGGTTCAGTCTTGGTAGGTTACATGCTGCTAGGAATTTTTTCTTCTAGCTTGTCAAATTTGTTGGCATGTAAGTATTCATAGTAGTCTCTTACAATCCTTTGTATTTCTATGATTTCAGTTATAATGTCTCCTCTTTAATTTCTAAGTTTATTTATTTGTGTGCTCTCTTTTTTTCTTAATGTGTCTGGCTAAAGTTTTGTCAATTTTGTCTTCAAAGAACCAGATCTTAGTTTCATTGATCTTTTCGTTTGTCTTTTAAGTCTCTATTTCATTTATTTCTGCTCTAATTTTTGTTACTTTCTATCCTCTCCTAACTTTGGGCTTCATTTGTTCTTCTGTATGTAAGTCATTGAAATGTAAAGTTAGGTGCTTTATTTGAGATTTTTGTTTTATGAGATAGGCATTTATCTCTATGAACTTCCTTCTTACAACAGCTTCTGCTATATCCCGTAAGTTTTGGTTTGTTATATTTCCATTTTTATTTGTCTCTCAGTATTTTTTTTATTTCTCTTTTGATCTTCTTCTTTGACCCATTATTTGTTCAATAGGATGTTAATCTCCACATAGTTGTGAATTTTCCAGTTTCTTCTTGTAATTGATTTCTAGTTTCAAACTATTGTGGTCAGAGAAGATAAGTGATACTGTCAATGTCAAATTTACTAAGACTTGTTTTGTGGCCTAATATATGACCTACCCTAGAAAATATTCCTTGTGCACTTGGGAAAAATATGTATTCTGTTGCTTTTAGAAGGCATATTCTGTATATATCTGTTAATTCTATTGGCTATAATGTGTTGTTTAAGGTAAATGTTTTCCTTACTGATTTTCTATCTGCTTGACCTATTGATGTAAGTAGAATGTTAAAGTCCCCTATTGCTATTTCTCCCTTTAAGTCTGTTAGTATTTGCTTTATATATTTAGGTACTCTTATGTTGGGTGCAGAAATATGTACAAATGTTATATCCTCTTTTTGGATTGACCCCTTTATCATTATGTAATGTCCTTTTTTGTCTCTTATTACAGTCTTTGTTTTAAAGTCTAGTTTGTCTGATATAAGTATAGCTACCAGAGCTTTCTTTTGATTTCTATTTGCATGAAATTTTTTTTTAATCTCTTCACTTCAGTCAGTGTGTGTCCTTACATCTGAAGTGAATCTCTTGTAGGCAGCATACAGATGAGTCTTGTTTTTGTTTGTTTTTTTAAAATCCATTCAGCCATTCTGTGTCTCTTGATTGGAGCATTTAATCCATTTACTATTAGAGTAATTATTGATAGATATGTACTTATTGCCATTTTGTTAATTGTTTTCTGGCTGTTTTGTAGTTCTTCTCTTGCTCTCTTTCTTTGTGGTTTGATGACATTCTTCCGTGGTATGCTTAGTTCCTTTCACTTTATCTTTTGTGTATTTACGATGGGTTTTTGCTTTGTGGTTGCCATGAGACTTACATATAACCACTAATTTATAACAATCTATTTTAGATTGATAACAACTTAACTTTGAACACATTCTAAAGCTCTGTATTTTTACTCTCCACCACATATGTTTTAGGTTTTGTTGTTACATTTTACATCTATTTATCCTGTTTCCCTTAAATAATTATTGTGGTTATAGTAATGTTTACTGCTTTTGTATTTTAACCTTCATACGAGCTTTATAAGTGCTTAATCCACTACTTTTACTATATGTTTACCTTTACCAGGGAGATTTATACTTTCCTATGTTCCCTTGCTACTATTTAGAGCCCTTTCTTTTTAGCTTAAATAAGTCCCTTTAACATTTCTTGTAAGCAGATTTAATGGTGATGAACTCCTTTAACTTTAGATTGTCTTGAAAACTGTTTATCTGTTCTTCAGTTCTGAAAGATAATTTTGCAGGGTAGAGTATTCTTGGTTGGAAGTTTTTCTTTTCTTTCAGCACATTGAATATACTGTGCTCCTACCTTGTGGTTTCTAGAGTTTCTATTGAAAAATATGATAGTCTTATGGGGATACCCTTGTATGTAACAAATTATCTTTTTTTTTTTCTTGCTGCTTTTAAGATTCTCTTGTTTAACTTTAGAGATTTTAATTATAATGTGTCTTGGTGTGGGTCCCCAAGTTAAGAGAACTTTTCAGCCATTATTTCTCAAATAAGTTTTCTGTCCCTTTGTCTCATCTGTTTATGGAACTCCTATACTGTGAATGTTAGTTCACTTGATGTTGTTCCATAAGTCCCTTAAGGTATCTTAACTTAAAAAAAATTTTTTTCTGTTTCCTCACTCTGGTTGAGTGAGTTCCACTGCCCTGTCCTTCAGTTCATTGATCTCTCCTGGTTTATCTAGTCTGCTGTTGAATCCCTGTATTGTATTTTTCAGTTCAGTTATTGTATTCTTCAACTCTATGACTTCTTTTTGTTATTCACCTCATTTTTATTGCAATTATTGTTGCTTTCACGTTTGTTCCCCTACCAGACAGTAAGATTCATATATATATATATATATATATATATATATATATATATATATAATTGAAGTATAGTTGACTTACTATATTGTGTTAGTTTCAGGTGTACAAAACAGTGATTCAGTTATATATATATTTACTTTTTCAGATTCTTTTCACTCATAGGTTATTACAAAATATTGAGTATAGTTCCTTCTGCTATACAACAGGTCCTTGCTGGTTATCTTTTTTTTTTAAGTTTTACTAACTCTTTTATTTTTTCTTTTACTTCTTATTTGTTTTAACATCTTTATTGGAGTATACTTGCTTTACAGTGGTGTGTTAGTTTCTGCTTTATAACAAAGGAATCAGTTATACATATACATATGTCCTCATATCTCTTCCCTCTTGCATCTCCCTCCCTCCCACCCTCCCTATCCCACCCCACTAGGTGGTCACAAAGCACTGAGCTGATATCCCTGTGCTATGCGGCTGCTTCCCACTAGCTATCTATTTTAGTTTTGGTAGTGTATATATGTCCATGCCACTCTGTCACTTTGTCCCATCTTACCCTTCACCCTCCCCATATCCTCAAGTCCATTCTCTAGTAGGTCTGCGTCTTTATTCCTGTCTTGCCCCTAGGTTCTTCATGACCTTTTTTTTTTTTTTCTTAGATTCCATATATATGTGTTAGCATACTGTATTTGTTTTTCTCTTTCTGACTTACTTCATTCTGTATGACAGACTCTAGGTCCATCCACCTCACTACAAATAACTCAATTTAGTTTCTTTTTATGGCTGAGTAATATTCCATTGTATATATGTGCCACATCTTCTTTATCCATTCATCTGTTGATGGACACTTAGGTTGCTTCCATGTCCTGGCTTTTGTAAACAGAGCTGCAACGAACATTGTGGTACATGACTCTTTTTGAGTTACGGTTTTATCAGGGTATATGCCCAGTAGTGGGATTGCTGGGTCATATGGTAGTTCTATTTTTAGTTTTTAAAGGAACCTCCATACCGTTCTCCATAGTGGCTGTATCAGTTTACATTCCCACCAACAGTGCAAGAGTGTTCCCTTTTCTCCACACCCTCTCCAGCATTTATTGTTTCTAGATTTTTTGATGATGGCCATTCTGACCGGTGTGAGATGATATCTCATTGTAGTTTTGATTTGCATTTCTCTAATGATTAATGATGTTGAGCATTCTTTCATGTGTTTGTTGGCAATCTGTATATCTTCTTTGGAGAAATGTCTATTTAGGTCTTCTGCCCATTTTTGGATTGGGTTGTTTGTTTTTTTGTTATTGAGCTGCATGGGCTGCTTGTAAATCTTGGAGATTAATCCTTTGTCAGTTGCTTCATTTGCAAATATTTTCTCTCATTCTGAGGGTTGTCTTTTCGTCTTGTTTATGGTTTCCTTTGCTGTGCAAAAGCTTTTAAGTTTCATTAAGTCCCATTTGTTTATTTTTATTTTTATTTCCATTTCTCTAGGAGGTGGGTCAAAAAGGATCTTGCTCTGATATGTCATAGAGTGTTCTGCCTATGTTTTCCTCTAAGAGTTTGATAGTGTCTGGCCTTACATTTAGGTCTTTAAGCAATTTTGAGTTTATTTTTGTATATGGTGTTAAGGAGTGTTCTAATTTCAGTCTTTTACATTTAGCTGTCCAATTTTCCCAGCACCACTTATTGAAGAGGCTGTCTTTTCTCCACTGTATATGCTTGCCTCCTTTATCAAAGATGAGGTGACCATATGTGCGTGGGTTTATCTCTGGGCTTTCTATCCTGTTCCATTCATCTATATTTCTGTTCTTGTGCCAGTACCATACAGTCTTGATTACTGTAGCTTTGTAATATAGTCTGAAGTCAGGGAGCCTGATTGCTCTAGCTCCATTTTTCTTTCTCAAAATTGCTTTGGCTCTTCAGGGTCTTTTGTGTTTCCATACAAATTGTAAAATTTTTTGTTCAAGTTCTGTGAAAAATGCCAGTGGTAGTTTGATAGGGATTGCATTGAATCTGTAGATTGCTTTGGGTAGTAGAGTCATTTTCACAATGTTAATTCTTCCAATCCAAGAACATGGTATATCTCTCCATCTATTTGTACCGTCTTTAATTTCTTTCACCAGTGTCTTATAATTTTCTGCATACAGGTCTTTTGTCTCCTTAGGTAGGTTTATTCCTAGATATTTTATTCTTTTTGTTGCAATGATAAATGGGAGTGTTTTCTTAATTTCACTTTCAGATTATTCATCATTAGTGTATAAGAATGCAAGAGATTTCTGTGCATTAATTTTGTATCCTGCTACTTTACCAAGTTCATTAATTAGCTCTAGTAGTTTTCTGGTAACATCTTTAGGATTCTCTATGTATAGTATCATGTCATCTGCAAACAGTGACAGCTTTATTTCTTCTTCTCCAATTTGGAGTCCATTTATTTCTTTTTCTTCTCTGATTGCTGTGGCTAAAACTTCCAAAACTATGTTGAATAATAGTGGTGAGAGTGGGCAGCCTTGTCTTGTTCCTGATCTTAGTGGAAATGGTTTCAGTGTTTCACCATTGAAGACGATGTTGGCTGTGGGTTTGTCATATATTGCCTTTATTATGTTGACGAAAGTTCCCTCTGTGCCTACTTGCTGGAGGGTTTTTATCATAAATGGGTGTTGAATTTTGTCAAAAGCTTTCTCTGCATCTATTGAGATGATCATATGGTTTTATTCTTCAATTTGTTAATATGGTGTATCACATTGATTGATTTGCGTATAGTGAAGAATCCTTGCATTCCTGGGATAAACCCCACTTGATCATGGTGTGTGATCCTTTTAATGTGCTGTTGGATTCTGTTTGCTAGTATTTTGTTGAGGATTTTTGCTTCTATGTTCATCAGTGATATTGCCCTGTAGTTTTCTTTTTTTGTGCCATCTTTGTCTTGTTTTGGTATCAGGGTGATGGTGGCCTTGTAGAATGAGTTTGGGAGTGTTCCTCCCTCTGCAATGTTTTGGAAGTGTTTGAGAAGGATAGGTGTTAGCTCTTCTCTAAATGTTTGATAGAATTCACTTGTGAAGTCATCTGGTCCTGGGCTTTTGTTTGTTGGAAGATTTTTTTTTTTAACATCTTTATTAGAGTATAATTGCTTTACCATGGTGTGTCAGTTTCTGCTTTATAACAAAGTGAATCAGTTATACATATACATATGTTTTCCATATCTCTTCCCTCTTGTGTCTCCCTCCCTCCCACCCTCCTTATCCCACCATTCTAGGTGGTCTAACAGCTATGAGGATGATTCCCACTAGCTATCTATTTTACGTTTGGTAGTGTATATATGTCCATGCCACTCTCTCACTTTGTCCCAGCTTACCCTCCCCACTCCCTGTATCCTCAAGTCCATTCTCTAGTAGGTCTGCATCTTTATTCCCATCTTGCACCTAGTTTTGTTGGAAGATTTTTAATCAGAGTTTCAACTTCAGTGCTTGTGATTGGTCTGTTCATATTTTCTATTTCTTCCTGGTTCAGTCTCGGAAGGTTGTGCATTTCTAACAATTTGTCCATTTCTTCCAGGTTGTCCATTTTATTGGCATAGAGTTGCTTGTAATAATGTCTCATAATCCTTTGTATTTCTTTAGTGTCAGTGGTTACTTCCCCTTTTTCGTTTCTAATTCTATTGATTTGAGTCTTCTCCCTTTTTTTCTTGATGAGTCTGGCTAATGGTTTATCAGTTTTGTTTCTCTTCTCAAAGACCCAGCTTTTAGTTTTATTGATCTTTGCTATCATTTCCTTCATTTCTTTTACATTTACTTCTGATCTGATATTTATGATTTCTTTCTTTCTGCTAACTTTGGGATTTTTTTCTTCTTTCTCTAATTGCTTTAGGTGTAAGGTTAGGTTGTTTATTTGAGGTGTTTCTTAAGGTAGGATTGTATTACTCTAAACTTCCCTATTAGAACTGCTTTTGCTCCATCCCATAGGTTTTGGGTCGTCGTTTTTTCATTTTCATTTGTTTCTAGGTATTTTTTGACTTACTCTTTGATTTCTTCAGTGATCTCTTGGCTATTAAGTAGTACGTTGTTTAGCCTCCATGTGTTTGTATTTTTTACAGATTTTTTCCTGTGATTGATATCTAGTCTTATAGTGTTGTGGTCAGAAAAGATACTTGAAATGATTTCAGTTTTCTTAAATTTATCAAGGCTTGATTTGTGACCCAAGGAATGATCTGTCCTGGAGAATGTTCCATGAGCACCTGAGAAGAATGGGTATTCTGTTGTTTTTGGATGCAATGTCCTATAAATATCAATTTAATCCATCTTGATTAATGTATCATTTAAAGCTTGTGTTTCCTTATTTATTTTCATTTTGGATGGTCTGTCCTTTGGTGAAAGTGGGAGTGTTAAAATCCCCTACTATGATTGTGTTGCTGTCGATTTCCCCTTTTATGGCTGTTAGTATTTGCCTTATGTATTGAGGTGCTCCTATGTTGGGTGCATAAATATTTACAATTGTTTTATCTTCTTCTTGGATTGATCCCTTGATCATTATGTAGTGTCCTTCTTTGTCTCTTATAATAGTCTTTGTTTTAAAGTCTATTTTGTCTGATATGAGAATTGCTACTCCAGCTTTCTTTTGATTTCCAATTGCGTGGAATATCTTTTTCCATTTCCTCCCTTTCAGTCTGTATGTGTCCCTAGGTTGAAGTGGGACTCTTGTTAGCAGCATATATATGGATCCTTTTTTTGTATCTATTCAGCCAATCTATGTCGTTTGGTTGGAGCATTTAATCCATTTACGTTTATTATCGAGGTATTACAAGGTAATTATCGATATGTATGTTCCTATTACCATTTTCTTAATTGTTTTGGGTTTGGTATTGTAGGTCTTTTCCTTCTCTTTTGTTTTCTGGCTAGAGAAGTTCCTTTAGCATTTGTTGTAAACCTGGTTTGGTGGAGCTGAATTCTCTTAGCTTTTCCTTGTCTGTAAAGGTTTATTTCTCCATCAGATATGAATGAGATCCTTGCTGGGTAGAGTAATCTTGGTTGTAGGTTTTTCGCCTTCATCACTTTAAATATGTCCTGCCACTCCCTTTTGGCTTGCAGAATTTCTGATGAAAGATCAGCTGTTAACCTTATGGGGATTCCCTTGTGTGTTATTTGTTGTTTTTCCCTTGCTGCTTTTAATATTTTTTCTTTGTATTTAATTTTTGATAGTTTGATTAATATGTGTCTTGGCGTGTTTCTCTTTGGATTTATCCTGTATGGGACTCTCTGTGCTTCCAGGACTTGATTAACTATTTCCTTTCCCATATTAGGGAAGTTTTCAACTATAATCTCTTCAAATATTTTCTCAGTCCCTTTCTTTTTCTCTTCTTCTTCTGGGACCCCTATAATTCAAATATTGTTGCCTTTAATGTTGTCCCAGAGGTCTCTGAGAGTGTCGTCAATTCTTTGTATTCTTCTTTCTTTATTCTGCTGTACAGTAGTTATTTCCACTATTTTATCTTCCAGGTCACTTATCCGTTCTTCTGCCTCAGTTATTCTGCTATTGATCCCTTCTAGAGAATTTTTAATTTCATGTATTTTGTTCTTCATCACTGTTTTTTTGCTCTTTAGTTCTTCTAGGTCCTTGTTAAACGTTTCTTGTATTTTTTCCATTCTATTTCTGTGATTTTGGATCATCTTTAGTATCATTGTTCTGAATTCTTCTTCAGGTAGACTGCCTTTCTCCTCTTCATTTGTTAGGTCTGCTGGGTTTTTGCCTTGCTCCTTCATCTGCTTTGTGTTTCTCTGTCTTCTCATTTTGTTTAACTTACTGTGTTTGGGATCTCTTCGCTGGCTGCAGGGTCGTAGTTCCCATTGTTTTTGGTGTCTGTCCCAGTGGCTAAGGTTGGCTCAGTGGGTTGTGTACACTTCCTGGTGGAGGGAATAGTGCCTGTGTTTTGGTGGATGAGGCTGGATCTTGTCTTTCTGGTGGACAGGTCCACGTCTGGTGGTGTGTTTTGGGGTTTCTGTGGCCTCTTTATGATTTTAGTCATCCTCTCTGCTAATGGATGAGGTTGTGTTCCTCTCTTGCTAGTTGTTTGGCATAGGGTGTCCAGCACTGTAGCTTGCTGGTCTTTGAGTGGAGCTGGGTCTTGGCATTGAGATGGAGATCTCTGGGAGATTTTCGCTGTTTGATGTTACGTGGAGCTGGGAGGTCTCTTGTGGACCAGTGTCCTGAACCTGGCTCTCCCACCTCAGAGGCACAGCCCTGACACCTGGCTGGAGCACCACAAGCCTGTCATCCACACAGCTCAGAGTAAAAGGGAGAATAAAAAGAAAGAAAGAAAAGAAGATAACATAAAATAGAATATAATAAAGTAAAATAAAATAATATAGTTATTAAAATAAAAAATAATTATTAAAAAAATTTTTACAAAGTAATTAAAAAAATGAAAGAAAGAAGAGAGCAACCAAACCAAAAAACAAATCCACCAATTATAACAAATGCTAAAAATTATACTAAAAAAAAATAAAAATAAAAATGAAAACTAGACAGAGAGAACCCTAGGACAAATGGTAAAACCAAAGCTATACAGACAAATCACACACGGAAGCATACACATACACACTCACAAAAAGAGAAAAAGGGAAAAATATATATATATCGTTGCTCCCAAAGTCCACCTCCTCAATTTCGGATGATTCGTTGTCTATTCCGGTATTCCACAGATGCAGGGTATATCGTTGATTGTGGAGATTTCATCTGCTGCTCCTGCGGCTGCTGGAAAAATTTCCCTTTGTCTTCTTTGTTCGCACTGCTCCCGGGCTTCAGCTTTGGATTTTGACCCGTCTCTGAGTGTAGGTCGCCTGAGGACGTCTGTTCTTTGCTCAGACAGGACGGGGTTAATGGAGCAGCTGATTCGGGACCTCTGGCTCAGTCAGGCCGGGGGGAGGAAGGGGTACCGATGCCATGTGAACCTGTGGCGGCAGAGGCCAGCATGACTTTGCACCAGCCTGAGGTGCGCCATGTGTTCTCCCAGGGAAATTGTCCCTGGATCACGGGACCCTGGCAGTGGTGAGCTGCACAGGCTCCCGGGAAGGGAGGTGTGGATAGTGACCTGTGCTTGCACACAGGCTTCTTGGTGGTTGCAGCAGCCTTAGCGTTTCATACCCGTCTCTGGGGTCTGCGCTGATAGCTGCGGCTCACGCCCGTCTCTGGAGCTCCATTAAGTGGCGCTCTTAATCCCCTCTCCTCGTGCACCAGGAAACAAAGAGGCAAGAAAAAGTCTCTTGTCTCTTCAGCAGCTCCAGACTTTTTCCCAGACTCCCTCCCGTCTAGCTGTGGTGCACTAGCCCCTTCAGGCTCTGTTCACGCCGCCAACCCCAGTCCTCTCCCTGGGATGTGACCTCCAAAGCCCGAGCCTCAGCTTCCAGCCCCCACCTGTCCAGGCTGGTGAGCAGACAAGCCTCTCGAGCTGGTGAGTGCTGGTTGGCACTGATCCTCTGTGCGGGAATCTCTCCGCTTTGCCCTCCGCACCCCTGTTGCTGTGCTCTCCTCCGTGGCTCTGAAGCTTCCCCCCTTTGCCACCCACAGTCTCTGCCCAGGAAGGGGCTTCCTAGTGTGTGGAAACCTTTCTTCCTTCACGGCTCCCTCCCACTGGTGCAGGTCCCATCCCTATTCTTTTGTCTATTTTTTCTTTTGTCTTTTGCCCTACCCAGGTACATGGGGAGTTTCTTGCCTTTTGGGAGGTGTGAGGTCTTCTGCCAGCGTTCAGTAGGTGTTCTGTATGAGTTGTTCCAATGTAGTTGTATTTCTGATGTATTTGTGGGTAGGAAGGTGATCTCCACATCTTACTCTTCCGTCATCTTGAAGC
This sequence comes from Balaenoptera borealis, assembly GCF_965194805.1. Lineage (NCBI taxonomy): Eukaryota > Metazoa > Chordata > Mammalia > Artiodactyla > Balaenopteridae > Balaenoptera > Balaenoptera borealis. The sequence continues at coordinate 89,430,237 of NC_138861.1, read as the reverse complement.
TCTTCCTTACTCACTCCGGCCCACAGTACCCAGGACTGTTGCTGCTTCGACTGCTGTGGCCCCTCCAGAGCCGGCAGCCTCAGTGAGGCTGCCCTCTGCTCGGGCTCCGGGGCAGTTCAGTGACCTGTTATCTATTTTATATATAGTAGTGTGTGCATGTTAATCCCAAACTCCTAATTTATCCCTCCCCCACCCCTTTCCGCTTTGGTAATGATAAGTTTGTTTTCTCTGTCTGTGGGTCTATTTCTGTTTTGTAAATAAGTTCATTTCTATCTTTTTTTTTTTTTAGATTCCACGTAAGTGATAACATACGGTATTCATCTTTTGCTTACTTCACTTAGTATGATAATCTCTAGGTCCATCCATGTTGCTACAAATGGCATTATTTAATTCTTTTTTATGACTAATATTCCATTGTGTTTGTGTGTGTATATATAATATATATTTTATACATATATATATATTATATATATATATATATATACATATATATATACTCACATCTTCTTTATCCATTCATCTGTCAATGGATATTTAGGATGCTTCCATATCTTGCCTATTGTGATTAATGCTGCTCTGAACATCAGGGTGAATATATCTTTTCTAATTAGAGTTTTCTTCAGATATATATGGGATTACAGGATCATATGGTAACTCTACTTTTAGTTTTTTAAGGAACCTACATATGATTCTCCATAATGTCTGCCCCAATTTACATTCCCATCAAAAGTGTAGGAGAGTTCTTTTTTCTCCACACCGTCTTCAGCATTTGATATTTATAGACTTCTTGATGATGGCCATTCTGACCAGAATGAGGTTATACCTCAGTTTAGTTTTGATTGGCATTTCTCTAACAATTAACAATATTGAGCATCTTTTCATGTTCCAATTAGTCATCTGTATTTGTTCTTTGAAGAAGTGTCTATTTAGGTCCTCTATCCATTTTTTGCTTGGGTTGTTTGGTTTTTTTATATTGAGCTGTACAAGCTGTTTGTATATTTTGGAAATTAATTCCTTCTTGGTCTCATTGTTTGCAAATATTTTCTCCCATTCCATAGGTTGTCTTGTTGTTTTGTTTATGGTTTCCTTTGCTGTGCAAAACCTTTTAAGTTTAATTAGGTCCCATTTGTTTGTTTTTGTTTTCATTACTATATAAGATGGATCAAAAAAAATAGCTGTGATTTATGTCAAAAAGTGTTCTGCCTATGTTTTCTTCCAGGAGTTCTATAGTATCCAGACTTACATGTAGGTCTTTAATCCATTTTGAGTTTATTTTATGGTGTTAGGGTGTGTTCTAATTTCTTTCTTATACATGTAGCTGTCCAGTTTTCTCAGAACCACTTATGGAAGAGGCTGTCTTTGCTCCAGTGTATATTCTGGCCTCTTTGTCATAGATTAGGTGACCATAGGTGTGTGGGTTTCTCTCTGGGCTTTCCATCCTGTTCCATTGATCGATATTGCTGTTTTTTTGCGAGTACCATACTGTCTTGATTACTGTAGCCCTGTAGTATAATCTGAAGTTATGGAGCCTGATTCCTCCAGCTGTTTCTCTTTCTCTTTTGCTATTCGAGGTCTTTTGTGTTTCCATACAAATTGTAAAATTTTTTATTCTAGTTCTGTGAAAAATGCCATTGGTAATTTGATAAGGATTGCATTGAATCTGTAGATTGCTTTGGGTAGTATAGTCATTTTTACAATATTGAGTCTTCCAATTCAAGAACATGGTATATCTCTCCATCTGTTTGTGTCGTCTTTGATTTCTTTCATCAGTATCTTACAGTTTTCTGCATATGGGTCTTTTGCCTCCTTACACAGGTTTATTCCTAGGTATTTTATTCTTTTTGTTGCAGTGGTAAATGTGATTGTTTCCTTAATTTCTCTTTCTGATCTTTTGTTGTTAGTGTATAGGAATGCAAGAGATTTCTGTGTATTAATTTTGTATCCTGTGACTTTACTAAGTTTATTGATTAGCTCTAGTAGTTTTCTGGTGGCGTCTTTAGGATTTTCTATGTATAGTATCATGTCATCTGCAAACAGTGACAATTTTACTTCTTTTCCAATTTGGATTCCTTTTATTTCTTTTTTCTTCTCTGATTGCTGTGGCTAGGTCTTCCAAAACTATGTTGAATAAAAATGGTGAGAGTGGACATCCTTCTCTTGCTCCTGATCGTAGAAGAAATGCTTTCAGATTTTCACTGTTGAGAGTGATGTTAGCTGTTGGTTTGTCATATATGGCCTTTATTATGTTGAGGTACATTCCCTCTGTGCCCACTTTCTGGAGGATTTTTATGATAAATGGGTGTTGAATTTTGTCAAAACTTTTTCTGCATCTATTGAGATGATCATATGGTTTTTATTTTTCAATATGTTGATGTGGTGTATCACACTGATTGGTATTGAAAAATCCTTGCATCCCTGGGATAAATCACTCTTGATCATGGTGTATGATCCGAATTGACTAATTCGGTTTGCTAGTATTTTGTTGAGGATTTTTATGTCTATGTTCATCAATGATATTGGCCTGTAATTTTCCTTTTTTGTGGTATCTTTATCTAGTTTTGGTATGAGGGTGATGGTGGCCTCATAGAATGTGTTCGGAAGTGTTCCTTCCTCTGCAATTTTTTTTGGAGTAGTTTCAGAAGGATAGGGGTTATCTCTTCTCTAAATACTTGATAGAATTTGCCTGTGAAGCCATCTGGTCCTGGAGTTCTTTTTTGGGGGAGCTTTTTAATCACAGATTCAATTTCAGTATTTGTAATTTGTTCATATTTTCTATTTCTTCCTGGTCCAGTCTTGGGAGATTGTACCTTTCTAAGAACTTGTCTGCTTCTTCTAGGTTGTTCATTTTATTGGCATATAGTTGCTTGTAGCAGTCTCTTATCGTCCTTTGTATTTCTGTGGTGTCGGTTCTAAGTTCTCCTTTTTCATTTCTAATTTTATTGATTTGGGCCCTCTCCCTCTTTTTTCTTGATGAGTCTGCCTAAAGATTTCTCAATTTTGTTTATCTTTTTAAAGAACTAGTTCCATTAATTTTTTTATTGTTTTCTTTTTTTCTATTTCATTTATTTCTGCTCTGATCTTTATGATTGTTTTCTTCTGCTAACTTTGGGTTTTGTTTGTTCTTCTTTCTCTAGTTGCTTTAGATGTAAGGTTAGGTTTTTTTATTTGAGATTTTTCTTGTTTCCTGAGGTAACCTTGTATCACTATAAATTTCACTCTTAGATCTGCTTTTGTTGCATCCTGTACATTTTGGATTGTTGTGTTTGCATTTTCATTTGTCTCTAGGTTTTTTTTTTTAATTTCCTGTTTGGCATTCAGTGATCCAAATGTTATGTCTGTTAACATTTGCTTTATATATTGAGGTGCTCCTATGTTGGGTGTATATATATTTACAATTGTTTTATCTTCTTCTTGGATTGATCCTTTGATCATTAAGTAGTGTCCTTCTTTGTCTCTTGTAACAGTCTTTATTTTAAAGTCTGTTTTGTTTGATGTAAGTATTCCTGCTCCAGCTTTCTTTTGATTTCCATTTGCATGGAACACCTTTTTCCATCCCCTCACTTTCAGTCTGTATGTGTCCCTAGGTCTGAAGTGGGTCTCTTGTACACACCATATACATGGGTCTTGTTTTTGATGCACTTAGTCAGTCTGTGTCTTTTGGTTGGAGCATTTAATCCATTTACATTTAAGGTAATTATCAATATGTATGTTCTTATTGCCACTTTGTTAATTGTTATGGACTTGTTTTTATAGGGTTTTTTTCTTCTGTTCTGTTGTGATTTGATGACTATCTTTAGTGTTGTTTGGATACCTTTTTCTTTTTTGTGTGTATATCTATTATACATTTTTGTTTTGCAGTTACCATGAGGTTTTGGTATAGCACTTTGTATATAAACATGGTTGGTTTAGGTTTCTGATCTCTTAATTTAAAATGCATTTCAAATATCCTGGATTTGTACTCTCCTCAGTCACTGGTTTTGGTATCATATTTGTATGTGGATGGTTTCCTTCCTTTACTGTATGTTTCCCTTTACCTGTGAGCTTTCCCATTTCATAATTTTCTTATTTCTAGTTGTGACCTTTTCTTTTCCACTTAGAGAAGTTCCTTTAGCATTTTTTGCAAGGCTGGTCTCGTGGTGCTGAATTATCTTAGCTTTTGCTTGTCTGTAAAGCTTTTGATTTCTCCATCAAATCTAAATGAGCACTTTGCTGGATAGAGTATTCTTGGTTGTGGTTTCTTCCCTTTCAAAACTTTAAATATATCGTGCAACTCCTTTCTGGCCTTCAGTGTTTCTGCTGAAAAATCAACTGATAGTCTTATGGGGATTCCCTTGTATGTTGTTGCTTTTCCCTTATTGCTTTTAATATTTTCTTCTTGTTTTAAATTTTTGTCAATTTGGTTACTGTGTGTTTTGGCATGTTCATCCTTGGGTTAATCCTGCCTGGGACTCTGCACTTCCTGGACTTAGGTGACTGTTTTCTTTCCCATGTTAGGGAAGTTTTCAGCTATTATCTCTTCAAATATTTTCTCAGGCTCTTTCTTGCCCTCTTCTCCTTCTGGGACCCCTATATTGCGAATATTAGTGCGTTTGACCTTGTCCTAAATGTCTCTTAAGTTGTCCTCATTTCTTTTTATTCTTTTTTCTATATTTTGTTCTGTGGCAGTGATTTCAACCACTCTGTCTTCCAGTTCACTGATCTGTCCTTTTACCTCAATTATTCTACTATTGATTCCTTCAAGTGTATATTTCAGTTTTTGTATTCTTCAACTCTGTTTTGTTGTTCTTTATATTTTCTAACTCTTTGTTAAAAACTTGTAACTTCTCAGTGTGTGCATCCATTCTTTTTCCAAGTTCTTGGATCATCTTTATGCTTATTACTCTGAACTCTTTCAGGTAGATTGCTTATCTCCACTTCACTTAGTTGTTCTTCTGGGGTTTTATCTTGTTCCTTCATCTGGAAGGAACATATTCCTTTGCCATCTCATTTTGTTTAAATTTCTATTTATGTTTTTATGTTTGTAGTAGGTCTGTTACTTTTCTTGACTTGGAGAAGTAGCCCTCTGTAGGGGATGTCCTATGTGTCTCAGCAATTCCTTCCCCTCTCGTCACCCAGGGGCCAGGGACTAGCTGGTCCCAGGGTAGGTTCTGACCTGTGTTTGCAGACTGTTCCACAGGCTGTGGGATTGTAGTTTTCTTGCTTCTGGTGTCTGCCCCCTGGTGGATGAGGCTGGTCTAGAGGCTTGTGCAGGCTTACTAGTTGGAGGGGCTGGTGCGTGCCCATTGGTGGGTGGAACTGTGTCTTGGCCCTCTGGTGGGCAGGACTGTGTCAAGTGGTGTGTCTAGAGGTGGCTGTGGGCTCAGGAAGTCTTTAGACAGCCTGTCTGCTGATGGGTGGGGCTGTGTTCCTGCCCTGTTGGTTGTTTGGCCTGAAGCATCCCAGCCCTGAACCCTGCAGGCTGTTGGGTGGGGCCAGGTCTTGGTGCTAATGACCCAAGCAAGGGTCCTTGTGTCTGCCTCCAGCAAGAGTTCACATAGATGCACAGTCCTCAATATGTCTGTCACCATCTTTTATGACCCCAAAGAGAGCCACCACTCTCCCCAGGAGACCCTCTAAGACCAGCAGGTAGGTCAGGCCCAGGCTCCTATGAAGTCACTGCTTTTGCCCTGTATCCTTGTGTGCAAGAGACCTTATGTGCACCCTCAAAGAGTGGAGTTTCTGTTTTCTTCAGTCCTGTGGAACTCCTGCAATCATGCCCCACTCGCCTTCAAAGCTAGATGCTCTGGGGGCTCCTCCTAATGCCAAACCCCTAGGCTGGGGAGCCTGATGTGGGGCTCAGAGCTCCCACTCCTGTGGGGGAACTTCTGTGATGTAATTATTCTCCAGTTTGTGGGTTGTCCACTGGATGGTATGAGATTTGATTATATCACAAGTGTGCCCCTCCTACTGTCTTATTGTGGTTTCATCTTTATGTCTTTGGATGTAGAATATCTTTTTTTGGTAGGTTCCAGTCTTCTTTATCCATGGTTGTTCAGCAGTTAGTTGTGATTTTGGTGTGTTCATGAAAAGAGGTTAGCTCAAGTTCCTTCTAATCTGCCACTTTGTCTCCAGTCCCCAGCTCTGTGAATTCTATTTGGCATTTTTTAATATTTTCTGTCTCTTGTTAAAGTTCTTAGTGTGTTCATACTTTTCCTGAGTTCTCTGAGCATCTTTATGTCCGTTACTTTGAACTCTTTATAAGGTAAAATACTTACCTCCATTTCATTAAAGTTTTGTTCTGAGGTTTTATTTTGTCTCTCATTTGGAACATATTTCTCTGTTTCTTCATATTTCTTGATTCTCTGTGTTGGTTTCTATGCATCAGATAAATAGCGACCTCTCCCAGTCTTGAAGGAGTAGCCTTGTGTAGGAGATGAAACTTATCTTTCAATCTTGTGGTAACTCTTGATTGCTTTTTGATTGCCCAAGCAGCCCATTTTATTTTTAATGGCTCTCAGGTTGAGGTTGTACTAAGACCTGTCAGTGTCCTAAAGGGGAAGATCTCAGTCAACACCTAGATTCAGGCTGATTGGAAACCAGACCCTCAGGCAGCAGCTTTTTAAGTATATAAATATACACCATCTTATGGGACCACAAACATAATCCCTGCTGGCCACCAGAGCCAGGTGATCTGTAGGTATCTCCTGGGTGGCAGTTGCAAAAATCAGGGTTCCAGATAAGGGTACAAGCTACTCTCTGGGAGCTACTGGTGAGCTGTAGTGGGGCAGAGAAAGAGCACAAAGATTGTGTCCCCTGGGCTATGGTCCCTGAAAGGACCTCCATAGATCCCTAGTTGTGTGCCAAACCAGAAGCCTGCCCCCAGGCCAAAGGTCTGGGACAAGCAAATAGGCCTCTTTCACAGAAAGACTGGAGGTGTTTTCCAGTCTGCTGTTTTTACTATGCCCCAAGGATGGTAGCCTGCCAATAACTGTCTCTGCAATTGTTACAAATCCCATCAGGCTCAAGAATACAAGTCCCCCCGACCACCAGAGTCAGGTAATCAAGGGATCCCATGGGCGACAGTCACAAAAAGTAAGGCATAGATATAAAAACTGTGACACTAGGTGCATGTAAAAGCTCCCCCCAGGAGATACTAACACTCTGGAGTACAACCAAGGGAAAGTATGAAGATAGTGCCTGCCCTCCAATTTCTCTTACAAGGATTATGGTGAACCCTTAGATGTGTGTTTAATTACAAGCCTACCCCTCAGACTGCAGCTGTGATAGTAAGCTAACTGATCACTTTCACAGAAAGACTGAGCTCCTGGATCTATTGCCCCTTGCTGTGCCAGGGGTGGGGTTCAGGGTGGGGGAATAGCTGTTTAAGAACTCTTTCTCCATTGATTACAGTCCTGTAGGACCCATGAGCATAAGTCCCACTGGCCATCAGAATTAGGTCATGTTAGGTGTTTGCAGATGCAGAAATCAGAGTGGCAGACAAGAGTATAAGTTCCTTTCTGAGAGATACTGGTGATCTATTGCAAGGCAGAGGGTGAGTGCAAAGGTTGAGTTCACGAGGCTCCATTCCCTGAGAACATTTCCAAAGGACCCTAGTTGTGTGACAAACCAGAAGACTGCCCCTCAGACTGAAGTGCCAGGACAAGTAAACAGACTTCTTTCACAGAAAGAAGGGGGGTGTATTTAAGTGTTCTGTCTATGCAGTGCCTTGGAAGTGGTAGTCAGCCAAGAACTGTCTCTCTGAATGTTATAGTTCCATGGGGATTAGGATCACAAGCCCTCTTGGCTTCCAGAGCCAGATGATTAAAGGGTATCCCAGGGGCAGCCTCAAAAACTCAGGCACCAGACACATGTAAAAGCTCTCCTCTGTGAGATTCTGGTGCTCTGGATCACGGCAGAGGGAAAGCATGAAAATGGTGCTCATAGCAGATGGAGAACATATACATGGTGCCCACAGGAAAAGAGAAAAAAGGATGGCACCTGCCAGCTTGAACAAGGCAGAGGGAGAGTGTGTAGATGTCATCTGAAAGAAGAAAAAATATGGAACCTGCTGGCTAGTATGAGGCAGAGTGAGAATGTGAAGATGGTGCTCGCCAGCTAGCAGGCCCCTAGATGTGTTCTAAATTAGATGCCTGTCCCTCAGGTCAACACTTTAAAATTAACAAATGAGCCTCATTCACGTAAAGTATGGGTACCTCTTGATTGGCTGTTTCTGCACTGGACCCTGGAGCAACTGAATTCAAGCACACAAGCCCTTTAAGAGCTGTTCCTCAGATTGCTAGAGGCTGAGGGTCTCGTGGACTCGAATTGTTGGTTTTCAAAGCTAGATGTTTTGGTGGCTCATCTCCCAAATGCAGGTCGTAAAAGTTGGGTTACCTGATTCAAAAAGTTCAAACCCTTTGCTCTTTATGGAGAAGCTCTGGGTTTTGAGTTCCTTCCCAATTGTGGGTTACCACACTGAGGGTGGGGTTTATTGGTGAGATTGGGTCCCAACCTCTCCTATCCACTTTGATGTGGTCTTTTCTCATTCACCAGATGCGTAGGAATTGCTCAGTTTTTAGGGTTTTTTCAGAGGAAGTTGTGCCATATGTAGCTGCAGATTCAGTGTGTTCATGGGAGGAGGTGAGCCCAGAATCTTCCTGTGATGCCATCTTGAGCCAGAACCCTCTCACCATACTCTTTTTTTTTAAATAGATCTTTATTGGAGTATAACTGCTTCACAATACTGTGTTAGTTTCTGTTGTACAACAAAGTGAATCAGCCATATGCATACATATATCCCCATATCCCCTCCCTCTTGAGCCTCCCTCCCACCCTCCCTATCCCACCCCTCTAGGAAGTCACAAAGCATGGAACTGATCTCCCTATGCTATGCTGCTGCTTCCCACTAGCTATTTTACATTTGACAGTATATGTTGATGCTACTCTCACTTTGCCCCAGCTTCCCCCTCCCAACCCCGTGTCCTCAAGTCCATTCTCTACATCTACGTCTTTATTCCTGCCTTGCCACTAGGTTCATAAGTACCTTTTTTTTTTTTCTAGAATCCATGTATATGCATTAGCATATGGTATTTGTTTTTCTCTTTCTGACTTACTTCACTCTGTATGACAGACTCTAGCTCCATGCAACTCACTACAAATAACTCAATTTCATTTCTTTTTATGGCGGAGTAATATTCCATTGTATATACGTACCACATCTTTATCTATTCATCTGTCAATGGACTTTCAGGTTGGTTCCATGTCCTGGCTATTGTAAATAGTGCTGCAATGAACATTGTGGTCCATGTCTCTTTTTTTTTTTTTTTTTTTTTAACTAATGAGGTCTTTTTTTTTTTTTAAGATTTAATTTTATTTTTTATTTTTTTGGCTGCATTGGGTCTTCGTTGCTGCGTGTGGGCTTTCTCTAGTTGTGGTGAGCAGGGGCTACTCTCCGTTGTGGTGCACATGCTTCTCATTGCAGTGGCTTCTCCTGTGGTGGAGCATGGGCTCTAGGTGTGTGGGCTCAGTAGTTGTGGCTCGCAGGCTCTAGAGCACAGGCTCAGTAGTTGTGGCACACGGGTTTAGTTGCTCTGCGGCATGTGGGATCTTCCCGGAACAAGGCTTGAACCAGCGTCCCCTGCATTGGCAGGCGGATTCGTATCCACTGCGCCACCAGGGAAGTCCCCATGTCTCTTTTTGAATTACGGTTTTCTCTGGGGATATGCCCAGTAGTGGGATTGCTGGGTCATATGGTAGTTCTGTTTTTAGATTTTAAGGAACCTCCATACTGTTCTCCATAGTGGTTGTAACAATTTACATTCCCACCAACAGTGCAGGAGGGTTCCCTTTTCACCACACCCTTTCCAGCATTTATTGTTTCTAGATTTTTTGATAATGGCCATTCTGATAGGAGTGAGGTGATACCTCATTGTACTTTTGATTTGTATCTCTCTAATAATTAGTGATGTTGAGCATCTTTTCATGTGCTTCTTGGCCATCTGTATGTCTTCTTCGGTGAAATGTCTATTTAGGTCTTCCACCCATTTCTTAATTGGATTGTTTGTTTTTTGATATTGAGCTCCATGAGCTGTTTGTATATTTTGGAGATTTGTTTATGGTTCATCTTGTTTATGGTTTCCTTTGCTGTGCAAAAGCTTTTAAGTTTAATTAGGTCCCATTTGTTTATTTTGGTTTTTTTTTTCATTACTCTAGGAGGTGGGTCACAAAAGATCTTGCTGTGGTTTATGTCAAAGAGTGTTTTTCCTGTGTTTTTCTCTAAGAGTTTTATAGTGTCTGGTCTTACATTTAGGTCTCTAATCCATTTTGAGTTTATTTTTGTGTATGGTGTTAGGTAATGTTCTAATTTCATTCTTTTGCATGTAGCTGTTCAGTTTTCCCAGCACCACTTATTGAAGAGGCTGTCTTTTCTCCATTGTATGTTCTTGCCTCCTTTGTCATAAATTTGGTGACCATATGTGCATGGGTTTATCTCTAGGCTTTCTATCCTGTTCCATTGATCTATATTTCTGTTTTTGTGCCAGTACCATACTGTCTGGATTACTGTAGCTTGGTAGTATAATCTGAAGTCAGGGAGCCTGATTCCTCCAGCTCCATTTTTCTTTCTCAGGATTGCTTTGGCTCTTTGGGTTCTTTTGTGTTTCTATAGAAATTGTAAAATTTTTTGTTCTAATTCTGTGAAGAATGCCATTGGTAGTTTGATAGGGATCGCATTGAATTGGTAGATTGCTTTGGGTAGTATAGTCATTTTAACAATACTGATTCTTCCAATCCAAGAACATGGTATAAATTTCCATCTGTTTATGTCATCTTTGATTTCTTTCATCAGTATTTTATAGTTTTCTGAGTACAAGTCTTTCTCCTCCTTAGGTAGGTTTATTCCTAGGTATTTTATTCATATTTTTGCGATGATAAATGGAATTGTTTCCTTAATTTCTCTTTCCGAATTTTTGTTGTTAATATATAGGAATGCCAGAGATTTCTGTGCATTAACTTTGTATCCTGCAACCTTACCAAATTCATTGATTAGTTCTAGTAGGTTTCTGGTGGCATCTTTAGGATTTTCTATGTATAGTATCATGTCATCTGCAGACAGTGACAGTTTTACTTTTTCTTTTCCAATTTGTAGTCCTTTTATTTATTTTTTTCCTCTGATTGAGGTGGTTAGGACTTCCAACATTATGTTGAATAAGAGTGGACATCCTTGTCTTGTTCTTGATCTTAGTAGAAATGCTTTCAGTTTTTCACCATTGAGTATGATGTTTGCTGTGGGTTTGTCATATATGGTCTTTATTATGTTGAGGTAGGTTCCTTCTATGCCCATTTTCTGGAGAGTTTTTATCATAAATGGGTGTTGAATTTTGTCAAAAGCATTTTCTGCATCTACTGAGATGATCATATGGTTTTTATTCCTTAATTTGTTAATGTGGTGTATCACATTTGATTTGCATATATTGTAGAATCCTTGCATCCCTGGGTTAAATCCTACTTGATTGTTGTGTATGATCCTTTCAGTGTGCTGTTGGATTCTGTTTGCTAGTGTTTTGTTCACAATTTTGCATCTATATTCATCAGTGATATTGGTCTATAATTTTCCCTTTTTGTGATATCTTTTTCTCGTTTTGGTATCAGAGTGATGGTGACTCCATAGAATGATTTTGGGAGGGTTCCTCCCTCTGCAATTTTTTGAGAAGAGTTTGAGAAGGATCAGTGTTAGCTGTTCTCTAAATGTTTGATAGAATTCACCTGTGAAGACATCTGGTCCTGGACTTTTGTTTGTTGGAAGATTTTTAATTACAGTTTCAATTTCATTACTTGTGATAGGTCTGTTTATATTTTCTAATTCTTCCTGGTTCAGTCTTAGAAAATTGTACCTTTCCAAAAATTTGTCCATTTCTTCGTGGGTGTCCATTTTATTGGCACATAGTTGTTTGTAGTATTCTCTTGTAATCCTTTGTATTTCTGTGGTAGCAGTTGTGATTTCTCCTTTTTCATTTCTAATTTTATTGATTTGTGTGCTCTCCCTTTTTTTCTTGATGTAGGGTTTATCAATTTTGTTTATCTTCTCAAAGAACCAGCTTTTAGTTTTATTGATCTTTCCTATTGTTTTCTTCATTTCTATTTCATTTATATCTGCTCTGATTTTTAAGATTGCTTGCCTTCTACTGACTTTGGGTTTTCACTGTTTTTCTTTCTCTAGCTGCTTTAGGTGTAGGGTTAGATTGTTTATTTGAGATTTTTCTTGTTTCTTGAGGTGAGATTGAATTGCCATAAACTTCCCTCTTAGAACTGCTTTTGCTGCATCCCAAAGGTTTTGGTTCATCGTGTATTCATTGTCATTTGTTTCTATGTATTTTTTTATTTCTTCTTTGATTTCTTCAGTGATCTCTTGGTTATTTAGTAGTGCACTGTGTAGCCTCCATGTATTTGTGTTTTTTTACAGTATTTTTTTCCTGTAATTGATTTTCAGTCTCATAGTATTGTGGTCAGAAAAGAGGCTTGATACAATTTCAATTTTCTTAAATTTTCCAGGGCTTGATTTGTGACCCAAGATGTGATCTATCCTAGAGAATGTTCCATGTGCACTTGAGAAGAAAGTGTTTTCTGCCACTTTCAGGTGGAATGTTCTATAAATATCAATTAAATCTGTGTGGTCTATTGTGTCATTTAAAGCTTGTGTTTCCTTATTTATTTTCTGTTTGAATGATCTGTCCATTGGTGCAAGTGGGGTGTTAAAGTCCCCTACTATTATTGTGTTACTGTCGATTTCTCCTTTCATCATTGTTAGCATTTGCCTTATGTATTGAGGTGCTCCTATGTTGGGTGCATAAACATTTATATTTGTCATATCTTCTTCTTGGATTGATCCTCTGATCATTATGTAGTGTCCCTCCTTAGCTCTTGTAACAGTCTCTTTTAAAGTCTATTTTATCTGATATGAGTATTGCTACTCTAGCTTTCTTTTGATTTCCATTGGCATGGAATATCTTTTTCTATCCCTTCACTTTCAGTCTGTATGTGTCCGTAGGTCTGAAGTGGGTTTCTTATAGACAACATATATATGGCTCTTGTTTTTATATCAATTCAGCCAGTCTGTGTCTTTTGGTTGGGGCATTTAATCCATTTACATTCAAAGTTATTATCAATATGTATGTTCCTATTACCTTTTTCTTAATTGTTTTGGGTTTGTTTTATTGGTCTTTCTCTTCTGTTGTGTTTCCCGCTTAGAGAAGTTTCTTTAGCATTTGTTGTAAAGCTGCTTTGGTGTTGCTGAATTCTCTGAGCTTTTGGTTGTCTGAAAAGCTCTTGATTTCTCCATCGAATCTGAATGAGATCCTTGCTGGGTATAGTAATCTTGGTTGTATGTTTTTCTCTTTCATCACTTTAAATATATCCTGCCACTTCCTTCTGCCCTGCAGAGTTTCTGCTGAAAAATCAGCTGATAACCTTATGGGGATTCCTTTGTATGTTATTTTTTGTTTTTCCCTTGCTGCTTTTAATATTTTTTCTTTGAATTTAGTTTTTGTTAGTTTCATCAATATGTGTCTTGGTGTGTTTCTCCTAGCGTTTATCCTGTATGAGACTCTCTGTGCTTCCTGGACTTGGGTGACTATTTTCTTTCCCATGTTAGGGAAGTTTTCCCCTGTAATCTCTTCAAATATTTTCTCAGACACTTTCTTTTTCTTTTCTTCTTCTGGGACCCCTATAATTTGAATATTGGTGCATTTAGTGTTGTCCCAGAGGTCTCTGAGATTATCTTCAATTCTCTTCATTCTTTTTACTTTATCCTGCTCCTCGGCCGTTATTTCCACCATTTTGTCTTCCAGCTCACTTATTCATTCTTCTGCCTCAGTTATTCTGCTATTCATTCCTTCTAGTGTATTTTTCATTTCAGTTATTGCGTTGTTCATCTCTGTTTGTTCTTTAGTTCTTCCAGATCTTTGTTAAACATTTCTTTTATTTTCTCAATCCATGCTTCCATTTTATTTCTGAGATTCTGGATCATCTTTACTATCATCACTCTGAATTCTTTTTCAGGTAGATTGCCTTTTTCCTCTTTATTTATTTGGTCTTGTAGGTTTTTACATCGCTTCTTCATCTGTGACATATATTTTGCTCTCTCGGTTTTTTTTTTTTTTTTTTTTTTGATTGGGATTGTGTTCCTACCTTACTGGTTGTTTGACCTGAGGCTTCCAACACTGGAGTTTGTAGGCTGTTGCGTAGAGTTGGGTCTTCGTGCCGAGATGAGGACCTCCAGGAAGCCTCACTCCAATGAATATTCCCTGTAGTCTAAGGTTCTCTGTTAGTCCAGTGGTTCGGACTCGGAGCTCCCACTGCAAGAGCTTCAGCCCGACCCCTGGCTCATGAGCTAAGATTCCGCAAGTCATGTGGGGTGGCAAAAAAAAAAAGGAACAATAACAAGGTATAAAATTAAATGACTCTAGGAAACTAACAGATATGTTAGAAATAATATAAAAGTAAAAATGTAGATGAAACAACAACCAGAAGGTAAAATAGAACCACAGTGGCAAAAAGAGGAGGAAGAAAAAAAGGAAAGTTGAAAAGTCCTTTTTTGTGGAGGGCAAGGCCTAAGCAAGGGTGGGTTTTGGGTGGTGGATGGGGCCTATGCTTCGGACCCAGAAAGCTGGAAACGGGGGTGGGGGTGGGGCTTATGCTCAACGGAACAGAAGGGGCCCAGGTATGCCTCTGGTCTCAGAGGGTGGGAGACCCCACCTGGGAGTGCAGCGGGTAGGTGGGGCAAATATCCTCCACTCCTCTCCTGCTCCCAGAGAGCCCCTCCCGCTTGCCTCTCCTGACCTCCCCCACCTCCCTCCAATGCCCCAAGTACCCATGTGGCCGTAGGGGTCTTTGGAAGGAGGGGGACCTGGCCTGGGAGCTCAGCAGGCTTCCTGGGCCCATGTGGCGGGTCACATGCCCTCTGCTCCTTCTCCTGCTCCTCTGGTCCTGGGGTTCCCCTCCCACCTGCCTCTCCTTTTCTCCCCCGGCCTCCCTCCTACACTCCCAAGACCAACGCGGCCTGGAGGGCACCTCTGAGGATGTAGGACCCAGCCTGAGAGCCAGGCAGACTTCCCCGGACCACTGGGCAGGGGATACGCTGGGCACACTCCTCCCTGATCTGAGCCCCCAAGGGTCCCTCCTGGCATGCGAACCCCTCCTCCCTCTTAGCCACCCCTCAGGGACGCTGGTCCTGTCTGACCTCCACTTTTTCTCCCCCTTCAATCCCCCCACATCCTACTGGTTTGCTTGTGGGTTCCTCCCATCTCCTTGGGTGTTTAGGTCCCCCACCAGCGTCCTGCAGGTGCTCTAGTTGTGGGGAGACGTGAACTCCGTGTCTTCCCACACTGCCATCTTGACTCCACCCCCTCACCATACTCTTAACCATGCTTCATTTCCATGCTTTGTGACAACCCTTTGTCCCCTTTCCCTTAAAACAAGTTTATTTTGTAACATGACCCCTTTGTCTGAGGCCTTTGGAATGAAATTATTCTGAGTCTTCCCAAATATTCTTGACTCAGCAAGTCACTATGAAAAAAGAGATTGGAAGGCCTTGAGAGAGGTGCCTTAAAGAAGGGCGTGGATGCCAAGAAGCAGATAAGGATAGAACAACTCTGAGTACGAACTTTACACCTTAAAACATATTAACTCAGGAGAAGTTTGTGTAGGGGGAAAACTAGGCAGCCAAGAGATGAACAAGGAAGAAAAGGAAACTGAATTATGAAAGAGGTAATAGACTCTCCATTTAGGGAAAGTTTTTTAAGAAGTTTTATACTCATAGCTAGAAGGACTTTTTATGAGAAAATGGATGAGACAAAATGTACAAATGTACTCCTGTAATTACCCTTGGATGAAAAAAGAACCATTTAGTTAAAATTGGTGAGTAATTTTAGCATTTGCAAGTTGAATCCTATTGTGATTATAAAATAGATTTTTGTTCTATTTGTTTACTTTCTTATTCTTTCCAGTGACATTCAAAGAGATGGCCAACAGAGTAGGGGGAGATTAGAGGTTGAGCAGAAGAAAATAGTTGTGTTGCACAAATTTGTCCATGTAGACACAAAACACACAAGATGCTCATCTTTGCAAAAATACCAAGATCTTGGGAGACTCCAAAGTAAAGATGTAGTAGTAGATTGCTCATATTTTTCCAGCATGTAGCATATGAAAATAAAACATTTATGAGACTTTTTACATGCACATTAATTATCTAAAATTAGACACGCTAAGAGTGGGCCATTAAGTGCTGATTAGATAATGATATTATGAGTTTGGGCAGCATTGGTAATAGGGAACTAAGTTTACTTCCAAAGGGAAGAGAGGTCATTAAATTTTTAATTTGTTTCTCAACAGTTCAATTATAACATGGCTAATGTGCTGGACATGAACCCTAAGGGACTTAACACAATTATGGGACTTTTCCAATGTACCTTTCTCTCTTGCATTTATTTTCTCATAAGATTAGGTATTTGTAACTCTTTTGGATCATTCTTGGCTCTCAAATATTTCATAATGTCTCTCTTCCACTTCCTATACTCTTTCTATTCCTTAGATACATGACAAGATTACCTCAAATAATGAGAACTATTTATTTTGCTGGGAAAAACAACCCTTCAAGTATGCCTTTTAAATATGGTTCAGTAGATGCCTATTCAATGTCTCATATTAGAATATCATGCTAATGGCTCCCTCTGTTCAAGAATTCATTGACCACTTAATAATGCATGGTCTTCATTTCATCCTTCTCTCTTAAAAGTTTTTATTTTTTAACGTTTTTATTGGAGTATGATTGCTTTACAATGGTGTGTTAGTTTCTGCTTTATAACAAAGTGAATACATTATACATATACATATATCCCCATATCCCTTCCCTCTTGGCTCTCCCTCCCTCCCATGCTCCCTATCCCACGCATCTAGGTGGTAAGAAAGCACTGAGCTGATCTCCCTGTACTATGCAGCTGCTTCCCACTAGCTATCTATTTTACATTTGGTAGTTTATATATATCCATATATACACGACCACTCTCTCACTTTCTCCCTGCTTAGCCTTCCCCCTCCCCGTGTCCTCAAGTCCATTCTCTAGTAGGTCTGCATTTTTATTCCTGTCTTGCCCCTAGGTTCTTCATGAACACTTTTTTTTTTTTTTAGATTCCATATATATGTGTTAGCATATGGTATTTGTTTTTCTCTTTCTGACTTATTTCACTCTATATGACAGACTCTAGGTCCATCCATCTCACTACAAATAACTCACTTTCATTTCTTTTTATGACTGAGTAATATTCCATTGTATATATGTGCCACATCTTCTTTATCCATTCATCTGTCGATGGACACTTAGGTTGCTTCCATATCCTGGCTGTTGTAAATAGAGCTGCAATGAACATTGTGGTACATGACTCTTTTTGAATTATGGTTTTCTCAGGGTATATGCCCAGTAGTGGGATTGCTGGGTCATATGGTAGTTCTATTTTTAGTTTTTTAAGGAGCCTCCATACTGTTCTCCATAGTGGCTGTATCAATTTACATTCCAACCAACAGTGTATGAGGGTTCCCTTTTCTCCACACCCTCTCCAGCACTTAATGTTTGTAGATTTTTTGATGATGGCCATTCTGACCAGTGTGAGATGATATTGCATTGTAGTTTTGATTTGCATTTCTCTAATGATTAATGATGTTGAGCATTCTTTCATGTGTTTGTTGGCAATCTGTATATCTTCTTTGGAGATATGTCTATTTAGATATTCTGCCCATTTTTTGATTGGGTTGTTTGTTTTTTTGATATTAAGCTGCAGGAGCTGCTTGTAAATTTTGGAGATTAATCCTTTGTCAGTTGCTTCATTTGCAAATATTTTCTCCCACTCTGAGGGTTGTCTTTTGGTCTTGTTTATGGTTTCCTTTGCTGTGCAAAAGCTTTTAAGTTTCATTAGGTCCCATTTGTTTATTTTTGTTTTTATTTCCATTTCACTAGGAGGTGGGTCAAAAAGGATCTTGCTGTGATTTATGTCATGGAGTGTTCTGCCTATGTTTTCCCCTAAGAGTTTGATAGTACCTGGCCTTACATTTAGGTTTTTAATCCATTTTGAGTTTATTTTTGCGTATGGTGTTAGAGAGTGTTCTAATTTCATTCTTTTACATGTAGCTGTCCAGTTTTCCCAGCAGCACTTATTGAAGAGGCTGTCTTTTCTCCATTGTATATCCTTGCCTCCTTTATCAAAGATAAGGTAACCATATGTGTGTGGGTGTATCTCTGGGCTTTCTCTCCTGTTCCATTGATCTATATTACTGTTTTTGTGCCAGTACCATACTCTCTTGATTACTGTAGCTTTGTAATATAGTCTGAAGTCAGGGAGCCTGATTCCTCCAGCTCTGTTTTTCTTTCTCAAGACTGCTTTGGCTATTCATAGTCTTTTGTGTTTCCATTCAAATTGTGAAATTTTTTGTTCTTATTCTGTGAAAAATGCCAGTGGTAGTTTGAAAGGGATTACATTGAATCTGTAGAGTGCTTTGGGTAATATAGTCATTTTCACAATGTTGATTCTTCCAATCCAAGAACATGGTATATCTCTTCATATATTTGTATCATCTATTTTCTTTCATCAGTGTCTTATAATTTTCTGCATACAGGTTTTTGTCTCCTTAGGTAGGTTTATTCCTAGGTATTTTACTCTTTTTGTTGCAGTGGTAAATGGGAGTGTTTCCTTAATTTCACTTTCAGATTTTCCATCATTAGTGTATAAGAATGCAAGAGATTTCTGTGCATTAATTTTGTATCCTGCTACTTTACCAAATTCATTGATTAGCTCTAGTAGTTTTCTGGTAGCATCTTTAGGATTCTCTATGTATAATATCATGTCATCTGCAAACAATAACAGCTTTACTTCTTCTTTTCTGATTTGTATTCCTTTTATTTCTTTTTCTTCTCTGATTGCTGGGGCTAAAACTTCCAAAACTATGTTGAATAATAGTGGTGAGAGTGGGCAACCTCGTCTTGTTGCTGATCTTAGTGGAAATGGTTTCAGTGTTTCACCATTGAAGATGATGTTGGCTGTGGGTTTGTCATATATGGCCTTTATTATGTTAAGGAAAGTTCCCTCTGTGCCTACTTCTGGAGGGTTTTTATCTTAAATGGGTGTTGAGTTTTGTCAAAAGCTTTCTCTGCATCTATTGAGATGATCATATGGTTTTTCTCCTTCAATTTGTTAATATGGTATATCACATTGATTGATTTGCGTATAGTGAAGAATCCTTGCATTCCTGGGATAAACCCCACTTGATCATGGTGTGTGATCCTTTTAATGTGCTGTTGGATTCTGTTTGCTAGTATTTTGTTGAGGATTTTTGCTTCTATGTTCATCAGTGATATTGGCCTGTAGTTTTCTTTTTTTGTGACATCTTTGTCTTGTTTTGGTATCAGGGTGATGGTGGCCTTGTAGAATGAGTTTGGGAGTGTTCCTCCCTCTGCTATATTTTGGAAGTGTTTGAGAAGGATAGGTGTTAGCTCTTCTCTAAATGTTTGATAGAATTCACCTGTGAAGTCATCTGGTCCTGGGCTTTTGTTTGTTGGAAGATTTTTTTTTAACATCTTTATTAGAGTATAATTGCTTTACCATGGTGTGTCAGTTTCTGCTTTATAACAAAGTGAATCAGTTATACATATACATACGTTCCCATATCTCTTCCCTCTTGCATCTCCCTCCCTCCCACCCTCCGTCTCCCACCCTCCCTCTCCCACCCCTCTAGGTGGTCACAAAGCACCCAGCTGATCTCCCTGTGCTATGCGGCTGCTTCCCACTAGCTATCTATTTTACGTGTGGTAGTGTATATATGTCCGTGCCACTCTCTCACTTTGTCCCAGCTTACCCTCCCCCCTCTCCATATCCTCAAGTCCATTCTCTAGTAGGTCTGCATCTTTATTCCCGTCTTGCCCCTAGGTTTGTTGGAAGATTTTTAATCTCAATTTCAGTGCTTGTGATTGGTCTGTTCATATTTTCTATTCCTGGTTCAGTCTCGGAAGGTTGTGCATTTCTAAGAATTTGTCCATTTCTTCCAGGTTGTTCATTTTATTGGCATATAGTTGCTTTTAGTAATCTCTTATGATCTTTTGTATTTCTGCTGTGACAGTTGTTACTTCCCCTTTTTCATTTCTAATTCTATTGATTTGAGTCTTCTCCCTTCTTTTCTTGATGAGTCTGGCTAATGGTTTATCAATTTTGTTTCTCTTCTCAGAGAACCAGCTTTTAGTTTTATTGATCTTTGCTATCGTTTCCTTCATTTCTTTTTCATTTATTTCTGATCTGATATTTATGATTTCTTTCCTTCTGCCAACTTTGGGGTTTATTTGTTCTTCTTTCTCTAATTGCTTTAGGTGTAAGGTTAGGTTTTTTATTTGAGGTGTTTCTTGTTTCTTAAGTTAGGATTGTATTACTATAAACTTCCCTCTTAGTACTGATTTTGCTGCATCCCATAGGTTTTGGGTCGTTGTGTTTTCATTTTCATTTGTTTCTAGGTATTTTTTTAATTTCCTCTTTGATTTCTTCAGTGATCTCTTGGTTATTAAGTAGTGTATTGTTTAGCCTCCATGTGTTTGTATTTTTTACAGATTTTTTCTGGTAATTGATATCTAGTCTCATTGCGTTGTGTTCAGAAAAGATACTTGATACGATTTCAATTTTCTTAAATTTACCAATGCTTAACTTGTGACCCAAGATATGGTCTATCCTGGAGAATGTTCCATGAGCACTTGAGAAGGAAATGTATCCTGTTGTTTTGGGATGGAATGTCCTATAAATATCAATTAAGTCCATCTTGTTTAATGTATCATTTAAAACTTGTGTTTCCTTATTTATTTTTATTTTGGATGATCTGTCCATTGGTGAAAGTGGGGTGTTAAAGTCCCCTACTATGATTGTGTTACTGTCAATTTCCCGTTTTATGGCTGTTCATATTTGCCTTATTGTATTGAGGTGCTCTTATGTTGGGTGCATAAATATTTACAATTGTTATATCTTCTTCTTTGATTGATCCCTTGATCATTATGTAGTGTACTTCTTTTTCTCTTGTAATAGTCTTTGTTTTAAAGATTATTTTGTCTGATATGAGAATTGCTAGTGCAGCTTTCTTTTGATTTACCTTTGCATGGAATATCTTTTCCATCCCCTCACTTTCAGTCTGTATGTGTCCGTAGGTCTGAAGTGGGTCTCTTGTCGACAGCATATAGACCGGTCTTGTTTTTGTATCCACTCAGCCAGTCTATGTCTTTTGGTTGGAGCATTTAATCCATTTACATTTAAGCTAATTATCGACATGTATGTTCTTATTACCATTTTCTTAATTGTTTTGGGTTTGTTATTGTAGGTGTTTTCCTTCTCTTGTGTTTCCTGCCTAGGGAAGTTCCTTTAGCGTTTGTTGTAGAGCTGGTTTTGTTGTGCTGAATTCTCTTAGCTTTTGCTTGTCTGTAAATATTTTAATTTCTCCATCAAATCTTAATGAGATCCTTGCTGGATAGAGTAATCTTGGTTGTTGGTTTTTCCCTTTCATCACTTTAAATATGTCCTGCCACTCCCTTCTGACTTGCAGAGTTTCTGCTGAAAGATCAGCTGTTAACTTTATGGGGATTCCCTTGTATGTTATTTGTTGTTTTTCCCTTGCTGCTTTTAATATTTGTTCTTTGTATTTACTTTTTGATAGTTTGATTAATATGTGTCTTGACGTGTTTTTCCTTGGATTTATCCTGTATGGGACTCTCTGTGCTTCCTGGACTTGATTAACTATTTCCTTTCCCATATTAGGGAAGTTTTCAACTATGATCTCTTCAAATATTTTCTCAGTCCCTTTCTTTTTCTCTTCTTCTTCTGGGACCCCTATAATTCAAATGTTGGTGCTTTTAATATTGTCCCAGAGATGTCTGAGAGTATCCTCAATTGTTTTCATTCTTTTTTCTTTATTCTGCTCTACAGTAGTTATTTCCACTATTTTATCTTCCAGGTCACTTATCAATTCTCCTGCCTCAGGTATTCTGCTATTGACCCCTTCTAGAGAATTTTTAATTTCATTTATTGTGTTGTTCATGTTTGTTTGAGCTTTAGTTCTTCTAGGTCCTTGTTAAACGTTTCTTGTATTTTTTCCATTCTATTTCTGTGATTTTGGATCATCTTTACTATCATTATTTTGAATTCTTCTTCAGGTAGACTGCCTATTTCCTCTTCATTTGTTAGGTCTGGTGGATTTTTGCCTTGCTCCTTCATCTGCTGTGTGTTTCTCTGTCTTCTCATTTTGCTTAACTTACTGTGTTTGGGGTCTTCTTTTCTCAGGCTGCATGTTCGTAATTCCCGTTGTTTTTGGTGACTGTCCACAGTGGCTAAGGTTGGTTCAGTGGGTTGTGTAGTCTTCCTGGTGCAGGGGACTATTGCCTGTGTTCTGGTGGATGAGGCTGGATCCTGCCTTTCTGGTGGTCAGGACCGAGTCTGGTGGTGTGTTTTGGGGTGTCTGTGACCCTATTATGATTTTAGGCAGCCTCTCTGCTAATGGGTGGGGCTGTGTTCCTGTCTTGCTAGTTTTTTGGCATAGGGTGTCCAGCACTGTAGCTTGCTGGTCATTGAGTGGAGCTGGGTCTTGGCATTGAGATGGAGATCTCTAGGAGATTTTCACCATTTGATGTTACATGGAGCTGGGAGGTCTCTTGTGGACCGGTGTCCTGAACTTGGCTCTCCCACCTCAGAGGCACAGCCCTGACACCTGGCTGGAGCACCAAGAGCCTGTCATCCACACAGCTCAGAATAAAAGGGAGAAAGAAATAAAGAAAGAAAGAGAGAAAGGAAGGAAGGAAGCAAGGAAGGAAGGAAGGAAGAAAGAGAGCAAGAAGTAAAATAAATTGAATTAAATTAAAAAGTTATTAAAATAAAAAACAAAAAATAATTATTAAAAAATTGTTTTAAATAATTAAAGAGAAAGAAGAGAACAACCAAACCAAAAAACAAATCCACCAATGATAACAAGCACTGAAAACTATACTAAAAAAAAAAAAAAAAAAAGGAAAGAAAGAAACGGGCAGAAAGAA
Source organism: Balaenoptera borealis (assembly GCF_965194805.1). Taxonomy (NCBI): domain Eukaryota; kingdom Metazoa; phylum Chordata; class Mammalia; order Artiodactyla; family Balaenopteridae; genus Balaenoptera; species Balaenoptera borealis. The sequence continues at coordinate 89,407,166 of NC_138861.1, read as the reverse complement.
CCCTAGGACAAATTGTAAAAGCAAAGCTACACAGACAAAATCACACACAGAAGCATATGCATACACACTCACAAAAAGAGAAAAAGGGAAAAAATATATATATATCATTGTTCCCAATGTGTACCTCCTCAATTTGGGATGATTCATTGTCTATTCAGGTATTCCACAGATGCAGGGTACATCATGTTGACTGTGGAGATTTAATCCACTGCTCCTGAGGCTGCTGGGAGAGATTTCCCCTTCTCTTCTTTGTTCGCACAGCTCCTGGGGTTCAGCTTTAGATTTGGCCCCGCCTCTGCGTGTAGGTCGTCTGCAGGCCTCTGTTCTTCGCTCAGATGGGACGGGGTTAAAGGAGCAGCTGATTAAGGGGTTCTGGCTCACTCAGGCTGGGGGAGGGAGGGGTACGGAATGCGGGGTGAGCCTGCGGCGGCAGAGGCCGGCGTGTCATTGCACCTGCCTGAGGCACGCCGTGTGTTCTCCCAGGTAAGTTGTCCCTGGATCACAGGACCCTGGCAGTGGCGGGCTGCACAGGCTCTCGGGAGGAGAGGTGTGGAGAGTGACCTGTGCTCACACACAGGCTTCTTGGTGGCTGCAGCAGCAGCCTTAGCGTCTCATGCCCATCTCTGGGGTCCGCGCTGATAGCTGCAGTTCACGCCTGTCTCTGGAGCTCCTTTAAGCAGTGCTCTTAATACCCTCTCCTCTTGAACCAGGAAACAAAGAGGCAAGAAAAAGTCTTTTACCTCTTTGGCAGTTCCACACCTTTTCCCGGACTCCCTCCCAGCTAGCTGTAGCGCACTAACCCCTTCAGGCTGTGTTCACACCGCCAACCCCAGTCCTCTCCCTGAGATCCGACGGAAGCCGCAAGCTCAGCTCCCAGCCCCCACCCGTCCTGGTGGGTGAGCAGACAAGCCTCTCGGGCTGGTGAGTGCTGGTCGGCACCAATCCTCTGTGCGGGAATCTCTCCGCTTTGCCCTCCACACCCCTGTTGCTGCGCTCTCTTCCCTGGCTCCGAAGCTTCCCCCCTCTGCCACCTGCAGTCTCCCCCCACAAAGGGGCTTCCTAGTGTGTGGAAACCTTTCCTCCTTCACAGCTCCCTCCCACTGGTGCAGGTCCCGTCCCTATTCTTTTGTTGGTGTTTTTTCTTTTTTCTTTTGCCCTACCCAGGTACGTGGGGAGTTTGTTGCCTTTTGGGAGGTCTGAGGTCTTCTGCCAGCATTCAGTAGGTGTTCTGTAGGAGTTATTCCACATGTAGATGTATTTCTGTTATATTTGTGGGGAGGAAGGTGATCTTTACGTCTTACTCTTCCACCATCTTGAAGCTCCTCTCTCTTAAAAGTTTTTATGGAGTGCAGTGCGCTGACACTGTCCCTTCCTGATTTTGAAGTGCAGTCATACCCATGATTAAGTAGCTTCACCATGCTGCCAAACATCCCCTGACACATCTTCAATGTTTGGGTCTCTGTATTCAATAAAATAATCTATGATTTTATCAACTAATCTTTGATAATATGAAAAATCTAAAGGAAACCTTGGAGAATTGCATTTTTCTTACCATATTTCACTTCTATGCTTTAGCTAGAGTTTTCTGCTGAAAATTGCCCTGTGTTTCAATATAGAGGAATTTTAGTCCACATATCAGAAACATCATTCCCGGAAGTCTAACTACAAAATGATAATAGGACTTTGGGGTTGCAAGTAATAGAAATCTTTTTAGAAATTTATAGTAAGTCTCATATACTTCCCAGACCCTAAAGGTATGAAATTCAAGGAGGAAGAAAACTGTGTGAGATACACATTTGTAGTAATTAGTGAATGTGTGGTATTTAAGGCCATGATACCGAATGAAAGAAGTCAAGAATGAGCACCAATATGGAAGAGAAGAGGTAAGAGCACTAAGCATGCCAACACTTTGAGGTTTCTGTGTACATTCATTAGAATGTGGTGTCCTCTTTACCAAGTGAGGAAGGATTTGGAAAGGGAGTGATCAACTGTGTCAAAGACCAGTGAAGTTATCAGAGATATGGGAATTAATCAATTCATTTGGCAAAGTGGAGGTCATTCATGATCTTGTCCAGAAGTAGTTTCAGGTTTTGTTGAAAAGTGGGGAATCTGATGGGGAGGAAAGCCTGATCAGAGAGAGTTCAAGCGAGAATAGGAGTAAACAGGACACTGTAAAAGAGGGTCATTTGAGGTAGGAGGCAGACCACTCCAGGTTGGGAAATGGCAGATTTCATGAGCCAGGGAACTTACATACAAGGCTTGTCTTGGGCAGTCACAAGATGAGTAGATCAGATCTCTGCACCTGCCCACTGAAATCCTAAAAGTTTACATAGCGGCCTAACGGGGTTCAGTCATGCATACCATCCAGATGGTCTCAGTAACACATTGCTCTCTCTGAAGGCCGCGTTGTTGAAAACAGCACCTAGTGAGGGAATGGGAGGTGGAACATACATTCCAAGGACAGAGGAGGAGGTAAGGAGCTTCTGGTTGTCTGGGTCCAGCTTGCATTTCAACTGACAGGTTCTCTTGCTGACCACCTCCAATACCCTCCCCCTCATGACTAGCTCTTACAATATTACACATGCCCTCTCTTCCACAATGTGCCCTGAGCTGTGTAAGTAGTTTTGTTAGCATGAACATGGCTCGTTAGGTGACTTTCAGACTATGTTGAAGGCAGAGGCCACAGCAACAATACAGGTACATGTAAGAGAAACACAGATTAAGCCAGTGATTCCCAAAATAAGTAATTTTCTTTTTACCAAGAGCCACATGATCCAAACCATTGATTTACTAAGTCCCCTATGTTGAGGGTCAGATCACCCAGGGCATTTACTCGTATGCTTATGTGATTTAATAAAGATGACACATTAGCAGACTCGTCAGGTATAAATACACAAATTCTGTTTGGAAAATGGCACAAGTACCTTTTTGTGGGTCAGTAATAATGTCTAAGGCTATCCTACTTTGGAGGGCAGCTTTTCTCATTAGACATTTCAGTGTTCTGTAAAGAAAAGCTTTGCAGACTATTATGTAAGGTTTGTTGGGCAAATTTAGTGAGGACTTCTCTGTGTGCTCTAATGTCTTCCAAGCCAGTGGAGGGAAGAAAGATGGCATCCAAATGATCAAACCAATGGAAAACGGAATGTGCCCACCTGGCCTGAGGAGAGGGAGGTTAGCAGCTTTAGGAACTTGACCTGGTTGTGCATAACATTCATGTCGGCCAGGAGAGGTGCCACTGTCAGGAGTGAGCGGATGGATTGGGGATATGCCAGGTCAGAACCCCCACCTTCTGCCTTCTTTTGGTGGTAAGTATTCTAGTCCAGATATAGTGCATTTCCACAGGTCCAGTTTGCAGTAGGACAAAGGGATCCCAGTGGAGATTGAGTAGTTTCCCCTCACCCAGGGGTGCAAATTCGTTCACCCATCCTGGTGGGACATCCAATTGCAAATTCCAGTAGGTAATGCCTTTCCAGGCCTGATGAGGCTGGGTGTTCTCAGCAGCATAGCACATTGAGCCATGGTGAGAACCAGGGCAATGTCTTTCCCCTGAGACTTCTATACCTTTATGATGTTTTGTGTCTCAGCAGGGGTCCCCAGTGTGGCATATGGGGCAACAAGCCCTAATGGTTAATCATTCAAATGTATTAAATGCTAGGATAGTACTTTAGTTCACTCAGTCAATCTGGTTTTAACTGTTAGTAATTCAATATGCTGCTTTGATATTCCGTTCTTCCTTTCTGTCAACCCTGTTCTTTGTGGGTCATAGGGGAGATAGAACCTCCATTCAGTGTCATGTTCTGTTGCCCATTCTTGCATATCATGACCTTTGAAATATGGCCCTTAATCACTGTGTATTTGATGAGGGTACCTGTACATTGTACTCAGCTTCTCTAATCTCCTAATGGTGGCAGCCTGGTTTACACAGTGACACGGTAACTTGGGTTAGGCCAGACACAGTGTCCACACAAACCAAGGCATATTTAGAGCCCTCACTTGGAGGGAGGGGGCCAATATAAGTTTTTCAATTCCACACCAGCTGGGAACTCCAGTGAATGGCCCCAGACTCCTTTGGCATTTTCCCTGGGGATTGTTTGGAACACGCAGGACATGCTGTTATTGCATTAACCAAGTCACTGTATTTCACTGATGGATTTGCATATGTTGAACCATTCTTGTGACTGTGGAACAAATCCAATTTGATCATGGTGTATGATTCTTTTTATGCATTGCTAGATTCAGTTTGCTAATATATTGTTGAGGATTTTTGCATCTATATTCATTGAAGATTTGGCCTTAATTTTTCTTTTTTTTTAGTGTCTTTGTTTGATTTTGGTATCAGGGTAATGGCTTTGTAGAATGAATTTGGGAGTGTTCCCTTCTCTTCAATTTTTTGGAATAGTTTGAGAATAATTTGGAATAATTTTGAAATAATTTGAGAAGGATAGGTGTTACTTTGGTAGGATTCCTCTGCGAAGCTGGACTTTTGTTTGCTGGGAGTATTTTTATTACAGATTCAATTTCACTTCTAGTGATCATTATGTGCAAATTGTCTGATTCTTCTTGACTCAGTCTTGGAAGGCTGTATGTTATAAGCCAGAAATCTGTTCAATTTGTTGGCATATAACTGCTCATAGTATTCTCTTATAATTTTCTGTATTTCTGTGGTATGTTTATTTCTCCTCATTCATTTCTTATTTTGTTTATTTGGGTCTTCTCTCTCTTTTTCTTGGTGAGCCTAGCTAAAGGTTTATCAACTTTTTAAATTTAATTTTTTATTTTGTATTGGAGTATAGTTGATTTACAATATTGTGTTTCAGGTGTACAGAAAAGTGATTCCATTGTACATATACATATATCTGTTCTTTTAAAGATTCTTTTCCCATATAGGTTATTACAGGCTATTGAGTAGAGTTCCCTGTGCTATACAGTAGGTCCTTGTTGATTATCTATTTTATATAGAGTAGTGTGTATATGTTAATTCCAAACTACTAATTTATCCCTCCCCCTTATCAACTTTTTTTTCTTTTCTAAAAACAGCTTTTGGTTTTATTGATCTGTTCTGTTGGGGATTTTTATCTCTGTTTCTTCTCTGATCTTTATCATTTCCTTCCTTCTATTGAATTTCTGCTTTGTTTGTTCTTCTTTTTCTAATTCTTTTAGGTGGTAGGTTAGGTGTTATTTGAAATTTTTCTTGTTTCTTGAGTAAGGCCTGCATTGCTATGAACTTACTCTTAGAAATGCTTTTGCTGAATCCCCTAGATTTTGGAAAGCTGTGTTTTCATCTTCATTTGTCTGGAGGTATTTTCTGATTTCCTCTTTGATTTTGTTGACTAACTGCTTTTTAGTAAATTGTTCTTTATTCTTCACATGTTTGTTCTTTTCCCATTTTTGTTTCTGTAGTTGATTTCTAGTTTCATAACCTCATGGTGAGAAAAGATGCTTAATGTTATTTCTATCCTGTTACATTTCTTGAGGCTTGTTTTTTGACCTGGTATGTAATCTATCCTGGAGAACATTTCATGTGTACTTGAAAAAGAATGTGTATTCTGCTTTTTGGGGGTGTAATGTTCTGTAGATGTCAATTAAGTCCAACTATTCTATTGTGTCATTGAAGACCTCTGTTGCCTTTTTGATTTTCTGTCTGGATGGTCTGTCCATTGATGTCAGTGGGATGTTAAAGTCTCCTACTACTGTTGTATTATTGTCAGTTTCTCCATTTATTTCTGTTAATATTTGCTTTGTATAATTAGATGCCCCTGTATTGGGTGTGTGTATGTTAATGAGTGTAATGCCCTCTACTTGTATTGATCCCTTTATTATTATATAGTGTCCTCTTTTGTCTTTCATTATAGACTTTGTTTTAAATTCTATTTTGTCTAATATGAGTATTGCTCCACCTGAAAGTATTGCTACTTTCTTGTTTCCATTTGCATGAAGTATCTTTTTCTATCCTCTCACTTTCAGTCTCTGTATGCCTTTCACCCTGAAGTGAGTTGCAGCACATTGAAGGATTTTATTTTTTATTCAACCAGCTACCCTATGTCTTTTGATTGGGTTATCTAGTCCATTGATAGTGAATGTAATTATTGATAGGTATATACTTATTGAAATCTTATTCCTTTCTACTCCCCTCCCCTACATTTTATATTTTTGATGTCATATTTTATATCTCTATGCTATCCCTTTACTGTTTATTGTAGTTATTATTGTAGTTATAATTACTTTTACAGTTTTTTCATTCTTTAATCTATGTACTGGCTTAAGTGATCTTCAGTCCTTACTATATATTTGCCTTCCTTATTGGAATTTTCCCTTTTCTAAAGATTCTTCCTTTTTTTCCATTTAGAGGAGACCCTTCAACATTTCTTTTAGGGTAGGATTAGTATTGCTGAATTCTTTTAGTTTGTGCTTGTCTGACAAGTTCTTTATCTCTCCTATTCTAAATAATAATCTTACTGGGTAGAGTATCCTAAGTTGAAGATTTTTTTTTCTTTCTGGTCTATGAATATATCATGTCACTCTCTTCTAGCCTGCAAAGTTTCTGTAGAGAAATCAGCTGATAGCCTTATCAGGATTCTCTTGTATGTGACTCTTTGTTTCTCTCTTGCTGTCTTTAGAATTCTCCCTTTATCTTTAGCTTTGCCATTTTAATTATAATGTCTCGGTGTGGGTCTGTCTGGGTTCATCTTGTTTGGGACCCTCTGTGTGTCCTGTACCTGGATATGTTTCCTTCTTTAGATTTGGGAAATTTTTATCCATAATTTATTCAAATACATTTTTGCTCCCCTTCTCTCTCTCTTCTCCTTCTGGAACCCCTATAATGTCTATGTTGGGATGTTTTATGTTTTCCCATAAATCTTATATGTTGCTTTCATTTTTTTATATGTCTTTCTGCTGTTCTGATTGGGTGATTTCCATTATTCTATCTTCCAGGTCACTTATGCATTCTTCTGTGTCATTTAGTCTGCTATTCTTTGCTTCTAGAGTGCTTTTTATCTCAGAAATTGAATTACCTGTTTTGGGGGGTCGTCTTTATTGTTTCTAGTTCCTTGTTAAAATGAGTTATGCATAGATCAATTCTCTTTCCTAATTTAGTTAGCAACTTTTTTTGTTGTTGTTGTTGTTACCAACTCTTTGAATTCATTGTCTGGGAGACAGATTGTCTCTGTTTAATTTGTTTTTTTCAGGGGTTGTCTCTTACTCTTTTAATTGAAAAGGCAGAGGAACTACTCTCATCTTACTTAACTTTCTCTGTCTCTATGAATTTAGGTAAAACAGTAATCTATTGTGGTCTTGAAGGGGGTGTTTTTATGTGGGAGCATTCCTATGTAGACAACATGTGCCCAACTTCTTTGGTGTGAGGTATGGTAAGGATGCCATACACGTCTTTCCTCAGGGTGTGCTGGCCACTCTCACCTTAGTAGGGGGTGTGGCTAGTGTTGGAATATCTAGAGCCTGTGCATTGTGTGAGGTGGGGCTTCCTTTCTGCTCAGTGGCAGTTGCCTACCTGTCAGGAATGGGTTCTGCTCCCAAGTTGCTAGAGTAGAAGCCCTGAAGGTCAAGCTCAAGCTGGCACTGTTCCCTTTAAGTGTGTGTATTTCTTCTCCTTACACTGGGGCCTTTGCCCCAAAGGAGTGGAGTGTTGAATTAAGTGGATCCTTTGCCTTTACAGAGGTCTGATGTGCTGCTTGTGTAGGTGTCTGCAGCTCCACTCAGAAGCAGCCCAAGGTTGCATCTTTTCCTCTGTTGTGGTCATCCCAGATCTAGTGCTATGTTTTGACATGGTGTGTGTAGGGCTAGAGTGATTGCTCAGGTGGCACTGAGGATTGCAGCATGTTGGTTGTGGGAGTTCAAGCAGCTGAGCTACTGTCAGAAGTCTAGGCTGCTTCGGGGGAGCTATTTGAGTAAGTGCCAACAGTGGCCACTGCTGTACTACCTGGACCACTTCCCAGAACCCAGGTTGCCTCTGCATCCCTAGATCAAGTATCTTCCCAGGTCCTGGGTGCCCTAGATCCAGTGCCAGGCAGTGGTGTGGAGCGAGCAGGTCTGGGGTGTTTGCTCTGTTCAGTTTGGGGAGTGAAATGGCAGCCACTAGGGGAGACCTCTTTCTGCCCTGACTGTGGCACACCAGCACCTGTGCACTCCTCACAACTGGAGTTTATGCTACTCCAGCCTTTCTGTCTGTCCTAGTGGTTCTCCGAGCAGCTAAGGGGGCTTATCTCCTCCATGTAGGTCCCTAGGGCTGGGACACCCAGTCTGTGGCTCATCCTGGTCACTCCCCAGGGCAAGTGTCCACTGGTGCAATTTCCCTTTTCCTCTCAGTCCCCTCCCAGGGGCCCAGATCCTGACCCGATGCTTTTCTTCCTGTTCTACCTGATTACTTGGGTATCTCTTGCAGTCTTGGTTGTATAAGAGTTCTTTTGCCAGTTTCCAGTTAGTTTTCCATGAGAACTGTTCCACATTTAGATGTATTTTTGATATGTTTGTGGGGGAAAGTAAGCTCCACGTCCTCTTACTCCTCCATCTTTTCACCCTAATATAAGTACACTATTGATATCAAAGTTTATTTTTCTTTAAGCCAATTAAGCAGAGCTCTTTTACAAATTATTTTAAAAATACCATCCGATGGTATAAAAATACCACATATATATATAACATTTATAGACACACACAAACATACAGATGCAGAGAACCTCTGGCTCTCATCCCAAAATGTTAATCATGAATCAGGTACAACAATGCAAAACTAACTAGTTTATAGATAACATTTGAATCCAAATTGTGTCTGGCAGACAGAACAAGTTAAGGTTACCTGCTCACGTGGCTAACGATTTTTACTAATATCTGTGGGAAAGATTTTAAGATTTGTATTTGCCTTTGAGTAATCTTATGGAGACTGTGGACTAGATTTTGGGCAAGGAAGTTTCTGTAGCAGTCTATATTTTAAAAAGCCTCTTTTTTCTTTCTCATTTTTAAAATAATCTCAAGCAGTCATAAGCAGTGTTTTAGGTATCTCCTGGGGTGTTTAGATTTCAAAGATGTAAGATTTCTATCTTCAAGGGACATAGAAAGAATGTAAGCTTTTCCTAAGGAGTTTTGGGGTATATTTGTTTATTATCAGAAGTCTAGGGTAATTACTATTTAAAATTTTCTTCTGTATTAGTGGTTGGACAGCATGTGGTGCTTCATCTTTTTCTTTGTCAATCACTACAACATCCTCCCCTTTCTCTCCTCACTTTGCTAGGGGTTCCACATCTTAGTGTCTCAATCAGGATTTGCCAAAAGTGTTCGGGCTTTAATCTGTGGTAATTTGTGTCCTCCTAGCTTTGCAAAATGGCATGCCAAGGTCTCCAACTTATTATCCTACTCTCCCACCTTGTCTGCCAGCCCCAAAGCTAGCAGTCATGGATACTTGCACATTCTTCTCTAACCACACCCCTTCTTTCAACTTTCTAACTCAAGCTTTGGTCTCTAGTCAGGCATCAGTGTCCAGCCAATCTGCCCACGAGGCCCATCCACTACACAACCCTTGGTCTCCTTTCTTTGCCACAGTGCACTCTTCACAGTTCATCAAGCAAGTGCATCAGACAAGTCCCCACTTGGGGGACATCCCCATATTCACTCAGTGGTCCATAAGCATCTCACATACAGCCTATCCCTCCCCACATAGAGGTCATTGGCCAATCAGGATTTCCCCCATGGATGCCTCTTTTCCAAGACCCATATTTTTTTTTCCTACTGAATGGCTCACAAGTTGCTGGTTCACAACGGCCAGAGTTTCCTGAGTGAAATCTGAAATTGCCCCCCCACTCCACCGCATACATAGAGGGCAAGGAGAGACCAAAGAAAGAGGCAGATCAATCCAGATTGGTAGGTGGCCAGTTTAATAAACAAGGGAACATCCATGCAAGGCTTATCTTGTACCACCAAAAGGTGAGTGGATCTCTGCACCCACCCACGAGAATCCTAGAAGTTTATATAGAAACCTTAACTGGGTTAAGTCATGTATACTGTCCAGATGGTTTCAACAACACGTGCTCTCTCAAGGCTGCATCCTTGAAAATAGCTCTCACAGTGGGAATGGTGTGCAGAACAAGCATTCCAAGGACAGAGGAGGGGATGAGGAGCCCCTGATTGTCCGGGTCCAGCCCATGGGTCAACTGGAAATCATGTCCTCTTGATGGCCTCCTCTAACAATGTTGGTGATAATAAAAATGCAGAGACAGAAAAATTATAAAGCAAGGGAGAGGGGACAGTTGTCAGAACAATTTACAGATGAGGAAACTGAGATATGAAATGTTGAGAAATTTGCCCCCAGTTTCACTCTTAGTAAGTGGCAGACCTAGAATAAAATCTCAGGATGCCTCACTGCAGAGATTCTCCACTTCAGTTCTACTCTATGTTGCCTCTCCCTGCGGAGGGGAGGGAATGATTAATCACCTCACTGTAAACTGGGTGTATGCCGAAAACACATCCTAGCAGCCTAAAAGTAAGGGAGTTCCTAACTAATAATATGTTATTTTATAAACCTCAGTGAGGAGAGAATTCCTATGTGGATTTTAGAAAACATTCTCATGTAGACCACAGGAAAAAAAATGTTTTTGAAGTTTTGTGGGAATGTATAGGCCATTATCCCCAAAGGTGGTGTGTGAAAGAAGTAAGCAACAATAGCAAAAGACCTAACCACAGGCCTTCCCCACAGGCATAAGAAAAACCCTCACTAATCACAATAATACAGAACAAGGAAACCAGAAAGTTTAAGCTTTCTGTCCAGGCCAAAGCAGAGCTAATTCATCAAGTTCAGCAAAAATCCAAAAACAGTGACTGTGAGGCATGTACTTCATAATGCCATTAGGTCAGTAAGATGACTTTCATTAGATAGAAATATGTGAACAAAATATGTTCTGATTATATTAACATATAAGTAAACCTACAGAATACAAACGTATTTCACTTTCACATGAATAGTCAAGAAGCAGATCATTCAGGAGCCCACCTCTGGCAAATCTATCCAAGCAGGCAGCACCTTCAGAGTCTTGTGTGACTTCAGAGATACATGCTGGGAATCTCATGCCTTCCAGGTGATGTGGATCTATAGGACTTGACTTGGGATGTGCTAGTGTTCATCACCTATAGATCATGTTTCCTTCCACCAGGATGTCTGCCTCCCAGATCAGCATGTGGAGGTCAGGTCTTCAGCTGTTCCCCTCCACACTATGTTTACGCACTCTCCAGCCAGAAATAGCTCCCCAGTGACTGGACAAGCAAAGCAGCCTTTCATTAGGGGACAAGGTGTCTCTCATCCAAGAAAATATAAGACTTCTGAGAAGGCACAATCTATTCTGGACATAGCTTACACTTGACAGGCCTAAACTCATTCTAGTGACTATATAAAAACGAATGCATTTTCCATCCTCATAGCTTTGGTAATAATCCAAATTATAAACCATTCTAGTCATCTAGTTTCTTCAATACAAGCATCCTGTTTTGTACCAATTTTACTTTTATAGTTTCTCCAATACTAACTTCCTTATTGAAATTTCCATTGTTCTATCAGGTACCTCAATTCTGTGACTGGCTCCTTTACTCCTCAATATCTATTGACTATTTCTCTCCCTGTTGGCGTAACTGAAGTCCATCTCATTCTTGTGGATACCAGTTTCTCTCCGTCTTCCTCAAGTGGGCACTGCTAATTCTCTCATGAATACATAGCTTAAGACCCAGATAATAATAACAATTAATGTTTAATGAGCACACAATGTGATACATTTTATGAAAATTTTCTCATGTAATCCTATCAGTATTTTGATTCTCAATTTTCAGATGAGAAAATGGAAGCAGACATGAAGTAAATTTGCAGAAGCCAAACAATTGGTAAATTATGGAACCAAAAGGCTCAAAGTGCCTGAGACCAATCCTAGTGTGCAGTCAGAATCTTCTTCAACATGTTCTTCCCTTTTATACAGACTACGTTGGAATATATATTACATTAAAGATGCCCCTGAAAACTCAGTGCAAAGTGGATAAGACAGTGCATTTTTCTGGATAATGCTGTGTCTATCTGATATACATAACATACGTGAAAGTAAACTTTAATCAGAGTTTAACCAAATATATATATCTATATCTGTATCTATCTCTTTATCTATCTATCTACTTTAAAAATACCACACTAGGAAAACATCCATTTCCAAATAGGGGCTAGGTTCTTGGGCCAGGTCTCACCTCCCCCCTTTCTCTACTTTCATGATAGACTAACCCCTACATTGACTCACACATTCTTTGTTAGATACATAAAATACATTTTTTTTCTTTTTTTAAATTGAAGTATAGTTGATTTACAATGTTGTTTTATTTCTGCTGTATAGCAAAGTGATTCAGTTATACATATATATACTTTTTTTTAAATTTTATATTGGAGTATAGTTGATTAACAATGTTGTGTTAGTTTCAGGTGTACAAAAAAGTGATTCAATTATATATGTATCTATTCTTTTTCAAACTCTTTTCCCATTTAGGTTACAGAATATTGAGCAGAGTTCCCTGTGCTATATAGTAGGTCCTTGTTGGTTATCTATTTTAAATACGGTAGTGTGTATATGTCAATCCCAAACTCCCAATTTATCCCTCCCCCACCATGTTTCCCCTTTGGTAACGATAAGTTTGTTTTCTAAGTCTGTGAGTCTGTTTCTGTTTTGTAAATAAGTTCATTTTTTAGATTCTGCATAAAAGCGTTATCATATGATATTTGTCTTTCTCTGTCTGACTTTCGTCACTTGGTATGATAATCTTCAAGTCCATCCGTGTTGCTGCAAATGGCATTATTTCATTCTTTTAAATGGCTGAGTGATATTCCATTGTATATATGTACCACATCTTCTTTATCCATTCCTCTGTCGATGGACATTTAGGTTGCTTCCATGTCTTGGCTATTGTAAAACATAGCCAAGACATGGCAATGAACATTGGGGTACATGTATCATTTCAAACCATGATTTTCTGCAGATATATGCCCAGGAGTGAGATTGTAGGATAATATGGTAATTATTGAGAGTTACCATTATTACCATTGGAGGATAATATGGTAACTCTACTTTTAGTTGTTTTAAGGAATCTCCACACTGTTCTCCATAATGTCTGCCCCAACTTACATTCCCACCAATAGTGTAGGAGGGTTCCCTTTTCTCCGCACCTTCTTCAGCATTTGTTATTTGTAGACTTTTTGATGATGGTCATTCTGACCTCTATGAGGTGGTACTTCATTGTAGTTTTGATTTGCATTTCTCTAATAGTAATGTTCAGCATCTTTTCATATGCCTATTGGCCGTCTGTATGTCTTCTTTGGAGAAATGTCTATTTAGGTCTTCTGCCCATTTTTCAATTGGGTTTTGGGTTTTTTTTGTTGTTTTTGAGTCGTTTGAGCTGTTTGTATATTTTGGAAATTAATCCCTTGTTGGTCGCATCGTTTGCAAATATTTTCTCCCATTCTGTAGGTTGTCTTTTTGTTTTGTTTATGGTTTTCTTTTCTGTGCAAAAGCTTGTAAGTTTGAATAGGTCCCATTTGTTTATTTTTTTAAAATTTCTATTGCCTTGGGAGACTGACCTAAGAAAACATTGGTACGAATTATGTCAGAGAATGTTTTACCTATGACCTCTTTAGGAGTTTTATGGTGTCATGTCTTATGTTTAAGTCTTTAAGCCATTTTGAGTTTATTTTTGTGTATGGTGTGAGGGTGTGTGACTGTCCAACATTCCCAACACCATTTCCAGAAAAGACTGTCTTTTTCCTATTGTATATTTTTGATTCCTTTGTTGAGGATTAATTGACCATAGGTATGTGGGTTTATTTCTCAGCTTTCTATTCTGTTCCATTGATCCATATGTCTGTTTTTGTGCCAATACAATACTGTTTTGGTTACTGTAGCTCTGTAGTATTGTCTGAAGTCTGGGAGGGTTATACCTCCTGCTTTGCTCTTTTTCTACAGGATTGCTTTGGCAATTCTGGGTCTTTCATGGTTATATATAAATTTTAGGATTAATTTTTCTAGGTCTGTGAAAAATGTCATGGGTAATTCAATAGGGATCACATTAAACCTGTAGATTGCTTTGCATAGTGTGGCCATTTTAACAATATTAATTCTTCCAATCCAAGAGCATGGGATATCTTTCCATTTCTTTCAATCCTTGTCAATTTCCTTTATTAATGATTTATCATTCTTAGCATATAAGTCATCTCCTTGGTCAGGTTTATTCCTAAGTATTTTATTTTGGGGGTTGTAATTTTAAAAGGTATTGTCTTTTTACATTCCCTTTCTGATAGTTCATTGTTAAAGAAATGCAACCAATTTCTGTATGTTAATCTTATATCCTGCTACCTTGCTGAATTCGTTTATCAGTTCTAGTAGTTTTTGTGTGGAGTCTTTAGGGTTTTCTATATATAGTATCATGTCATCTGCATATAGTGACAATTTTACATCTTCCCTTCCAATTTGGATTCCTTTTATTTCTTTTTCTTGTCTGACTGCTGTGGCTATGACTTCCAAAACTATGTTGAATAGAAGAGGTGAGAGGGGGCGTCTTTGTCTTGTTCCAGATTTTAGCGGGAAGGTTTTCAGTTTTTCACAGTTAAACATTAGATTGGCTGTGGGTTTGTCATAAATAGCTTTTATTATGTTGATATATATTCCCTTTATGCCCAATTTGGTAAGAGTTTTTATCATGGATGGATGTTGAATTTTGTCAAGTACTTTTTCTGCATCTATTGAGATGATCATATGGTTTTTGTCTTTTGTTGATGTGGTATATCACATTGATTGATTTGCATATTTTGAATCACCCTTGTGAACTTGGGATGAATCCCACTTGATTGTGGTGTATGATCTTTTTTATGTGTTGTTAGATTCAGTTTGCTAATATTTTGTTGAGAATTTTTGCATTTATATTCATCAAAGATATTGGTTTTAATTTTGTTTTTTGATGTTGTCTTTTTCTGGTTTTGATATCAGGGTGATGGTGACTTCATAGAATGTCTTTGGGCATGTTCCCTCCTCTTCAATCTTTTGAAAGAGTTTGAGAAGGGTCATTATAAGTTCTTCTTTGTATGTTTGGTAGAATTCACCTGTGAAGCTATCTGATCCTGGACTTTTGTTTGTAGAGGGTTTTTTTAAATTAAAGATTCTATTTCACTTCTAGTGACTGGTCTGTTCAAATTATCTATTTCTTCTTGATTCAATTTTGGTGTGCTCTATGTTTGCAGAAACTTGTCCATTTCTTCTAGGTTGTCGAATTTGTTGGCATATAATTGTTCATAGTTCCCTTATGGTTCTGTATTTTTGCGGTATTGGTTGTTATGTCTTTGTTTTCATTACTTATTTTGTTTATTTGAATTCTCTCTTTTCTTCTAGATAAACCTGGCCAGAGGGTTGTCAATTTTGTTTACCCTTTCAAAGAACCAGCTCTTGGTCTTATTGATTTTTTTTCTCTTGTTTTTTAAATCTCTATTTTATTTATTTCCTCCCTGATCTTTATTATTTCCTTCCTTCTACTGACTTTAGGTTTCATTTGTTCTTCTTTTTCTAATTCTTTTAAGTGGTAGGTTAGGTTGTTTATTTGAGATTTTTCTTGTTTTTTGAAGACCTATATTGCTGTGAACTTCCCTGTAAGAACTGCTTTTGCTGCATCCCATAGATTTTATATAATTGTGTTTTCATTGTCATTTGTCTCAAGGTATTTTTTAATTTCCTCTTTGATTTCATTGTTGACCAATTGTTTTTTTAGTAGCAAGTTGTTTAGTCTCCATGTAATCATTTTTTTCGCATTTCTTCTTCTGTGGTTGATTTCTAGTTTCATACCACTGTGGTCAGAAAAGAAGCCTGAGATAATTTCTATACTGTAAAATTTGGGGGTGCTTGTTTTGTGCCCTAGTATGTGGTCCATCCTAGAGAATGTTCCATGTGCACTTGAAAAGAATGTGTATTTTGTTTGTTTTGGATGTAATGTCCTGAAAATATCAGTTAACTCTAACTGTTGTATCATTTAGGACCTCTGTTTCCTTATTAATTTTCTGTCTAGAAGATATGTCCATTGATGGGGTGTTAAAATCTCCTCAATCTTCTGACTGAATGATTTTCATTATTCTATCTTCCAGATCACCTATTCATTCTTCTCCATTATTCATTCTGCTATTCATTGCCTTTAGCTCAGTTTTTTTCTCAGCAAATAAGTTATCTAATTTTTCTTGGCTCCTCTTTATAGTTTGTTTCTTTTTTACAGTACTCTGCATTTCTGTTGATAGCCTTTCTTATTTCCTTCAATATTTTCATTATCTCATTTTTGAAACTAGTGTCTATTAGAGTGAAGTGGTCTGTTTCATTGTTTGTTCTTTCAGGGGAATTCTCTTGGTCTTTTAACTGGGGGTGGTTCCTCTGCTTCTTTGTCTTACTTATATTTCTCTTACTCTGTGAGTTTAGGGGAAACAGTTATCCACTGTGGTCTTTGAGGGCTATTTATATGTGGGAGCATCCCTGTGTAGCTTGTGTGAGTTTAATATTTTTGGTTCAAGGGCTGTTTTTTGTATGGATCCCTGCTGCCTCTTTCCTCAGAGTGTACTGGCCATTATCACCTTGATAGGGGGTGTGAAGATTCAGCAGCTGGTGCCTGCTCCTGGGGTTCTTGGTGGTGTTGGCAGCTCACATGTGCCCCTGAAGCCCACGATGGCAGCACAGGCAGCTTGCATTCACCCCTGGAGCCCAGGAGCCTAGTGAGAGGGGCTCACAACTGCTTCTGCAGCCCAGGAAGGCAGTAATGGTGGCTCATGACCACTCCTGGAGTCTGTGATGGTGACCCAGAGCTTGTGTAGGTGATGTCCTGTCACCTCAGAGCATGCAGGGAAAACGGCTGCAATGGCAGGTCCCACCCCTCCCCTTACCTCCCAAACAATGGCTCCTAGCCTCTAAGGCAGGCCAGGCTTCCTCCACGTACACCCTTAGTTGCAGTCACAGCAGACTCCAGCCTGTTCAGGCTGTTTCTGTGCCGCCAACCACAGTCCTCTCCTTGGGTCTGATCTCCAAAGCTGAAGCTTCAGCATCCAGCCCCTGCCCACACTAATGGACACACGTCTCTGGGGAGCACAGGAGGGTGGAACTGATCGTCTTGCAGGTTTCCCTCCATTCTGGCTGCTGCAAACTGGTTGCTGCACTCTCCTCCAATGCTCCAAAGCTTCACCCTGTCCCAGCTGTTCTCCCTGCCAGTGAAGGGTTTGTCATGGTGCAGGAACCTTTTCCTCTTTCATAGCTCCCTCCCAGGGGCACAGGTCACATCCCAGTTTTTCTCTGTTTCTTTTTTCTTTATTTTGTCCTACCCAGTTATATGAAGATTTTCTTGCCCTTTTAGAAGTTTGAGGTCTTTTGCCAGTGTTCAGTAGATATTCTTGGAGAATCATTCCACATGTAGTTGTATTTTTAACATATTTGTGGGAGGAAGTGAGCTTCACGTTGTAATACTCCACCATCTTGATCCTCAGCCCTATAATACATTTTTTCATACCACAATTAAGGCTTGAAAGATCTACCTCTAAAATATACCTCTAATCGTATTAATTTTTTTCACTGCCACTGCAATAATCTAATCCAACTCTGCATCATTTCTTTCCTAGATTACCATAATATGCTCCCTTTATTTTTCTCCCATCCCTATTCAATCCATTCTCCACCTAGCAGCTTCAGTAGTATATCCTGAAATGGGGTGCTCTAAATCCTTCATTGGTGTTCAGTTAACCTAGAGAAAAAATTCAAAAGCTTTAAATGTGTATGTCAGGATCCTTCATGATCTAGCCACTGCCTACCTTTGCCTCAGCTTTTGTAACTCTCATCATGGCTTCCTAGGCTTCAGACACATTGATATTTCAGATTCTCTAATGAAACAATTTCCCTTTCAGGAGGCATTAATCTTTGTGTTATGACAGCTACTATATTGGTATATGAAAAGAAAACATGCAAAACATATATCTCATCCTTTATTAGTACCTATTTTTGTTGAAACATAATATCTGTTTCATTAATAAATATATATATGAAACTAAGAAGAACAGAAGAAAAGAAAGGAAGGAAGGGAGGGGAGGAGAGGAAAGGAGAGGAATAAAGCTAGCTAGCTGTTGGCACTGTATGCTCACAAATATTTTACTGGTAGAAGTGTAAAATCAAACAAATTTGAAGGACATTATCCTAATGCTGCAAACTGTTTCCTACTTCTGAGATTTCAAACTTGTTATTCTCTACCTGGAATATTCTTTGCCTAATTTTTCATCAGGTTAACAGGTTGCTTGTGATTCTTTTATTGTCATTTACAGAAAATCGAAATAACTCCCTAATAAAATTTGGTCCCTCTGTTATATGCTTTCTATATCTTTTCTTCAAAGCATTTATCAGAGTGTATAAATCTATTTATTTAGTGAGTATTATGTAATCTTCCTTGTTAAGCACTAAATTTCTTGATGGTTAAGAGGGTCTATTTTGCTTATCACTGAATCCCAGCTGGCTAACTAGGACCTTGCTCAGTTACTAAACCCAGGTTCCATGAATGGTGCTTTGTCCCTGTAAGATTTCTTTCTTTATCTCTCCTTTGATCCGTTATGTTTTAATTTCATAATTAACTCTTGAAGGTTAGTTCTGTCTCTGTCTTATCTAACTTCTTGTGAGCCACTTCACAGACTCTCGAAACACTGAAAAATGCATAAAATAAACAGTCTACCACTGGGACAAACTGTAAGACCACACTTCGTATCACCAGCTTAACTTTAGGATCTAAAACTAGAAGTTAACTCTGGTGTACATCTTATATATTTAGTAACTGTGACCTTTAACCAGTTATCTCATTGCCTCACACTTTTTAAACATAATAAACTATATACTAGCTATTCTATTTTGCAAAAATAGTCACCTGGACACATGAGGGTAATGTCCAGAGGGAACTATGTCCAAGAAATCAAAATTATAAAACACCTTGGTTTTCTTTTTAATTTTGATTGTTTGCATATTGTGTTTTTAATAGTGATAAATTAATCTTATGTTTAATTAAGACTTAGTTGACAAACAGTTTTTCCTGACTTTTCTAATATGATTAAAATGTTTGTTTTTCCAAAAAAAAATGTTTTCTATCATTCTTTAATATAGTAAGTCCTTTGGAGTAAACCCCTTTTTTTTTTTTTTTTTTTAAACAGAAACATAGGTCAATGGAACAGGAAGAAAGCCCAGAGATAAACCCACACACATACACACACATATGGTCACCTTATTATTATTATTTTTTAATCAGTCATCAATTTTATACACATCAGTGTATACATGTCAATCCCAATCGCCCAATTCAGCACACCACTATCCCCACCCCACTGCGGTTTTCCCCCCTTGGTGTCCATACGTTTGTTCTCTACATCTGTGTCTCAACTTCTGCCCTGCAAACCGGTTCATCTGTACCATTTTTCTAGGTTCCACGTACATGCATTAATATACGATATTTGTTTTTCTCTTTCTGACTTACTTCACTCTGTATGACAGTCTCTAGATCCATTCATGTCTCAACAAATGACTCAATTTCGTTCCTTTTTATGGCTGAGTAATATTCCATTGTATATATGTACCACTTCTTCTTTATCCATTCGTCTGTCGATGGGCATTTAGGTTGCTTCCATGACCTGGCTATTGTAAATAGTGCTGCAATGAACATTGGGGTGCATGTGTCTTTTTGAATTGTTGTTTTCTCTGGGTATATGCCCAGTAGTGGGATTGCTGGATCATATGGTAATTCTATTTTTAGTTTTTTAAGGAACCTCCATATTGTTCTCCATAGTGGCTGTATCAATTTACATTCCCACCAACAGTGCAAGAGGGTTCCCTTTTCTCCACACCCTCTCCAGCATTTGTTGTTTGTAGATTTTCTGATGATGCCCATTCTAACTGGTGTGAGGTGATACCTCATTGTAGTTTTGATTTTCATTTCTCTAATAATTAGTGATGTTGAGCATCTTTTCATGTGCTTCTTGGCCATCTGTATGTCTTCTTTGGAGAAATGTCTATTTAGGTCTTTTGCCCATTTTTGGATTGGGTTGTTTGTTTCTTTAATATTGAGCTAAATGAGCTGTTTATATATTTTGGAGATTAATCCTTTGTCCGTTGATTCGTTTGCAAATGTTTTCTCCCATTCTGAGGGTTATCTTTTCATCTTGTTTATGGTTTCCTTTGCTGTGGAAAAGCTTTGAAGTTTCATTAGGTCCCATTTGTTTATTTTCGTTTTTATTTCCATTACTCTAGGAGGTGGATCAAAAAAGATCTTGCTGTGATTTATGTCAAAGAGTGTTCTTCCTATGTTTTCCTCTAAGAGTTTTATAGTGTCTGGTCTTACATTTAGGTCTCAAATCCATTTTGAGTTTATTTTTGTGTATGGTGTTAGGGAGTATTCTAATTTCATTCTTTTACATGTAGCTGTCCAGTTTTCCCAACACCACTTATTGAAGAGACTGTCTTTTCTCCATTGTATATCTTTGCCTCCTCTGTCATAGATTAGTTGACCATAGGTGTGTGGGTTTATTTCCAGGCTTTCTATCCTGTTCCATTGATCTGTGTCTCTGTTTTTGTGCCAGTACCATATTGTCTTGATTACTGTAGCTTTGTACTATAGTCTGAAGTCAAGGAGTCTGATTCCTCCAGCTCCATTTTTTTCCCTCAAGACTGCTTTGGCTATTCGGGGTCTTTTGTGTCTCCATACAAATTTTAAGACTTTTTGTCTAGTTCTGTAAAAAAGGCCATTGGTAATTTGATAGGGATTGCATTGAATCTGTAGATTGCTTTGGGTAGTATAGTCATTTTCACAATATTGATTCTTCCAATCCAAGAATATGGTATATCTCTCCATCTGTTGGTATCATCTTTAATTTCTTTCATCAGTGTCTTATAGTTTTGTGCATACAGGTCTTTTGTCTCCCTAGGTAGGTTTATTCCTAGGTATTTTATTCTGTTTGTTGCAGTGGTAAATGGGAGTGTTTCCTTAATTTCTCTTTCAGATTTTCATCATTAGTGTATACGAATGCAAAAGATTTCTGTGCATTAATTTTGTATCATGCTACTTTAACAAATTCATTGATTGGCCCTAGTAGTTTTCTGGTGGCATCTTTAGGATTCTCTATGTATAGTATCATGTCATCTGCAAATAGTGACAGTTTTACTTCTTCTTTTCAAATTTGTATTCCTTTTATTTCTTTTTCTTCTCTGATTGCCGAGGCTAGGACTTCCAAAACTATGTTGAATAATAGTGGTGAGAGTGGACATCCTTGTCTCGTTCCTGATCTTAGAGGAAATGCTTTCAGTTTTTCACCGTTGAGAATGATGTTTGCTGTGAGTTTGTCATATATGGCCTTTATTATGTTGAGGTAGGTTCTCTCTATGCCCACTTTCTGGAGAGTTTTTATCCTAAATGGGTGTTGAATTTTGTCAAAAGCTTTTTCTGCATCTATTGAGATGATCATATGGTTTTTATTCTTCAATTTGTTAATATGGTGTATCACATTGATTGATTTGCGTATATTGAAGAATCCTTGCATCCCTGGGATAAATCCCACTTGATCATGGTGTATGATCCTTTTAATGTGGAGTAAACCCCTTCTGAAGAACTCTGAAGCAGTTGGCAAACTGCTATCCTTACTCTAGAAACTGCCTTCATGATCTGAATTCTAGGCCTTATGGAAAATGACTGCCACAGGCATCTAATAAGAGGTTGTCTTTGCTTCTTGTTATTAGGCCATTTTCTTGAAGAGAGCTAATAGCTGATTGTTATCGAGTTCCTACAGTTGTTTTAAGTAAGTCCCCACTTCAGAATTCACGCATTCTTCTATTTCAAAATACATTGCTTGATGGTTAAATTTTAAAGTTTTGAAATTTTCTTTGCCTCATAGATTGGTATTCAGCTCTAAATAAAATGAGATAGGATGTGTGAAACTACATAATGCCTAGCCTAGTATACACTAGGAGCTCAAGAAATGTCCATTAAAGAGAGTTGAAAGGAAAAGGAAAACTCTTTTCAGTGTAAAAAAAAAAAAAATGGCTACAAGGAGCCAATGAACATGAAATATAATGCTTGACATTTCATTTGCATGCAGACAGATATGTGAATAAAATATCTTGACTTATTATAGAGTTTATCTTCAAAACTTTTCACACTTTTCTTAGAATTAATTATGCATAATTAAAACAAAGTTAATGGCGAGGAGATAATAGCATTTTTGGATTATATTTGAAACTGTAAGTTATTTATTAGTTCATTTTTTTATTTAACACGGATTTATTCAGTGTGTATTTTATGAAAGCTTTAAAGGAGATGACCTGAGAGTTGTTTTCCATGCCTAGAAAGGAACCTCTTTCACTTGGTTCTGTAGATTGATAGAATTGCTATATTTTAGAAGTCCCTCACGTAATAACTTTCACCACAACAATGTAATCATCCAACTGCTTTGTGTTGTGAACACATAGGACTGTGTTCACAAATGTTCTGACACAGAGTATCTGCAGCCAGACTCTAGGGATGTTGCTCCAGTCAGAAAGTCAGAACCGCATCACCTGAAACTCATGTCTGGTAATGTTTGTCAGGATTTTTTTTCTTTTAGGTTTAGCCAACTGATATAAAATTAGTGTGAAGGTAATTTTGCAGTAGTTCTTTCTAATTCCCTCACAAAATGAGGGCACTTCCAGATGAAGCACATGAACCTAAAACAACATATGGAATATTCCCTGTCTCTGAATAAGGATGGAATGAGTTCGCGTGTGATACTCTCTCATCCTGGAATTCTCTCTTCATTCTAATCAGATGCTGCTCCATGAGCACTTACAGGTGTTTCAAGAAACAATGATTTTATTAGTTATTATTTAAGATCTGCTTATCCTCTATATTTTTCTTTAGAGGATCACAAAAAAGTAGTTCTTTATGTATTTCATTACTGAAGTGAAATCTAGAAAAACCGTAAATTGGGACACAATTGAAATATGGGTATTTTCATCCAACTGAATACTGTACCTTCTGCACTTGTTTGTTCAGATCTTCTGGCAATTTATTTTTGTCTGCCAATTAAATGCATTTATGTTTGTTTGTCATGTATTACTCCAGCCCTCTACTACAGGAAGAACAAGTCTTTGTTCAATTCTTTTTGGTTTTCATGTCTTTCACTCAAAAAAGACTTCTAAAAATTTATAATTTATGTTAGTAAAATTTTGTAAAGTACAATATTAAGTATCAAATGACTTTTAAAATCCCATTTAAAAATTGCAGAGATTTGTCTTAATTTTCTCCATGTTTAAAAAGTCTTGTTCCCATGAAGACTTTATACTATCATTAGTTAATATCTCAAGACATGAAAATTCCCTTAGGGCTAAATTCATCATTAATGGTAGTGAATATAATTTCTAATAGTCTTCTTCTTGATAACTACAGTTTTAGGTGACTTTTGGTCAGATCACTTTAGGGCATCATCTTTATTGCATAATGAGGCTCTGAAATGCTCCAATTTTGTGGTCAGGAAGATAAGTTGGTTTTGTCATTTTCTCTTATGTTCACATTATTAGTATTACTTTCATTTCACATATCATTTTTCCTTTCTTTCTTCATTTCTTGCCTGCTTTATAAAAAATCTTTTAAACCAAGTGTCCTTGTCTAAGAGTTTTCTTAATTAAAATTAGTAAATATTTACAAATCCACGTACACAGTCAAGTATGAACTACAATATAAGACAATGAACATAACTGCTAACTCTCCCACATTGCATATCACTCTTTCTTGAAGACCAAGTGAGCATGTCCTGGTCAGTCTGTAGATTAAATATGAATAAAGTTTTTAAATAAAATTCAGGTAGTAGTTTTCATATGTTCTTTGGACACCTTCAATGAACCTAACCATTTTCTGGACCATTACCTAGTGCATACTATTAGAACAGTTCATATCTGAAAAATAGGGCATGTTAGACTTATGAACTATGAATTTTTTTTAAAAAGTTAAATGTTGAACATCCAAGTAGAGTCATTAAACTCTTAAACAGAAATAACAAATGATAAAATCTGACATTTATTAGGAAATATATACATTTCAGTAATATGGTAATTTGAATATGAATGTAAAAATAAAATTGCCAGGAAATACAAACATTAATAGCTTTTAATTAGAACACATTGCAAAGGAAGTAGGAATGAAAGGAGCATGTGATTGAACTTATTAATAAAGAGCAAACACTAATTTATTCTAAGTCGTTAGTGTTAATATAGTCTGCAGCAATGGACAAATCAATGTTAATTGAGTTCTAAAAGGAAAACATGCAGGAAGCAGCTTTCACTATTACGAACTGTGGGTACATATGAAAAGGCAGAATTGAAATTAAATACAATTTAATTCAGTCCCAAATACTTTTATTAACATCAAAAATGCTAGACAGAGTGAAAAATTATATGTGCCTTTTATGCTGCATTTTCCAATACTTTATTATGAAACCACATGAACATGCAGCAGAGTTGAAAAAAATGTTTCACTGAACCCCCTGAAATCTACCACCTAGATTCTACCCTTTACGTTTTACTATACTTGCTCAACTATCCTATCTGCACCTCTCTATTCATCCATTAATTCATCCTAGTTTCCACCCATTTAAAGAATGTTGCAGACATCGCAACAACTTCCTCAAATACTTTAACATGCACTTTTATATAAAATTTACATAAAATGGAATGCACATATATTAAGTGTATCTTCCCTGAGTTCTGATAAATGCATACGCCTGTGTGGCCCAAACCTCTATCAAGACTACCGAACATTATGATTCATCCATTCCAGAAAGTTACCTCATTATCAGTCCAGTCAATTGCTGTCCCCACCCAACACAACTACTGTAATATTATGATTTATAATAAATATATATTTGATCTTTGTCCCCATTTCTGGCACAAAGCTCCTAAAACCCTTGGAGATTTTTCTGATGAAGAAATAACGGTATTTTTTGTTATGTAAAGAAGGTGACTTTTGGAAGTGCCTAAGCATGGAGATGACCATGTGATTAGAGGGTTGGAAATCTCAGTCCCATCCTTCTGACTTCTGGGTAGGAAAGAGGGGCTAGAGATTGAGTTCAGTCACCAGTAGCCAATGATTTAATCAGTCATACCTGTATAAAGAAGCCTCTCTAAAAATCACAAAGGAGAGCTTCCAGATTGGTGAACATATGCAGATTTGGGGAGAGCAGTGCTCCCAGAGAGCATGGAAGCTCTGTGCCCTTTTTCCATACCTTGTCCTAGGCATCTCTTCCATATGGCTCTTCCTGGGTTCTATCATTTTATAATAAACCTAATCTAGTAAATAAGTAATCTAGATTACTAATGATTTAGTAAGTAAAATATTTCTGAGTTTGGTGAGGCACTCTAGTAAATTAATGGAACCCAGGAAAGGGGGTCATTTGAACTTTGAATCTTTAGCCCATGGTGATAACACAGAAGCACAGGTGATAATCTGAACTTGCGACTGGCATCTGAAGCGGGGAGTGGGGAGCAGTCTTGTGGGACTCAATGTATGGGGTCTGATGATATCTTCTTTGGCTAGATAGTGTCATAATTGAGTTGAATTGCAGGACACCCAGCTGGTGTTGGAGAATTACCTGTTGGTGTGGGGGAAAGCCCCCCAACACACACACACATTGGAAATTGGCACTCAGAACCCATTTGATTTATGATGTTTTTCCACTACAGCGCTGTATATTTCTAAAACTGATCCACCAATTAAAAAGGAATTAACATACATTCAACTACCTGGGTGTCCATTTTTCAAAGATATTAACAATAATGTCTCTCTCTTTAAAAGAAAATATTTCAAATTTTACTCGTAAAATACTTATGCACCTTTCAAATAGTTGAGTAAAACTTGAAGACTATTTAAAGTAAAAATTATTTAAAGGGAGACTGAGTGAAGCATTAGGCAACTTCCATTAAATCTCAGAGAGCTGGCAAGTTATAAGCACTGTGGATGAACCTTGGTCCCATTTCTTGTTCTTCACCTGGTTGATTATCTTACACATTTAGATCCAATTATGAAATTGCTAACTAACTCAATACCAGCCATAAAGAAGGTACACAATAAATCGTTGTTAAGTGGAATAAAAGAGTGAATGAAAACAATGAATGAGGAGGGAACTAGCATTTGCCAAGTATTTGGGAACATGACTAGCAAAATGCTACACGTTTTAAATATATTATCTTGTGTTTTCTTAAAGCAATCATGCAAGTTAGGTACACTTTGCTAATGCTTTGTACATGGTAAATGCTCAATACATCACTATAACTGTTAGTATGCATCACTGTAACTGCTGAAATGTGCAGGCTCTAATTTACTAAGGGGTTTTAATCCCCAGGAACATCAGAGCAACAATTGGATTACTCACCTGCAATAGGCTTAACACTAACCTTTTCATATTCCCAAATTTTCTTTGTCTGGACCAGAAAGGAGTAGCTCAGTAAATTGTATATCAAATGCCAGTGGTTTATATTCATAATCAGTTATTGCTCTATTATTCTAAAAACTGGAAAAATTAGCAACTTTATTTCAGGGTCAAATTTTTTCTATTACAGTTGGTAAGTAGAAAAAGCCACAGAATTTCTGATAAGTGGGAAATTTAAATACTCCATGCTAAAGGCAATTTAATCTATTTCAGAAGTACAACAGGAATTTATAAGGATATATATCTTCAAAAACCAAGCTGGAAAGTGAATTTTAATCGAAACTGAGACCAGATCTAGACTTCCAGTATAAAATGACATTTATATAAAACAAATGAAAATTTCTATTTAAATACCATTAACAAAAGGAGGAAAAAAGCAAACAAAAAGGCAAAATAAGCAAATGAATAGGCAAATAACAGTAACCAAAAAATCATTACACCATTACCACAAACTGTTAGATAAACATCTAACAAAATCTGGAAATAATTTTCACCAAGTCTAAGGCTGATTACTACTCTTATCTGTGCAGTCATCCAAGAAATATTTATTAAACACTTTGTCCTACGGCAAAATAGGAAATCACCCAAGGGCCTATAGGCTACTTATAGGACATTTTATAATGATTGTTGATTACCGATAAGGACAGGAGTTTGTTTTGCAGTAGTAATTTAAAATGTATATTGCCAGGAATTTAGTATTCAAGTTTAATGACTTTAGCTGATTGACAGGTTATACCTTTTAAAATATGCAATAACTCCTGGTGTTGATTTTGTCGTTTGAACAGTCAACTGATATAAATGATTTAAATGTTTCTGGTATTTAAATTGTATTAATTGTATACGACCACATTCAAAATATTTAAAGTGATTGAATCCCTCTCTAGACATGAGTACAACATCTGCCACTAAATTAGTCTTATTATTCCACTAAAATCCTATAAAGAAGCCTCAATTCTGGTAATTTTGTAAGATGATTTTAAAATCTTAGGTACCTGGAATGAGTGTATAGCATTCTCTGTGTGCACGCACTATTCTTCATGAGATGGAGTAAAATAGAAGGTCATTATGTTTTGTAAAATCAGACTTATAATAACCATCACATCTTTAGAAATTTGATCTAGAATGTCAAATGTATAATTTCTAACTTGTTCTAAAATACAGTACTAGTTAGATGTCTAATTTCCTTATTCAACTGGGTAATTCTATATAGTTGAAAGGTTACTGATTAAATCATTCTATTTCATTTACTTGTGTAATTTCACAGTTCTATTTCATGAGCAGACAAGAATTGGTGTATAGTTAGAATAATGCATAAGAAAACACAAGCCAGACAAATCCCTTGGAAGCAAAGGCTAGGTTCATCTGCTGAGGAAGAAATGTATCTCACTAAAGGATTCTTAGTCTTTTTATTAAGTAATTGAGCAGTTGGGCAGAAAATGATTAAGAAATATTAGGATTAATACAAATTTACTCAAGCATACTGGTTATAGGTACCATTTTCAATATAAAAATATAAATATAAAAATATTTTCATTGGTGTAACCATTTGTAGAAAGTATGTGTAGGTACAAATGCTTGCACTGGAGCCAGGGCACATTTGCAGAGCTTGACTTGTGTTGTAGTCAGCACTTGTAGGAACAAGAGCCATGGATACTCCCCCATAGGAGCTATGAGACCTGATAAAGGAGCCAACATTTAGAATGAAGTCTAAGTGGACTGCTGAATAGTGTTGCCTTATGTTGCTGGGATTTGGTAAATAAAAGGAATTCAACAGAAGTGAGCTGAAGGTCCATGGTTTTGGTGATGGTTTATAGCTTTGAGTGTTGCAACCAGTCCTTTCCATTTTGGGAATGGAAATTTTCATGTTTCTGGAGTGGGAAATCATGCTTAGCCTCTAAAGGCAAGTGTGTGTTTGGGAAGAAGTGTGTGTCAACCACTGAGGTCATTGGTTATTGCAGTGATGGATGATCTCAATAGTTGTTAGGTGGTAAGTCTTTTCCTCAAAAGAAGAGAGTTAATTTGCTTAATTGTTCTGTCTTTATTCAGGTGGGTCCCTAGTAAAATCTTGTATAACTGTTAGGAAAGTGTTTCTAAGACATTTTCTGTCAGTGGAGAGGTTAACAGTACAACTATTGATACTTTCTTTATCATTGTAATCTCTTGTCCTTGCTTATGAGTTGATCCAAAGAGACTTTTGTGAGAGCAAGTGCCAAGAGGAGAAAATTTGTAGACTTACTGCAGTGTCTTCAGTCATGTAACAGTTACATGCAATAGGTGTATGGAGCTCTTAGCTATCCAGATAGCACCTTCCAGGGAAATGTGATCTTGGACTGTGAACCTTGAAGATTACAAATATATGGTAGATATAAAGATTTTATTCATTTATATTCTCCTGTATAAGAAATGTCTCTTTTTATCTGAAGTAATGCTTCCTCCTTTAAAGTCAAATTTGTTCTGTATTAGTATGGGGGCACTAGCTTTCTTTGGATTAGTGTCTGCAGAGTATATTTTTTCTTCAACATTTACTTTCAGTATCTGTCTTTATATTTAAGGTGTTTCTTAGAAGCAGCATATAGGTTTTGTTGCTGTTTGCTTTTAATCAAAATTTAGTTATTTTAAATTTGAGGTAGTTACTGATATATTTGGCCTTATAGCTACCACCTTAGTATTTGTTTTTGGCTTGTTCTGTTATGCTCATTTTTCTTTTTGTTCTTTTGGATAATTTAAACAGATTTTACTTTTCTGTTTTTCTTCTCTATAAACATGAGTCATACATTCTTTTACTATTCTCTTATTAGGTACTCTAGAGATTACAACACGCATACTTAATTTATTAAAATTTATTACATTCACTTCTCTCATATGCATGGAACTTTAAGTCCATGTAGCCCCTAACACATCTTTGGTATAGTTATTACTTATTCTACGTATATCAACCAAGACAGTATATCATTATTTTGTACAGTTGATATTGATTTATGTTTATCTGCATTTTTCCCCTTCTTTTGTTCTTTAGTTTTCCTGCATTTTGGCACTTTATCTGGGACCAACTTCTTTTTGCCTGAACTCTCTTTTGTATTCCTTTCAGTATAGATCTCTAGGGAAGCATATATATTTATCTGAAGTAGTATTTATCATCTTTTCATTTCTATTAAGGTATGGTTGATGTACAATATTGTATAAGTTTCAGGTGTACAAGAGTGATTCACAATTTTTAAAGGTTATATTCCATTTATAGTTACTATAAAATATTGGCTATATTCCCCATGTTATACAACATATCATTGTTGCTTATTTACTTTATGCATAGTAGTTTGTACCTCTTGATCCCCTACTACTATCTTGCCCCTTCCCTCCTTCCTTCTCCTCACTGGTAATCACTAGTTTGTTTTCTATATCTGTGAGTCTGTTTCGTTTTTGTTATATTCACTAGTCTGTTTTATTTTTTAGATTCCACATATAAGAGGTATCATACAGTATTTCTCTGCCTAACTTATTTCACTTAGCATAATACCCTCCAAGTCCCTCCATGTTGCAAATGCCAAAATTTCATTCATTTTTATGGCTGAGTAGTATTCCATTGTGTATGAGTGTGTGTGTGTCTGTATATACAGACACACACACACACACACACACACACACACGTACATATACATACATACATCTTGATCCATTCATCTATTGGCCACTTAGGTTGCTTGAATTTCTTGACTATTGTAAATGATGCTGCTATGAACATTGGGGTGCATGAATCTTTACTTTTTCTCTTTTTTTAATTGAAGTATACTTGATTTACAATGTTGTGTTAATTTCTGCTGTACAACAAAGTGATTCAGTTATACAATATATACATTATTTTTAATTTTTCATTATGGTTTATCATAGGATATTGAATGTAGTTCTCTCTGCTATATAGTAGGACCTTGTTGTTTATCCATTCTATATATAATAGCCTACATCTCCTAACCCCAGCTTCCCACTCCATCCCTCCCCCAACACTCTCCCCACGGGCAACCACAAATCTCTTCTCTATGTCCATGAGTCAGTTTTGTAGATAGGTTCATTTGTGTCTTATTTTAGATTCCACATATAAGTGATATCATATGCTATTTGTCATTCTCTTTCTGACTTACTTCACTTAGTATGATAATCTCTAGTTGCATCCATGTTGCTACAAGTGGCATTATTTCATTCTTTTTTATGGCTGAGTAGTATTCCATTGTGTATATGTACCACATCTTCTTTATCCATTCATCTGTCTATGGACATTTAGGTTGTTTCCATGTCTTGGCTATTGTGAATAGTGCTGCTATGAACATAGGGGTGTTCTTTTTGAATTACAGTTTTGTCTGGATATATGCCCAGGAGTGGGATTACTGGATCACATGGCAACTCTAGTTTTTGTTTTTTGAGGAACCTCCATGCTGTTTTGCATAGTGTCTGTACCAACTTACATTCCCACTGACAATGTAGGAGGGTTCCCTTTTCTCCACACCCTCTCCAGCATTTGTTATTTGTAGACTTTTTATTGATGGCCATTCTCACTGGTGTGAGGTGGTACCTCGTTGTAGTTTTGATTTGCATTTCTCTGATAATTAGCAATGTTGAGCATCTTTTCATGTGAATATTGGCTCTCTGTCTGTATTCTTTGGAGAAATGTCTGCTTAGGTCTTCTGCCCATTTCTTGATTGGGTTGTTTGCTTTTTTTGTTATTAAGTTGTATAAGCTGTTTACATACTTTGGAAATTAAGCCCTTGTCATTCACTTCATTTGCAAATATTTTGTCCCATTCTGTCAATTGTCTTTTTGTTTATGGTTTCCTTTGCTGTGCAAAATCTTGTAAGTTTGATTACGTTTCATTTGTTTATTTTTGTTTTTATTTCTAATGCCTCAGGAGACTGACCTAAGAAAATATTGGTATGACTTATGTCAGAGAATGTTTTGCCTATGATCTCTTCTAGGAGTTTTATGGTGTCATGTTTAAGTCTTTAAGCCATCTTGAGTTTATTTTTGTGTATGGTGAGAGGGTGTATTCTAACTTAATTGATTTACATGCAAATGTCCAAATTTCCCAGCACCACTTGAAGAGATGGTCATTTTCCTATTTTATATTCTTCCCTCCTTTGTTGAAGATTAATCACAGGCATGTGGGTTTATTTCTGGACTCTCTATTCTGTTCCATTGATCTGTATGGCTGTTTTGTGTCAATACCATGCTGTTTTGATTACTGTAGCTTTGTAGAATTGTCTGAAGTCTGGGAGGGTTATGCTTCCTGCTTTGTTCATTTTCTTCCAGATTGCTTTGGAAATTCTGGGTCTTTTATGGTTCCATATAAATTTTAGGGTTATTTCTTCTAGTTCTGTGAAAAATGTCATGAGTAATTTAACACATTATTGACCAGAGACATATTAATACGTCTTTTGTTACCCAAACATTATTGACCAAAGACATATCAATACATTTTTAGAGAGTGATACAATTAACATCACTGTGTGAAGTTGTTAGAGCTTAAAATTGATCAAGGGTTCATTATACAACTTATGATTGTCATTATCATATACATTTTGCTCCGTTAGGTTTTTGTTCCAAGCTTGCATATATTATAAATGCAAGTTTATTATGTAAAATTTTCAAAAATGACACATCGTGAAATTTTGAGTGAAGAAGAATTTTTGGTGAATGTTATGCAGATACTTTCTGTTATTGTCTGAGTGACATATATACTAGGGTCTCAGAAAATGATAGTTCTTCAGAATATAGTTCTGATTCAGACAATGTGAACATGAGGCCAACAAAAAGACAAAAAAGCGTAGTGATTGATTCTGATACGGAAATTGAAAATTAAACTCACGGAGCTGGAGATTGCTCCTTTGTTTCTACAGAAGAGTGGATTGAAGACAACATTTCATGAAAATGAGGACTTTACACGTGTGTCAGGTGTCACTATTGAATGTAATAACCCACAAAGTGTTAGTGAAATAACAGAATTAATTTTTGGTAATGA
This sequence comes from Balaenoptera borealis, assembly GCF_965194805.1. Lineage (NCBI taxonomy): Eukaryota > Metazoa > Chordata > Mammalia > Artiodactyla > Balaenopteridae > Balaenoptera > Balaenoptera borealis. Next base: position 89,374,656 of record NC_138861.1, on the reverse strand, counting down.
CTTTCTTGAGTTGGTCGCTTCTCAAACAAACTTGTATCATCAACAGAATGAAAAATCATATAAAAAGTATGATAAGGCTTTAAAATGGACTGATGTAACCAATACTGACATGAAGAAGTTTCTTGGATTAATAACTTTGATGGGACAGATAAGAAAGTCACAGTGGAAAGAATATTGGTGGACTGATCCCTTACTTGAAACCCCTATCTTTCCAAAGGTTATGATGAGAAGAAGGTTCGAACAAATAATGATATTTCTTCACTTTAACGATAACTCAGAAACTCCACTTCCTGTAGACAGAATTTCAAAGTTCTTTTGCATTATTTTCTACCAAAATTTCAATTGATCTGTATACAAAAACAAGAGCTATCACTTGATGAGGCAATGATAAAGTGGAGAGGACGACTTGGATTCAAAACCTGTAATCCAAGAAAACTTACAAAATATGGAACTTTGGTCAGGATGGTTAGCAAAAGTGAAACTGGATATATATGCAACCTTGAGATTTACATGGGTGAAGGAAAGAAACTGCAAGAAACAATACTATCAGTCCTACCACCTTATCTTGGTTCATGGCACCATATTTACCAAGACAATTATTACAACAGTGTGTTCACATCTGAAATATTGTTGAAAAATAAAACCAGAGTTTGTGGGACTATAAGAGAGAATCGTGGTCTACCAAACCAATTAAAGGAGAAATATAAAAATCTACAGAGGGGAAAAATGGCATTCTAACAGAAGGGAGAAGTGATTCTTCTTATATGGAAAGATAAGAAGCTAGTCCACATGGTGACAGCTATTCATGACACCACCATAGCATCTACAGGAAAGGAAGACAGGAGGACTGGCCATCAGATAACTAAGCCCACTTGTATATTAGAGTATAATAAATATATGAAAGGAGTTGATCGATCCAATCAGTATCTGGCAAACTTCAATATCCTTCAGAAAACTCGAAAATGGTATAAGAAAGAGGGTTTCTATTTGAGCAATTGCGGTTTATTCAATGTGTTTAAAATATATTGTAGCCTTAATGCAAAGAATAAAATGACTTATAAGCAATTTTTGTTAGCAGTAGCTAGAGAATGGGTAACTGACCATTCTGGTGAATGTAGTGGTAGTCCCACACCTGGTCCTTCTTGTGGCATTTCTAAAAGAGCCCCCTGCAAAGATCCACCTTGTTGACCATCAGGTAAAATAAAAGAACATATTCTAGAGGAAATAATACCCACAGGACTAAACAAAAAGTGCTGTTAGAAAGTGTAGTCTGCTCTTCCAGGGGAAAGAGCAGTGAAACACAGTATAGATGTAATAGATGTTCTGTTCCCCTGCACAGAGGTGCCTGCTATACTGCCTATCACACTCTAACAAAATATTAGAATGCTTTAGTAATACATGTACAAAGTTTCAAATAAATACATTAAATGAAAACAAAGTTTTTTGATATTTATTCAAATGTGGGTGTTTCAATATTCACTTACATAACAAATCGCCAACCACAGATGTTAGTTTCTGCCAAAATCCCCTGGTCAATAATGTGTTAATAAGGGTTGCATTAAATCTGTAGATTGCTTTGGATAGTTGTGGCCATCTTCACAATATTAACTCTTCCTATCCAAGAGCATGGGATATCTATCTATTTCTTTGAATCATCTTCAGTTTTCTTTATTAATGTTTTATAGTTCTCAGCATATAAGTCTTTCACCTCCTTGGTCAGGTTTATTCCTAAGTATTTTATTTTTGGGGGTGTGATTTTAAAAAGTACTTTTTATTATTTTATTTTACATTCGCTTTCTGATATTTCATTGTTAATGTAAAGAAATGCAACCAATTTTTGTATGTTAATATTGTATCCTGCTATCTTGCTGAAATAGTTTTTCAGTTCTAGTAGTTTTTGTGTTGAATCTTAAGGGTTTTCTATAAATAGTATCAAGTCTTCTGCATATAATTACAATTTTACCTCTTCCCTTCCAACTTGGATACACTTATTTCTCTTTCTTGTCTGATTGCTGTGGCTACGACTTCCAACACTATGTTGAATAGAAGAGGTGAGAGTGGGCATCCTTGTCTTGTTCCAGATTTTAGAGGTCAGGTTTTCAGCTTTTCACCATTGAGTATTATATTGGCTGTGGGTTTGTCATAAATAGCTTTTATTATGTTGAGATATGCTCCCTCTATACCCACTTTGGGAAGAGTTTTTTCATGAATGGATGTTGAATTTTGTCAGATGCTTTTTCTGCATCTATTGAGGTGATCATGTGGTTTTTGTCTTTTCTTTGGTTAATGTGGTATATTGCAGTGATTGATTTGCATATGTTGAATGAGACATGAACTTGGGATGTATCGCACTTGGTCATGGTGTATGATCTTTTTTATGTGTTGCTGAATTCAGTTTGCTAATATTTTGTTGAGAAATTTTGCATCTATATTCATCAAAGATAGTGGCCTGTAATTTTCTTTTTTGCTAGTGTCTTTGTCTGGTTTTGGTATCAGAGTGATGGTGGCTTCATAGAATGTCTTTGGGAGTGTTCCCTTCTCTTCAGTATTTTAGAAGAGTTTGAGAAGTGTTGGTATAAGTTCTTCTTTGTATGTTTAGTAGAATTCACCTGTGAAGCCATCTTGTCCTGGACTTTTGTTTGTAGGGAGCTTTTTAATTACGGATTCTATTTCATTTCTAGTGAATCAGTCTGTTCAAGTTATCTATTTCTTCTTGATTCAATTTTGTGGTCTGTGTGTTTCTAGAAAGTTGTCCATTTCTTCTCGGTTGTTGAATTTGTTAGCATATAATTGTTCATAGTATTCCCTTATGTTTTTTTTTTTTAACATCTTTATTGAAGTATAATTGCTTTACAATGGTGTGTTAGTTTCTGCTTTAAAACAAAGTGAATCAGTTATACATATACATATGTTCCCATATCTCTTCCCTCTTGCATCTCCCTCCCTCCCACCCTCCCTATCCCACCCCTCTAGGTGGTCACAAAGCACCGAGCTGATCTCCCTGTGCTATGCGGCTGCTTCCCACTAGCTATCTATTTTACATTTGGCAGTGTATATATGTCCATGACACTCTCTCACCCTGTCACATCTCACCCCTCCCCCTCCCCATATCCTCAAGTCCATTCTTTAGTAGGTCTGTGTCTTTATTCCCATCTTGCCACTAGGTTCTTCATGTCCTGTTTTTTTTTTCCTTAGATTCCATATATATGTGTTAGCATACTGTATTTGTTTTTCTCTTTCTGACTTACTTCACTCTGTATGACAGACTCTAACTCCATCCACCTCATTACAAATACCTCCATTTCATTTCTTTTTTGTCTCCTTTTTTATATCTTATTTTGTTTATTTGGCTTCTCTCCCTCTTTTTCTTGGTGAGCCTGGCCAGAGTTTTGTCCATCTTGTTTACCCTTTCAAAGAACCAGCTCTTGGTTTTATTGATTTTTTTCTACTGTTTTTTTAATCTCTATTTTATTTGTTTCCTCCCTGATCTTTATTATTTCCTTCCTTCTGCTGACTTTAGGTTTTGTTTGTTCTCCTTTTTCTAATTCTTTTAAGTGGTAGGTTAGGTTGTTTGACATTTTTCTTGTTTTTTGAAGAAGGCGGGTATCACTATGAACTTCCTTCAAAGAACTGCTTTTGCTGCATTCCATATACTTTGTATGGTTGTGTTTTCATTGTCATTTGTCTCAAGGTATTTTTTAATTTCCTCTTTGATTTCATTGTTGACGCATTGGTTTTTTAGTAGCATATTGTTTAGTCTCCATGTAATCATTTTTTCTCATTTTTCTGTGGTCGATTTCTAGTCTCATGCCATTGTGGTCAGAGAAGATGCCTGAGATAATTTCTATACTCTTAAATTTGGGAGTCTTGTTTTGCACCCTAGTATGTGGTCCATCCTAGAGAACATTCCATGTGCACTTGAAAAGAATGTGTATTCTGTTTGGATGTAATGTCCTGAAAATACAATTAAGTCTAACTGTTGTATCATTTAGGATCTCTGTTGCCTTATTGATTTTCTGTCTAGAAGATCTTTCCATTGATGTGAGTGGGATGTTAAAGTCTCCTACTATTATTGTACTACTGTCAATTTCTCCCTTTATGTCTGTTAGTATTTATGTATTTGGGTGCTCCTATATTAGGTACATATATATTGACTAGTGTAAAATCCTCTTTTTGTGTTATCCTTTTATTATTATATACTGTCCTTCTTTGTCTTTCTTTATGGACTTTGTTTTAAAGTCTATTTTGTCTGAGTATTGTGAACGTGCTTTCTTGTCATTTCCATTTGCCTTAGATAATTTTTCCATGCCCTCACTTTCAATCTGTGTGTCCTTTGCCCTATTTTTTAAATCCAGTCTACCACTCTGTGTCTTTTGATTGGAGCATTTAGTCCATTGACATTAAGGTAATTATTGGTTGATATGTATTTGTTGACATTTTAAACCTTGTTTTCTCATTGATTTTTACATTTTTTCTTTGTCCCATACTTTTTCTTTTTGGTTTTCCTTTTGTGGTTTGATGTTTTCCAGTTGTATTATACTTATGTTCTCTTCTTTTTGGTTTTTCTGAATCTACTGTAGGTTTTTGATTTGTGGTTACCCTGTTTTTCAAATATGTTATTCCCTTCCTATACCTATTTCCCTTAGACTGGTAGTCATATAGGCTCAAACACATTCTAAGAAATGAAAACATCTACACCTTTTTACTCTCCTCACCCACATTTTCTGATTTTGATGTCCTCTTCTACATCTTCCTGTTCATCCTTTTGCTGTTCATTGTAGTTCTCATCCGTTTCACAAAAATGTTTTGATTTTTTAAAATCTGTGTACTGGTTTATTTAGGTGATTTGCTTTCCAATTGTGATTTTCTCTTTCCTATAGATTCTTACTTCTCTTCTATTTAGAGAAGACTTTTCAATATTTCTTTTAGGATAGGTTTAGTATTGTTGAATTCATTTAGTTTTTGCTTGTCTGAGAAATACTTTCTCTTTCCTTCTATTCTAAATGATAATCTTGCTGGGTAGAGTATCCTAGGTTGCACACTTTTCCCTTTCAGGACTTTGAATACATCTTGACACTGCCTTCTGGCCTGCAACACTTCTGTAGAGAAATCAGCTGAGAGTCTTACATCAGTTCCCTTGTAATTAATGCTTTGTTTTTCTCTTGCTGCCTTTAGAATCATCTCTTTAACTTTTGCCATTTTATTTATAATATGTCTTGGTGTAGGTCTGTTTGGTTTTATCTTGTTTGGGACCCTCTGTACTTCATGTACCTGGATATCTTTTGGGGAAGTTTTCAGCCGTAATTTCTTCATATACATTCTTGATCCCTTTTTCTCTTTCTTCCCCTTTTGGAATCCCTATTATGCATAGATAGACATGCTTCATATTATCCCATAGGTCTCTTATATTGCTTTTATTTGGCTTTCTGTATGCTGTCCTGATTGGGTGATTTCCATTATTGTATCTTCCAGGTCACTTATTCGTTCTTCCACATTATTCATTCTGCCATTCATTGCCTTTAGCTTGGCTTTCATCTTGGCAAATGAGTTTTCTAATTTTTCTTGGTTCCTCTTTATAGTTTCTTGTTCCTTTTTATAGTACTCTGCATTTCTTTCAATCACCTTTCTTAATTCCTTCAGTATTTTCATTATATCCTTTTTGAAATCAGTGTCTATAAGACTGAAGTGGTCTGTTTCATTGTTTATTCTTTCAGGGGAATTCTCTTGGTCTTTTAACTAGGAGTGGTTCCTCTGCTTCTTCACTGTACTTATATTTCTCTTACTTTGTGAGTTTAGGAGAAAGAATTATCTACTGTGGTTTTTGAGGGCTATTTATATGTGGGAGCCTCCCTGTGTAGCTTGTGTGGGTTTAATATTTTTGGTGCAAGGGCTGTTTATAGTGTGGATGCCTATTGCCTATTTCCTCAGTGTGTGCTGGCTGTTATCCCCTTGATAGGAGGTGTGAAGATGGGGTGGCTGGTGCCCGGTCCTGGGGTTCTTGGTGGTGATGGCAGCTCACGTGTTCCCCCCCAGAGCACATGATGGGAGTGGAGGTGCCTCATGACTGCTCCTGGATTTTGGGAGGGCAGCAGCAGCAGCTTGCAACTGCTCCTGGAATCCGCCAGGGTGGCTTGCAACCTCTCCTGGAGTCTGCAAGGGTGGCAGCAGCTCACGACTGCTCCCAGAATCCAGGAGGGTGGTGGTGGTGGTGGCTTGCGACCACTTCTGTAGCAGGTGCTGACAGCAGCAGTGGCAGTGGCTTGTGATTGCTCCTGGAGCTCGTGTAGTTGGTGTCCTGCCACTTGAGAGCTCACATAGGGAAAAAGACTGCAATGGAAGATCCTGCCCCCCTCCACATCCCCCAAAACAAATGGCAACTGGTTTCTAAGGCACCAGGGCTTCCTTCACGTACACCCTCAGTTGCAGTCTCACAAGATCCCAGCACATTCAGGCTGTTTTCGTGCAGCCCACCCCAGTCCTCTCCCTGGATCTGATCTCCAAAGCCACAGCCTCAGAACCCAGCCACGCCCCCCATACTGGTGGATGCACGTCTCAGGCTGGGGAATGCAGGGCAGTGGCACTGACCATCTGTGCAGGTGTCTCTCAGATCCAGCTTCTGCAAACTTTTTCATGCATTCTCTTCTGAGGCACTGAAGCTCCTCCTTTGTCCCAGCTGATCTCCTCACTGGTGAGGGGACTTCCAGGGTGCAGGAAACTTTCCTCTTTCACAGCTCTCTCCCAGGGATGCAAGTCCATCCCAATTGCTTTCTCACTTTTTTTTTTTTTTTTGTCCTACCTGGTTTCATGGGGATTTTCTTGCCCTTTCAGCTGTCTGAGGTTTTCTGCCCACATTCAGTAGGCATTCTGTGAGAATCGTTCCACATGTAGATGTATTTTTGAAGTACTTGTGGGAGAAGGTGAACTTCATGTCCTACTACTCCACCATCTTGATACTCAATTCCTATCTTTTCTAATTAGTGTTTCCATTTTTTGGACATATACTGAGGAGTGGAATTTCTAGGTCATATGGTAGTTCTATTTTTTAGTTTTTTTTTTGTGGAAACTTTCATAATGCATTCCACAGTGGCTGCACCAATTACATTCCCACCAATTTACATTCCTACCATTCCCACTAGAATTCCATTTTCTCATATCCTCACCAACATTAATTATTTGTGTTCTTTTTGGTGTGAGATGGTATTTCATGGTTTTAATTTGCATTGCTCTGATGATTAACTATGTTGAGGATCTTTGCATGTGCCTGTTGGCAATCTTCATGTCTTCTTTGGAAAAATATCTATTTATATTTTCTGCCCATTTTAAAATTAGGTTGTGTAGGGGTTTTTTTGATGTTGAGTGTATGATCTGTTTATATATTTTGGATATTAATTCCTTACTGGTCATATCATTTGCAAATATTTTCTCCTAATCAGTAGGTTTTCCTTTTGTTTTGTCAGTGATTTCCTTTGCTGTGCAAAAGGTCCTGTTTGGGATTAACATATACACACTACTATATATGAAATATATAACAAACAAGGGCCTACTGTATAGCACAGGGTGCTATACTCAATATCTTGAAATAGCTTATAATGGAAAAATAATCTGAAAGACAATAGTTATATATATATATATAGATAGATTTATCTACCTATCTATATATATATAACTGAATTTCTTTGCTGTACACCTGAAACTAACACAACATCGTAAATCAACTATACTTCAATTTTAAAAAGTTTAATTAGGTCCCATTTGTTTATTTTTGCTTTTATTCCCTTTGCTTTAGGAGACAGATCCAAAAAATTATTGCTATGATTTACGTCAAAGACTGTTCCACCTATGTTTTTCTCCAGAAGTTTTATGATGTCCTGTCTTATATTTAGGTTTTCTATATGATGTTAGAGAAACTTCAAATTTTATTCTTTTACATGTAGTTGTCCAGTATTCCCGGCACTGGTTATTGAAGAGACTGCCTTTTCTCCATTTTATATTCTTGCTTCCTTTGTTGTAGATTAATTGACCGTAAATGTGTGGGTGTATTTCTGGGCTCTCTTTTCTGTTCCATTGACCTATGTGTTTGGTTTTGTGCCAGTACCATACAGTTTGATTACTCTAGCTTTGTAGTGTAGTCTGAAGTCAGGGAGCATGATTCCTCCAGTTCTGTTCTTATTTCTCAAGATCATTTTGGCTCTTTGGGGTCTTCTGTGTTTCCATACAAATTTTAAAATTATTTGTTGTAGTTCTGTGAAAAATGTAATTGGTATTTTGATAGGGATTACATTGAATCTGTAGATTGCCTTGGGTAGTATGGTCATTTTAAAAATGATAATTCTCCCAATCCATGAACATAGTATATCTTTCCATCTGTTTCTGTTATATTCAATTTCTTTCATCAGTGTTATATAGATTTCCGACTACAGGTCTTTTACCTCCTTTAGTAGGTTTATTCCTAGGTTTTTTATTCTTTCTGATGCAATTGTAATTGGGATTGTTTCCTTAATTTCTCTTTCTGATAGTTCATTGTTACTGTATAGAAATGGAACACTTTTGTGTATTAATGTTCTGTTCTGCAACTTTACCTAATTTATTGATTAGCTCTAGTAGTTTTTTGGTGGCATTCTTAGGATTTTCTATTTATAGTATAATGTCATCTGCAAACACTGTCAGTTTTATTCTTCCTTTCCAATTTAGATTCCTTTTATTTCTTTTTCTTGTTGGATTGCTGTCACTAGGATTTCTGATTCTATGTTGAATAATAGCAGCGTGAGTAGGCATCCTGTCTTTTTCCTAATCTTAGAGGAAATGCTTTCAGCTTTTCACCATTGAGTATAATGTTAGCTGTGGGCTTGTCATATGTGACTTTTATTATGTTAAGGTATGTTTCTGCTGTGCCCACTCTCTGGAGAGTTTTTTATCATAAAAGTTGTTGAATTTTGTCAAAAGCTTTTTCTGCATGTATTGAGATGATCACATGGTTTTTAATATTTAATTTGTTAATGTGGTGTATCACACTGATTGATTTGTGGATATTGAAAAATTCTTGCATCCCTAGGATAAATCCCACTTGATCATGGTGTATGATCCTTTTGATGTATTACTGAATTCAGTTTGATACTGTTTTGTTGAGGATTTCTACATCTATATTCATCAGTGATTTTGGCCTGTAATTTTTTTTCTGTAGTGTCTTTGTGTGGCCTGGGTATTAGGGTGATGCTGACCTCACAGAATGTGTTTGGAAGTGTTCCTTCCTCTGTAAATTTTTGGAATAGTTTGAGAAGAATAGTTGTTAACTTTTCTCTAAATATTTATTAGAATTCACCTGTGAAGCCATCTGATCCTGGACTTTTGTTTGTTGGGAGTTGTTTTTTTTTTGTTGTTGTTATTAATTTATATATATTTTATTACTGTTTCATTTTCATTACTGGTAATTGGTCTATTCATATTTTCTATTTCTTCCTCGTTCAGTATTGGGAGGTTGTACATGTCTAGGAATTTGTCCATTTCTTCTAGGTTGTCAATTTATTTGGTGTATAATTGCTCTTAATAGATTTTTCTGATTCTTTGTATTTCTGTGCTAGTTGTAACTTCTCCTTTTTCATTTCTGATTATATTGATTTGGGCCCTCTCTCTCCTTTTTCTTTCTTTCTTTCTTTTTTTTTTTTAAAGTCTGGGTAAAAGTTTATCAATTTTGTTTATCTTTTCAAAGAACCAGCTCTTAATTTCATTGAGCTTTTCTTTTTTTTAATTTCTCTTTTTCTTTTGTAAATTTCATTTAAGTTTGCCCTGATCTTTATGATTCCTTTCCTTCTAGTAACTTTGAGTTTTGTTTGTTCTTTTTTTTCTAGCTCCTTTAGGTATAAGTTTAGGGTGTTTATTTGAGATTTTTCTTGTTTCCTGAAGTAAGCTGGTATTGCTGTAAACTTCCCTCTTAAAACTGCTTTTGCTGCATCCTGTATATTTTGGATCATTGTGTTTTCATTTGTCTTCAGGTACGTTTTGATTTCCTTTTTGATTATTTTCAGTGATCCTTTGGTTGTTTAGTACCACATTGTTTAGCTTCCCTGTGTTTGTGTGTTTTGCAGTTTTTCTTCTTGTAGTTGATTTCTGCTCTCACAGTGTTATGATTGAAAAAGATGCTTGATATTATTTCAGTCTTCTTAAATTTACTGAGACTTGTTTTGTGGCCTAGCATGTGATCTATCATGGAAATGTCCTATGTGCACTTGAAAAGATTGTGTATCTTTGCTGCTTTCGGATGGAATGTTCTATATGTGTGTGTGTGTGTGTGTGTGTGTATATATATATATATAATGCATCTTGTATAATGTGTCATATAATGCCAGTGTTTCCATATTGATTTTCTGTATGGATGATCTGTCCATTGATGTAAATGGGTGTTAAAGACCCCTAGTATTATTGTGTTACTGTTGATTTCTACCTTTATGTCTGTTAATATTTGCTTTATGTATTTATGTGCTCCATGTTGAGTGCATATATATTTACAATTGTTATATCTTCTTCTTGGATTGATCCTTTATCATTATGTAATGTCTTTCTTTGTCTCTTATAACAGTCTTTATTTTAAAGTCTAATGTAAGTATTGCTACCCCAGCTTTCTTTAGGTTTCCATATTCATGGAATAGCTTTTCCATTCCCTCACTTTCAGTCTGTGTGTGTCTTTAGATCTGAAGTGAATTTCTTGTAGGCAGCATATATATATAGAGGTCTTGGTTTTTATCCATTCAGCCACTCTGTGTCTTTTGATTGGAGCTTTTAGTCCATTTACATTTAAAATAATTTAAAATACGTTTAAAATAATTATTGATATGTGTATTTTTATTGCCATTTTGTTAACTATTTTTGGGTTGTTTTTTTGTAGGTGGTTTTTGTTCCTTTCTTCTTTTATTCTATTCTCTTGAGGTTTGATGACTACCTTTGGTGTTATGTTTGGATTCCTTTTTCTTTTTGTGTGTGTGTATCTATTATAGATTTTTGGTTTGTGGTTACCATGAGGTTTAGCAATCTATATATACACGATTGTTTAAAGTTGCTGATCTCTTAATTTCAAATGCATTTTAAAAACCCTGCATTTGTACTGTCTTCCCTCATGATTACTCTTTTTGATATATTTTACGTCTAATTGTTTTGTGTATCCCTTACCTGCTTATTGTGGACATATATGATTTTACTACTTTTGTCTTTTAACCTTCCTACTACCTTTGTACATGGATGATTTTCTACCTTGACTATAAGTTTGCCTTTACTGATAAGCTTTTAGTTTTTGTGATTGTCATGTTTCTTGTTGTGTCTTTTTCTGTTTTACTTAGTGAAGTTCCTTTAACGTTTCTTATAAAGCTTGTTTGGTGGTATTGAACCCTTGTAGCGTTTGCTTCTCTGTGAAGCTTTTGATCTCTCCATCAAATCTGAATAAGAGCCTTGCTGGGTGGAGTATTCTTGGTTGTAGGTTTTTCCCTTTTTCACTTTGAATACATTGTGCCATTCCCTTCTGGCCTAGAGAGTTTCTGCTGAAAAGTCAGCTGATAGCCTTAAGGGAGTTACCTTGTATGTTATGTGTTGGTTTTACCTTGCTGCTTTAAATATTCTGTCTTTATCCTTAATTTTTACCATTTTAGTTACAATGTGTTTTGATCTGTCTTTGGGTTAATTCTGTGTGACACTCTCTGTGCCTCCTGAACTTGGGTGTCTGCTTCCTTTCCCAGGTTAGGGATGTTTTTAGCTATTCTAGCTCTAATTATGTTCTTAGCCCCTTTATCTGTCTCTTCTCCTTCTGGGACCCCTATAATGGAAATATTAGTGGACCTGATGTTTTCCCAGTGGTCTCCTATACAGTTCTCATTTCTTTTCATTCTTTCTTTCCTTTATTAGTTCAGCATCAGTGATTTCCATGACTCTGTCTTCCAGCTCGCTGATCCATTCCTCTGGATTACTTAGTCTATCATTGATTCCTTCTAGTGTATTTTTCGTTTTAGTTATTTTAGTCTTCTTGTTTGGTTATTCTTTATATTTTCTAACTCTGTTAAAAACTTTTAACTTCTTGCTCTGTGCATACATTCTTCTCCCTTGTTCTTTGATCATCTTTACAATCACTACCCTGAACTCTTTCTCAGGTACATTGTCTATATCCACTTCACTTAGTTCTTCTGGAGTTTTATCTTGTTCCTTCCTTTGGAATATGTTCCTCTATCATTTCATTTTGCCTAACTTGCTGTTTTTATTTTTATGTATCTGGTAGGTTGGTTACGTTTCCTGACCTTGGAGAATGACATTTTAAAGGAGAAGTCCTATGCATGCCAGCAGTGCAATTCTCTCTCTTCGCCAGAGCTATATGCTCTAGGGTTTCCCCCCATGAGGGTTGTATGGATCTTTGTATTGTGGCAGGCTGACTAGCCTAGAGCAGTTCCTATCTCTTGTTGGGATCATTGTCCTTCAAGCTACTTTATTATACCATGACTTCATTTATTCAACATATCCTTCAGTAGTGACTATAGGCTATGTTATAGGCACTGTTCTAGATACTGGGAATATAGTGGTGAACCTAAGATTCTGCACTGGCTGAGTTACAGTCTGGTGTAACTAATTAGACCATTAACACATATACTAATAAATATGTAAATTGTCAGGTGATGAGTCCTATGATGTAAAAAAAAATAAGATAAAGGGGATAGAAGGTGATGATGTCATTTTATATGAGATATTCAGAGGAAGTCTGTCTGGTAAGGAGACGTTTGATGATGCTTTAGATATGGTATATTTGAGATGACAGTTGGACACTCAAGTGGAGATGTAAATTACTCAGTCTTGAACTCAGTGAGTAGATACAGACTGTAGTTAAACAGATGGGATAGCTGGAAGATGTACTGTATTTAAAGCTATGAGATTGGATGAGTATCCAATAGAGGATCAGAGAAGACTGACTAGTGAAGGAGGAAAACTACAAGATAATGGTGTCCTAGAGACCAATCCTAGAATGTATTGCACAAAGGAGGGGAGACAAACTGTATAAAGTGCTACAGATAGTGATGGGTGAAGTATGATGATTCAAAACTGACCATTTAGATTGGCAATGAGGTTGCTCTGAATTTGAGAGGAGTAGTTATGGTAGAATAATGGGAAACAAAATGTTGAATGAAGAGGGTTCAAAGAAAGAATGGGAGGGAAAAAATAGAAGGCAGGAAGTGAGACAAATTTTACCAAGAGATTTGCTACAAACAGAAGTCAAATGAAGCATTAGCTGGAGGGGAAGATGAGATTCCCTCCAATGAGATATGTCACTTTTATCTGAGCAATGTTAGTGTTGATCCAATCTCAGGATCATGGTTTGGCTTATCTGGGTTGATTGAAATGACTTTTTGTGTCTCCCTAGTTTAGTGAATGCTCAGTTATTTAACTGAAGACCTCTCTGTGTTGTTCTTTGAAAGGATTAACAATATTTTCTATCAATCCAGTTTTGTGAAACATCAGCATCTTCACTCTTCTGGAATAGTGGTTCTTCATGTCATAGAACTTGGATCTTTACAAGCAGCCCCAAACTATAATTTTGCTGGGCAACAATTTTGAATTGTTTGTGCTGTATTATTTCAGTATTCAAGTTATTTAGCTAGCTGACTTCTAAGTAGTTACATCTCAAAATGCTCTCTTATCCTTCATTAATCATTATGATAGGTGTAACTCTGATGTAGTATTAAAAAGTTATTCTGAGATGTGGAATAACAAGAGTGCAAGAACTAGTGCTTGAAAATACCAGGGGGCATTCTGCTCATCTGACACCTATATTAACAGATTAATATAAAAGTGTAGTAGGGCTACCATTAACAAAATTCCAGAGTAGGTGGCAGAAATAATAGGAATTTATTTTCTCTCAATGTTTTTTGGAGGCTAGAACACTGAGATCAAGATGTTGGCAGGTTTGGTTTCATCAAGATGTTGGCAGGTTTGCCCTTTCTCCTTGGCTTGCAGATGGCCACCTTCTTGCAGTGTCCTCACACGGTTTTTCCCGTGTGTTGTGTGTCCAAATTTCCTCTTCTTATAAGGACACCGGTCAGATTTATGAGAGCCCACCCCAAAAACCTCATTTTGACTTGATCACCTCTTTAAAGGCTCTATTTCCAAATACTCCAAATTTTGGGGTACTAGGGGTTAGGGCTTCAGCATATGGGTTTTGGGGAAACACAATTCATCCTACCACCTGTGGTAATCTGTTCTATTAGTGTATAACATATTTTTAAAGGGATAAGAAAAAAAATAAGCAATTTGAAAAACAGTAGTAAGAAGTATGAACTTATGAGAGCTAGAAAATGAGAGCTAGAAAAACTAATAAATTAATAAATAACATTTACTACACCTATACTATGGGTCAGGTATGTGATATACACACACATATAAAAATATGTATACAGTCATCTCTCAGTATCTGCAGGAGATTGGTTCCAGGACCTGCTACAGATACCAAAATCTGAGGATGCTCAAGTCCCATAGTCAGCTCTTCATACTCATGGGTTTCATATCTGTAGATTCAGCCAACCATGATTAGCGTATTAAGTTTGCAGTCACAGTTGCCTGAATCTGTGAATGTGGAATGTGTGGATACTGAGGGCCAACTGAATACTTATTGAAAAAAATCCACAGATAAGTGGACCTGTGCAGTTCTTTCCCTTGAACAATCTGGGGGTTAAGGGTGCTGACCTCTGCCCAGTTGAAAATCCTCATATAACTTAGAGTTGGTTCTCCCTATCTGTGGAATCAACCAAACATAGATCGTGTAGCACTGTAGTATTTACTGTTGAAAAAAATCCGTGTATAAGTGAACTGGCACAGTTCAAACTTGTGTTGTTCAAGGGCCAACTGTATATGAGTCATACTACAACATCAGTGTTATTCCCACTTCTTGGATGAGGACATTTAGATTCTGAACTTTAATAATTCACAAAAAGTCTTAAATCTGTACAGGTATCTCAATTTTAAAAAATGTTACATTCAACATATAGTAGCCATGGCAGAGAAGATAAGGACATACAAAATAATTTAAAACATTTAACAAAAAATTGTTAAAAATAATAACTATAAAATGTAAAGCAGATAAATTTTAGTCATCTACAAGATTCATTTCTGTGATGTCTATTTCCAAATGATTAGAAATAAATGTGATGATTGTACACATGATAGGATATCCACATTGTTGGTAATATGAAAGTCTTGGTGCAAATTTTGATGAGATAGTGAAAGTTTACATCTTCTTCTCCCCAGAGTGATTATCAAAAGTTTGAGAAAACGTGCAAATATCTGGATACTACCATCATCTATCCAAATAAATTTGGTGCATTTTCAAAAATATTTCCTTTTACAATATAGTTTGTTTATTTTAGGATTAAAAATTATCAAATGTAAATGCAAATTAGCAGCTAATATAGTTATGTGCACATCATATTTTTGCTTCAATTACTTTTGCTTAGTTTTATTAACTTTAGGGCTCTAGAAATGAGAGTACCATCAATCTGTTTGTGTTATGTCTGCATATATTCATCATTTAAAAAAGAACAATATTCATACTGACATGTTTGAAAAAATGACAGCTAGTTTGAAATGTATATTAAATTCAGATTTTTTAAAAAAGGCAAAAAGGAAAGGCAATCTATTTGATTTATTTCTCTATTTTGAAAAGTTGGAAGTGGTTATTTTGAAAATCAGTCACACTCAAGTGGACTTGTAAAACAATTTTAATTTTTACTCAAAATATATGGGAGGTCATCATTAGTCCTTATCTTACACTTGAAAAATGGAGACAATTGTACAGGAAGGGAAGGGAAAAAGAAGTTATTAGATTTTAAGCTCAAGTTTCAAAAGTATTCAAATAAGGCAGGTTAAAAAAAAAAAAGATACTTTCCCATTGTCCAACATAATTTTCATGTCTCCTTATTTCATAAAACATAAATATCATTTACCAGAAATAATAGTTTATTTTAGATTTTTTCCTAAATACCTTGATTTCTTGCTTTTTAAAGGAAGGCTCCCCAGTAGTGCCACCTATAAACTGACCAGCAGTTTCTCTCTTTAAAAAAATTCCAATCTATGTGGATTTAAAGAATAAATATCACACTCCCATGGTAAACTATTTTATCACCACCAGATATAAGTGATCAGTATTTTGCAATGAAGAAATTCATAGCATTAAACAGTGTTATACTGCACTATGATTGGACTGACTGAAGTATGGGCCTCTGTATACAAATTCTGATAAGACACCTGAAAAACAGGGGGAAAAGGAAATGGAAACGTACATTGCATTGAAGAGACTGTGCACACGACCTCACATGGATGCCACTTGCACTGGGTGCAAGGGGAATAAAGCTAGGAATAAAGCTTGGCTACCTAAAATAATTTTGATCAAAACTCACCAGACCTAATAAAATTCTAAAGAAACTGACAAAAAGTGCCACCCCTAATGTCACCTATAACTAGACAGTATTGTCTGTCTGAGGAAAATAACCAATTCAGTAGGTGCTCTTTATGTGGAAACAAAAATAGAGGGCTTTGTCATTATTCGTCAGGCACAGGGAAGAGACTGCTGCTTTATTAAAAAAAAAAAGAAAAAAAGACAAGGTTAAAAGTGAACTGGTAGCCCCCAGAAGTATAGTATCAATAGTTAATCTAACTCCTACCCGCAGATGGCCATATGCTGTACACTTCCAGTAAACTCTGACTCAGTCTTAATAAGAAATGAACATACAAAGAAAAACAGTAACAAAAAACCAACAATAAAACCCTGTGATGATGAATGTTGCTCATACCAAAATGATAGTAAGGAACTCTAAATAAAAAAAAAAAAAAAATTGCTTGCATACAGCAACAGTGCAAGTGTCATCCATGCCAGGTCCTGTGCACACAATCTCTTCAATGCAGTGTACGTTTCCTCTCAGCAGCCACCTGCAAAGAACTAAAGTGTAGTGAATGGATTAGCACTGCAGCTGATTCACTGACACTGTAAGGAAGAGTGGCCAGTGCCATTATTCATGTTCAGTGGCTGAATACTAATCTTGGGAAATACTTAGTCACTAGACTTTTTTCTTAACAAGCAGTTTGTCATGAACAAGGTCTGGTCAACAACAGTGAACTAGAATAAATCTCAACCTGACCTCCTTGACTTTTAGGACATTTTCAACTCTTTGCCTCTTTTTAAAGTGTGGTTTGATAGGCAGCCACTAAAATAAATCCTCCCCCTTTGCAACTTACTTCCTTTTTTTCCCCTAAGGTGGACCCTATGTAAACCTAAAAACATATGGTAACTTTATATACAAGGTTTCTCAAAGTGCAAAATGTGTTACATATAGTTTCATAGGCTTCATTTATACAGAGCATTCTATACAATACAGTACAGTTTGTGATTTCTGTTCATAAATTTACACCACTTAGACAACTACAGTTGACCCTTGAACAATGTGGGTTTGAACCGCATGGGTCCACTTATACATGGACATCTTTTGACAGTGACTCCTACAGCACTACATGATCCACAATTAGTTCAGTCCACAAATGCAGGGGAATTTCGTATACAGGGGAAGGGGTTGACTATAAATTATGCATGGATTAACACACCAACCCTTGCCCCATGTTGTTCAAGGGTCAACTGTACTTCAAAAGGTTGGCCACTCAGTAACCCAATGCCTTCCTACACAAGGTTAATATAGCTGAACTGTACAGGCTTTGTTCAGAACAAAACACAGTGAATCTTACACTTATATATACATACATAGTTTAAAATGCTCTTTAAATGGTTAAGGATAGCTAGACAAATCTCACCAACCATGAAATATATTTTGGTTTCTGGTTTACACACATACATTGTATACAATATTTAAAAAAATAATTTGCAAGACGAGTCATTTTATTTATTTTTGCACCATCTGCTCAGCCTGTAACTCTTTTGAAAGGGTTCTTGACCGCTGTAGAACCACATTAAGCTCTTCGATGACCTTTGGTGATAACTTATTATTAGAGTCCAAAGTAGCTTTGCCATTCCTGTCCTCAGTCTTCCTCAATGTCTTTAGGCCTTTCTGGCCTTTCTGTTGCCCTTGAAGGACCTCAGCCTCTGTGTCCTCCAGACAGTTGAAACTCCAATGTTTTCTGGTTCGATTTCGAAGTTTCTCATCCTTGTGCTCCAGGCACTGGGACACGATGGAGGCTCTCTCCTTTAAGGTGCCATCCCCAGGCTCTTGGTCACGCTTTGCACTGAGCCGTAACCTTTCGAGTTCTGCTTTTGCACTCTAAAAATAAAACAAAACATCTCACAGGGAAGCAAGATCTGGCACACTTTGTTTAAAGAATACTCTGCACATAAAAGTTGATGCTTCTTGTATTAGAATTTATTTCTATGATTTAGGTTCTAACTAACTTGACTTTGGCACAAGCAGCATGTCTGAATTTATAGACTGATCTCAGAGCTACAAAATCAACTGAAATGGAGATCACGGAAATTCATTTTAACAAGCATTTAACATACCACTTCAAAGATGTCTTTCAAGTTAGTTATTCAAATTGACTCTCATTTCAAACTTGCCTCTTCCAATTCACTGCTGCTTAGATGTGTCACATATTCATGCATCTGTAATTCCTACAGTGTTATACCCAAAGGACAGAGGACAAAGGGAGTCTCTGTGTCCATGAGTCCAGGAAATGCTCTGTACTACAGACCCCTCTTGAGATTCACAATACATATTAGCATATTAAAGAAGCTAAGCAATATTACAGCAGAAAAATCTGTTTGACTTCTTTTTCTATTTTCTCTTCCCCAAATATTTGACTAGTGAAATCTTTTCCCCACATAATGCCCTATTAGAATCCCACAGAAATATATACCCATAGATATACTTATGAATATACTGAAAGGTATATATAGTCATGTATTAAAACCCACTTTTGTATCAATGGATTAAAGTACACATTCATTCAGTGAACTTTAAGTGCCTACAGGTACCAGAATTCCATTGAGACACAACTTGCATTGGGACAGAGGTGCACTTTCTTAACTAGCATCCAAGGTGTCTTGTGACTGGGCAAGTACTGGAATCTAGAACTCTCATGAGATTCTCAAAGGTGACTACAACCTCATCAAATGTAAGATAAAAGAATGAACAACAGAGAAGCAAGCATCTAGTGGATATGGAGCCACAGCAAAAGGCTACCCAAAAAGCTGGGTCAGGGGAGGTGGGGGCAGGAAGGCATAGTCATTTTTCTTTTCACAAACAAGAATTGAAGGAATTTTTTCAATATTTCCCTAGTAAAAACTGCAAAGCACAGAAAGGAGAGATCCAAAGAAAAATTTTTTATTATATTACAAATGTTTGAGAGAGAGAAGATGAAATGAAAAGGGTAGTATAATATTAAGAATGGGACTATTTTGCAGATGGCAGAGTAGTAGGATGTGAGCTCACCCCTTCTTAGGAAAACACCAAAATCACAACTAACTGCTGAACAACCATCAACCAAAAAAAAAAAAAAAAGCCAGAACCTACCAAAAAAGATACCCTACATCCAAAGACAAAGAAGAAGCCACAATGAGATGGCAGGAGGGGCACAATTGTGATAAAATCAAATCCCATATCTGCCAGGTGGGTGACCCACAAAACTGGAAAATAATTATACTACAGAAGTTCTCCCACAGGAGTGGAAGTCCTGAGCCCCACATGAGGCTTCCCAGCCTGGGGGTCTGTCAACAGGAGGAGGAGCCCCCAGAGAATCTGGCTTTGAAGACCAGCAGAGTTTGATCATAGGAATTCCACAGGACTGGGGGAAATAGAAACTCCACTCTGGGAGGGTACACACAAGGTCTCATGCACACCAGGACCCAGGGGAAAAAAAGGAGTGAACTCATAAAAGACTGGGCCAGACCTACCCGCTAGTATTGGAGGGTCTCCTGCAGAGGCAGGGGGGTGGCTGTGGCTCACTGTGGGGGACAAAGACACTGGCAGCAGTAGTTCTCGGGAGTACTCATTGGTGTGAGCCTTCCTGGAGGCTGCCATTTCCTCCCCAAGACCTAGCCCCACCCAACGGCCTATAGGCTCCAGTGGTGGGACACCTCAGGCCAAACAACCAATACAGCACCACCCATCAGCAGACAGACTGCTTAAAGTCTTCCTGAGCATGGCCCTGCCCACCAGAAGGACAAGACCTAGCTTCATGCACCATTGGGCAGGAACCAGTCCCTCCCACCAGGAAGCCTGCATAAGTCCCTTAGACTCATCTACCAGAGGGCAGACAGCAGAAGCAAGAACTACAGTCCTGCAGCCTGTGGAAATGAGATGGCAGAGGAGTATGTCCCAGATGAAGGAACAAGATGAAACCCCAGAAGAACAACTAAGTGAACCGGAGATAGGCAATCTACCAGAAAAAGAATTCAGAGTAATGATACTGCAAGATGATCCAAGATCTCAGGAAAAGAATGGAGGCACAGTTGAGAAGTTACAGGAAAAGTTTAACAAAGACCTAGAAGAACTAAAGAACAAACAGAGATGAACAACACAATAACTGAAATGAAAAATACACTAGAAGGAATCAATAGCAGAATAGCTGAGGCAGAAAAATGTATAAGTGAGCTGCAAGACAGAATGGTGGAGATCAATGCTGCAAAACAGAATAAAGGAAAAAGAATGAAAAGAAATGAAAACAGTCTAAGAGACCTCTGGGACAACGTTAAATGCCCCAACATTCACGTTACAGGAGTCCTGGAAGGAGAAGAGAGAGAGAAAGGATCTGAGAAAATAATTGAAGAAATAGTAGCTGAAAACGTCCCTACCATGGGAAAGGAAACAATCACCCAAGTCCAGGAAATGCAGAGAGTCCCAGGCAGGATAACCCCAAAAAGAACACGCCGAGACACAGTAATCAAATTGACAAAAATTAAAGACAAAGAACATTAAAAGCAACAAGGGAAAAGAGACAACATACAAGGGAACTCCCGTAAGGTTAACAGCTGATTTCTCAGCAGAAACTTTACAAGCCAGAAGGGAGTGGCACAATATATTTAAAGTGATGAAAGGGAAGAACCTACAACCAAGAATACTCTGTCCAGCAAGGCGCTCATTCACATTTGAGGGAGAAATCAAAAGCTTTACAGACAAGCAAAAGCTAAGAGAATTCAGCACCACCAGACCAGCTTTGCAACAAATGCTAACGGAACTTCTCAAAGCAGAAAAGAAAAGGCCACAACTAGAAACAAGAAAATTACAAATAGAAAAGTTTTCTGGTAAAGGCAAACATACAGTAAAGGTAGGAAATCATCTGCACACAAATATGATTACCAAAACCAGCAACTGTGAGACGAGGAGAGCACAAATGCAGGATATTGGAAATGCATTTGAAATGAAAAGACCAACAACTTAAAACAATCTTGTTTGTATATAGACTGCTGTATCAAAACCTCATGGTAACTGCAAACTGAAAATCTACAATAGATACACTCACAGAAAAGAAAAAGGAATCCAAACACAATACTAAAGTTAGTCATCAATTCACAAGAGAAGAGAACAAAAGAGGAAGGGAAGAAAAAAGAGCTGCAAAAACAAATCCAAAACAATTAACAAAATGGCAATAAGAACATATATATTGATAATTACCTTAAAGCTAAATGGAATGAATGCTCCCATCAAAAACAGACTGGCTGAATGGATACAAAAACAAAACCCCTATATATATTCTGTCTACAAGAGACGCACTTCCGATCTAGGGACACATACAGACTAAAAGTGAGGGGATGCAAAAAGGTGTTCCATGCAAATGGAAATCAAAAGAAAGCTGGAGTAGCAATACTCATATCAGACAAAATAGGCTTTAGAATAAAGACTGTTACAAGAGACAAAGAAGGACACCACATAATGATCAAGGGATCAATCCAAGAAGAAGATACAACAATTGTAAATATATAAGCACCCAACATAGGTGCCTCAATATATAGGGCAAATACTAACAGCCATATAAGGAGAAATCGACAGTAACACAATAATAGTGAGGGACTTTAACACCCCATTTTCATCAACGGACAGATCATCCAGACAAAAAAATCAGTAAGGAAACACACTTTAAATGACACATTAGACCAGATGGACTTAATTGAGATTTATAGAGCATTACATCCCAAAGCAGCAGAATACATATTCTCCTCATGTGCACATGGAACATTCTCCAGGCCATAAAGTGAGCCTCGGTAAATTTAAGAAAATTGAAATCATTATCAAGCATCTTTTCCGACCACAATGATATGAGATTAGAAATCAACTATAAGAAAAAAACCCATAAAAAACACAAACATGTGAAGGCTAAACAATATGCTATTAAACAACCAATGGATCACTGAAGAAATCAAAGAGGGAATCAGAAGATACCCAGAGACAAATGAAAATGAAAGCACAATGATCCAAAACCTATGGATGCAGCAAAAGCAGTTCTAAGAGGGACATGTATAGCAATGTAATCTTACCTCAGGAAACAAGAAAAATTACAAATAAACAACCTAACCTTACGCTTAAAGCAACTAGAGAAAGAAGAACACAAACCCAAAGTTAGTAGAAGGAAAGAAATCATAAAGATCAGAGCAGAAATAAATGAAATAGAAATGAAGAAAACAACAGAATATCAATGAAACTAAAAAGCTGGTTCTTTGAAAAAATAAAATCGATAAACCTTTAGCCACACTCATCAAGAAAAAAAGGGAGAAGGCTCAAATCAATAAAATTAGAAATGAAAAAGGAGAAGTTACAGCAACACCACAGAAATACAGAGGATCATAAGAAACTACTTCAAAGAACTATACGCTAATAAAGTGGAAAACCTGCAAGAAATGGACAAATTCTTAGAAAGGTACGATCTCCTAAGACTGAACCAGAAAGAAATAGAAAATATGAACAGACCAGTCAGGAGTATTGAAATTGAAACTGTGATTAAAAAACTCCCAACAAACAAAAGTCCAGGACCAGATGGCTTCACAGGTGAATTCTGTTAAACATTTAGAGAAGAGCTAACACCTATCCTTCTGAAAGTGTTCCAAAAAATTGCAGAGGAAGGAAAACTCCCAAACTCATTCTATGAGGCCATCATCATCCTGGCACCAAAACCTGACAAATATACTACAAAAAAAGAAAATTACAGGCCAATAGCACTGGTGAACATAGATGCAAAAATCCTCAACAAAACACTAGCAATCTGAATCCAACAATACATTAAGAGGGTCATACACCATGATCAAGTGGGATTCATCCCAGGGATGCAAGGATTCGTCAGTATCTGCAAATCAATCAGTGTGATACACCACATCAACAAACTGAAGAATAAAAACCATATGATCACCTCAATACATGCAGAATAAGCTTTTGACAAAATTCAACATCCATTTATGATAAAAACCCTCCAGAAAGTGCACATAGAGGGAACATACCTCAACATAATAAAGACCATATATGACAAACCCAAAGCTAACATTATATCCAACAGTGAAAAGCTAAAAGCATTTCCTCTAAGATCAGGGACAAGAGAAGTGTGTTCAATTGCACCACTTTTATTCAACATAGCTATGGAAGTCCTAGCCATGGCAATCAGAGAATAGAAAGAAATAAAAGGAATGCAAATTGGAAAAGAAGAAGTAAAACTGTCACTGTTTGCAGATGACATGATACTATACATAGAAAATCCTAAAGATGCTACCAGAAAACTACTAGAGCTCATCAATGAATTCAGTAAAGTTGCAGGATACAAAATTATTACACAGAAATCTGTTGCATTTCTACACACTAACTATGAAAGATCAGAAAGAGAAATTAAAGAAACAATCTCATTTACCATCTCATCAAAAAGAATAAAATACCTAGGAATAAACCTACCTAAGGAGGCAGAAGACTTGTACTCTGAAAACTATAAGACACTGATGAAAGAAATCGAAGATGGCACAAACAGATGGAGAGATATACCATATTCTTGCATTGTCAGAATCCACATTGTCAGAATGACTATACTACCCAAAGCACTGCTATATTTAAAATAGATAACCAACAAGGTCCTCCTGGATAGAACAGGGAACTCTGCTCAATATTCTGTAATAACCTAATGGGAAAAGAATTTGAAAAAGAATAGATACATGTATATGTATAACTGAATCACTTTGCTGTACACCTGAAACTAACACAACATTATTAATCAACTATACTCCAATATAAAATAAAAATTTTTTAAAATACTATTTTGAAAAACAAAGAATGAAACTGAGTAGCATAAACAGTGCTGTAACTAAGGATGTCTAATATAATGTTTAAAGGGCAACACCTCACCTCTTTATTTTTCTCTATAGTGCTCATCACTTTCTAATATACTAGACAAGCTACTTATATCTCTTGTGATTATCTGAATGCCCTGCTAGAAAGTCAATGCAATGCAAGGATTCTTTGTTTGATTTGTTCATTGACGTGCAAACCTATTACAGTGCCTGCACACAGGAAGTGGTCAATAAATATTTTCTGAATAGGAAATGAAGAAAGCTTTAAAAAATTCAGATGTTTAATATTCTGTTCTATTTTCCTAAATTTCAGCAGATCGGGACATGAAATTTTATAACAGACAAATTCAAGCTGAATAAAAACATTTTAATCAACATAATTTATAAATAATTTTGCAATTTAGAATTTTCTGATAAGCTCATGATTATACATCTCAGATAAATATTTCTTCTCTAAAACTGATAGGAAGAAATATTTAGTTATTTAGTATCTAGTTGAATTCCAAAGTTTAATTAGAATATGTTTAAGAGAGATAGTAGTAATACTTACACAACCATGTGAATGTAATTAATGTACTATGCACTTAAAATGGTTAAAATGGAAAATTTTATGTGTATTTTATCACAGTACAAAAAAAATATGAGAGATTAGTAAAAATTATGGCTATTTAGCATAGGAATGTGACTGGGAGTTTATAAATATGAATCTTATTAAAAAGTTTCATATGACATCTATTAGGGAAAATCAAGGATCAATGTAGAGTGGTTTTATATATTATACAGTTCTCATTACTTTTCAATTATCAGCAGAAAGACTTTGGGGCGCTCTTAGATGCAGAATTTAGAGGCCAAATATTCATACATGTAATGCTGAAATTTCAAGTAAAACTATAATATTAGCCTAAATGACATAACCTTATACAAAGGTGGGGAGGCATGATGAAGTGAACTGGTAGAAATCAAGAAGAGATGGCAGTGAGTGCTTTGCATGAACAATATGGTGTGTGGAGTGCCTTGGCATGTTGTGGGGAAAGAAAGCCAAGGCATCAGTACTGTGGAAAGAAGGGCATCATTTATGTGCTGCACTATCCTTAAGGTCTTAATAATTTAAAAAGAAAGACTGATAAGGTATGAAATTAGGAGAGTAAAAGGTAGGCTGGTCCAGACGATGCCAGTTTGTGTCAGAGGGCACCTAGAGACAACTGTTTGTTTAAATGGAAATGAGGATCTGAAATGGAGTGTGTCTCCCAGCAGAGAGAACACCCTGCTATGAAGTAAGGGCTTTTATTATCCCTAGGAGCTTACAGATAAAAGCTGAGCACAATGAACATGATGAAGTAGGTACCTAAGAGGAAGTAGGAGGGCCGTAGGTAGCATCTGGCTTGTACATTCTTATGCACTATTTGCCTCTAGCTCACTACTAATTTACTCAATTAATTTTGGAAGTCACTTCCTCCAGGAAGCCTTCCCTGCCTGGAGGAGGTATTCTCATACAAGTTTCAACTGAACCTCATGAAAGCAAGACCGCTCACGGAATGGGAAGTCACCAAATTCACCAATCTGTCAGCAATTTGTTTGAAAAGCAACCCTTCTTGAATATATCTGTTGATATGACTATATTTTTTTCTTATGAATCTAATCTTAGTAATACTTTGTCATTTTATTAATATATTACATATCTACATAAATCTAATTCAATAACAAATATTTCATTGGTTCATATGAAAACTTGCAATTTTAATTTTGTCTTAATTCTTTTTAAGAATTAAATTTTAAAATTTGTTGAATTACCACATTTACTAAATTTACAAAAAAGCTTGGTTTAGTTTACTAACAAATTTTCTAGCAATTAATATTTCACAAAATTGCTTTCGAAGCCTTTAACGATTTTGTTACAGTTTTTGTACAGTTTTCTGGTCTCAAGTATGCTAAAAAAAATTGTCTCTGAAATTCTGGATTTGGGATTAAGTAAGAAATTATTATATATTCAATCATCACCTCAGTTCTGTACTGGATACTGGTTAAAGTATTTTGATCCTAATAATTTATTTTTTGCTTTGCTCCATAATCAATCCTGAGACACTGGTCAGGAGAAGCTGGAGTCACAGCAGGACATATCTACTCCCTATGTTTCTGTGTTCCCTAATCTGGGTTCTTGGGAAACATGACTCTTAAAATTTTAAGATTCCAGATTAGCTGAGGAATCCATAGTTCTGCAAAGCAGTTTATTAGGAAGAAAAACCTGTAAGCGCAGAATGGCAGGAGGGACAAGCTCCTGAGTTCTTGCTGTCTTATTCCTCCTTTTGATCACATAAGGACTGAACAGGCAACAAAGGGAATAAACCATTATTTCAAAGCTTTTATCTTCTAGAGAAGAAGCATATTACAGTGAGATAAACGTTCAAGGAAAGACAGTCATGGAAAAACATTTTAAAAAAATCTGATCACTAAATTAAAATGGCTTTTGTCTTTCAAAAGTTATTCCTGTTACACCTGAAACTAACACAACGTTGTAAATCAACTATACTCCAGTAAAATTAAAAAAAAAAAAAAAAGTTATTCCTGTTTGGAAAGCAAGAAACTCACACAGCTTAATGGCCAAACCTAGGCTCCAAGAAGAAATAACAGTATCTTTTACATGCTTTTCTTTTTGCTTTGAGGGACTCATTTAAGGCCTTGAAATGCACATGAGCTGCAAATTGTCTAATGAGTTTTGAGTGCAAACAGCCTATGTCTTTTCCTGAATCAAGACTGATGCTATTTATGGTCACCCTGCCCTTCAAGGTGAGAAGGAAAGCACACAGTTTTCATGAAAGATACCAAATCTTCTTTATTGATGCTCAGGGGTCATCTTGCAGTTCCTTATATTAACTGAGACACCCCATCGGTTCCCAGCCTCTGAAATTTGATTGTGTTACTGGAAAGTCTAGTTACCATGGCTCCAGACATTCTGCCATGGGCTCATTCTAAGGAGGTTAGAAGTGAACTTGTAAGGCTAATTTGAGGCTGTGGTTTTTATCACCAGAACTTCTATATACATATTTAACATTCTTGGCCACTTTAGGAATAAAAAAAAAAAGTGGCATTGTACATATTTAATTGAGTGGTCAATGACATTATTAAAATTGATCATTTAAGAGAAGTTAATAAAATATAAAACTTCAGAGAGTGGCATAAGGTTATTCATAAAGTTTTCTTGATGGATATGATTTTTACTGTGCTTTTCAAAGTGCTTATTACTGTGCTTTTGAAACCAATGAAGTAATTAATGCATTTAATCACATTAAGACATAAGAAAACAAATGCTATGATTAATATAAAAACAAATAAAATCCTAACCTTACCTCAATATCTCTCCAGTCTTGGGTTGCATTTTTCTCATGCTGGATGGGAATTAGAGGCAAACCTCCAATTTTGGGAGTTTTGGTTATAGAACGTTTTCGTTCCTTTCCAGCTGGTGGCCATATATCATTTTCATGCTGTGGAAACACAATTTCTTGCTGTGGGTGTGTGATTTTATTATGTGGTACACCAAATTATATAGTCACTTGGCTCCTTTCTCATATATCCAAGTCAGATGATCTGCTTTCCATGAGAAGGCTGTTTGTAATTATGATGTTCACTCTGATGGTGGCATGGCTTGAGGATGTAAAACTCTTAAGTGAACTGAGCTTTGAGGTCTCAGTTCAATTTCTAAACTTCACATACATGCCTTCTGTACTACTTATCCAACCAAAAGGGGAAAAATATTTAAGGAAACTGGCAAATCTCTTTGTGGAAGAAAAATAATATACGTGTCTACATTTTTAGGCCCTGTAATCAAAGCAACTGTACATTCATTTTCCCTTACCACCAAAGACAACTTTAGTGTCAAAATAATTTGACATTATATATACCCCAAGTCAACCTAAGGCATGGCTATTGGAAAAATTATCTTTATTTTATGACCTTTTGAAAAATGTTACTTTTTCATCTAATTGAATTCCAAAGAAACGTTACCTTGTACACAGACATTTATACTGAAAATCATTGTACAACAGAGTGGCGCACATTTGTTCTCAAACTATTGACTACATATTCTGGGCACTGAGCAATTATAGATATGACTGGAGAAAAGGTAATTTTGCAAAGGGGAGAAATATCCAAAGGTTAAAAATATAAGCTCTTGGATGATAAATCCTTAAGATATGCATATAAAAGAAAAATCTTTAAAGAATTTTTCTATTCTTCAGGGTAGATTAACTTTTCAGAAGTTGGGAAAAACAAATTGATTTTCAGACAACAACCTGTGAAAGAATACCAACTACACACAATGAGACGCTTACAGATGTTATGATGAAATGAAAACAATTTGGTAAACTATATAGCTAAATGCCTACTCATTCTTCTCCTCTACTCTTAAGAATGAACAGATTCTTATTCTTATGTTGCAATTAGTAGTTTAACGTCGTGTTTTATAGCAAAGAACTAATTTCAACAAATGTTGACTATATACTCACTATAAAATAGCAGCTAAGTTATATTGAGGGGCAGACTGCTTGGCTTTGTGCTTATCAATATACAGATATTATCTCATTTAATCCTCAAGGATCCTACAGTACAGGTCCTATTATTACTAGATTTAGTGCATAGGCATCAGATCTACCCTTGGATTTCAGTGAAGTGCTTACTTTGGTTCAGCAAATCTACAATGGTAAATTATACAATATTTCAATCAGAGAGAAAGTTACAAGCTTCATATTATTATTTTTATGTCATGGTCTTAAACTTGGTAAAAAAAACTTTGATATTACATAATTGGGATGTTCCCAACATATAAAGCTGGGAGAATACTGTCTGGGAAGGAATTAGGTAATCCTATGAATTATGCCTACACTTTTACTCACTGATGTATAATATATGTGTTAAACGGTATTTCGAGGAATCTAAGAGCAAATGTAGTTTTCAAACACATTTTTTTTTTTTTTCTGACATGATATACAATGTTGTGAATACCAGCTAATTAGTTGTCACTGGATTGATCCAAGAGGTATTTTTCCCAATAACAGAAATCTTTAGATCTAAGTAATATGTTCTGATAACATTTATAGTTATGTATAAGTGACTTCAAAAGTCATACTGCATGGAGCATATAGCTGAGGATCATACTCCATTATTATAACCAGTGATCACATCCCCAAATCTTCATTTCTGCATCCCACTTTCTTTTTCAAATTTTTCCGCCACAGCTTTACTGAGGTATAATTGACAAAACTGTAAGATATTTAAAGTGTACAACATGATGATTTGATACATGCATACATTGTGAAAGGATTCCCCCCATCGAGTTAATCAACATATCTATCATCTCACATATTTAACCTTTCTGGGTTTCTTTTGGTGAGAACATTTAAGTTCTACTCTCTTCGCAAATTTAAATTACATAATACAGTGTTATGAACTATAGTCACCATGTCATCTATTAGATCCTCGGACCTTATTCATCTTATACCTGAAAGTATGTACCCTTTTACCAACCTCTCACTATTTCCCCCACAGCCCCTGGCAACCAACTGTTCCATTCTGTTTCTATGAGTTTGATTTTTATATGGGATACCATGCAGTAATTGTCTTTGTCTGGCTTAATTCACTTAGCAAAATGCCCTCCAAGTTCATCCATGTTGTCCCAAATGACAGATTTCCTTTTTTAGGGCTGAACAATATTCCATTGTATACATGTTTGTATATATATGTGTGTGTGTATATACACACACACTACACACATCTTCTTTATCCATTCATCCATCAATAGACACTTAAGGTTGTTTCCATACCTTGCCTATGATGAATAATCCTGCAATAAACATGGTTCTGCCTCTCACATTCTGACCTTGACATCTTTCCAGGTAACCTAGTTTAGTTTCATTAACCCTAAATATTCTTTAGACTCCTTGAGACCTTCAGTCCATTCTCTACCACCATTCTACTTTTCACATTTTTTCCCACTTCCTTCACAGTCTGGCTTAGATTTCATGGTCAATCAGTATACTCACCTCCTTATAAATAAGATCAAGTCCTGTGTTGCTTCTCCTTCTATCACACTTGCTTGGCAAAGCCCCAAGCCTAGTTAAACCCACTTCTACTTACTCCATGGGTGCCTCCAAATTGATGGAGGGGAAATAGAAAATAGAAAATCAATCTGGTGATTCATCTCACTTTAAATTTACCCTTAAATTTCAAGTGAGCACTTAGCCTTCCCTTTATATTCTAGTATAGTACAACTGGCTCCCGCACTCTCTGAAGGTAATATCTCATCTTTTATTCTGCCCCTACACTTCTAATACCCACCCCTGACTCACATGTGGCGACCTCACTGATTTAATTGAAAAATTATTAGTAATCATCCAATAATTTCATTTTCCCACCATGAAAGGTACCAGTCTCTCTGCATCTATAGCCATATAAACAAGGCTCCCTTCTCTTCCAATAAGTATTTACTCTGATTATAAATAACTCTGCCCCAATCATATCTATAATCACTCAGTGGGCCAGAATATATAGTCAATAATATGAGAACAAATATGCCCCACACTCTGTTGTACAATGATTTTTTTTCACAATGCTGAACACATGCACTTGCTCACATTGCTTCCTGTTGGCTCAGGGCCTATGCTGGTTTAATATTCTATCCTCTAATTCCTTGATAGAATTCTCTACACGTATCACCTGGTTATCCTTCCTCAAAGCTTCTTATTTCTTTTGCTCAATTTTTCGCTTCTGTTTGACCTTTAACGTTTGGAATGTCCTAGGGCTTATTTGTCTGTCTTCTCTTTCTCTCTCTCTCCCTATAGCCTCCCCTCTCCAATTTTGTGTTCGAATTCTCTCTCATTCATACAGTCTCTCTCTCATCTCACCCTATCCTCCCATGGCCTTTCAATACAATCCAAACGCTGACTTCCACAAAATTTACATTTCGGCCCCAAACTTTTGCCTGAGTTTTTGATCTATACACCTAAACTGCTGCTCATCATATCCCCTTGTATGTCTAACAGGCATCTCAAATTTCATGTGGCCAAAATAGAACTCTCAATTTTCTTCTGCATCTCTGATAATGTCACCTACACTCATCAGCTGCCCAAGGCCAAACAAACAACTAGGACTCTTCCTTGATTTCTACTCCTCTCAAACTGCTATAGCTGATCAATCTGTAAGCCTTACTGCCTCTACCTTCAAATATTCCTGGATCTGAATATGTCTTACCAGACCCACTGTTACCACCCTAGTCTGAGCTGCCATCTTCTTCCACAGAGCTGTTCTTCCTGCTTCCATCTTTGACCTCCTACAGTGCAGTTCAACAAAGGAACCAAAATTATTATTTGCCAGTAATATAAGCTGATTATATCTTTCCCTTGTTTCCCACTGAAACTCCTAAACTGGGATTACATCATCTGTCCCCTGCCTTCCTCATCTCTTACATCCTCTCTCAGATAGATAGGCCTTCATGATAGTCATGGAATAAGTCAAGATTATAACATGTCAGGACCTTGCTGACCCCTATCCCTGCCCTGGAATGCTCTGCCTGTCCTGCATACCTGGCTCCCTCATTTCAGACAGGTCTCAGCACACCTTTCAGATACTCAGAAAGGTATTCCCTGAGAATCTTTCTCAATGTCCTCCTTATATCAGTCACACTGGCTTTCCTTTCCCTAGCTTATTTCATTTATTGTTTTATCACACTAATATCTATTTGCAATTTTATCAGATTATCCTCTATACTATTTTAGAAATACTAATCAAGCATGTACTTTGTAAGATATATTGGGTTCTGTGATGCAGATATACAATTAGTTCTAATAAGACTGACAAGGTCCTTCCTCTCATGGAGTTTACATTTTAGTAGGAAAGACAGACATAAACCTAAAGACACAAATGCTTTTTAATTAGTATGACAGTGTTGAAGTACAGAATGCTAAGGGTTCCTACAGCCTGAAGGTCTAATTGGTCTGAAGGTCAGGGAAGGTTTCTCTGAGAATGTGACATGTAAGCCAAAGACTTTTGAGGCAGGGGTAAGGATGGGGATGGATATTAGAAAAGTATTCAGGGCACCAGAAAGAATGTATTGTAAGGGGCACTCACTGTTGGATTTTGTGTGTGTGTGTGTGTGTATGTATTAATGTATATATTAACGTTTGCTATTTTCCTATCTCTTTCCCTGTGGAGGTGAACCATTAAATCCTCAAATCCAAAAGGACCTTAGTGTTTACCTTAATCCTAAGAAATGGAATGAAGTTAAGAAATGTAATTGGGCTGAGTCTCTGGGGCCAACACAACGAGGGACAGGTGAGTCAGGGAGAAATAACTTGGTGGTAAGAGCAACCTCTGCTTCCTGGCTATTTACACCTTGATTTTCAACTACAGAGTCTACTGACTTCAGTTATAAAAATGAAAACAATTTAGTTGTGCCATAACCAGACACTGTAACAGTTTTAGACTCTATAGTTCCAATTTTACTAATACTTCAAGCCTACTCTTTTTACAGTAGGACTTGAATATCTGGATTTTTAAACAGTCACAAAAAAGAAGCAAAGTCTCTAAAAAGTTAGCCACTGGTCTTTTTCTGGAAATGTATTCCCAGGTAGTAATAGCATCGGGCTGAGAAAAGCAGTGTTTATTAACCACTGGGAAAGTTAATAAGTTAAATGAACAGAGAAAATGGTTTTCAGAACAAATAAGGACAAGATTTGGGGGTGAATTAACTTCTCACTTGTGAGAGAAACAGGAAAGCACATCCTTAGTAATAAAAAGTGGCAACTTAATTGTTACCAGTGAATTTCAATGCTCTTGTGGGGAAGCATTGCTGGGAATTCAGCCAGACAAGGTTGGGGAAGAAACCAGTCCTATTAATGGGTCTATTTAACCCTTCACTGAAAGAGTGAGTCCTCCAATAGGGAGGAGACTAAAGGGGGAATTGAGTATAGACGTTGGCCTCTGGTGCCTCTGTGTTAAACCACTAACTAAATGTATGGTCCTAAGCAAATCATGGAGCCTTTGGTAACCTTTGTTCCCTCATCTATAAGCAGTGCCATGCAATTTGTTGCAAGGAATACATGAGTTAACTCTTTTGAAGTATCTAGCACACAATATATATTTAAAGAAATGTAGGTTCCTGTCCTTGTTTCTGGAAAAAGCAGGAAGCCGTGGGGAGAACAAGAAGGAAAAGAGCACATTTTCTAAACAAAGATCAATGTGGGACTCTGGGAGGACCACACCTTAGACAAGTCCATTTCTTATACCACCATCTTGAAGCACCTCCCCAAGCTGAGGAGCTGCTGGGCTGGCAAAAAAAAAAAAAAAGACGCAACAAAGAGTAGACTCTCTTTCAAAGAGTAATGGGTAAATCTGGGTTCTCATATATTTAAAAAAACATGAATGAGAAAATAAAAGTATACACATAAAACTCATTAAAAATTCTTTGAAAACTACTACCACATTAACATTTGCTATAAACAGTTGTTATACTTTACTGGATAGTTGAAACAGATATGATACCTGGGCGATAAAGATATTGGCCATCCACTCCATCTGAGTTTGTGAACTATCACAACACAGGTGCCTGCAAAAAAAGGTTTATAAAATATAATATTCAAGAAGACAATGGAATTCTCCAGTGCATTTATTTGGCAAGTAAGTGATCAGAAACCTCTTGGGGTTTCTCCTCTTAATGACATTAATGTAATCAAAATGGGAGTATTTCAATACAAGTTGCTTCAGGCTTCTGTTAAGTGTACAGTATCAAAATAATAGTATAAATATGCTAGTTTAACCAAAATATAGCCAAAGGCTTTGGTAACTGCTGAAAAATGATCGGTGGTATTTTTAGAAAGGTCAATGTCATTTGCTTTCTCAGGTACGTGACTGTAAAACAGCTTTTTCCCCAGAAACTCTGAGCCTAAGAAGAAAAAGTATGTGCACATAAGAGCAGATTCTTGAAAAAGGCTTAATCAGCCACCTTCATTATGATTATAAACATTAATACCCGCAAGGCTTATAAAAAATGAACTAAATGAAAAACCACTGCATGTGCAATAACACTGATTCAGTAACCTTTTATTGAAAACCTACACAAAACAGAGATGTTGCCCTCTAGGTTCACATCGTCTATTAGGGGAGCCAGGAATATAAACAAATAAATTATAAGATAGTGAGAAAAAGAGAAAGTACTGTTGAACACAAACATAGAAACAGAGGGAGCTTCAAGATGGTGGAAGAGTAAGACGTGGAGACCACCTTCCTCCCCACAAATACATCAGAAATACAACTACATGTGGAACAACTCCTACAGAACACCTACTGAACTCTGGCAGAAGACCACAGACTTCCCAAAAGGCAGGAAACTCCCCACGTACCTGGGTAGGGCAAAGGAAAAAACAGAGACAAAAGAATAGGGACAGAACCTGCACCAGAGGGAGGGAGCTGTGAAGGAGGAAAGGTTTCCACACACTAGGAAGCCCCTTTGTGGGCGGAGACTGTGGGGGACGGAGGGGGGAAGCTTCGGAGCCACGGAGGAGAGCGCAGCAACAGGGGTGCGGAGGGCAAAGCGGAGAGATTCCTGCACAGAGGATAGGTGCCGACCAGCACTCACCAGCCCGAGAGGCTTGTCTGCTCACCCGCCGGGGCGGGCGGGGGCTGGGAGCTGAGGCTTGGGCTTCCATCAGATCCCATGGAGAGGACAGGTTGGCTGCGTGAACACAGCCTGAAGGGGGCTAGTGCACCACAGCCAGCTGCGAGGGAGTCCGGGATAAAGTCTGGAGCTGTCTAAGAGGCAAGAGACTTCTTCTTGTCTCTTTGTTACCTGGTGCGTGAGGAGAGGGGATTAAGAGCGTGGCTTAAAGGAGCTCCAGAGACGGGCGCAAGCTGTGGCTATCAGCGTGGACCCCAGAGATGAGCATGAGATGCTAAGGCTGCTGCTGCAGCCACCAAGGAGCCTGTGTGCAAGCACAGGTCACTATCCACACCTCCCCTCCGGGTGCCTGTGCAGCCCGCCACTGCCAGGGTCCGGTGATATAGGGACAACTTCCCCAGGAGAACACACAGTGCGCCTCAGGCTGGTGCAACGTCACACCAACCTCTGCTGCCACAGGCTTGCCCCGAAATCCGTACCCCTCACTCCCCCAGGCCTGAGTGAGCCAGAACCCCCGAATCAGCTGCTCCTTTAACCCCGTCCTATCTGAGCAAACAACAGACGCCCTCAGTGACCTACACGCAGAGGCGAGGCCAAATCCAAAGCTGAACCCCAGGAGATGTGCGAATAAAGAGAAAGGGAAATCTCTCCCAGCAGCCTCAGGAGCAGCAGATTAAATCTCCACAGTCAACTTGATGTACCCTGCATCTGTGGAATACCTGAATAGACAAAGAATCATCCCAAACTGAGGACGTGGACTCTGGGAGCAATGATATATATGTATTTTTCCCTGTTTCTCTTTTTGTGAGTGTGTATGCAAGATTACTCTACCCAGCAAGGATCTCATTCAGATTTGATGGAGAAATTAAAATATTTACAGACAAGCAAAAGCTAAGAGAATTCAGCACCACCAAAGCAGCTTTACAACAAATGCTAAAGGAACTTCTCTAGGCAGGAAACACAAGAGAAGGAAAAGACTTACAATAACAAACCCAAAACAATTAAGAAAATGGTAATAGGAACATACATATCGATAATTACCTTAAATGTAAATGGATTAAATGCTCCAACCAAAAGACACAGACTGGCTGAATGGATACAAGAACAAGACCGATATATACGCTGTCTACAAGAGACCCACTTCAGACTTAGGGACACATACATACTGAAAGTGAGGGGATGGAAAAGATATTCCATGCAAATGGAAATCAAAAGAAAGCTGGAGTAGCAATTCTCATATCAGACAAAATAGCCTTGAAAACAAAGACTATTATAAGAGACAAAGAAGAACACTACATAATGATCAAGGGATGAATCCAAGAAGAAGATATAACAATTGTAAATATTTATGCACCCAACATAGCAGCACCTCAATACATTAGGCAACTGCTAACAGATGTAAAAGGGGAAATCAATATTAACACAATCATCGTAGGGAACATTAACACCCCACTTTTACCAATGGACAGTTCATCCAAAATGAAAAAAAATAAGGGAACACAAGCTTTAAATGATACATTAAACAAGATGGACTTAATTGATATTTATAGGACAACCCATCCAAAAACAACAGAATACACATTCTTCTCAAGTGCTCATGGAACATTCTCCAGGATAGATCATATCTTGGGTCACAAATCAACCCTTGGTAAATTTAAGTAAACTGAAATCATATCAAGTATCTTTTCCGACCACAACACTATGAGACTAGGTATCAATTACAGGAAAAAATCTGTAAAAAATATAAATACATGAAGGCTAAACAACACACTACTTAATAACCAAGAGATCACTGAAGAAATCAAAGAGGAAATAAAAAAATACCTAGAAACAAATGACAATAAAAACACGATGGCCCAAAAACTATGGGATGCAGAAAAAGCAGTTCTAAGAGGGAAGTTTATAGCAATACAATCCTACCTTAAGAAACAAGAAACATCTCAGATAAACAATCTAACCTTACACGTAAAGCAATTAGAGAAAGAAGAACAAAAAAACCCCAAAGTTAGCAGAAGGAAAGAAATCATAAAGATCAGATCAGAAATAAATGAAAAAGAAATGAAGGAAACGATAGCAAAGATCAGTAAAACTAAAAGCTGGTTCTCTGAGACGATAAACAAAATTGATAAACCATTAACCAGACTCATCAAGAAAAAAAGGGAGGGAGCCTGAACCAAGATGGCGGAGTAGAAGGAAGTGCTCTCACTCCCTCTTGTGAGAACACCAGAATCATAACTAGCTGCTGGACAATCATAGAGAGGAAGACACCAGAACTCACCAAAAAAGATACCCCACATCCAAAGACAAAGGAGAAGCCACAATGAGACGGTACGAGGGGTGCTATCACAGAGAAATCAAGTCCCATAACTGCTGCGTTGGTGACTCAGAGACTGGAGAACACTTATACCACAGAAGTCCACCCACTGGAATTAAGGTTCTGAGCCCCACGTCAGGCTTCCCAACCTGGGGTTCTGGCAACGGGAGGAGGAATTGCTAGAGAATCAGACTTTGAAGGCTAGTGGGATTTGATTGCAGGACTTAGACAGGACTGGGGGAAACAGAGACTGCACTCTTGGAGGGCACACACAAAGCAGTGTGCGCATTGGGACCCAGGGGAAGGAGCAGTTACTCCAGGGGAGACTGAACCAGACCTACCAGCTAGTGTTGGAGGGTCTCTCACAGAGGCGGGTGGTGGCTGTGGCTCACCGTGGGGACAAGGACACTGGCAGCATAAGTTCTGGGAAGCACTCCTTGGCGTGAGCCCTCCCAGAGTCTGCCATTAGCCCCACCATAGAGCCCAGGTAGGCTCCAGTGTTGGGTTGCCTCAGGCCAAACAACCAACAGGGAGGGAACCCAGCCCTGCCGTCAGCAGTCAAGCGGATTAAAGTGTTACTGAGCTCGGCCCACCAGAGCAACACCCAGCTCTACCCACCACAAGTCCCGCCCATCAGGAAACCTGCACAAGCCTCTTAGATAGCCTCATCCACCAGAGGGCAGACAGCAGAAGCAAGAAGAACTACAATCCTGCAGCCTGTGGAACAAAAACCACATTCACAGAAAGACAAACAAGATGAAAAGGCAGAGGGCTATGTACAAGATGAAGGAACAAGATAAAACCCCAGAAAAACAACTAAATGAAATGGAGATAGGCAACCTTCCAGAAGAAGAATTCAGAATAATGAGAGTGAAGATGATCCAAGACCTCGGAAAAAAAATGGAGGCAAAGATCAAGAAGATGCAAGAAATGTTTAACAAAGACCTAGAAGAATTAAAGAACAAACAAATAGAGATGAACAATACAATAACTGAAATGAAAACTACACTAGAAGGAATCAATAGCAGAATAACTGAGGCAGAAGAATGGATAAGTGACCTGGAAGACAGAATGGTGGAATTCACTGCTGCAGAATAGAATAAAGAAAAAAGAATGAAAAGAAATGAAGACAGCCTAAGAGACCTCTGGGACAACATTAAACACAACAACATTCACATTATAGGAGTCCCAAAAGGAGAAGAGAGAGAGAAAGAACATGAGAAAATATTTGAAGAGGTTACAGTCGAAACCTTCCCTAACATGGGAAAGGGAATAGCCACCCAAGTCCAGGAAGCACAACGAGTCCCATACAGGATAAACCCAAGGAGAAACACGCCAAGACACATAGTAATCAAATTGGCAAAAATTAAAGACAAAGAAAAATTATTGAAAGCAGCAAGGGAAAAACGAAAAATAACATACAAGGGAACTCTCACAAGGTTAACAGCTGATTTCTCAGCAGAAACTCTACAAGCCAGAAGGGAGTGGCATGATATACTTAAAGTGATGAAAGGGAAGAACCTACAACCAAGATTACTCTACCCGGCAAGGATCTCACTCAGATTTGATGGAGAAATCAAAAGTTTTACAGACAAGCAAAAGCTGAGAGAATTCAGGACCACCAAACCAGCTCTACAACAAATGGCAAAGGAACTTCTGTAAGTGGGAAACACAAGAGAAGAAGAGGACCTACAAAATCACACCCTGAACAATTAAGAAAACGGTCATGGGAACATACATATCGATAATTACCTTAAAAGTAAATGGATTAAATGCTCCAACCAAAAGACACAGGCTTTCTGAATGGATACAAAACCAAGACCCATCTATATATGCTGTCTACAAGAGACCCACTTCAGACCTAGGGACACATACAGACTGAAAGTGAGGGGATGGAAAAAGATATTCCATGCAAATGGAAATAAAAAGAAAGCTGGATTAGCGATACTCATATTGGATAAAATAGACTTCAAAATAAAGAATGTTACAAGAGACAAGGAAGGACAATACATAATGATCAAGGAATCAATCCAAGAAGAAGATATAACAATTATAAATATATATGCACCCAACATAGGAGCACCTCAATACATAAGGCAACTGCTAACAGCTGTAAAAGAGAAAATCGACAATAACAGAATAATATTGGGGGACTTTAACACCTCACTTACACCAATGGACAGACCATCCAAAATGAAAATAAATAAGGAAAGAGAAGCTTTAAATGACACGAGAGACCAGATAGCTTTAATTGATATTTATAGGACATTCCACCCCAAAGCAGCAGATTACACTTTCTCTCAAGTGTGCAAGGAACATTCTCCAGGATAGGTCACACCTTGGGTCACAAATCAAACCTCAGTAAATTTAGGAAAATTGAAATCATATCAAGCATCTTTTCTGACCACAACGCTATGAGATTAGAAATGAATTACAAGGAAAAAAACGTAAAAAACACAAAAACATGGAGGCTAAACACTACATTACTAAATAACCAAGAGATCGCTGAAGAAATCAAAAAGGAAATCGAAAAATAGCTAGAGACAAATGACAATGAAAACACGACAATCCAAAACCTATGGGATGCAGCAAAAGCAGTTCTAAGAGGGAAGTTTATAGCTATACAAGCCTATCTCAAGAAAAATCTCAAATAAATAATCTAATCTTACACCTAAAGGAACTGGAGAAAGAAGAATAAACCAAACCCAAAGTTAGCAGAAGGAAAGAAATCATAAAGAACAGAGCAGAAATAACTGAAATAGAAACAAAGAAAAGAATAGCAAGGATTAATAAAACTAAAAGCTGGTTCTTTGAGAAGATAAACAAAATTGATAAACCATTAGCCAGACTCATCAAGAAAAAGAGGGACAGGACTCAAATCAATAAAATTAGAAATGAAAAAGGAGAAGTTACAACAGACACTGCAGAAATACAAAGCATCCAAAGAGACTACTACATGCAACTCTATGCCAATAAAATGGACAACCTGGAAGAAATGGACAAATTCTTAGAAAGGTATAACCTTCCAAGACTGAACCAGGAAGAAATAGAAAATATGAACAGACCAATCTCAAGTAATGAAATTGAACCTGTGATTAAAAATCTTCCAACAAACAAAAGTCCAGGACCAGATGGCTTCACAGGTGAATTCTATCAAACATTTAGAGAAGAGCTAACACCCATCCTTCTCAAACTCTTCCAAAAAATTGCAGAGGAAGGAACACTCCCAAACTCATTCTATGAGGCCACCATCACCCTGATACCAAAACCAGACAAAGATACTACAAAAAAAGAAAATTACAGACCAATGTCACTGATGACTATAGATGCAAAAATCCTCAAAAAAATACTAGCAAACAGAATCCAACAACACATTAAAAGGATCATACACCATGATCAAGTGGGATTTATCCCAGGGATGCAAGGATTCTTCAATATACGCAAATCAATCAATGTGATACACCATATTAACAAATGAAGAATAAAAACCATACGATCATCTCAATAGATGCAGAAAAAGCTTTTGACAAAATTCAGCACCCATTTATGATAAAAACTGTCCAGAAAGTGGGCATAGAGGGAACCTACCTCAACATAATAAAGGCCATATATGACAAACCCACAGCAAACATCATTCTCAATGGTGAAAAAACGAAAGCATTTCCTCTAAGATCAGGAACAAGACAAGGATGTCCACTCTCACCACTATTATTCAACATAGTTTTGGAAGTCCTAGCCTCGGCAATCAGAGAAGAAAAAGAAATAAAAGGAATACAAATTTGAAAAGAAGAAGTAAAACTGTCACTGTTTGCAGATGACATGATACTATACATAGAGAATCCTAAAGATGCCACCAGAAAACTACTAGGGCCAATCAATGAATTTGGTAAAGTAGCATGATACAAAATTAATGCACAGAAACCTTTTGCATTCGTATACACTAATGATGAAAAATCTGAAAGAGAAAGTAAGGAAACACTCCCATTTACCACTGCAAC
Organism: Balaenoptera borealis; assembly: GCF_965194805.1. Classification (NCBI taxonomy): domain Eukaryota; kingdom Metazoa; phylum Chordata; class Mammalia; order Artiodactyla; family Balaenopteridae; genus Balaenoptera; species Balaenoptera borealis. Next base: position 89,333,413 of record NC_138861.1, on the reverse strand, counting down.
AAACAGAATAAAATACCTAGGAATAAACCTACCTAGGGAGACAAAAGACCTGTATGCACAAAACTATAAGACACTGATGAAAGAAATTAAAGATGATACCAACAGATGGAGCGATATACCATGTTATTGTATTGGAAGAATCAATATTGTGAAAATGACTATACTGCCCAAAGCAATCTACAGATTCAATGCAATACGTATCAAATTACCAATGGCATTTTTTACGGAACTAGAACAAAAAATCTTAAAATTTGTATGGAGACACCAAAGACCCCGAATAGCCAAAGCAGTCTTGAGGAAAAGAATGGAGCTGGAGGAATCAGACTCCCTGACTTCAGACTATACTACAAAGCTACAGTAATCAAGACAATATGGTACTGGCACAAAAACAGAAACATAGATCAATGGAACAAGATAGAAAGCCCGGAGGTAAACCCACGCACCTATGATCAACTAATCTATGACAAAGGAGGCAAGGATATACAATGGAGAAAAGACAGTCTCTTCAATAAGTGGTGCTGGGAAAACTGGACAGCTACATGTAAAAGAATGAAATTAGAACACTCCCTAACACCATACACAAAAATAAACTCAAAATGGATTAAAAACCTTAATGTAAGGCCGGACACTATCAAACTCTCAGAGGAAAACATAGGCAGAACACTCTATGACATATATCACAGCAAGATCCTTTTTGACCCACCTCCTAGAGAAATGGAAATAAAAACATACATAAACAAATGGGACCTAATGAAACTTAACACCTTTTAAACAGCAAAGGAAACCATAAACAAGACAAGAAGACAACCCTCAGGATGGGAGCAAATGTTTGCAAATGAAGCAACTGACAAAGGATTAATCTCCAAAATTTACAAGCAGCTCATGCAGCTCAATATCAAAAAAAGAAACAACCCAATCGAGAAATGGGCAGAAGACCTAAATAGGCATTTATCCAAAGAATATATACAGATTGCCGACAAACACATGAAAGAATGCTCAACATCATTAATCATTAGAGAAATGCAAATCAAAACTACAATAAGATATCATCTCACATGGGTCAGAATGGCCATAATCAAAAAATCTACAAACAATAAGTGCTGGAGAGGGTGTGGAGAAAAGGGAACCCTCTTGCACTGTTGGTGGGAATATAAATTCATACAGCCACTATGGAGGTTCCTTAAAAAACTAAAAATAGAACTACCATACAATGCAGCAATCCCACTACTGGGCATATACTCTGAGAAAACCATAATTCAAAAAGAGTCATGTACCAAAATGTTCATTGCAGCTCTATTTACAATAGCCAGGACATGAAAGCAACCTAAGTGTCCATCAACAGATGAATGGATAAAGAAGATGTGGCACATATATACAATGGAATATTACTCAGCCATAAAAAGAAGCGAAATTGAGTTATCTGTAGTGAGGTGGATGAACATAGATTCTGTCATACAGAGTGAAGTAAGTCAGAAAGAGAAAAACAAATACCATATGCTAACACATATATATCGAATCTAAAAAAAAGAAAAAAGAAATGGTCATGAAGAACCTAAGGGCAAGACGGGAATAAAGACACAGACCTACTAGAGAATGGACTTGAGGATACGGGGAGGGGGAAGGGTAAGCTGGCACAAAGTGAGAGAGTGGCATGGACATATATACACTATCAAACGTAAAATAGATAGCTAGTGGGAAGCAGCTGCATAGCCCAGGGAGGTCAGCCCCGTGCTTTTTGACCACCTAGAGGGGTGGGAGAGGGAGGGGGAGAGGGAGGGAGATGCAAGAAGGAAGAGATATGGGGACATATGTGTATGTATAACTGATTCACTTTGTTATAAAACAGAAACTAACATACCATTGTAAAGCAATTATACTCCAATAATGATGTTTAAAGAAAAAACAGAAACAACACACTTGGGGATGAGGTGAGGTTGTTTCATATAAGAGGAAAATTTTGTAACTGATGTTAGAATGGCATAATGGACATTTCAATGTAATTATATTTTTTTATATTCCTGTATTATAATTTTGAAGAATGTTAGAATGAAACTTCTAAAAATAATCCTTACTTCTTTCATTAGATTCTCATGAAGACAGTGTCCCTTCCCATTACCATGTCCAAGAAAACTGTTCCCTCTACAAATCATTTAAATTTTGCATCCATGTGCACGAAATACTGTAGATGCAAAGAAGAAATAAACTATGATTAGAGGGGAGAGTTATCTGATAAGACTTTTGGAGCATTTTAGCTATGGTTTGAATAATAAATGATAGCTGAGTTTGCCAGATCAGCAGGAAGAAGATAAAAGTGATGAGGGAAGGGGGAGCACATACTATGGAAGAAGGTTCAATAAAGGGACCCCATATATTAAATATATGACATGAAGCAGCAAGGCATGTATGATGAATTAAGACAGATTATTATTTTATCATTAAGTAAACGAGGGAAAGTCGTGGGAGATGCAGTTGATGGAGCTTCATGTTAAAGGGCCTTGTGTGCTGTGCCAGCAATCCTGTACTTTATCCTGTAGGTTTAGGATTCACAGAAGAGTTTTAAAGCAGAAGAGAAACATGATACATTTTAGAAAATCTCGTTGGTGCTGGGTGGAGAATGTACCAGAAACCAAAAGCAAAGTCAGAGGCATGAAGAGCACTTAGGACTCCTGGAATAATCCAGGCAGATGAATTAAGGCTTTAAGGATAGAGGGCGGGTCAGAGAGATAATTAAGAGGCAGGTGTGGTATGGCTTAGGGATTGATTAGACATAGGTTGGTAAGGGAGAAGGCGACATCTAGTCCAATCTCTATGGAGAGTGGCTAGATCCTGGTGACATCAATGGGAAAAAGTACCTCTATGGAAAGAACAGGTTTGAAACTAAGATTTTTTTTTTTAACTCTGCGTTTTGGTGACTTATTATCCTTTATTTAAAACTGCGTTTTGCCTGCTTATCCCATAAAACCAGAGATTCCGCATTTACATAATAAGTAGGAAGAAATCATGTGTAGCTTCTCTTTAGAGGCATTGGCAAATAGGATACATGAGACTGAAATAGACCTAAACCCTGAAGCAAATCTACTTTCCTCTTCTTAGGCTCAAAGTATTTAGAAAAGATTTTAACTTCACTTAGAAGAAACATTTCCTGTCTCTAGATCTATCTGCCAAATAATATCGTTATTCGTTTACTAATCGTGTATCATCAATATATCAAATCCAAAACCTGCTGGCTGTTAACTTACCAGAGATGTTTTTCAGAATATGCCGTCAATCCCCAACTGCATCGCATGGGAAAAAAACACATGCATACATATTAAAAATGATTCATTTTACAAGATAATACACAGGATTAGATGTTAAGGAGGTAATATTTAATGGTGGGAATGCATAACAGAATTGATACCCACAAGTGATGATTCACTGGGTATGATTTATGTAGAGGTAAATGATAGATGTTGAGAGATTTGGCTACAAATTTAAATACACTGAAGGACACAGGGGGAAAGGGTCTCGTGATGTTATGCGGCAGTGGGGGAAATCTCTCACAGGATATTCGGGGCTGAGTAAGGACAGATGTCTAGGAAAATGGCCAAAATAAGATAGTACATATATTTACTTATTGACACTGTGAGAAATTTTAAAGAATGTGCCAGTCACAACACAGATATATGTGCTGGGCTTAGAAGTTAAGCACAGAGGCAAAAGTGAGGACATTTTCAGTGATAGAATCTGAATCATATGCAGTTCATTAAAATGACATTTCATGATATTAAAAGTATTAGTGCAAACATTAATTAGCTAATCAAAGTAATCCGTAATGAGAAAGTGTGGTATAACTCAAATGTTGGGTTGATTCAAGTGTTAATGAGAAACATAATATTTAAGAAGGGTCCACTTCCTCTCAACCATCTGTGTGCTGTGGGTTTATTACCAAACTCAGCAAAACGAACGGGGCAAATTATAGAGCCGGGACCAAGATGTTCTAAAAGCCACGGAGGCTGGAGGGCAGCATTTGTCTTCCTTTGGGTAGACCTGTTTGGAACATTCCTTAAATTGCTAGGCTGTGACTGAGCAAGGAATGGGACGTGGAGAAACCCATGTGCTTCCCAGTAGACAGGGCCTTCTGGGGATTTCTTGTTCTACACAGAGGAGATGCAATCACCCAGGAGCTTGATTTGAGCGGGAACATCATCATCCCTCCTTATCCACCCACACAGGTTCCCTTGATCTGCCATAGGTCCCCTGACACATGTCTGTGGCAACTTACGGAATCTTTCTAAAGCTTAACTTATAACAAGTTAGACTAATGCCACTGATCCCTAAGTCCTTGAACAGACATACTTTCCTGTAACTTTTTCAACAACTCTTCCCTTCCAAGCTTTACCTTGTTGGAGGCTTCATCTTCTTTTTTACTCCAAGATAAAACTTCATTGAACTGAGAGGAAACATTTTGTCAGGTTTACTACTCTGTAAAGGAAAACAAGATAATTTGTAATTAAACAGATTTTATCAGTATCCTTCTATTTTCCTTAAGTATTAAGAATCAAGTTTAGAATGTTTACTTTCTCCAATGTTTCATGAATGTTATACCAAATTTTTAGTAAATGAAGATTGTTTTGATTACCATGTTATAAATTTAAATAAATCTGGATACATATGTATGATTACATATGTGTGTATATGTATATACAAACACACACATACAATAATTCCTTATTCAAAACACTTGGGACCAGATGTATATGAGAACTGATAATTTTTCAATTTTTCATATTTAAAAAATACATGTGCAATATATTTTGTAATTCCATGATACCACCAGTGTTGTCTGGGGCAGCACCCTATATTCAAATATATTCATATTTCTCTACAAAAATGCATGACATTTCATACAGTATGAATAAGTAAAGGTCATAAATATTGTTATGGACTGAATGTTTGTATTCCCCCAAATTGAAATATAATCCCCAATGTGAAAGTATTTGGAGGTAGTAGCTTTGGGCGGTAATTAGGTCATGAGATTGGAGCCCTCATGAATAGGATTAGTGCCCTTTTAAAAAAGGCGAGAAAGCTAGCTCGTCCTCTTTCTGCCATGGGAGGATAGGAGGAGAAGTAGGCAGTACAATTCAGAAGAAGATCTTCACTAGAACCTGACCACACTGGCACCCTGATCTCAGACTCCCAGCCTCCAGAAATGTGAGAAATCAATTTCTGTTATTTATAAGACACCCAGTCTATGGCACTTCGTTATAGCAGCCTGAATGGACTAAAACAAATATCTTCATGTTGGTTTAGATCAGATTTTTCCACCAAATGAGTTATGATTTTCTGTACTTTTTGGATTTCAGAACTACAAAACTATATAGGGCTAGACTGAACTATCTCAAATATCCCTATTAATGAAAATTTTCACTAATCATGAAAGTAGACTATAAAAAAGAATTTACATTTGCTCTAGATCAATTATATATTCTCCATATACATCCCAACATATTTATCTGATTAATATTAAAAAAATTTAAATCCTTGAACCATTAGGAAAGTTATCTGACAGAGGCAAAACTTAAGTATACTCTAATTTAAAATTTTAATATCAAACCATAAACATTTTATTATTTATTCCTGGATAGACTGCAATAGATTTTATAAAGATAATAGCCATGGAAATAATAATTAAAACAAGCTTTCCCCACATCCTAAAGATTTTCAAGGAAGTCTCTTTTTTTCAATCTGGTAGGCAGATAGCAGTTATAACTAAGGGGATCAGAGACCTGGGTGCAAATCTGGCTTGCTACTTACCAGCTCATGACCTCACAGTACTGCTCTCTGCTCTCATTTCTTGTTTGTAAATGGGGATAATAAACACATCGACTGCCTCACATGGTTATTATGGAGATTAAATGAGAAAGTAAAGGGTTACTGTGCAGGGTTATTGTAGAGATTAAACAAGAAAAGTGCCTTTAAAGGGTTTAGTCCAATAATTGGCCATATACTGAGTGCACAGCAAATTACAATTATTAGTATTACAAATTTAGAGCACATTGCTTCATAGAAATAGAAAGATAGACAACTTATTAGAACTCTAGGACAATGCACAAAAGCCCATTTAGCAAATATGTAGCTCAAATAAGTCCTAAGTTCTATAAATGTTAAACTATTACTATAAAGTCTTTTCTTTGTGAAAGAAGTCAGAGATGAAAAGTAAAGGGTGGAAAATATATTTATAAAATTAAAAATTGGTTTCCACGGAGAAAACAGGTTAGGAGAATATATAGAGGAAACGTAGAGAAGAAAGCAAGCAGGAAGATCAGGAATCATGCTTTGGTGACCAGTGTTCTGTGTGGTGGTGATGATAAGGCCTGGAATTTACATGGTGAATTTACTACTAAATCACCCTTATCAATAATTTTGCTATTATCATGGTACATAATTTTAAAAATATTTTGGATTTTTTTCCCCTGTATGGCTATATTTCTTGAAATGGAATCACTGGGTCAAAGGCTAGGAACATGATTAAGATTTTGGCAAAATGGATAGGGTACATTTACTTACAGTTAAACACATATTCCTGTATTCACTAGTGATTTTCAGTTTTGATTTGGTCAAAAATTTACTTATTTACTTATTGACATTCGTTCTTTATATAGCAAATAGGCAATTGCCTTATCTTTTTAAATGAAATTGTCTACCCAAATTGCTCACTGTTTACTTTTATTATTTTTATAAAGTCAAATATATTGATCTTTCCTTTTGAACTCTCTTAGCTATTGCTTCAAGTTTAAAGGGTTCCCAGATAGCTGATAAATACTAAATTACTTGGTCATGCAGCTTGAAGGATTGCTATTTTAAAAGTTTTAATTCTTTTATCCATCTGGAATATATATTTCACATACAGTATAGATGAGAATTTAAGTTGAAAAACTTTTGTTAACAATTATCCCAGCCCTATTTATTAAACAAATCTTTCTTTTAGACATGCATTTATGATGGCATATTTATCAAAAATAAATTATGATAAACAGTTACATCTTTTACCTCACTTTATGTTGCCAATGCTATCTGTTCATTTTTATGCCAGGATATTATCTAACCTATTTTAGTTTTACTGTATGAATAAATAGTTGGATGGGAAATTCCTGACAATTATTTTACTTTTTATGTCCCCCAAAATGTTTGCAAATACTCTTATCTGTTTACCCTTTGAGGTGAGTTATCAAATCATTTTTTCCAAGTTCTAAAAATAATTCCCTTTGCGATTTTGAAAAGAATTACATTAAACCTATAGATCAATATTAGTAGACTTTGTGTTTTTTTGTGTTTTTTATATATAAATTTATTTTTTGGCTGCGTTGGGTTTTCATTGCTGGGCGCGGGCTTTCTCTAGTTGCGGTGAGCAGGGGCTACTCCTCGTTGCTGTGCACAGGCTTCTCACTGCGGTGGCTTCTCTTGTTGCAGAGCACGGGCTCTAGGCAGGCGGGCTTCAGTAGTTGTGGCACATTGGCTCAGTAGTTGTGGCTCGAGGGCTCTAGTGCACAGGCTCAGTAGTTGTGGCGCACGGGCTTAGTTGCTCTGCGGCATGTGGGATCTTCCTGGACCAGGGCTCGAACCTGTGTCCCCTGCATTGGCAGGCGGATTCTTAACCACTGCACCACCAGGGAAGTCCATAGATCAATATTAGTAGACTTTACATAAATTTTCTTTCATTTCTATCAGTGCAGTTCTGTAGTTTTCTTCATGTAAGCCTCTTCTTCTTAAGGTCATTTTCTGGTAGTTTATGTGTTTGGTTTTGGGGTATAGATTTTTTAGCTTGCTGCTTTACTGAATGTTAAGGAATAACACTTGAAGTCTGATATGGAACAGTGAGGTAGCTTTGTAATGCAGTAAGTTTTCCATATAGGAAAGAGTCAAGGAGAGGAGAACGTAGGAGTGTATATAGTAGCACAGACTCCTGGATACCTTTGTCAGAGGTTCAATCGGATTACAACTGAGGTTAATGTCCCTCCTCAAAGCTTAGACTGCTGGTGCCAATGGAGGCAGCAGCAGGGTCGGGTGAGAGGCTGCAATTCCAGTAGTACCGGTAGAGGGGACCTGCACATTTAAGAATGAGAAGCACTGTGCCTGATCTAAGTAGTCTTATTTATACACGGCATTGATAAGCCCAGGACTGCCTCTATTTTGAGATACTGTTGGCAATAGATAGAGAGCCTGAAGTAATACAACTGATTCCCAAGCCACTCTGGACATGCCAGCTCATGACTTTTTATTCTATCCTGTCCAAAGAGAACACAGATGCCATAATTTAAGATGAGTTCAGCGAAGGTGGAAAGAAACCCTTTTCAGTTTCAATCTTTAAACTGAATAAGCATAAATAGGACCTGTAAGGATCCTAATGCAAAGTTCTATTAAAAGGAATCTCTTTTGGCATTATAACTTTACTGTTGGTTTATTACAACTCTTTTGGTATGTGTACTTTCTGGAGTATTTCTTCAAAAAGTTGAAATGTTATGAAGTGTATAGTATGTTGCTACAGGCAGTATATTTCAAAGTAAAATTTTTAACTGAGCCAATTAAATTAGTGTGCTTAAAAAAATTATTCTTGTTACTAAGAAGAGTTTGCTTATTAGTGCATGCAACTTTTAACGACCACTGCCTCCCCATTTGCTTTTTTCACACCATTAACAGTGTAATGATAATATTCTTTGAAACTTCTCACCTTTTATGTAAATCAAGTCTGAAAACATTTTAATTAACATTTTCTGTGCAGAGAAAACTCTCAAAACAAAATATATCTTCCCCTGTGTATTACCCTAATTCGTTGTTAATGAGCATTCATAAATTATCTCTAATTAACACACAGTCTCTTTAAATACACTTTTCAATTTGTAATTTCTACTCCCTTCTCAGTAAATCATTTTCTAAATATGTACAAACACACATATATTAAGGGCAACTGTCAAACCAGAGCCAAATCTTTATTCAAATAAGCTAGGAGATTTTTACTATTGATTATTTACTGTAAAATCATTTGAAAAGCAAACATTGCCAGTGACTTGCCCATCAATATATTAAAAGGGAAAGACCAGACACATGAAGAAATAACCAGCAAAATAACACCATGTGTTGAAAATAACAGTAGTTTGAGTTTAAAGGAAAACCATAAGTCTCTCATCTGCTTGCCTTAATGTGCAAATTAAAATATCAGTTGCATTAATTGATTCTGACAGATGCATAAATACAACTTTCAAACACTTAGACTATAATTCCATAACCTGAGGTCACTGTGATAAAAATAAAATGTCTTCATTGTCTTTAAAGAACACTATCCTTCTGACAAACACTATATGATCTCACTTATACGCAGAATCTAAAAAAGTCAAACTCACATAGAAGCAGAGAGTAGAATGGTGGTTTCCAGGGGATGGGAGTGGGGGAAATGGGAAGGTGTTGATCAAAGGGTACTAAGTTTCAGTTATGCAAAATGAATAGGTCCTGGAAATCTAAAGTACAGCATGGCGACTACAGTTAACAGTACTGTATTGTATACTTGAAACTTGCTGAGAGTAGATCTTAAATGTTCTCACCACAAGTGCACACACACACACAAAACTCTGTGAGGTAATGAATATGTTAGTTAGCCTAGATTGTGGTAATCATGTCACAATGTATACGTATATCAAAAGCATCACATTGTATAACAAATAAATACAATTTTTGTCAATTATACTTCAATAAACGTCGGGAAAAAATTGCAAATGTCAAAAAAAAGAAACACTGTCTTTCAGGCAAGCTCTCGATACTATTACTGTCTACCAGTTTGTGTGAATTATTTTAGATTAAGCAGGATGATCCTTTCAAAAAGATACAAATTCTTAAAAACATTCTGTTAAGGGATGAGATTCTTTGCTCAACTACAAAATCATTTCATCTTAAAAAAATAATTTCTCCATGAACAGGCTTACTTGTGGCAGGTTTTAAAATTTACATCAGCTTGGGGAAAAACATTATAAAAAACCTGAATTGTGTAAAGTGTCATATTTGAAAATATTTGGTACTATTAAAATGGAAAACACTTATCCTCTTTAAATAAAATTCCATCAGCAATAACACCAAGCCAAAATAATACAAATTGCTGTTTCTTTAGTAAGTCCCTGCATAAAGCCTTTGGAAATAGACACCTGGGAATGAATTCTGACTCTATCGCTTATAGGCTAAGTGATCTTGGGCAAGTTATGTAATATTTTGGTATACTACATTTCTTCATCTGTCAAGGGGGAATAACTATAGCACTAGTTTCATAGGATTATTGTAAAGATATGGTGCGATAATCAAAGCAAAATGTATAGAACTCAGCTTTTTATGGATTAACGGGTTGAATGTTAGTTGGGGCCATTATGACTGCACTTCTATTGCTACTAGTTGTTTCTAGCAACCTTCTGTTGCTACACAATGGAAGCGTAGGTTCCTTAATGGGACTAAAAAGTCCATGATGATTTTAAAATACCCTAAGCAGATATCCAACTACACAAGTGACAATTAACCAACATGTAAATGGAAGGACAAGGATGAAGGAAGTGAGTCTAATGAAGATCAAGGTGGGTGACGCATTGAAGAAAACCAAACAAAATTCAATCAGATTCAGCTCTAGATGGCTAGAATAATCAGCTGTGAAGTTTAGCATTTCCTTTCATAAACCTACAGTTCATGAACCTTAAAATCTGATGCGTTTGGCTCACATAATCCCAAATTCTTAAATGCCTGTTTCTGCAAACTCCACCCTTCCTGCACTGAAAAAAGTGAAGAATGATATCAAATGATAATAAACGATAACAATCGTTTGATACCCACACGGATTCCCTGCTAGGTTTATCAGATGGAGTAACAAAGTGTGACTTCCAGTATATAATACAGCCCTCTGAAGAGAGGGATAAGGGCTGCGGAATTCAGTGCTGTTTTGTTAGCTCCCTGCCTGGACATTCCACTGTTCTTGAAGAACATGAACATGAAATGGATACACTAAGTAGGATGCTACTAAAATTTATTTTTGCCCACCTGGAGGCTTCCCCGCTGGAGGAACATACAGGACAGTGGTCCGTGTGCGGAGAGCTCAGTAGAAGCCACAACTAAGTGGGGCTATAGAACTTTGGAAAGCTGCTTAATAATTCTTCCTTCGTAACAATACAGTATTAAATAATAGATGTTACTAGTCTGGTCCTTCTTTATAGATCTCCAAAACACAACATAGTGAAGCATCACACGCTTGAAATATGCAAGCAATGTACTCAAGCGAATATTAGAATTCAATGGAAAAAAGTATCTTTAGGTCCTGCTGTCATTCCACATTTAAAAGAATTGCTTGGATATTGCTAGAATCTCAAGGAAGTAGAAATGTTACTGTATATACCCATGTAAGCACCACCCAAAACTGGATAGAGAACATTTATTTCTGTCATCCTAGAAAGTACCCTACTGACCCTATCTCCTTGCTTCAGTAGCAAACCTTCTCCACACCATAGGCAAACACTTTCTGACTCCCATCACCATAAATGATTTTGCCTCTTCTTAGACCTTTTATAGACAGACTCATATGGTACTATTTTGTGTCAAACTTTTTTGCTCAGCAAGGATTTGAACATTCACCCATGTGGTTGCATTCATTCATTTTTATTGCTGAATATTATTCCATTGTCTGAATATATCATTCTCCTATTGATGGGCATTTAGAATGTTTACAGCTTTTAGCTTTTATAAATAAAGCTGCTTATGAATATTCTTGAACAAGTGCTTTAGTGGATATAATACCTGGGAATAGAGTTGCTGAATTATGGGGTAGATGTATGAATAACTTAATTTTAAAAACTGCCAAAAAAGTTCTAAAAGTAATTGTGTGATTTTACCCTTCCACCAGTTATTGATGAGGGTTTTAGTTAATCAACGTCCTTGTCAACATTCGATGTTGTCACTCTTATGATTTTAGTTGTACTAATGGTATATCTTGTGATTTTAATTTGCATTTTCCCTGATAACTAATGATGCTGAGCACTTTTGGTTCAACCACTTATTGGCCATTCCTATGTCTTCCTTCCTGTGATGTCTGTCCAATACTTTGCCCCAATTTTTATTGGGTTGTCTTTTTATTGTTGATTTGGAGGAGTTCTTTATATTGTGCAAATGAGTCCCTTTTCAGATATATGTAGTATGAATATATTTTTCTCAGACTGGAACTTCCCTATTCATATTCTTAGTGGGCTGTTTTGATGAGCATGCTAATATATATATATATGTTTCACAGTTGAAAAGGAACTTCTATATATATTCTTATTTAAGCATTACAACAATCTGGCATGCAGGACTCATACTATCATCATCATATTACAGATCTAGAAATTGAGGATGACAGTTTAAGATTCTTATTCACACAACCAACTTGGCGGTTTTGAGGTTTTCTGATGCTAAGTTCGATATTCTTATACCTACTCCCTCTTTTTCATCTCTAAGTCCTCTCTCCATTCCTCAATTCATTAATAAAAGCTGTTAGGGAATTCAAACGTATTGGGATACATCAGTAAGATTCAGTTAATAAATACAATATTACGAGTTAATTCATTCAAGAGTATAGGAAATATATTAATCAGATTTAATTTTTAATCAGATTTAACATTTGAGTTTTGTCTTTTTATTCTACATTTTATTAATTTCCATTTGCTAAACTCAAGCCACTTTTGCCTTAAGGCATGACACATTCTCTTAATTTTATTGACTGAGATGCTGATTTATATGCTAGTTTATGTAACGCATATTAGACTTTTCTTTAGAACTGAAGTCAATCTCTGCCCTAAAATATATGAGGTGATCAGAAAGGCCGTATATGGAGTTCTTTACTGTGTTACTAGGTGCATTAATGTCATATCCCAGAGGCTGAAAGTAATCATCAGCTTACTGTACATTTTATTTACTAGAGGCCTTGACTTCCAAGAGAGAGGACTGAGAGGCATGAAATAAGAATGTTAACACTCACACAAAAGTATATACATATTCAAATACTACATATATTAAATACCTTCATATCCTTGTAAAGAAAGAGATACCCATCTCGTAAAACAAAATACCGGTCTTGAAACTTATTTCCAGAGAGTATTTTAGATGGTTCTTCTTTGATTTTCAAGACTCCCTCTTTGATACTTTCCAGGGCCTTCCTCTCTGTAAAGTACAACATTTACTTTTGTAAGCTGGGTACATTTTCATTTATTTGGAATAGAATATAAAACATTTTTGTATTTTCAGTTTTGATGATATAAAGTAATAACTTGTTTCCTACCATTAAGAAGCCTCTAGTTAATTTCTGGGAACACCTTGTGTCAGGGGAGTGTTGGATAAGTCATAGATCCAGTAACCAGATCTATTTGTATCTATTTATAATACATAGGCCTGCCCATGCTGTCCAATTAGCTACTGGCTAATGAGCATCTGAAACTTGGCTAGTCTCAACTGCGATGTGCTATGAGTATAAAATATATACCATATTTTGAAGATTAGTACCAAAAAAATGTAAATATATCACAATTTTATAACACTGATTACATGTTGAAATGATAATATTTTGGATATGTGAGTTTAAATAGAAGATACAAGTAACATTAATTTCACCTGTTTCTTTATATATATGTTTATATATATATTTTAAAATGTGGCTATTAGGCAATTTAAAATTACATACTCAGCTTGCATTTTATTTCTTTGAATAGCACTCATATAAACAATGCAAAATACACAGGTAAAAGAGAAATCTTTTCTGGAATCCTGTCTCAGGAATCCAGGAATTCTTGAGACATTAGAGAAATTCCTATTCCTATGAAACAGGTAAGGGTAAATAAGGCAAAACTGCTAATAATGCTCGTGCAATACTACCAGTGTCCCACACTTAGAAATCATTTCAACAGTTCTATTAAAAATCATGCTTTTGGTAAAAAAAAAAAAATGTTGAATTTGTGTAAATTTATCATGAATAAATTTATCACTGTATCTCTAGTCCTACAGCTTTCTTCTTGAAATCCCAACAGTATTCAACTGCCTACTTGAGAACTGAGGAACAGTGGAAAGAAAAGAAACCTGAAGCCAAGTAGGCACGACATGGTCATTCTGGGGTCAACTCCTGCTTTTCCTGTAAAACAGGAGTAATGACACTTATCCTGCAGATTGTTGTCCTCACATTAGATCATGTCCATAAAAGATGAAGCGTGAGACATTATATCAGGATGAGGGCTTTTAGCAATTTCCTGGTATTAAGGTGACACAATTTTTAAATATTCATGCAGAGTTTCTAAAATTTACAAATAACTTGATTTTAGAAAGAAAAACTCTTAATCTAAAACCTAGCATCCCTTGGTTTGGGGAAAACCTTTACTTATACAGCAAATACTACACAGACGTTCACAATAATAGTTAGTATAAGAAGACAAAAGTTAGAAAAAATTGAAATAGTGCCTTATAACTCAAATATGAGCATGGGATGACAACCTGGAAGCAAAAATCCCCATGATTAATCGCATCACTGATCCTAACTGCAAACAAAAGTAACTGACAAGCCCCAATAGCTTTCATGATCTGCATACTGGTCACAGATAACATTCTTTTAATTGCGATGTTATACTAAAATAGGTTCTTTTTAGGTGGTCTGTGACCTTAAAATAATTTCTGAAAAATACACTGCTAAAATTTGTCTTCTGGTATAATCTCTTAATATTTAATTCCATAGAAAAATATTTTAAATAATATTTTATAGCTAAATAACTTCTATTTAAATTAAAAATAACACTTTTCCAATTAAAAGACTTGAAAGAAGATGTATTTTAATGCAATAGGAAGATCAAGGAAAAAATATAAAAGTAGTATTCAGCAAAATTCATATGACATCAATTCATTCTTCATGAAATATTAAGAGTCCAGTATGTACTTGGTTCTAATAATATACAGTAACCTCAAAAGAGATGATTTCTGGACTTGCAGTGCAGTGTAAGAGACAGAGTAAACATGGACTAACAAACAATGCTTATATATCCTGATAGAAGAAATACGGTAAGCAATTTAGAAAACATTGGGTGGGCTTAGTGATTCAGCTGATTTAGAACAGAAAAGTGGAGGAAGGCATTTATAATACTATTGATTTAGAAATAGGTAAAGTATTTTAAGAGCATTAAATTACAATCAAGTTGTGAGATAAAGATATTATATATTTCTTAAGCCAAACCAATTCCATTCACACCTTCTGATTATACTTTTTTAAGATTTTTGTTCAATTTAATAAAGCTTTCTAATTTTACCAATAAGAAATAATCATATGTCCAGTGTTAAAAGTAAATCACTCACAGGTCAAATAGAAAACAGGCTTAGGAAAAAAAATATATTGTTGACATCTTTGGTTGCATATTTATTAAAATTTATTTTAAAAAATCGTATGTAATTGAGTATCTTAGCTAAATCTTGGTGTACACATTACTAAGGGACTCGGGAAGAGGCTTTGAGAGGAATATATGTTAAGGAGAAGGAAAGACCAAAAAGAACGTTGAAACACTAAGTTCCATGATAAATTCTGAGAGCGTAGAAGAATTTCTAAAAGCTCACACAATGTTAAAATAAGTAGGAAAAATACCCATCGCTTAAGGGCCAAGATGAAGCTATGTACTTCACACTTGTATTTTCACTCCCTCTACCTCATCCTGGGGAGAAAGTTTAAGATCTAGAGATACTGTTATCTTTAGAGAATCATAAACCCCTTTCCCCCTCCAGGTGTTTGCTCGGACAAGGAAGGAAGGCTCAGTTGAGTTCAGTGAGGGTTCTTTAGAGTTAACACTGGGTAAGATAACAGATTGGTATTCTTTGTTATATTGTGCTGTAATTTTGTTATTAATTAGAAAAGCCCTTAAAAAGTACATGTATGAAACCACACAGAATGGTCAAATTTATTTATTTAAACAGAACAGACATCATATTACTGAGACTATGAAACTGATCTCCCCACCCAAAGAAAAAAAAACGTTTTCCAAATCATTTGAAAAACCTCAAGTTCTTAGACAAAAACAGTAATTCCTAACTAGTGGCCCCTAATCCCAATAAAATAACTGATCTGTAGAGGAGCTTGGAGGGTCTTGGGAAGGAGAGACAGAGACAGACAGAGGTAGGGAGAGACACAAAGAGAGAGAAGCGGGGGGAACATAAACTAGGAATGATATTTCTAGAATACATATTCCCCCTTTATCCTTCATGTCCAGTCAGCTAGCAGTTCAGCCATTGTTCTCTCAAAGTTTCTCTATGGGGTTCAATTCCACTTCTTTTCCAATATCATCTCCCTAACCCCTGACTTTTCTACCTAATACCTAGACTCCAGGATTCTATAATTCCATGTCCTGCTTTTCTAATGGCTCCATATAATTCCAGATTTGTGCTATGCAAATACTGTTTTATCATGTTAATCCCCTTTCCAAAACTCTATTTTTTTTTTTTTTTTTACTATTTGAAGTCTTACTTACCTAACATTAAAAGCCTAAACTTCTTTCCCTGACTTTTCAAGGACTAAATAAACTAGACTCCTCCTACTCATCTTCATAAGCTATTAAGTTAAAATATGATATTCATTTATAAGTCAGTTGATCATAATACACTGTTTGGAAAACCAATCTGTGTCTCTGTGGCATGACTGAAGTTGATCATCTGAGTGAACCTAAGGGAAATTCCATTCTCCTTGGTTCTATACAAATTCTACCCCCACTTCTGGACCCAACTCATCCTTGAAGATTTTTTCTAACTACTCCAATCCATACTTGTTATTCATGTCTTTAAAACTCTAAGATAAAATTTAGGCATTGAATACATGAAAAGTCATGTTTGTCTCATAATTTTGCTCTTAAAAATAAGAATTTCAGTCTATGGCCATACCACCCTGAATGCAACCGATCTCATCTGATCTTGAAAAAAATAATAATTTCATGTTTGCTTTTTAAAAAATTGTGGGGTTTAAATTTTCCTCCCCAACCTATGTGAGAAGTAACATAGCACAGTGACTAAGAGTTTGCTCTGGAGCTAGACTACCTGGGCTTGAATGACAACCACATCCTCCACTGGATCCCAGGCAGTAATCTCTAAATCTCAGTTTCCTCACCTGCAAAATGGGGATTCATACAGTGATCACCCAGTAGATCTGGTATGTAAAGTATTTAGAAGAGTGCTTAGCACATAGCAAGCAGAATGTAATTGCTTATTTATCTAATGGAGGACAGACATCATTTTTTTTCTGTACTGCAGAGTCTGTAGTAAGCAGTATAGAAAAAATTACCCTTCCAAAGGCCTGGTGATTTATAGACTGAATTTACAAGAGTTTTAAAAACTAAAATCTGCTCCTCCACTTACCAGCAGGTCACCTTGAGGGAGTTATGTAACGTCTCCATGTCCAAGTTTCTCCATTTATAAAAGGCTTAGAGAGTACTAGTGAAAAACCCCTTAAGACTGCTAGGAAGATTAAATGACATGGTGTATGCAAAGCCATCAGCCCAGCATCTGGCGCCAAGTAAATGCATAGTAACTATGAACAATTTATCTCTTATATATGATCTGAGAAATGAAAAGGGAATATAAAACAAATGGGTCTATTTTCCATGGTCTCTATGTGTCTCCCTTCCTCTTTTGCTGGCAAAGACTATTTTCTCAGGCCTGTACATTATCTGAAAAACCAAGTTCCACCCCTGCGCATGTACTCTAAGTGCTGAAGGAGACAGGCAGTTTTCATGAGACATCCTCTTGAAAATGTGCCACAACCAAGTGATATTTGGCAATATTTGCAGCCTGAAATCTAGAAATTTCTTCCAAATTAAAAATTATCCATATTTTCCTTTGATATTGATTATATAGAACACATATATTCTTTATAATTTGGAGGAAGCAGAATTTGATATAGTTCACTCACTGCATGACATTCACTCAAAATGTATTTAGTAAAATTTAGTTCTACGACTGAGTAGAAACCAAACCTGCTTTAAAGTAATCTAGGAAAAGTCAAATATTACCACCCCCCGCCCTGATTCCCAGTATATTTTCCTTTGTTACTTGTATTGAAGAAGCAATGCTTAATAGAACTAGCAGCCTTATAACATCCTTTTGTAATTAGATTATCCTTAAGCAGTAAAATTGTAAATATACTTACTACTGGAGGACTGACTAGAAAAGTGCCAGAGATTCCACGCCATTTTACTGACAACGCAGCAAACTGTAGAAAGTAGAACACTACTTTTCTCTTCTATCATCAATTTCCGAGAAAATACTTCCACTTGAAGTGGACTGGGTCTTACCTTCAACTTTTACACATCTTTGGATTTAAAAAGATATGATGGGGAGTGGAATATAAATTATTTCAGCTAGACTATGATTTATGAACTCATACTATTTTTGCTGGAATTTTCCTTTATTTTCTTAAGTCAGTCGATAGTGGATGGCTCAGCTTTCCAGGTCTGAATTTGCTGGAAGCAGTTGCATTTTGAACTATTCTATTCTAATGTAAATTTAATTCCAAAGCATCTGTCATATGTGGCAATCTAAATTTAGAAACTCACACAAATCTTCATTTGAGTTACATCTTCTATCTTAAAAGTAGTTCTTCCTCATTGAGATCACTAAAACTTGATTCTGTTGTATTACATTCTATTGGGGTAATATTAAAGAACTTTAGTGCTTAAAATAAGACTTCTGCAACAAAAAGTTATTTATTCTGGAACCTTATAGAAGCTATAAATTTATGGCTAACTTGTGATAGAGATGTTGAAACTTAATATGAGATAAGGATAATATAAGATGGTCTAATATGATTAGCTATGACAAAGTCTAAATGGCAATTTAAATGAAGTTTCATTCTCCCTATCTCAATGTCTCAGCCATAATCCATGGGGTAGAAAAGAAATTCAGACTATTATTTTTCTTTTCAAGTTAGTTAACTCCTCATTACAATAGTGACAATAGCCCAAAATGCTTCTCAGAAATACAATGCTGCTTTTGAAAAACACAGAATTGATTTTTAAGTAGAGGCAACAGAAAATTCATTTACTCTTACATACTTCTATAAAAGTAAAGTATGCTTCCTCATTACCTTAAATGAATGAGCAGAAATTAAGTGTTGGTTGACTCTAAAGTCTATTCCTTCTTGTGATGTCTATATTTTAAACTATTGAGATAAAATGAGCAAATTGAGAAAATTAAAACTCCTAAACAACTCCAAACCCCTAAACTTATAATTTGATAAAATTCTTCATTAAGCAAGAAGGTGGTATCAAACAAAAGTATATGCCTATAATTTGTTGCATAAAATCAGAAACACCATCATGCAATTAATGAAATGCAAGTCGTGTGTGTGTGTGTGTGTGTGTGTGTGTGTGTGTGTGTGTTAGATAAAGGAGAGACAGGAAGAGATAGGGATAGGTAGACAGACACTAAGATTTGTGGCAATTAGGTATCAGGTATGATGAGACAGGTGTGAAGGATGTGTCAGTGCTACTTTATGTTTTAAGAAAATATTAACACAATAGCTATTCATTGCTGAGAGAAAAGTATGGTTGTAACCAACCAGCCTTGTTTCAAACTGTGCTAATTTCCACTTGGCCCCCAGGTTAGAATAAGAAAATCTTAAGAAAGGAAAAGAAATCCTTAACATTGTTGCGTCTCTGCTGTGAAGAGCCATGTGTTTCTGAAGTGATTCCAGTTTTTCTGCTAACAAATTGACAGAGAAATCACATTTGATTTACTTTCATTATTTTCCTTTTAGATCCCAAGTTTAAGGAGTAGTGCATGTAACGAATGGAGCAATAATTCTGGAGTAGGTGGTCACTGTGATTGATTTAGGAGACATTTGCCAAGACAGGGACAAAGTAGACTGAATACCTAACCAACCTAAAATCTATCACACAGGGTACCCCATAAGAAGTACTTAGAATCCCCAGGTTACTGTAAGACACGACTATAAGAAAAAATCATGACTTTAGAAGTTGATTTTAAAAACAAACAATAGGCCAAACCTTCTTTAAAATGACAATCCTAAATGCACACAGATGCAGAACCAACCATAATGAAAGAGATTTTACTTTGACAATCTGAATATAAATCAAGCTCTAATGAAAAACATGTATAAAAATTTTATTGACTAGAAAACTAAAAAAGAAAGTTAAATATTTACTTCATAGGTACTCCTATTTCTGACCAAAAGTACATAACTAATGATATGAAATGGTCTAATTAATGTATTTCCTGAGGGTGTTACTCTAAAACCTGACTTTTTTTTTTTCATGCAGAGGGACATAATTTCCAGGTAGAAAGAACTACTGTTATCATAATAACAAGTTGCATATTGGTTTGGCCAGCTGAGGGGGGTAGAGTGCAGGGGCAGTGATAAGTTTCACAGCTCCCACCCTGTCAGAGGAATGCAGGAGGTATGAGAGTAGCACAAGAGTTTACTGACATTTTACTCTAGAGAATATTTCATCCAAATCTCAGAAACTGTCATGTAAGCCTGCTTTCCACTGCTTGGGTTCCCCAGTTTTTGTGCAAGGTGCTTTGTCTAGACCTTACAGAAGCCTGATGCTTTCACAACAGGACACACTCACAACCCCCAAAAGGGGACACGTACAATAGGTGAGGCATCGTTTTAATGCCCAATCTTCCTACCAAGTTTGTGGGTAGAGCAATTTATAGTTTGTCACTCGACCATTTCTTGTTGCCCTTAAACAACAAAGATTTTACTCAGATGTGATTGCTCTAAACCCACTCAATCTAACATCGCTGATACAGCACTTAATGGTATCCTTGCTTTGGGTTATCCCTCAGGCCCACCTGCACAAAACCTTCCTTTATATTATAGCCTTTTAAGATCTTATTCTTGTCTGGTTTTATTCACATAGCCAGTCTACTAGCATTCAAACAAGAGCTAAGTTTTCGCAACATGGAGAATTAACAGACATTTTAGAGGGATGTTAGAAAAAGGAAAATTCTCACCAAAAAAAATTCAAATTTACCTGAAAAGATGACTTATTTTCTAAAAGAAAAGAAGCCATGAGAACCTATAATGTATTTCATAATGCAGACAGGAGTTTGTTCATAAACTCAATATGTTTCCTTTATCTCAATGTTAAAATGAAAGAATAACAGAATTTAAGAGCTAGGCCAGATTTCAAAGGTTATCTAAATCAGAGATTTTCAACATGACACCATTGACATTTTGAGCCAGATTATGCTTTGTTGTAAAGAGCCTTCCTGTGTATTGTAGGATGTTTCACAGCATCTCTGGTCTCTAACCACTAAATACCAGAAGCACCACCCTACCCAGTGTGACCGTCAGAAATATCTCCAGACATTGCCAAATGCCCCCCTGGGAGACAAAAATCTCCCCCACCTGACAATCACTACTCTATGACAGGGATGCTTGTAGCAGTCATATGATGAGAGAATTTCTATTGCAATCGTTGAGCAGTATACAGAGGATGTGGCCAAAATCATATGTAGGAGTAAGAAAGAAGTTAAACAAGATAAAGGTGTCTAAAAGGCTAAATTTCTACAGCAAAAAGAACACATGTTCTGTTTATTTAGATGCTAGTAAGACCAGAATGACATAGAAGCTGTTAAACTGCTTGCATTTTGTAAAAATAATTTTGTGTAATTGTAAGATATGAAGGGCAGGGTTATGGACTGAATGTTTATGTTTCCCCAATTCATATGTTGAAACCTACCTACACGGTATCAGGTTTTAGGAGGTGGAGCCTTTATGAGGTAATTAGGATTAGATGAGGTCACGAGGGTGAATCCTCAGGAATGGGCTTAGTGCCCTTGTAAGAGTCACAGAGAGTGTGCTTCCTCTCTCTGCTCTCCGCCCTGGGAGGATACAAGAAGTCCCCAGTCTGCAACCTGGAAGAGGCCTCTCACCAGAACTTGGCCAGGCTGGCACTCTGATGTCAGACTTCTAGTCTCCACACTGTGAGAAATAAACTTCTGTTGTTTATGAGCCAACTAGTCTATTGTAGTCTGTCATAGTAGCTAGATTATCATGAAATCAGAAACATATCAGATTAGCCTGGTACAATTAAGAACTTGCTGACTTATGGCTACTAGCTAGAGAGTCTGCAATCATACCAAGTAGCTTTACCGCATTTAAGAACTGTACCAACCTCCCCATCTTTTTTCTTTTTTTTTTAATAATTAGAAGTAAAACCAATCTGTACTCAAATCTAGTACTTAATAAATGTGTGATCTGGAGGCAACTTACTTAATTTCTCTGAGCTTCCCTTTTCTCAATTGTAAAATTCAAATGATAATATAACTCATGGAGAAATTTTAAAAAAAACTATAAATGAGTTTTGGTATGCAGAGAGTTCATTTCATAATACCCGATTAATAAATAGTAATGGTTATTATCAATATGAATTATAAAAGTTGTGGTAAATTTCATCTTATAAAACTTGAATCCTCTGTTTTCGGGGTTGGGTTATAGACAGTGTGGCAGGAAATCTTTTTCTAATCTGTCAGATAATGTCAACATAACAGAAAAATCTAAGTTTCAAAATGAAAGTTTTCTGATACCTAAAACAAGTTCAGAGACTGTCTTATATGGATCCCCTGTGCTAGCTAACTTCTTATTTAACCTTACATGTATACATGTCTTCTCCCAGTTGGATGGCAAATATCCTTATTGGAAGTATTTATTTTGTATTTGTTTTCCAATATTACTGCAAAATAGGTGAGAATTATAACAAGCACACAATCTCAGAGCTTGCGATTCTTGAATGCTCAGAGAACTTTCAAATGTAACTATAATTCAAGATGATTCACCATCTATCTAAAAATTAGGAAAACACTTAAGCATGGCAAATAAATAAAATAAACCCAAAACCTTAAAAAGATGAATCATTCCTGCTAAATCTTTAATTTGATATGGTCAAATTAACCAACTATTACCACAGTCCTACCCACCAGGAAAATATGACCCTGGCACTTGGTCTATATTCTTCTTTCTAACAATAATGGCAGTAGATTTTTCATTTAGCTACTCATTTTTACATTTTCAAAAAACACTTGTGCCATAATAATTATCCTTTAACCACTTGAATTTTCAATCATAGTTGCAATGTGAAATAACAGCACCTACCATTATAGTGTTTAACTGTGTCAATGGTTAAGAATCTTTTCACCACAAGATAAGCAGATCCAGGTTCAGCTAATGAACTCCACCGAAGCACCTGTTCCAACACATTTTCTGTGTAGTGAAGAGGGCGCTCTGCAAACAAAAACAAATCAAATTACAAAAAAAATCTTAACTGTTTTTAATTATAAAATTTAAAAAGTCCTTTTAGAAAGCTCTGTACAAGACAATAAGCATGACTGTATCTTATGGTACACAAGAATAGTGCTAGGACTACATACAGGAAACCCTAAGACCTGGAACAGCATTAAGCACATAATAAAATTTACTGTATAAATAAATCTGTGCAGGGACATTTGTTTGTTACGCAACTATTTAAAAAAAATTCAGAGGTACTAATCTTTAAATAAAATTTCAGAAATATAGCCAGCTTTTCATACAACAAATTAGTTACTCTACTTTTTAATTTAAACAACATTCTGGTTTGCTTATGGAAAGCTGTGTATTTGCATATGCAAATAATAATTATAAAAGGACTAGTAAAATTAGTCTTGTCCAGTACTAAGTAATAACATAAATAAACCCTTTGTTTCTCCCAACAAGACTAGCATAATTTGTGATCAACATTAGTGAACAACTTATAGCTGATACAGTCAATTTACATGAAATTATAAAAGATAACTTCAACAGAGAACATAAGATAATCATTATCAAACAGTACTGAGTAATCTATGTTTAACTATTAGTGGAAATATCAATCAGAAACATTATGTAGCAATATTATACATTAATTGTTCATATAATAGGCCAACAAGCAAGAAGTTTATGACATCTTAAAGATTTCTCCGTGGTAGAAGGACGTGATCTCACTCGCTCTTGCGAGAACACCAGAATCACAACTAACTGCTGAACAATCATTGATAGGAAGACACTGGAACTCACCAAAAAAGATACCCCACATCCAAAGACAAAGGAGAAGCCACAGTGAGACAGTAGGAGGGGCACAATCACAATAAAATCAAATCCCATAACTGCTGGGTGGGTGACTCACAAACTGGAGAACACTTGTAACACAGAAGTCCACCCACTGGAGTGAAGGTTCTGAGCCCCACATTAGACTTCCCAACCTGGGGGTCTGGCAGCAGGAGGAGGAATTCCTAGAGAATCAGACTTTGAAGGCTAGTGGGATTTGAATGCAGAAATTCGACAGGACTGGGGGAAACAGAGACTGCACTCTTGGAGGGCACACACAAAGTAGTGTGTGCGTCGGGACCCAGGGGAAGGAGCAGTGATCCCAGGGGAGACTGAACCAGACCTACCAGCTAGTGTTGGAGGGTCTCCTGCAGAGGCGGGGGGTGGCTCTATCTCACCGTGAGGACAAGGACACTGGCAGCAGAAGTTCTGGGAAGTACTCATTGGTGTGAGCCCTCCCAGAGTCCAGCATTAGCCCCACCAAAGAGCCCGGGTAGGCTTCAGTGTTGGGTCCCCTCAGGCCAAACAACCAACAGGGAGGGGACTCAGCCCCACCCATCAGCAGGCAAGAGGATTAAAGTTTTACTGAGCTCTGCCCACCGGAGCAACAGCCAGCTCTACCCACCACCAGTCCCTCCCATCAGGATACTTGCACAAGCCTCTTAGATAGCTGCATGCACAAGAGGGCAGACAGCAGAAGCAAGAAGAACTACAATCCTGCAGCCTGTGGAACAAAAACCACATTCATAGAAAGATAGACAAGATGAAAAGGCACAAGGCTATGTACCAGACGAAGGAACAAGATAAAACCCCAGAAAAACAGCTAAATGAAGTGGAGATAGGCAACTTTCCAGAAAAAGAATTCAGAATAATGATAGTGAAGATGATCCAGGACATTGGAAAAAGAATGGAGGCAAAGATCGAGATGTTGCAAGAAATGTTTAACACAGACCTAGAAGAATTAAAGAACAAACAAACAGAGATGAACAATACAATAACTGAAATGAAAAATACACTAGAAGGATTCAATAGCAGAATAACTGAGGCAGAAGAACGGGTAAGTGACGTGGAAGACAGAATGGTGGAATTCACTGCTGCAGAACAGAATAAAGAAAAAAGAATGAAAAGAAATGAAGACAGGCTAAGAGACCTCTGGGATAACATTAAACACAACAACATTCACATTATAGGGGTCCCAGAAGGAGAAGAGAGAGAGAAAGGACCCGAGAAATATTTGAAGAGATTACAGTCGAAAACTTACCTAACATGGGAAAGTAAATAGCCACCCAAGTCCAGGAAGCACAGAGAGTGCCATACAGGATAAACCCAAGGAGAAACACGCTGAGACACATAGTAATCAAATTGGCAAAAATTAAAGACAAAGAAAAATTATTGAAAGCAGCAAGGGAAAAATGACAAATAATATACAAGGGAACTCCCATAAGGTTGCTGATTTCTCAGCAGAAACTCTACAAGCCAGAAGGGAGTGGAATGATATACTTAAAGTGATGAAAGGGAAGAACCTACAACCAAGATTACTCTACCCAGCAAGGATCTCATTCAGATTCGATGGAGAAATCAAAAGCTTTACAGACAAGCAAAAGCTAAGAGAATTCAGCACCACCAAACCAGCTCTACAACAAATGCTAAAGGAACTTCTCTAAGTGGGGAACACAAGAGAAGAAAAGGACCTACAAAAACAAACCCAAAACAATTAAGAAAATGGTAATAGGAACATACATATCGATAATTAACTTAAACGTGAATGGATTAAATGCTCCAACCAAAAGACACAGGCTTCTTCCAAGCTAATGAAAAATTATTAAAGGTGTATTTCTGAACTGGAAGGAAAGAAATTAACATTTAGTTGCAGATAAATCAATGTTTAGTACAAATTGAATTGACGGCCCAGGTTATACTTCTATTGCCATCTTGGGGTTAATTTAAGCATTTTTGGCTATGTCTCCCAGGAAGGGGAGAAAATATAATAATAGTCATGTTTATACCAAGCCAGATTTATTGTTATGAGTATCCTGATATCCCTATAGAAGTTGTGCTGTGTTTCTTTTTTATTCTACTTTAATAGAAAGTTTAAAGCAAATATTTAATTGCTGACTCAGAAATTTTGAGAGTTACACACAGATTTGGGAGTTTGTTGGTCTCATTTGGAGACTTCCTTTGGACCCTCCTTTATGTACCTTTTAAAAATAAAAATGGAAATATCTTCATTTTTTTCTCATGTTATTTATAAAAGTAATATAGAGATATAAAGACATCCTGGTACGTTCTAAAGGGCAAGTATGTTGCTCAGCATACCTCTTTGAGCTAAGAGACTTAATTAAGAATGTTATTATGCCTAAGTCCATGAACAGGCTTGCTATAGCCCAAATGTCTTTTTTTCAGGATAAGTTTGTTTTTTCTGATGTTACCATCACATTTATTCAATACCAAGAGATAACATCATGACTTACAAATACCATGGTTATCATTAATAATAATGCACAAAATAAAGAAACAGAATTCCCTGAAACTTAGTAGAAACAGAATATGAATTTACTGCTTCTGTGAATACTGTTTATTTTACTGTTTTTTTTAAAAATAAATTTATTTGTTTAAAAAAAAAAAAAGACACAGGCTTGCTGAATGGATACAAGAACAAGACCCATCTATATGCTGTCTACAAGAGACCCACTTCAGACCTAGGGACACATACAGACTGAAAGTAAGGGGATGGAAAAAGATATTCCATGCAAATGGAAATAAAAAGAAAGCTGGAGTAGCCATTCTCATATCAGACAAACTAGACTTTAAAATAAAGAATGTTACAAGAGACAAAGAAGGACACTACATAATGATCATGGGATCAATCCAAAAAGAAGATATAACAATTATAAATAAATATGCACCCAACATAGGAGCACCGCAATACATAAGGCAACTGCTAACAGCTGTAAAAGAGGAAATCAACAGTAACACAATAATAGTGGAGGACTTTAACACCTCACTTATACCAATGGACAGATCATCCACACAGAAAATTAATAAGGAAACACAAGCTTTAAGTGACACAATAGACCACATAGATTTAATAGATATTTATAGGACATTCCATCTAAAAACAGCAGATTACACTTTCTTCTCAAGTGCACACGGAACATTCTCCAGGATAGATCACATCTTGGGTCACAAATCAAGCCTCAGCAAATTTAGGAAAATTGAAATCATATCAAGCATCTTTTCTGACCACAACGCTATGAGATTAGAAATGAATTACAAGGAAAAAAACGTTAAAAACACATACACATGGAGGCTAAACAATACGTTACTAAATAACCAAGAGACCACTGAATAAAGCAAAGAGGAAATCAAAAAATACCTAGAGACAAATGACAATGAAAACACAATGATCCAAAACCTATGGGATGCAGCAAAAGCAGTACTAAGAGGGAAGTTTATAGCTATACAAGCCTACCTCAAAAAACAAGAAAAATCTCAAATAAACAATCTAACCTTATACCTAAAGGACCTAGGGAAAGAAGAACAAACAAAACCCAAAGTTAGCAGAATGAAAGAAATCATAAAGATCAGAGCAGAAATAAATGAAAAAGAAACAAAGAAAAGAATAGCAAAGATCAATAAAACTAAAAGCTGGTTCTTTGAGAAGATAAACAAAATTGATAACCCATTAGCCACACTCATCAAGAAAAAGAGGGAGAGGACTCAATAAAATTAGAAATGAAATAGAAGTTACAACAGACACCGCAGAAACACAAAGCCTCCTAAGAGACTACTGTAAGCAACTCTATGCCAATAAAATGGACAACTTGGAAGTAATGGAAAAATTCTTAGAAAGGTATAACCTTCCAAGACTGAACCAGGAAGAAATAGAAAATATGAACAGATCAATCACAAGTAATGAAATTGAAACTGTGATTAAAAATCTTCCAACAAACAAAAGTCCAGGACCAGATGGCTTCACAGGTGAATTCTATCAAACATTTAGAGAAGAGCTAACACCCATCCTTCTCAAACTCTTCCATAAAACTGCAGAGGAAGGAACACTCCCAAACTCAGTCTATGAGGCCACCATCACCCTGTTACCAAAACCAGACAAAGATAGTACAGAAAAAGACAATTACAGACCAATATCACTGATGAATATAGATGCAAAAATCCTCAAAAAAATACAAGCAAACAGAATCCAACAGCACATTAAAAGGATCATACACCATGATCAAGTGGGATTTATCCCAGGGATGCAAGGATTCTTCAATATGCGCAAATCAATCAATGTGATACACCATATTAACAAATTGAAGAAAAAAAACCATACGATCATCTCAATAGATGCAGAAAAAGCTTTTGACAAAATTCAGCACCCATTTATGATAAAAACTCTCCAGAAAGTGGGCATAGAGGGAACCTCCCTCAACATAATAAAGGCCATATACGAAAAACCCACAGCAAACAACATTCTCAATGGTGAAAAAGTGAAAGCATTTCCTCTAAGATTAGGAACAAGACAAGGATGTCCACTCTCACCACTATTATTCAACATAGTTCTGGAAGTCCTAGCCATGGAAATCAGAGAAGAAAAAGAAATAAAAGGAATAGAAATTGGAAAAGAAGAAGTAAAACTGTCACTGTTTGCGGATGACATGATACTATACATAGATAACCTTAAAGATGCTACCAGAAAACTACTAGAGCTAATCAATGAATTTGGTAAAGTTGCAGGATATAAAATTAAGGCACAGAAATCTCTTGCATTCCTATACACTAATGATGAAAAATCTGAAAGAGAAATTAAGGAAACACTCCTAATTACCATTGCAACAAAAAGAATAAAATACCTAGGAATAAACCTACCTAGGGAGACAAAAGACCTGTATGCAGAAAACTATAAGATACTGATGAAAGAAATTAAAGATGATACAAATAGATGGAGAGATATCCCATGTTCTTGGATTGGAAGAATCAATATTGTGAAAATGATTATACTACCCAAAGCAATCTACAGATTCAATGCAATCCCTACCAAATTACCAATGGCATTTTTTACGGAACTAGAACAAATCATCTTAAAATTTGTATGGAGACACCAAAGACCCCGAATAGCCAAAGCAGTTTTGAGGGAAAAAAGTGGAGCTGGAGGAATCAGACTCTCTGACTTCAGACTATACTACAAAGCTACAGTAATCTAGACAGTATGGTACTGGCACAAAAACAGAAATATAGATCAATGGAACAGGAATAGAAAGCCCAGAGATAAACCCATGCACATATGGTCACCTTATCTTTGATAAATGAGGCAAGACTATTCAGTGGAGAAAAGACAGCCTCTTCAATAAGTGGTGCTGGGCAAACTGGACAGGTACATGTAAAAGAATGAAATTAGAACACTCCCTAACACCATACACAAAAAGAAACTCAAAATGGATTAGAGACCTAAATGTATGATCGGACACTATAAAACTCTTAGAGGAAAACATAGGAAGAACACTCTTTGACATAAATCACAGCAAGATCTTTTTTGATCCACCTCCTAGAGTAATGGAAATAAAAACAAAAATAAACAAATGGGACCTAATGAAGCTTCAAAGCTTTTCCACAGCAAAGGAAACCATAAACAAGATGAAAAGACAACCCTCAGAATGGGAGAAAATATTTGCAAATGAATCAATGGACGAAGGATTAATCTCCAAAATATATAAACAGCTCATTCAGCTCAATATTAAAAAAACAAACAACCCAATCCCAAAATGGGCAGAAGACCTAAATAGACATTTCTCCAAAGAAGACATACAGATGGCCAAGAAGCACATGAAAAGCTGCTTAACATCACTAATTATTAGAGAAATGCAAACCAAAACTATAATGAGGTATCACCTCACACCGGTCAGAATGGCCATCATCAGAAAATGTACAAACAACAAATGCTGGAGAGGGTGCGGAGAAAAGGGAACCCTCTTGCACTGTTGGTGGGAATGTAAACTGATACAGCCACTGTGGAGAACAGCATGGAGGTTCCTTAAAAAACTAAAAATCGAATTACCATATGATCCAGCAATCTCACTACTGGGCTTATACCCAGAGAAAACCGTAATTCAAAGGACACATGCACTCCAATGTTCACTGCAGCACTATTTACAATAGCCAGGTCATGGAAGCAACCTAAATGCCCATCGACAGATGAATGGATAAAAAAGATGTGGTACATATATACAATGCAATATTACTCAGCCATAAAAAGGAATGAAATTGGGTCATCTTTTGAGACATGGATGGATCTAGAGGCTAACATACAGAGTGAAGTAAGTCAGAAAGAGAAAAACAAATATGGTATATTAACGCATATATGTGGAATCTAGAAAAGTGGTACAGATGAACTGGTTTGCAGGGCAGAAATTGAGACACAGATGTAGAGAACAAACATATGGACACCAAGGGGGGAAAGCCTTGGGGGGTGGGGATGGTGGTGTGATGAATTGGGTGATTGGAATTGACATGTATACACTGATGTGTATAAAATGGAGGACTAATAAGAAGCTGCTGTGTAAAAAAAATAATTAAAATTTAAAAATTAAAAAAATAAAGATTTCTCCTTGATAAATACTCATTCATATACATCTGTTTTATGTAAGCATATTTTTAAATACATCACAAGTTCTTAGTATAGAGTTAAGAAAAAAATCACAGGCTTTTAAAATTACAATCAAAGTTTCATAGGAAAGTGTTTTGCTGATCAAAATATGCCAGTCAGTTAATAAAATGTTATGACAGAAGCATATGCTGAGAAAAAAAGAAATTCAAGCCTTTTCACAGTACACTGAAAATAGCATAATTGAAATAGAAGAACATACGCTCTAACATGAAGATGTTGATGTAACTTTCCTGGTACCATAGCCTTTATAAGTCAGTTCAGCTCTTTCATACCCTCTTATATGTAAAACGAATACTACTTGGCT
The DNA here is from genome assembly GCF_965194805.1 of Balaenoptera borealis. Lineage (NCBI taxonomy): Eukaryota > Metazoa > Chordata > Mammalia > Artiodactyla > Balaenopteridae > Balaenoptera > Balaenoptera borealis. Next base: position 89,302,318 of record NC_138861.1, on the reverse strand, counting down.
TTTTGTTTTTGGTTAAAGTAGTAATTAATGCTAATGACAAACAACAAAGCGTATGTCAATAGCATCACACTTGTATATGACCCATGCTATTTTAATTGGTAATAAAATCACAAGTAAAAAAGACCAAATATATCACATTCTCCGTAATACTGGTCTCCCAGAGAAGTTCAACTACTTGCCTAAAGCCAAACAGCTGGTAAGGAACAAAGATTTGACTCTCAAATGTATCTGACTTTACAGCCCCAAATCATAACTACTACACTTGGTTTTATTTTGGACAAATATGTAAACCTCCCCATGATGATTTTCACACATGTAATTTTGGGGAAAAAGTATCAACTCACCAAGATATTTCTGAGGACTAAATAAGGTAATATAAGCAAAGTGAAAAACAATTCAGTTCACACTTTCTCCTTTACTTTCCTATCCTTAGTGAGAAGATGGTAAGGAAATAAGGTAGTTTCAACATCCCATATGTAGAGAAACTGATGATATTGCAGTTGGCTTGGCAGTGGGAATGATACTCTTAACTGCAAAACTATCTGTATTGAAATAAGAGCGTACTCTCCTTTATTACAAGATTAAATTTGTAATGAGACTTCCAAATATCAGAACATTTATATTAAAGAGGGTCACCATTACAAGTAGATACAATAGTGATAGTTCTGAAGTACTCTTAGTTATACTGAAATATATCACAGCAGACATAGAGATAAATATAGATGTGCAAAAAATTAGCCAAGTATGTTTTTCACATCAGTCTCATAGTATGAAATACTACAGGAGAATGAAAATCCTGAAGATCCAAGTTCCTGCTTAATGACAGAGCTGAAAAATGGGTTGAAAAGATAAATATTTTAAATCGTTAGACTGTCAAATGATACAATTATAAAAGAAAGAAGAGGCAGGAAAAATGGACTGAGTCATCAAACGTTGTTGGAATATAAATTCCTACAAATAAACAAGTTTTTATTAATAGTTACATTTACAACCATCTGTCATGATAGATTTTATGCTATGTAAGTCAGCTGGCATTAGGGCATTATTAGAAATAACTCATTTGCACACTATCTCTAGCATTAAAATTGCTGAAAATTCAGTGTAGTTATTTAACAGGTCTGGAGGTGGTTCTTTTGCTAGGTAAATCATGTTCTCAATAGTTTAAAATCTTGTCCACAGAATTAAACCTGGCCTACCTTGTTAAATAGAGAACTATTCATTTCCACCTGAAATAACAGGTGTTGTCCTTAAACTTCTGGCAGGAATGACACAGGATTTCCAGAGACAATTATGACTTCCTTAATAATTAAATTTTTAGTGCCAAGCCTAGAGCCATGCAAGTCTTTCTCTGCCCTATCCACATACTCAGAGGGTGACAGCACCTGTGTCAATCAAGAGAAGAGCTAGAAAGACTGATTAAAAATGAACTGATCTTCCAGTTCATAGTAGCTATGAGGAGAAGGAAGAAAACATTTTGTTATGATATTGCTGTGTAGAAAGTAACTGCTTCACAAACTTGAACCTCTCAGTGAGGAAGCCCACTTAAATGAGGTCCCGTTGGCAGTTAATTTTTTTCAGCATATGAAGAACCTAAGGGGTATGGGACTACATTGGCAGGGTACAGGTTCATTTTTAAGGTGAAGCATTAAAATAACAGTGTACTTTATAAGTATGGTGAAAGTGATACCCTCTCCTAAGGTGGGCTTCAGCTTGTCCTGATGATTGCCTGGCATCTTTCAAAGAATGAAACAGAGAAAGACTTGTTCTCCATCTAGTACAAATTTCAAATGTCCCACAGACATTCATTTAAAAGGAAAACCTACTTATAAACTAACAGCTTAGAATCTAACTCAGCTTTACATATAAATTCTCAAAATATTTTATATGGTTTTAATGTGGTATTTCTTTTCCCATGACTCTAGCTACTATATGAGCAAAAAAAAAAAAAAAGATTGTGCTTTGTCTGTCAGAACTTTTCTAAGAGTTGTTTACCACTTGCTATGGTCTGAATGTTTGCCCCCTTCACACGCCCCCTCCCCAGTTCGTATGTTGAAACTAATCCCCAATGTGATGGTATTACGAGGTGGTCCCTTTGCAAGGTGATTAAATCATGAAGGCAGAGCCCTCCTGAATGGGTTTAGTGCTCTTATAAAAGAGATCCCACAAGCTCCCTTCTATCATGTGAGGACTCAGTGAAAACATGGACATCTGTAATCAAGGAAGCAGGCCCTCACCAAACACCAAGTCTGCTGGTGCCTTGATCTTGGACTTCCCAGCCTCCAGAACTGTGAGAAGCAAATTTGTTGTGGAGTTCTGTTTTAGCAGGCTGAACAGACTAAGATGCCATTTCACCAATGATGGCAATTCTGCTAATGATACATGAGTCACAAACTGACATGCTTGTATCAGTCTGCATTTGTAGCTGTGACATCCATGATAATTCCATTTATAAATTTAAGACTATATTTTCATTATCTTCGACTATATAGGAATGTCTGAGCATTTATGTATTATAATACATATTTTCCTTTTACTTATCTCTGTAATTAGGTTATAACATTTTTTAAATGGGTATAATAGAGTATCTCAGGAGAGTAAAGGGACCAAACAAAATATCTATTATACAAAGGGGGCACTGGAAAAGACAGGGTAGAGGACTATTGCTTTAAAAGTTACAGGTACCTAAAATAAAATCCAGCACTTCTGGTTCACTTACTTATCCATTCATTCATTCATTCATTCATTTATTTATGGTTGCTTCAGTTACTTGGAGGATTTATATTTACATTAGAAAAAGCACCAATTCCCTGCTGACATTCTTCCTATCAACTACAATCTTGTGACTACCTATGCCTTCACTTTTATCTTCTTTTTACATTTCACTTTATCTTCCCTGCATGTTACTAGAAATAAAGCTCTTAACATTTCAGAAGGTCAAGTGGAGCACACAGGTCCCATCTGCTCCAGTAAGCCAACATAATCACAGGCCCCTTTGTTGCTTTCTTAGCTTTGTTCCTCTAAAAGCAGTGAAAATAATCTTAGTTTTCCCGTCTGGCAATTTCGACTTGAATGGTTGACCAGACATTAAAACCATGCCAAATTTGAATTCCTAACTCCATCAGATGTATTCTTTCTTGATGTACATGGGGTGTTCCTTTGATTACATATTTGGACATTCACAAGTCAAAACAGCTTGAAGTCTCCTAGTCTTTTTATATCTTCATCAAGATAACTTTTTTTTAATTAGTGAGAAGGAACCAACAACAACAACAACAAAAAAACTTGACTCCAATCTTACCATTTGTGATGTACTAACAGGCACATGCAAGTTGATAATTAGTCATTTTCAGGGTAAGCCTCCCTTCATTTTCCCAGGTGAAATTTAAAAAGACTGTTTCCAGATATATTGCAATCTCTCTTCTAGCTGTACATAATTCTTCCTATCCTCATCCATTCTGCTTACTCCTCTCAGTCCGAAAGACCAATGCCCAAAGGCACAGACCTCCAGAGCTGTGACACAGGGATATGCTTTGACTCAACCCCTGAGAGAACAAGGGTGGTAGGGAGAGGATGCTTACCCCCAAATCCATGATTCATTTTTTTGCTGTGGCTCTCCTAAAAAAAAACAAAAAAAAAACAGCAACAGAAGCATGCAGGAGACCATCAGCTGTCTAAGAGCTAACCAGGGCTTTGATATCTCCTAGTGGTTCCTAATCTATAAGCAGAAATCACTTTTTTTGTGCCTTCCGTATTTGGATACATCTATCCAAGCAGCAACAATCCCAGTCACTCAGGTTCAGAATGCACCCCTATCCTGTTCCACCTAAGTTAACAAGATATTGAAAATATGTTCCACATCATACACTATGCTAGAGGTACCAAGAGATATAAAGATCTAAAAGATATGGTAAATCCTAAAGAACATAAGGCAGAGCCAGGTTACAATTCTACAAGTCAGATTAGTATGCAGTATTATAGATCTTTAAGCAAATAATCACAAAAGATCAGTGAGAACTATATTCATCTAATTACCATGTTGGAGGAAGGGGCATTTGAGCTGGATCTTGAAGGATGGATAATATGGATAATGAAGAAATAATGAAAGGGTATGTATTTATATATTGAAGTATAGTTGATTTATAATATTATATTAGTTTCAGGTGTACAACACAGTGATTCAATATTTTTATAGGTTATACTCCATTTAAAGTTATTACAAAATAATGGCTACATTTCCTTGTACTGTATAATATATCCTTGTTGCTTATTTATTTTATACACAGTAGTTTGTATCTCTTAGTCCCCTACCCCTATCTTGCCTCTGCCACTTCCCTCTCCCTCTGGTAACCACTAATTTGTTCTCTATGCTTGTGAGTCTGTTTCTCTTTTGTTATATATATTCGTTTGCTTTACTTCTTAAATTCCACATATAAGTGACTATATGTGGATATAACAGAGTATTTGTATTTTTCTGACTTATTTCACGAGCATAATACTCGCTAGGTCCATCCCATTGTTGCAACTGGCAGAATTTCATTCTTTTTTACGGTTGACTAGTATTTCACTGTACATACACTGTATATACATATCACATCTTCTTTATCCATTCGTCTTTTGATGAACACTTAGGTTGCTTCCGTATCTTGGCAATTGTAAATAATGCTGCTATGAACTTTGGGGTGCATGTATCTTTTCAAATTACTGTTTTCCTCTTTTCTGGCTATATACCCAGGAGTGGAATTGCTGGATCATATAGTAGCTCTATTTTTAGTTTTTTGAGGAACCTCCATACTGTTTTCCATAGTGGCTGCACCAATTTACATTCCCACCAACAGTGTACTAGGGTTCCCTTTTTTCCACATCCTTGCAAACATTTGTTATTTATAGACATTTTGATGATAGCCATTTTGAGAGGTGTGAGGTGATATCTCATTGTGGTTTTGATTTGCATTTCCCTGATGATAGTGATGTTGAGCATATTCTCATGTACCTGTTGGCCACCTACATGTCTTCTTTGGAAAAAATGTCTATTCAGATCCTCTGCCCATTTTTTAATTGGGTCATTTGGGGGTTTTTTTTGCTACTGACTCGTATGGGTTCTTTATATATTTTGGATATTAACCTCTTAACAGATATATTATTTGCAAATATTTTCTCATATTCTGTAGGTTGTCTTTTTGTTTTGTTGATGGTTTCCTTTGCTGTGCACAGCTTTTAAGTTTAATTAGATCCCATTTGTTTATTTTTGTTTTTGTTTCTTTTGCCTTGGGAGACGGATTCAAAAAATATTGCTACAATTTATATCAAAAGAGTCTTCTGTCTATGTTCTCTTCTAGGAGTTTTATGGTTTCAGGTCTTATATTTAAGTCTTTAGTCCATTTTAAGTTTATTTTTGTATACGGTGTGAGAAAATGTTCTAATTTCATTCTTTTACATGTAGCTATCCAGTTTTCCC